>NW_017729004.1:28152253-28166162 GCF_001723915.1 Gavialis gangeticus | reverse complement strand
ACTGGTTGCTATGCTTTCTCTATGAACCTCACCTACTCTTTCTTCCCCTTGACCTCCCCATTTGCTCTGCAGCAATGCTTCCTTTACCTAAGCCAAAGATCCCTGTAATGCCCAAAACCACAGTGTGGTCTGCTCATCAAGGGGGTTACTACTAGGACCATTGTGACAAGAGATTGTGACGTGCTGAGTTTTCAGGTGCATGAGGGTATCAGCTGAAAGTGCTGATCGGACCTAGCCTGCTCAGACATCCTCTGTTAGCATGTGTGTATGTGTGTCTACCTGCATTTATTATTGTCCTGCTGAAATAAGGGATGAACTCAGTTCAAAGCAAATGAGGGTGTCAGCCTATCAATGCTGAATAGGCTGGCCTGCCTCAGATGTGCTCTGTTAACCTGTGTGCTTGTGTCTGCCTGCATTTTATTGTTTCATAGATTCATAGATGTAGGGTTAGAAGGGACCTTGTAGATCTTCTAGTCTGACCCCCTGCCATGGGCAGGAGAGAAAAAAACTGGGCTCAAATGACCCCAGCCAGGTAAACGTCAAGCCTCCTCTTAAAGACCTCCAGGGTAGGAGCCAGCACCACTTCCCTTAGAAGTTGGTTCCAGATCCTAGCCGTCCTGACTGTGAAGTTGTGCCTTCAGATGTCTAGTCTAAACCTACTTTCTGTTGCCCTGATCAACTGAGTTCAAGGCATATGAGGGTGTTAGCCTGTCAATGCTAAATAACCCGGCCTGGCTCAGGTGTATCTTGTTGATCTGTGTCTGTATGTGCGTTCATGTGTTTGACTGATTCGGTGGTTGGAGGAATCTAGCCCCACTGAACTGAGTCCTGCAAGATATCTCCATTGGGGGTGAGGACTTCCAGAAGGGAGAGATACAATGCCATATAGAAACACAAGTAACACAAAAGGCACATTGACAGAATTACAGAGACCCCCAGAAATGTACCCCTAATAAATGAGCACACCCCAAAGTGACGGGCAAATCTGGTAACACCTGGCAAACATTCAAATGATGTTAATTTTAATTTAACATTAATTGCACCCATAGATGTGCTCTGTTTTTCATAACAATGTGAAACTTAGTAAAAGCTCAAAGCTGAAATCCTGGTTAATCCCATTGTCTGCTATGTAGCTGATGTATGCTTTTCAAAATTCATCTCCATGCTATTTTATGGAGGAAAATGTGAAAGGTTTTGGTTTAAAAGGATAACATCAAATGGTATATCCCCCAAAATGCATTTACCTTAAATCCTGGTACCTTCATTGGCAAGAAGTTTGACCCTGTAAGCACACTTCCCTTATGAGATACATTACTATATTTTCAGGAAATCAAAGAACATAAAAATGAAAAAAAAACCCAAATCACCCAAAAACTTTGCTCCTTTATTGCAATGCAAGTATGAAAAAAACAAGATGCTGCATTGGTTTCTAATGAGCTTTCTATCTGAGACAAAATTTACCTGTCATTGCTTCATGTATGGGGGAGTTAAAAGAAAAAGAAAAGAAAAGCATGGGCTACTGGTAGCCTTGTGTTCATGATTTTGAACTGGAAGTTACTGTTTGTCCTGAGCGCCTGGCAGCATCCCTGCACTGCTGTATTAATCTATGCGATTGCTCCATAAGCAAACTATGACTCAGTGTGAGAAGGCCATAATTGGTCCCCAAATAGGTAAAGAAGGTACTCTGAACACCAAACTCATAGACAGCATAATAAGCAAGGGAGGACAGCCTGACAAAATGCTATGCAACACTTCCTGACCTTGTGTTTTCTAGTAAAGTAAATGGCATTCTGACATGCTGGCAAAGCCGTATAAGGCAGTATAGTGCAGGACAGCTGGAAGAAGAAATCCACATTGTAGATTGTAATACTGTAATTGTCAGTGTGTGGAAGAATTTGGAACTGGGGAGCATGTCCCTGACACTTGACAGGTGATACTTTTTGCTGCAAAGCTTTCATCCAGGAGCCAGAGCCTGTTTCCATTAAAACTGCAATGTGTTTGTTTTTCAGGTACACTAGACGGCCAAGTATACTCCTGAAACACTTAACCCATGCTGAGGCAACCACCAGAGAAAATAATGAGTGTGTAATAGCTGGGTATATTTTAGCACGTGGATATTTTTAGGCCTAAACCAAAACCAAACTGAACCAAAAGACAATGGAAAGGCCTGGCTAGACAAACTTTAGCCCTTGCCTGGAACCAAATCTGCTAACAATGCTATTCTTAAACTGGTGGTAATGTTTGGATAATTACTTATTTAACTGCAGCTATTTAATAATTGAATTAAGAATCAACATTTTTAAGAGTTGCATTTAAGTGCTATTCTGACTTGCCTCATTACACTGGTCTGTATTAATTTCACCTCACAAACTGAGGATGCATAAGCAATGGTGTGCACACTGTATTTTGCTAAACCATGTTAAATGGGTTACTTACTTTAGATATGTATCAGAGATGGTCAACATTAGTTTATGAAGTATCAGCATCTAATATACAAAAAATATTTCCCTAGACTGCAGATGATTATCCATGTACCTGTAGCTGCATCTTCCATCAGCATAGTACCTCAGTGTGTTAAAGTATACACACCTGTATACTTGAAAAGTTTAAGTCAAAACATCTTGGAAAAGTTTTCAGATAAGGCTGAGTTGTAATTTGACGCTTCAGAACCTCAAACCTATGAAACTTGGCTTATATATTCTGATCATGCATAAATCAAATTAACTTGTATAGACCTGTCTTCCTTCTAACATGAATGAACATTTTCTGATGCATAATATAACACATAATGCTTTTAAACTTAGATACATATATATCTTTTTCATACCTTAGCTGCTTCTAATCCAAGATAAAAACAATACGTTCTTCATATCACTTCTGAAAGTAGGAATAAATAGGTACAATATCCCTACTATGGTTACCGGAAAAAAGTAACAAAAACAAGGCTTGGTTATTGTCATCTAAGCTAAACTAGTAGCATTCATTTACTTTCTACTCAAGGCATATATTTCTCTAAATGTAAAAAATATTTATATTTAGTGGGAAAGAAGCAAATAACAGGGTTAACCTAGCCACTATGAACAATTGCATATAAAATTAGAAGTGTAAAGGGCAATTTTAAGGGGTGTAGGTTGTATCCGTGTTGGTCTAAGGACACAGTGAGACAAGATTCTTTGTGGAAATCTGATATCTTTTATTAGACCAAGTAAAATAGGAAGAGCACAGAACAACTGCAGACTTCCTCAGCCTGAAGAAGGGTGTTTGTACCCAAAAGCTTGCAAAGAAGAATGTTCCCTACTATTTTAGCTGGTCTAATAAAAGATATCAGATTTATCCAAAGAACGTTGTCTGTCTAAGGGCAATTTTAGGGACTTTTACTAGAAAAATACCTAAGCATTTATTTATTGTTTAACTCAAAAGGGAAATAACTATGTATTTAAAGTTAGACACCTACCTAAGTAGCCATCCTGAATAGCAATGTGTTCATGAATTAGATCCTAAAGCTGAAACTACAACCAAAGAAGTCACTAGTGTTGAAACAAGAACCATGCACCAAATGCATCCTGTCCTCTTTAAAACTGATAAGGATTTCAAACTTTCTTTCACAGCCTTAAAAAAGAAATAGTAGATGTAAAAGAAAACATCCTAAACCACAAAGTGAAAATCCATAATGATAATATCAATGTTGAAGGATCTGTCCAAATAAATCAGGAAGATACAGGCTCAACCAGTTCTAATTATTTTGAAGTAATCATGTAAGCCATTATAGAAGTCAGGAGAAAAAAACAATCTCTAAAACAAGATTGTTCTGAATGGGAAAATGATATAAAATATATAAGAAAAAGCAATGTCTATGCCATTTAGTCAAGATCCAAATGGCTCTCTTATTAATGTTGTCAGCTTTATTGTTTTTATTATCAACGGTTGACTGCCGTACATCTATCTCTCTTTTTAATTAATGTTTATCTGAGTGCTTATCAGACAAAATGTAAATATTATAGGGTTGAATCAAACAGTTTGATTATGTAAGTCAAGCATAAAGAGATCTTATTATGCCTAGTAAAAGTCTTTGGGTTTTGCAATAGAAAGCATGTCATAAATCTAGTGTTTCTGTCTGTCTTTAATACAATACCAACTGTTTCCTCCAATAGTAAATTGTGGCCCATATTTTACCCTCAAAGAAGTAAGTTGACAGTGTCAGCCTAATTTCATAGCACTGAGCTAGTTTGCCTGTGAGAAGACTGATTCTACAACATTAGTAAATACTGTTTCTTCTGTTACCAGCACAATATAATCTATGACCATGAGTTCTTTATTAAATGATTACTATATATATATATATATATATATATATAAGTTTTGCTTTTCAAATTATTGTTGGTATTGAGAAATATCTGTGTGCATGCTCACATGAACACTCTACCAAAATTACTCTAAAATATGGTATGTATTACATTTTGAGAGCAATTTCAATCATTTTGGCTTTGTTTTCTCATAAAGCAAAACAAAACAAAGTTTAGGAAAGAATCCTGTTTTACTGTAGGTAAATTAAACCTGTACATAACAGGAGAATGAGATCTGTTCACTAGAGGATGAAGCAGCATCAGCTTTTAAGTCTATAGTTAAAGAAATAACTGCAACTGTTAACGTAATGATTGATGGATTTACTTATCTTAAGTAGGATCCAATCCTACTGGACTTAGTGGGTACAGGAACAGACTCAGGGGGCATGTCTACATAAGAAATTTACTGCGGAGTTGTCTAATTAGCTCTGAGACAAAACGTCACTGTCTGCATGCACAGTACAATTAGGATGGACTAAACTAATTAACTCTGCCATAGAATAGTGCTGCTTGACACAAGTACTGTCCTACATTGGAGTTATTTACATTGATCCAGGTCAGAGCAGCCCCGGACTGGCAGGCTGATCCCCTGAGCACCCTGCCAGTAGGGCTGCTCCACCTGGGCTCAATGTGCTGTGGTCTAGGGTGCACTGTGCAAATGCAGTGCCTGAATTTATTCAGCCTCATGCACAAGTAGATGCACCCAGAATATTTTAATTTTAAAGCACTAGTGATAGTATTTAGAATGTTACATATGCCTGGAGGAAGGTGGCCTAACAATTGGTTCATCTTCCCTTAGACATTGTATTCATGTAACAGCAATAAATGATATTACTCTGAAAGTATATCACACTCCTGGTGCAGAGGTCAAATGTCTGAAAAAATTACACTAAATACTGTTAAATTGGTACCAACACTTCCCAGCAACAATATTACCAAGCACAAGTTTTATGATGTCTGGAAGGGAATGTAAACTACAGCACTAGCTTAATAGAGATAAAATGGAAAGTGAATTAGGGACATGGATGGATCTCTTGTCTCTGAGGCCAGGTACAGACATTACACTTATACCAGTAATAGTGTTCAGAAACTGGTCTACACCTATAACAGAACAAAAGTTCAGCACATGTAGACAGGCTTAGAAATGGCATAACCTGGTCTAAGATTTGCTCCCTACATGCCACTCCCCTGTCAAAGGACAAATGTGTGTTCTGTCCCTCACCAATCTAAACTACACCACTTACAGGAAACCACGTAGCTACTTAAATCAATTCTGCCTTAGGTTAGGTGCAGACATTAAAAAGCCCAAGAGGACATGTCCAGTCATTCCTCACTGTTCCACTACTACAGCTTCTCACTGATTTCCATAATATTCATACATCCTTTTAGAATATGTGGTGGCTTTGCAAGTGAGGCACACTTCTAAGAGGCAAGAATGCAAAGCCACAGCAAGCATTTTGGAGGAATTGTAAATCCTTTCATTTTAGAACCCTGTTGTTGGTTTTCTAGACTCTTTCTACTTGTGGTTGAATAAACTATTGAAGCACAAATACTATTTTTGATTAAATATCAAGAGAAAATTTAACATAAGAATGTCTGTAAAGAATCAGAGCCATGGTTCCTCTGAACCAAGTCTCATTTCTGGCTGATTGCTTGGAAGCAGGTAAAAAAAAAACTTCTGCAATACGTAGTTACACAATAACTATCACAGGGATATTGCTATCTAACCTAAAGCAATTACATTTGAATTACGTTAAATGTATTTGATTTTATAGTATTAGACTTTGGAGAATCAAGAGTGGTAGGGGTTTAACATTTCCAGGGATGCTGCCTTATTTCTGTAACTTCCATAGATTTAAATGAGTATTAAGGTTAATACACCAAGTAATACATAGAAATATTCTCTCTTTTTTGAGTTTTAAGTTCTTGTATTCATGGATTCCTATACATCACAAACACAGTATGAGAATCTAGTTACATGGAAGCGACCACTGTGCACATCTAGGGGGGCAGCTAAGTAACTGAACCAGTGTCACTGGAGGATCAGCCACCTGGAATTTCTTGGCTAGTTGCCCATTCCAGGACTGATCTAACCAAAGTCTGCTTAGCTTGTGAGATCTGAGCAGATCACAGATCAACATAAAGAACTGCTGCTGTCTAGAAATAAATTCTATATAGATTCTTATGATATAAAATATTCAACTGGAAGATAAGTTGATTATTTGCTTTATATCAAATCTTTCATAATATGGGCTTCAGTCATCCCCACTATGGAATGAAAGAGGACAGATGGATTTTGCACTACAACTTTCCCTGGAACTTCCTGTCATAAAGGTAATTTTAAACCGATGTGAGAGTGAATGAATGCAGGTGGATGGGAGTACAGTGGTGGGTTTAGGAAATAGTTATGGCTCTATCAGACACATCCACTTTGGGGACTGCCATGATATCCCAAGTATCCTATAGAAACAAGAATTACTGTCTCCTTGAAACACTACAGTCCCTGTCAAAGTACAAACTTTAAAAGTAGAGGCCCTGTGCCCTCAGATACTTCTTAAGGGTTAGATCAAGCAATTGCAACAGAATGCACCAAATCCAAATAAAAATGCATCTGAGATTGGACTTTTAAAGTAAGCTTCATGAAGATCAAATTATATTTGGGGTGGCATAATTGACACTGTTGTTTGTACTAATTGTTTTGTAAATGCTGAGTGGTGTAACATAAAAGCTAGATTATCATCATAATCATCATTTTTGCACTTAAATGTTTTAAAGGAAATGCAGAAGTTCTAATCAACTCTAATGACAAACTTTAATAATATGGCTGGAACACTTCCCACAGAAAAAGTGTTGATTGAAAAATTGGGTTATTCTAAAAGGATAGTGTTTCTAAAATCTCAGGTGACTGCAAATATATACTTTTATTTGTACTCCTCTTATGAGAGAGAACCTTGGTAGGGTTTAGGGGACGGGGGCGGGAATGGTGTCTCTCAATGACTCATCTTGATATCAGACCAGAGGCATCCTTTCAGTTTCAACAAAGGAATATAAAAGAGTGTCTCCTGACAGAGGCAATGGCAATGGCTGTGACGGGCAAGAGGAAAATCTAGTACTTTGATTTTATACTATGTTGTTCTTTAAGGTAGCAGTAAAGTCTTACAAGGAAATTGGTAAATATTGGATAACATTCAACCTGTGTGTAACATGACAGCAAATGTAGAAATGCTACTTGCTTATACTTTTATGCTTCAGTTGTAATGTTTCTGATTCAGCATCTGTAAAGGATTATTTCTTAAAGCAGTGGCACCTGCTAAACTGATTTGAATTTACTGTTAGCCCAGTTGATCCAAACCCCAGCATTTCCTTATTATAGTCACTACACATGCAACTCTACAGTTTGCTGATTTAATGCTATTCCCAGGAGAAGTCCAGTCTTGGGACCATTGAAACTTCTGGATAAATGTACAATATTACTGGGCATGTTAAACGGATTTAGATTATTAGCATAACTCTGGATACTAATACTAATAACTTGATGCTTATCCTTTCTTACAGTTCTGTTGGCTGGATGTGAGAAGGGATTTCTGTAAGCTGTAATAATGCCTTTGACAGGAGGGAATTCCAACTGATATTCCACACTGCCGTCAGGAAGACAGATGATTATAGATTTCAGTTGGTCTAGAATTGCTTCTTCTGAATAGAAACTCAATAGAAAGTACAATTAAAAGAAAATATGACGCTTGGATATCAGTTTCAAAATTAATCAGAATGAACTGATTTTCCTGACTCTGATAGTGGGGCATTGATCAAATATATTTTCCCACTAAACCCTTTATATTTTGAATGGGGTATCTTGAGTGCTATAACATTTTCAGCATTTTTTATACTGTGGAATTATTTATTTATGGTATTTACTCAAATATAAGACAACTCTGAATATAAGATGATCTCCCAGTAATTAGATTGTATCTATGGAAAATTTATAAAATTGATATAATTTTCTCAGTATAGAATCTAATTGTTGGGATTTTTTCCTTGAATTTGTCCCCCTCTCATTGCTTCAGCAGGGAAAATTAACTTGGGGAGTATCAGGTAGCCATTTCACCCTCTGGCTCCCTCCAGGTTCTCCCCCCTGAAGCCCCTTTTCCTTCCTCCTTGTTGTCAGATCATGCTGTCCCTGAGCACAGGAGAGGGAGGAACAAATTTGAAAACACTGACCTTGAAATAAATATAGCTGTAATCATTTGTATATAGCACCCAGAGACTTAGTTAATCCAGAATTGATATAGTTTACATTTTTTGAAACAGTTGCAAGTTTTAAGACACGTAGACCATAAACACACTTTTAAGTAGCACTTTGGCACCTACTGATATACAGTAAAAACTATACATGATATTAGTCCAAAGCCAAAAGGCTCATGATTTACCATATAGTTCATTGGGCTGTTCCCCACCAGAATCAACAGTATTTTAATCCATTGTGATCCCACATCTCTGTGTGTGTCGGGGTGTGTGTGTGTATGTGTGAGTGTGCTTCAGATACCACCACCCACCCCCATTCCCACCCCCAAAGGATCCATGTGCTAATTAGCCCTCACTCATGACTGAAACTGGGTGTTCCTGTCACAAGTCCTGGTTACCCTCCAAAAATTGATATGCAGATAAGGCATAGGGCAACCTGGTCCAAATGCACCTCATATACCGCCGACGGTCAGGACAGCTAGGGTCTGGAACCAGCTTCCAAGTGAGGTGGTGCAGGCTCCCCCCCTGGGGGTTTTTAAGAGGAGGTTGGATGACCACCTTACTGGAGTCGTTTGACCCCAGTGCTCTTCCTGCCATGGCAGGGGGTCGGACTAGATGATCTGCTCAGGTCCCTTCCGACCCTAGAAACTATGAAACTATGACTGAGTGAGGCCAATAGAGGGATTCTGGGTGAACTGTTTGGGGCCTCATTTGGTGGTGATTGCTAGACAATTAAGACTGGTGAAGAAATGGGAATCACTGGAAATGAGAAAGAAAGATGCAGATCGGCTGTGGGAGTGAAGAGGAAGTCAAAATATATGCAATGTAGTGGCTCACTATGACTTGAAAAAGATCGTGCTTATTAGCGCTGTGTGAAGCTTTGGTCACGGATTCAATTCAGTGGAGATTTGGCCCAATTTGGCAGCCGACTTTCCAAATCAAATCAGGAGACCCTTTAATCTGTCCAAATCAAATTGGAACCCTCTGAATCCATTCAGAGAGATTTAATGATTCAGACATAGACACAGCTTTAAATGTTTTTTCTACGTATCTCAAGGTACCAGGTGGCTTGTGAACTCTGAGATGGTAGGGCAGATCAAGTGTCCCATAGGAGCACGGGGTGGGGGGGAGTCCCAAGCACATTTGGTGGAGGACCCAGAAGCGGAACAGATAAACTTCCAGTCTACTTCTGGGTCCACCGTGGAGTGTGTGGAGTGCCTCCTGGGTTGGAGGGGAACCTGGGGTTCCCCCAAGGCCAATCACTGAGCCACAGGGGCATGGGTTCCCCTGCACATTTGGCGGTGGACCCAGAAGTGGATCAGAAGTACTTCAGGTCCACTTCTGGGTCTGCTGCCAAGCATGTGGGGAGCTCCCCCATGCTCCTCTGGGATGCTCCATCTGCCCCAACATCTCAGCATTCACAAGCCACCTGTGGTACCTTGAGGTACGTAGAAAAAAAATTTAAAGCTGCATCTGTGGCCAGATTGCTGATTCTCTGAATCAGCATCGATTCTTCAGATTTGTATTTGGCCAAATTGAATTGGGACAGTGATCCGAGTCAATGAATTGAATCACTGTCCCCAGAATCAGGCTGAATCTGAATCTGAATCAATTATGGCCTTCTTCGCACACCCCTAGTGCTTATTGGACACTGCCATATATCTTATTGAGATGGGCTTCACTAATTGATTCTTGTGGCTGCATTTAATCAACTGCATAGTTAGTTTCCATTATTGAGCACATGCTGCTTTTATCAGGAGTTCAAAGATATACACTGTATTTAATGCAGCTTCCTTTTATGTGAATGTGAGACGAGGGGCCTTTCCCCCCTGTTGATGGGGGAGGGGGAGGGGATGGGGCTCATATTTTATTTAAGTAAATATGGTGTTTCAGTTTGGCCCCTATAGGCTATAAGATGACTATCATTCAGGTCAGTATTTTTTTTCTCATAAAGTATGTTTGTGGATAATTTAATAAAGAACTATCACCATATTAGATCTCTAGGAAAGCAAAGTAAGATGTTCCTCTCTGTTCCTCGTTTTTCCTCTCTATCTCTGCAAGCCATTAGCAGAAATGGGCATATATTATTTTTGGAATCCAGGGTGTGCAAATTGTGACATTATTAGGGAATCTGTTATCCTGAACAAGACCCATTGTAGAGGTGACACAGTTTCCTTGGAAATCATTCTGAGATTTGTATTCGGCCGAGGCTTTAAGTACATTAAATGTACCTGGAAAACAAACTTGGAGATCTGACTAATGAGATGGCTTTCTTTGAGTAGACTAGAAATTCCTCCCTCCCACCCACACCTTAAAAATTCCTCATGCACTCATGCAAAAATGAATAAGAAAGAATCATATGAGAATGTCTTAGCCAAGTCTCTTAACTTTGAATGCTCCTGAGAATTATGAGCAGAGCTTCAGGAAACATTTACAAAAAGTGCATGAGAAACTGAGAAATTCATTCAGACCACCCGACTGAATAGTAATATGAGGATATTCACTCCTCTGCAAATTTCCCATATCAGCGCATCAAGAGGCTCAGCAGATGTAGCAATCTCCCTTCAATTTTTGGCTCACATTTTATAGAATATGTACAAGAATCCCCTGAGAAGGATTAAAAGTTAATGGAGTCCAGAGTAAAGCCTATAACAAACCTAAGTTAATTTTAGAGAACTCCTCTGGCAATGTATAGATCTCTCTGGACCTACTATTCCATTGTCAAATGTACAATCCAGAATTTTTGCAAATACATCTATGCTTTATACTATAGTGACTTTCTTTATGAGAATGATTTTTATGTTGCTGAGGAAAATGTTTTCAGGTTGTGTGCAAAGTAGTACTTGTTTAAGAATCCAAATGCTGGCCATCTGTGATCATCTTCAATGAATTGAGATAGCTTAGCTTAGTTTGAAGGGGTTTCTTTAATATTAAATTAAAAAAATAAATGTATATATTCCAGTTTGAGGGGATTTTGAAGGAAATTTAAATGCATAAAGAGATTTGGTTTGGATAGAGATGATCCAGCCTCAGGCAGGAGGTTGGAATAGATGACCTCTGGAGTTTCCTTCCAGTCCTACTTTTCTATGATTTATGGAACAGATCAAAATCACAGGAAAAGGATGTATTTAGCACTCTTATTTAAGGGTTTAGTTTATTATATTCATTACTCTTAGTAGGCTTATTCAGAGCTATGTAGAGATTAATAGCCACAACCTCAATAAGGTTCAATAAAGACAAGAACCAAGTCCTGCATTTAAGATGAAACAATCCTGTGCATTGTTACAGGCTGAGGGCTAACTGGCTAGGTAGCAGCTCTCCAGAAAAGGAACTAGAGGTTACAGTGGACAAGAAGCTAAATATGAGCCAATGGTGTATCCTTGCGAAGAAGGCTAAAGGCATACTGGGCTGCATTAGTAGGAGCATTACCAGCAGGTTAAGGGAAGTGATTCTTTTTCCTCTCTATTTGGCATTGGTGAGGCCCCATCTGGAGTATTGTGTCCAGTTCTGGACCTCCCACTACAGAAAGGAAGTGAACAAATTGGAGAGAGTCAGCAGAGGGCAATGAAAATGGTTACGTGATTTCTGAGAGGATGCTGGGGGACCTAGGCATATTTAGTCTGGTGAAAAAAAGACTGAGAGGGGATTTAATAGCAACCTTTAACTACCTGAAGGGGGGTTCCAAAGAGGACAGAGATAGACTGTTCTCGGTGGTGGCAAATGACAGAACTGGGTGAAATGGTCTCAAGTTGCAGCAAGGGAAGTTTAGACTAGATATGAGGAAGAACTTTCTTACTAGGTGGGCAGTGAAGCACCAGTACAAGCTAACCAGGGAGGTGGTGGAATCTCCATCCTTGGACGTTTTCAAGACCTGGGTGGACAAAGCCTTGGCTGGGATGATATAGTTGGGAATGGTTCTGCTTTGAGCAAGAGGTTGGAGTAGATGACCTCCTGCAGTCCCTTCCAACCCTCATTTTTTATTAGTCTAATTCATGGCTCCCCTTGGGCCTGGGAGCATTTCACCTAGTTTTATATAGGTTCTGGTATAGTAGACCAGTTATATAGATTGGTTTTGAAAATTCACAATGGCATACTGTATTATTGAAGATTCTAGAAGATTCTAGAAAAATTATTATTGAAGATTCTAGATTTCATACATTACTTACAATACAATGAATATGTACCTAGGACCAGATTTTAAAGATCTGTAGAGACTGCAAAAAAGAGAAATGCTTTATGGGATTTCAGTGAGAGTTACACATTACACATTTAATGTTTTTTAATTCCCACTCAGCACCTCTGCATCTTTCGGTGCCTAGCTACCTCTGAAATTTGACCCTTATAGCCCAGCCCTACAAAACAATGACTCAGGCCCAAATTCAGTGGGCTGATTCATTTCAGCAAAGCACTTAGGCACATGTATATTGGATACAGGATTAAGCCAGGCCTGAATTGTAAATCAGGTATTAGTACTATTTGGAAAGATTTACTACACACTGGGTGCATCTACACATACTATTAGCATGCAGCAATAAATTCCAGCACATATTGCACTGGAGTTCATTGTTCCTGGGCACTGTGTTTACATATGCGGCTGGGACCACAGCATGATGAGCCAAGTTGCAGCAGCCTTGGTCTGCAAGGTATCCTGGGCATCATCCTGCCAGCCTGGGACTGCTCTGATCCAGCTCAACATGCTGTGGAGGGGCAGGATGGGGGCTTACTAGCCAGCAGAAAGCCCCAGCACTGAAGCACTCTCATGCCTCAGCCACTATGTAAATATAAGTACTATCCTACTTTAGAGTTAATTAGGTTCTTGCAGCCTAATAGACTGCACATGTAGATGCAAGACATTTACTGTGGAGCTAATTAGTCTACTTCGCAGTAACTCACGTAAATACTCCCACTATTTGCATGATTTATGGGTCATTTTTCATTTTGCTGCTGCTTCTTCCTCCTTCTTTTCTTTCTTTTTACATTATATTAGCGATGGTTAATGGTTTAAATGAACTGTTTCTGTTAGCACAGTTTTCAGGAAAACACCAATGTTGTGGAGGGAATTTGACTTTCCTTACCCATGCTAGTTTTCCCATTAACTGAGTTAAAGTCAGCACAATTTGACCTATAAATTTGATGACTTATCATATAAGCAGCCTCTCTTCAACTGATTTTCTGCAGTCCCTGGTTTGGTATCAATCATCATGAACATATTTACAAAGATTATAGAGAGACAGATCATTTCTAACTGGGTATTTTTTTCAGAAATTTTATTTCCATCAGAAAATGCCAGTTAGTCAAAAATAAAACTGATTGCAGACATACAC
>NW_017729004.1:28144349-28147253 GCF_001723915.1 Gavialis gangeticus | reverse complement strand
TTTATTTCCATCAGAAAATGCCAGTTAGTCAAAAATAAAACTGATTGCAGACATACACTGGTTTTGACAAATCTTTGGTGGAAAGGTCTCTGAGGTCCTAGATGCAATTTAGATTTGAAACCAGAGAGCTTGATTCCAGACTAAATTAACAGTTAAGTTACTCACCTGGAATTAGGGAAACAGGTTTAGTCTTTGTTTTGCATCTGGGAGAATTTCGGGATTTGCTATATTTTCCTATTCTTTTTCCTATTGGTTCTTCTAGTGTGGGCCTTTTCTTTCTCATTTTCATAAACAAAAGACAGGCCTCAGTGCACACATCCAAATTAAAGCTGGATAAAAACCACAGTGCACACATTCAAATTAAAGCTGGATAAAAACCACCTATTTCTTACACATTTTCAAGCATTAACTTTCTAGCTGGTTGGCTCTTTTTTATAGATGGATAGTAGGGTTGTTCATACTTCAGTTGCTGATTCAATTAGGAGGAGATTCAGCCCAATTCAGCAGCCAAATCTCCAAATCCAAATCAAATCAGGAGGCCCATTAATCTCCCTGAATCAAATTGGGAGCCTCTGGTTCAATTCAGAGAGATGTGATGATTCGGACATAAACAAAGCTTTACATTTTTTTCTACATATCTCAAGGTACCATATGACTTATGAATGCTGAGATGGTGGGGAGGATGGAGCATCCCAAGGGTGTGTGGGGGGTCCCCAGCGTGCTCGACAGAGGACCCGGAAGTGGACCAGAAGCACTTTCAGTCCACTTCTGGGTCCGCTGCTGAGCACGCTAGGGACCCTCTGCACTCCTCTGGGATGCTCCATCCACCCCACCATCTTGGCATTCATAAGCCATGCCCAGTACCTTGAGGTAGGTAGAAAAAATATTTAAAGCTGTTTCTATGGCTAAATTGCTGATTCTCCAAATCAGAATCAAATCTTCAGATTAGGATTTGGCCGAATTGAATTGGGACAGTGATCCAAATCAGCTAATTGCATCACCATCCCCCAAATTGGGCCAAATCTGAATCCAAATTGAATACGGCCCCCTTTGCACACCCCATTGTATAGTCATATGACAATTACTTTGCAAATGTGGCTGGTCTAAATTTATTGCATGATTAACCAGTTAATTGCATAATGTATGTAACATGTAGCAGGGGCCTTAGTTCCATTTCAATGGGGAAGGGAAAAAAAGAAATCTCAGATACTTTTGCAAAATGAAATTCTTCTTTTCCAACTAGTCATAGTATTTTTTACTCTGCTTTAATCATTATCTTATACTGTGGGTGTGGCTACATGAGACACTGACTGCTCAGTTGTATAAACAAGTACTAAATAACTGTGCGGTAACTGGAGTTGAAGTGCAGTCACACCAAGGAATGGTTGTTTTGTGACACTAACTGTGCAATAGTGTTGCATCACACTTTCTACCATGTGACGCTACTGCACAAGAGTAATAGGCTACCATGCAGTCAGTGTCTTGTGTAGGTGTGGCCTGTGCATATCAACTTGGCACTGGAGAGCCTCCAGTGAATTAAGACACCTAGCATACTGACTTTGTCTTCAACTTTCCCAACATTTGTAGTGACTTGTAATTGTGATGCAGTGCCCATTAAAGCCAGAAGAGAGATACCCATTGCTACCAGTGCCATATTTCTGATTCTTTAACAATGTAATTAAATATTATAAATAATGATTTTATAGCAATCATTACACAAGCTTCCTGTTCTTGCTATCAAAGCATGAGTCTTAAAGTTACCATGAATATGGCTGGCAAAATGTGATCAATAGTCAACCACTCCACTCCAGGTTTGTCTATATATTCATAATTAATTCTGTTCACAAAATATTGAACTAAAAAAAAGGGTCATTTATGGTTACAGTCACAGTCACATAAGTCTTTCTGGGTTCTCAATAACATGTTGCTTTTACATTGTTTTTTAGCTATTACTGGTACTCAATAATTTACTTGAATTTTGTTTCCACAATGCTGGAATGAATCCATTTTACCTTTTCTTTGTTCCATTGACATTAACATTGCTGAACAACCTCTTGTAAAACAGTGTGATGTTCCATGACTATTGAGACCCTGTATAGTTAATAGTAAACTCTTTACTAAATAACAGTTCACATAGGCTTTTCAGAAGCCTCCTATTTAAAGAAAGAAATAATTCATATTGAACAAACCAATCCAGATAAAATAAAACCTTTCCAAAATAGTCTATCAAAGCATAAGCAGATTGTACATGATTGGTGTTCTCGTTAATTTAATTCAGGATGGTCTGTATTTGGATTTGTCCAGGATTTGGTATAGGAAATGCTGAAATCTTGTTGGAAGATTGTTCTTGCTGTATTTTAATGCATACAAAACTAAGAAGCAGAAAAGAAAGTTTTTTTCTTGTAAACATTTTGGCTTCATTTCTTGAAGTTAAAGACGGGGGACTATATAAGTATAGAGATTTTAGGGCATTTCTCTGAACTGTCTCTCTGAATCAAGCCATTTGAAGTTCAACCTCTATTAACAAAAGTTGCTTCAAAGCAGAAATGATGTCATATTCACTATTAAAATGGTGGCTTTTCTTTTCCTTAATTCCTTCAGTCTACAAAAACCTCTCTAACTCACTGTTCATCTCTGTTCATGTAACTTGTCAGATTATCCTAGCTCTTTGCCATCCTCATGCTACTTCTATAAGACTGTTTTAATACTGGACCAACCACAAGTGTCCAATGATGAATGACAGCCATTATGTTCTTTCTTTCTGATCGAAATTGGTTAGTGGTTCTGGGATAGCTTTGATTTAGGTGATAAGTAATGCTGAAAGAGAACTGGTCACTATATTAGCAAAGGAAAGAAGGAAGTTGTGTTAGAACCTCATTGAGAATATGGCGACCCCCCCCCCCC
>NW_017729004.1:28135364-28144266 GCF_001723915.1 Gavialis gangeticus | reverse complement strand
GGGCCCCCCCCCCCCCGCAAAAAAAAAACCCGAACAAACCAAAAAAATCCCATGGACAATCTTCAAGAAACTTACCTACAACCCAAGAAGAAAGAACCATACTAAAATATTTACTGTAAATCTGGTTCCTGTCACCTCATTGAAAATGGTAGGGCACTAAATAAACAACCCAAGTTTCAAACAACCCACTTTGGGATATATTTCACAATGGCTGAATTAATTACTGCAATAAACACTCTTAATGATGGCAAAGCCTTGATGATATTCCTACAGAACAAATAAAACATTTCAGACCAACCACAAAGGCATGACTATTCCAATTTTACAATAGGTGTGTAAAAATGGCTAAATGGCTGTGTGACAAAAAGGGGCCTAAACTGTCCCTCAACCTAAGTGTATGACAGTATTACCCCAATCTTTACTGTCACTATATCACTGAAATGGTGGTAGAAAGCAAGGAGTAAGCAATTGGAGGGAAAAGAACTCCTCTTCCACTGTAATTTGCATCAACAGCATTCCCCAGCAGGCCCCTTTCCTCCTTTGGTGGGGTGAAAGTTCCACCTCCTATTTTATACTCCAGTATCAACCACCAAACTATAGGCTGGAAGATGTATGGGGGAAAGGGTGGAGTAAAGATTTTTTTTCTTTTATGTGTTGAACAGCTAAGCAGTTGAGCTTAGTATGCTTGTGAAGTATGCTTGCCTCTGTAGCAATGCATTTCTTCCTTGAAGCAGGAGGAGAATGGGGAGGCTTATTATCTAGGACTTATCAATGTCTGATGTAGGTATGCCTTACCCATTACATAGGGTCCATTCCAGCATTAAGGGCACTGACAGATGTGCACCTCCCTGCTGTAACTCAAGGAGTTCACAGAAAGTGCCATGAGTTAGTGACCCTCCCCCTTCCCCTGATCCAACAGACATTTGCTGTTTGGTTGTGGGGGGAGGAGGGGAGGTGATCAAGCTCCATTTTGGAGTCAATCCAACAGAGAGAGGAGGCTTGTTTGCCTGTATTTCCCCTAACCTCCTCCTTACCCTTCCTCCTAGCTCTGGTGCTGTCTTCATATGGGAGCGGGGCAGGAGGGGAGGGGGTTCTGTCTGGGTTTGACCATCCTGTGCTGGAAGACGGGGCAGGTAGATTGGAGCCCCCCCATCTCCAACCCATCTGCCACCCCCCCCTCCAGCACAGGTTGGGCAAACCCCAGACAGAACTCACTTCCTACCTTTTCCCCTATATCCCATCCTGAAGACAGCATTGGGGGTGGGGCTGGACTGAATTAGCCCAGCCCTGCACCCAGGCAAGGACAAACAGAAGTTAATGAAAGCACTTCACTCTAGATCAGTTTCATCTGATCCCACATTAAAATGGGGGTTAATTTTTCCCATGATCAAACACTTTTAAAGAATCTTACAGCTGTGCACTTCTGTCAGGGCCCGGCTGTAGAGCGCTTCCAAGGGGCTGATCACGTGACAAACATGACTTTTGTTTGCTCCCTGAATGAATACACTCAGGGTCTGAGGCAATGGGTATCTTTCCATTGATTTCAAAAGGCTTTGGATCTGGCTTTTAAAGTAGATCACATTACTATCTATTCTAGCAACTTTTGGGAAGATAGGAAACTAATTGATTGTTGGGAATAGCCAAATTCTTATACTGTGGAAACAATTGTTCTTATGTTCTGCCCCGTGCACCCAAATGCTTTGGTACATGTCCACCCCCACTTTTTTTTTTCTCCAGATCTGCCACCACTCTATTTAAAAGGGTCAAGGAGGCATTTCAGTGGTGATTTACTATACAGTGGTCATTTATGACTGCCTGCATCCTACTAGTATTTGCAAGTTAAGTCCCTCTTTTAGTAATATACTACTATATCTGAAGTTATAGTCAGCAGTATTAAATATTAGGCAGTATTTAATTATTTGATGCATAAGTTCCATATTGTTAACAAATGTATCTCTGCAAGCCTCATTTTATGCTTCCAGTGATGCTAGCAGCTTTTTTGTTTGTTTGTTTTACTTCTTGTTGGCACAGCTTACTATAACATGTCCAATGTTCTTGAACTGTAAAGTCATTAAAAAAATGTTACAAGGGGATACCAGAAGAATTATCTGATAACGCGCAGGCTACTCAGGAGAAGTCACTGAGTTTACATTTGCTTTTAAAGAGAGAGTCTACTTTTTTTTCATCTTAAAAAATTGCTGCCAAACTATATGGGGATTTTTTTTTTTAGAATTGTAATAGTGACAGGAAACCCACATTTATAACTAAGTTATTCTAGCTTTCTTTATGTATCGGCTTGTAGTTAAAATAGATTTTGAAGAAACCAAAGATTAAAAAGTGGTGACAATGTTAATGTTTCCTAAGTTTTTACACTCCTTGGCAGTAACAAGCATTGGTTTGTTCTTATTCTTAAAATTAGAATGAGTATTTTAACCTTCAAGTCTCAAATAAGGTGTCACAAAACCCACAATATTTTGAGGTGTTCATAGGACATCATGCATGTTTCCTTGAGTGTGTTTTACTGACATGGCACGTGTAGTCTCTACGTATTTGTAGCATCAGATACTGTTTAGTATTGCCATTATATCTGCATGAATTGTGGTATTTAATATCAACATTACATTTATATATATTTTAGCCAGGGCTGTTTAGTGGGGCAGTGATCAAGGGTTTCTAACCTATTCACCTAAGAATTAACATCTGACTTGAATTTGTTTACTCATCAAGTAGGCCCTTGCAGACCTGTTCTGAGGCACTTGAGCCAGACCATTCCAGACAATTTACATTTTAAAAAAAGGACCCATAAAAACAATGCCTGGCTATTTAGGGAAGGACATTTTTCACAGGGAGGAAATTAGATCAGGAGAGACTTCTAGTCTGGTAAGCATACACTGGCTATGAGGTTTGGATGCTTAATAAGAAGTTAGAGAACAGAATTGAGGCATTTGAAATGTTCTGCTTTAGGAGACTGCTGTGTGTCTCATACACTGAGCACCACTCCAATGACTCTGTCAAGCAGCAAATCAGTCACGAACCATTGTTGGAGGTTGTGCGATGAAGGAAGCTGCAATGGTTTGGACACATCATGAGAAGGCTGGACACCCTTGCCAACATCATAAGGCAGGGTGCCGTGGAGGGAATGAGAAAAAGTGGTAGACCCACGAAGAGCAGGGGAACCAATATTAAGGACTGCGCAGGGCTTCAACTGATAGAGAACACAAAGTTAGCCAAAGACAGGGCAGAGTGGAGGAGGGTCGTTACAGCATCTTGGCAACCTCAGGATTGACTTGACTTGTCTTGACTTGACATACAGACTTGGAAGGCTGGAAGTTATATGTGTAGTGAGGACTCCCCAAGAGCACAATGGATAATGTATGTAAATGGCCAATAAAAAACCATACATGAGTCTTGTCATAAGAGCAGGGGTTTATTGTTAGTATTCTGAGGCATAGGGGAACCTTTTAGGCCCTCACCTAGCAGGCTGAATACAAGCTACATTCTTGGGTTCAAGATGCAGAGTAAGATCAAATTACTGTTCTGATATTTTCTTTTGTGTGTTTTTTTCTTATATCTCTAGCTGCCTCTCAACATATTGTTACTGATTTGTTGTGCTTATTCTTATTCATTTATAGCATATTTATTGTCAGTGATGACTGTGATCTTGGAGCAGTTGACCATATAGCAAGGCCTCTTCTAAGGAAGGGGGATCTGTACTTTCTGAATATATAACCAGATAAGGGTGTGATTCTTGCAGCTGACAAAGCCTGCTTTGCTAAGAGCTGGAAAGACGTTGGTGAGGCAGCTAAAGCTGAGGAACATACAGATCAGAGCAGTATGTCTTAGTCTGTCCTCAATGGTCAAAGAGCACATGTCAGAGAGGTGTTTGGGGCTAAGGGGAACCCCTGAAGGTGTGAGAAAATCCTGGGAACATCTCAAAGGTGCATCTGGCTACATCCAGGGTCACTAAAGACAATGAACACATAAGACGCTTAAGAAGGCCCAGTTACTGCACTTCATAATTATATTTGATTATGTGTGCAGTCCCACTACTTGTAGTGTAAAATACTGCTTAACAGGCCAAAGCACAGCTAAACACAAGGACAAGTTTCGGATAACACATGTGGTTACAGACTACCTGTCAAGTTCATGAACAATCCTGCTTTTATACCATATAAACATAGTTCCAGAAATTTCTTCAGTGGAATTTCTCAGAAGAAAAAAGATTGCAGGATTGGGCCCTTAGTACTCACAAAAGTTATATACAATGCTAAGCAACCTACCCACTACTTTATTTTCTGAATGCAAATTTACTGAGCAGGAAGAAAAGCTTACATTTAGACTTTTCTTTAAAAAACCTTTCTTTAAAAATAGCACCCCTCTGTTGCCATTAAATCAAAAATAACATGTGCATATTCTAAACATTTAAAAAGAGCACATTTCAGTTTCAAGTTCCTTCCTTTTCTTGCTAATTGTGTCCTGTCATTTGTTTTATGCCAGGTAATTGCTTTAAAAAACCTCAGGTTTTGTCTAAAAATATGTTTAATTGTAACTTTTCAGAAAGCATGCTTGTTTCTGAAAAATTAATCAGCAGAATCAGGGAGCTAATTTTAATGATGATTGCTATTTTAATGGGTGAATATTTTTAGCTAAATCTGAAATGCAAAAAGGCTTTATGGTTTGGTGGGACTTAAGTAAGTACAAAACTGTAATATATCTACCAGGCACAGATAACGCATTATCTTAATTCAAATTAGGGAGGTATTTATAGAACAACCCAACAAGTTGCAGTACACGTTGTGCATAAATCAAGAATGATAAGACTAAAAATCTTTAAAATGAAACTAAATAGGCAATCTAACAAGCTTTTATATACCATCTTGTTCGTTTTAACTGCCCTGCCAAGAATGGCAAATGCTTCATGCTACTTGATCTTATTTATTTTCCTGGAAATAAGTATCTGTCAATTTTAGGAAAGATATTCTACTATGACTGGTGGGGTACCCTAATGTCTCAATTAATCAAAATGTATGAACTGTATGTGTGATGTCTACTAAGAGTAGAGAATGGAATTTTCCAGAGGACACAATGCTGGAATTGCCCTGACTCATAACATGTTCCAATAAATAATCGCTATCTATGTGCAAGGTATTGTAATGGTTGCAGAATGTCTTTGACCCTGGTATCTGCTATGTGAACTCCATTATATGCAGTTTATTTTCATAGCTGAAATGTTAGATGAAACCATAATATTTACTATTACACATTTGTTCAATGTCAGTGTAATATATTGCTAGGCGACACCCTGCAATGCAAAAAATGGAGTGTTGCCTTTCATCCAGCCTGTTAGCTAAAGGAGCAAACATTAAATGTGCCTGTTTTGATAATACCCTATTGCAAAGCATAATTGTACTTATACAAAATGAGACCAAAGTCCTCAAGGAAAAGAACAAGGAAAAAGAGCATGGACTACCAACATGTCTAGTCTTTGTGACAGAAATACTTTCATGAAGGGAGAGGAAGTCATTCTAATTCCAGGGCAATGCATATGTAATCCTTCTTCTACTGTTGGCAATATCAGGCACTTGAAACTGAGTCTCTTCTCCTACCCAGGACAGTACTCTAACCAGTAGGCAACAGAGTAGGAATGAACTGATTAGGGGTGTGCAAAGCAGCCCGAATTTGATTTGGATTCAGCCTGATTCAGGGAACAGTGATATGATTAATTGATTCAGATCACTGTCCTGATTTGATTCAGCTGAATCCAAATCTGAAGATTCAACGCTGATTTGGAGAATCAAGAATTCAGCCGTAGATGTAGCTTTAAATGTTTTTCCTACATACCTTGAGGTACCACGTGCAGCTTGTGAATGCTGAGATGCTGGGGTGGATGGAGCATCCCACAGGAGTGCGCAGGGGCCCCCTTGTGCCCCCCTGGCTCTGCGATTGGCTGAGGGGGGACCCCGGTGCCCCCCAGACCCAGAAGGCATGAGTCGCTGATCCGGGGGGTGGGAGGAGGGTCCCTCGTGCGACTGGAAGTTTTTCTGGACCGCTTCCATGTCTACTGCTGTGCACACTAGGGGCCCCCACATGCTCCCATGGGACACTCCATCTGCCCCACCATCTCAGTGTTCAAGAGCCACCTGGTACCTTGAGGTATCTAGAAAAAACATTTAAAGCTGCATCTATGTCCAAATCATTGAATCTCTCTGAATCTCTTCAAATTGATTCAGAGGGTTCTGATTCGATTTGGAGAGATTAAAGGGTCTCCTGATTCAATTCAGATTTGAAGATTCAGCTGCCGAATTGGGCCAAGTCTCCACTGAATCAAATCAGCAATGAAGCTTTGCAGAGCCCTAGAACTGATGCCTTCTCTAACACGTTTTTAAAAATTTGAGTCACTATCTCTTGCATTCAGTAGTTACTACATGAAGAATAGTCAAGGAGTTTGAACCCTATTGAGATAAAGGGCCTAGGCTAGAACCCAGAATCTGCTCCTTTTCAGGCCAATGTCTATCTTACTGTGCCACACACCCTCTTGTTTAACCTTTTCATTCTCTGCACATAGCTCCCTTTCTTGCCTGCTTCAGGGGCCAGTTTCAAAAGGAGCCCTGGATAATGCCTTGCATGCACAAGTACTAAATAACCACGCGGTAACTGGCATTCCCACGCTGTAGTGTCCCCACACAGCTTCTTGGTGATGCTGACTATGCAGTAGCTCACTATTACTATTGTGCAACAGCGTTGTGTCACACTTTGTGCCATGTGACACTACTGTGCAGTAGTAATGAGCTACTGTGCAGTCAGCATCTAGTGTAGATGCAGCCCCTGTCTAGCAAAAGGACCTAGAATATAGATCTCTGGCTTTCTGGTCAGATGTTGAGGTTAAGGTTTGAGTTCATTACTCTTTCTTGTCTTAAATAACCACTGCAATCCCCATTAAGCAGAAGAAAAGAGAAAAGAAATGCAAGAAGAGGGCACTGCTCTACCCATACCAGTTCATCTATTGTGAGTATGGTTTACACTGCATGCCTGGACCTATACCTCCTGCTCAGGGTTCACAGGGACTTGCTGTAGCTGGTTGCTGGTTGAAAGGCCTGAAGGTGACTGGTCCCAACTGTATTGTGCAAAAAACTTGGAAACTTCCCTGTATCGAGATTAGGGAAATATTCAGAGTGACAGCTCCTAAGGCAGTAAACCCTATATCCTTGCATGTGCTGTAGATTGCCCCTAACTTAGGGATAGGTTGGAGGCTAGGAACAGACTTTACAATTGCTCCTGGACAAGTTATGCTTGTGTTTGTCCTGGAACCGAAATATCCCAGGAATGGTGTGCATATACATTGCTCTTCTAATTGGGGCTTAGTGAGCAGCTGAATGTACTGCCACTTTTCTGCCACTGATTCAAAGATGCAATCCCAGGATAACAATTCAGATGCATTTTGTGATGCCTCAGGTGAAATGGTTAGTACTTCTTATCCCATTAATCTTTTTAGGATTTATCCTGAAACAATGGACATGGAGTTTTGAATGATTAAATTTTGTTCCAGGATAAAATGGCTTATTCCAGGACAAATGTGATGTCTATGTGTAGCCTAAATGATGGAGTTTACTCCTTAATATCTGCAACTATTGAGTTAGAGAGTGACTAACTGAATAGGAGGCAGGCAGCAATGTAACGGTCACCATTCACAGGCTTATTTTTTCATTATTTAGGGCACTCTGGTTATCAGTTATTGCTTCTGTAATGTCCAGGCTAGGAGTTACAGCATTTCATCCACTCTACAACTCTATCTTACTATAGCTTTGGTTTCCTATTACAAAAGTAGGTGAATCCCTTGAGCAGAGGTGCAATGATATGGGTGGGCACTTGGGTAAGCTGTGTACACAGGCTGCCACCACCTGCCTGTGTGATTGTATGGTGGCACGGTCAGCCTTTTTGCTTCGCTCTCCCCAGAGTTGCCTTAGTTGCCCTACCCTTGAGGTTATGCCACTGCCCTTGAGGCTGGTAACTACCAGTGCTTGTTCTGGTGTAAGTTACAGACAATACATGCAGGTGGTATTTTTTGTTCAAAACTGAGGTCAGTAAAAACTGATGCAAAGCATTAGCAAAAACTGGGCCAACCTCTGGTGCCTTTAGGAACTTTACTAAGTATTTCCTATTAGTACAGAGTTGTCTTTGTTCTTTATTACCACCCTATTTCCATGGTACAGTAAGATTAAAAGGAAAACATATCCCCCAGTCATTTTCCTTTGAACAAATAGTATAAGATGAGGAAGAAACAAATAAGCAGAAAAAAACAGGAAGAGAACTACAAAATAATGGAAAGCTTTTGATCTATTAAATCCTGAATTAAACTGTATAAAATGAAGGGAATAACTAACCAGGACACACAGAAATCAGCATCATGGTGCTCTGGCCGAATGCCAGAGTTCTGTGACTGAATTAAAACTCTGCTTTCTTGAGTCCAAGGTGAACAAGTGTTTCTTCTGATCACTCCTCAAGAAGAGCTCAAGTATGATAAAATTACCTCATACGACAAGTTGAAATGAATAAAGGCTGACATTTCATATTTTCTTGTGCTGACTCTGGCCCTGTGCACTGACTAGAGTTGGTCAAACAACAAAACAAACAGATTAGGCTGGTAAATTCTTCATGAATCTGAGTTCCAAGATGAATCCACTTCAATTTTGGAGGTGCCTTATTATTAACAATTTGTGACGCTTACCAGAGATGTATCTTGATATGGTTCCATAGCTCAGTGGTAAAAGCACTGATCTTATAAATCAGTGGTTGTGAGTTCAAAACTCCCTGGGGCCTTAACCACCCCCTTTAGGGGCTGAATGGGGGTCCTTAGCAGCAGCTATAAAGTGGTGTCTATGTTGTGGTTACTGCTCTATAGCAT
>NW_017729004.1:28134283-28134581 GCF_001723915.1 Gavialis gangeticus | reverse complement strand
TGCACTTGGGCAGCAGTAACCAGCAGCACACTTATAAGATGAGAAACGCACTTCTTGAAAGCACGGAAGCAGAAAGGTATCTTGGAGTCATTATTGACTCCAAGATGAACGTGAGCCAACAATGTGAGGTCACAGTTGGCAGGGCTAACCGCACCTTGTCATGCATCCACAGGTGCATCTCTAGCAGGGCCAAGGAGGTGACTCCCCCTCTACGTGACACTGGTCAGGCCACAGCTGGAGTATTGTGTCCAGTTCTGTGCGCCCCACTTCAGGAGGGATGTGGACAACATTGAGAGGG
>NW_017729004.1:28133545-28134025 GCF_001723915.1 Gavialis gangeticus | reverse complement strand
ATTTGAGCCCAGTTTTTCTCCTGCTCAGGCAGGGGGTCGGACTTGAAGATCTACAAGGTCCCTTCCAACCCTACTTCTATGTTTCTATGATTCTATTATTCTATGATCTACTATCTATGGAAATGTTCAAGAATCCTGATGTTTTCACCACATTTAGCACAAATGATATTTTGGCTAAAAAATTCTACAGGGATTTATTTGTTCTTTGTTTATCTGTTGTTTTAAAAGTGTAAAACACCCAATGATGGAGGATCTGCAACATCATGGATACCTGTACGCAAGTCTTCTGGAGCGTGCTACAGCCAGCCTCTGCGTATCATGTATCAGCATCCCTGTGCTTCAAAATGCTGGTAAGGGCCCTTTAAATAAAGCTTGCTTGACTCAGAGCCACTCTAAATAAACCCCCATCCCAAAGCATGTGTAAAAATGCCCCATATGACCTAGGGAGAGATCTATATATCAATGAATAGTGAATTGCTG
>NW_017729004.1:28115818-28128545 GCF_001723915.1 Gavialis gangeticus | reverse complement strand
AGGAGGAGAAGAAGTCAGGAGGGAGAAATCTATATATCAATGAATAGTGAATTGCTGAAGTCAACTGTTCATGATTTTGGCTCTGTAATTGTTTTAATATTACCCCAGTCACCATATTATGTAAGATAGTACAACCCACCATCTACAGATTATTTATCTAGGCCAGGGGCAGTCAAAATATGGTGTGTGGGCTCGATCCGGCCCATGGTGGGACTTTATCTGGACCATGTCAGGTCCCTTGGTCCCATCTTGCCCAGGCACCATCCAGCCCATGGTGCATGCCACCACCCCCTGGGCATGCAGTGTGGCTCCACAGCTGGATTGCCTTTGTAGGCATCTCAGGCAGCAGCAGCTCCTTCTGGCTGCCACTGCCCCATCCCCATCCCCATCCCCAGCCCTATCTGTGGGGATCTGTGTGACTTGTATGCATACAGCCCTGACTCCAGCCTTTCATATGGCCGCTCTGGACTTGGCCCAACATAGTGGACCAGCCAGAACCCACACACACAGCCCCAGCCCTGGCCCTCCCCCTGCCTCCTCGAGACTTGCCTACCCACACTGAGCAGCAGCAGCAGCAGCATTGGTGACCAGGCAGAAGCTGCTGTTTGTTATGAAGGAAAAGCAGCCCCCCCATCACCTCTGCTAGGCACTTCTTGCTTCAGACAGCTACAGCTTGTACCCAGCCTGTCCTGCAGCTTCTCTGTATTGCCACCGCTGCTCAGCTGGGCAGCCCAGAAGTGGCGTCAGTGGCAACAGAGAGAAGTTGTGGGCATGGGCTCTGGGTGGCTGCATCAAGAAGAGTCTGGCAGCGGTTAGGGGAGGGGTCACTTTTCCCCTGTGCCAAGCAGCAGCAACTTCCATCTGACTGCTGCCCCTGCGGAGCAGGGGCAAGTGGTTCAGAGCTGGCATCGTGTGGGCCAGGGTCAGGGCTGTATGCACAGGTTTCAGCTGATCTGCTCCAGCCAGGGCAAGTCTGCAGCAGGCATGGTGTGTGCCAGGTCTCTATGTACTGCTGGCAGTGGCGAGGAAAAGCTGCAGGGAATGTGGGCTCCAGGCTGTTGCTGGGTGGAGGGGGTGCTAACTGGCCCACAGCAGCTCCCCAGAACTGCCTATGTGGCCCACAGGCCCAAATAATTGTCCACTCCTGATTTAAATTATTCAGGATAAGAACTATGAAAATACAGAACACATTTATAACCAATTGGTTTACCTCACGTGTGACTCATGAACCAAAAACAAGGCATATTTTTAATTCAGTACATAACACTCTATCAGAGACTGTGCCATTTTTAACTGTTAAAAAAATAAAGACCCAGAAATGTAAACTAATAAGGGACAACCCCCCCACACACACTTTTTTTTCCAGCCTCTAAACATAGCAATGTCCCTAGTGCTTTTTATAAAAGTTGTGGCCAGCTGCAAGGGCCATCCAAGTCAGCATATTTTGTCATGTTTTCTTGTTGACCTCTTCCCCTGAATTTACCATAGGCCCCAAAGTAGAAACATTTTGTGTTCTTTGTGCATTTCTAAAAAATGGGAAACTAAGCAAAAAAAACCCAAAAAACAAAAAACAAACAAAAAAACATAAAAAAGGGAAAAATCTAAAATGAGCTATAGAATAAAGTCATCTAAACAACCAACTAATATATCAATTTTAATAATGGTTATAGTAAAACAATGAAATCTTTCTTTCTTTTCTTTCTTCTGCACAGTATGACAAATCTAACATATAATTATGTCAGCTTGTAACAATAAGGAAGTGTTAAAGTGACATTTCAGGAGTTCTTATGCCTGCATGCATCTTCTGGTTTCACTTAGCTTTCTTTTGGGAGCATTCATGTGCTCTTATCTTTGAAAAAATGTGAAGGCAAGAATAGGTGTGAAAAAGCAAGAAAATAATTCAGTGGGAGATGCATAGAGAGGCATCAGAAACATTCCTACTATTTTTGAACCAGACCTTTTCAAATGAATAATTCCAGATTGTGAGCCATTTGTTTATACTATTTAGAAGTCCTATCATAGTCACTGAAAATAAATGTGGTCAAGACTGCACACCAACGTAAGAAAGAACTCCAAATCAGACTGTATAAACTTTGTTTATGAAAGAATGGTATTTGCTTGACTTTAATGTTTCAATTCCATGAATGTTTAACGAACATTTTTTCTACAAATTTAAGCTTAAATTGGCCTCCAGCAGATTTATCTTTATATTCATTAGTTATCATTTTCTCCTAAACTCTAAATTTCAATTCACCTGCCAGTGATCAAAATTCTTAAGGTTCTAGAAAACCAATTGTGCCCTATACATTTTTTTAAAAGCCCTAAAACTGCCTGGAGCATCGGGCTCAGAGGGTAGTAATCAATGGCTCAATGTCTAGTTGGCAGCCAGCATCAAGTGGAGTGCCCCAGAGTTTGGTCCTGGGGCTGATTTTGTTCAGTATCTTCATCAATGACCTGGAAGATGGCATAGAGTGCTTCCTCAGCAACTTTGCAGATGACACCAACCTGGGAAGATTAATAGATATGCTGGAGGGTAGGGCTAGGATTTAGAGTAACCTACACAAATTGGAGGATTCGGCCAAAAGAAATCTTATAAGGGTCAACAAGGACAAGTGTAAAACCCTACACTTAGGACAGAACAATCCCATGCACCGGTACAGGCTGGGGGCTGACTGACTGGGCAGCAGCTCTGCCGAAAAGTACCTGGGGGTTACAATGGACAATAAGTTGAGTATGAGCCAGCAGTGTGCCCTTGTTGCCAAGAAGGCTAATGGCAAACTGGGTTGCATAGGAAGGAATGTTGCCATCAGATCAAGGGAAGTGTTTATTCCCCTATATTCTGCACTGGTGAGGCCACATCTGGAGTACTGTGTTCAGTTTTGGAGCCCCTCGTACAAAAAGGATGTGGACAAATTGGAGAAAAAAATGATGAGGGGGCTGGGAGACATGACTTATGAGGAAAGACTGTGAGAAATGGGTTTATTTAGCTTAGAGAACAGGAAACGGAGAGGGAACTTAATAGCAGCCTTCAGCTACCTGAAGCAGGATTCAAAAGAGGATGGAGCTACACTGTTCTCAGTGGTGGTAGTAGACAACTTGAGCAATGGTATCAAGTTACAACAAGGGAGGATTAGGTTAGATATTTGGAAGAATTTTCTCACTAGGAAGAAAATAAACACTGGAATAAGTTAACCAGCACGGTGGTCAACTCTCCATCCCTGGAGGTTTTTAAGACCTGGCTAGACAAAGCTTTGGCTGGGATGACAAGGGGTTGGACTAGATGACCTCCTGAGGTCCCTTCCAATCCTAGTTTTCTATGATTCTATATCTGCTGATTGGCATAAAACAAAACAAAATAAAAAGAGTTGCTAAAAATAACAATGTGCTTATCTACATATTTCACTTGACTTTAATCTTACCATATAACAGGTAACATGAAAAGCTCAATGCCTGCAGCAACTTAGAAATAAAATATAGTGACTCTTGTATGGACATCTAGGCCAGGTACAGACAGTACACATAAACTAGTAGACATGATGGGAAATGGGTCTAAATCTGTAACAGAACAGAAGTTTGGGGCACATAGACTGATTTAAAACTGGTAGGACCTAGTCTGAGATAGACCTGGGATGTGCTTGCTTGTATCTGGGGGTGGGGGGAGGTTGGCTGGACACCAGGGTGAGGGGCTGTGCTCCCCCCACCCCAGTCCTGCCCAATTGGCTGACAGCCCCTTCTTGGAAGCTGAGCTTCACAGAGGCAGAAGGTGGGCAGGAGAGAAGAGGTCCCTGCCTTGTCATCCCATCCCTAGCTCCCCAGATCTGAGCAAGTACAATGGAGTGGGGGAAGGGCTCCACTCCCCCACCTGCTCCTGCTGCTGCATGGCTCTGTTGACATGGGCAGGCAGGAAATGGGACTGAAAGCTGTGTGTGGCTGTCAGTCAAGGCAGGCATCACCAACAGAGCAGGGAGAGTACAGCCCTCCCACCCCCCAATGACAGCCACCAATGGCAGGGAGGCAGGAGGTTGTGCTGGGAGGCATGCTGGAGCATACCCGCCACCTTCTGGCCTTAGCCAGTGCAGACATTTGTGTGCCCCCCACCCCACCTAAGAGTGAATGCATTCTGTTTGCTCCTGATCCAATCTGTGCAGCTTAGAGAATTCTGTTTATGTTGGTTTGATTCTCCTTCTGGCTTTTTGAATGTCGGTACTTAGCCTTAAAGTCTTTAAACTATATAAAAACTAAGAGTTTTATTTGGCCTATCTCAAAGGATATTTAACAGATGCCTGCAAGTAATTGTGTAGATGCATTACCTAAGTATCACAGTAAAGAGCATAAAAAAGAGGCACACAAAATTCAAACCTACACAGCAATAGGTCAATGGAAGATAGACATAGCCTCTTGGATATTTCTACAGCTGCCTTCAGAAGGGACAGCTAAGTAACCAACAACTGGCCTTGTTTTGACTAGGAAGGCTTATCACTTTTAGTGTTCTACTGCTGACAAGCACAGCCTATGTGTGACCACAGCTGTTACCTCTATTCCTAAGAAAGTAAGAATGACAGCAGCATAAGTGACAACAGAAAGGGCAAGACAGTTGGTAGCACTGTGTCCCTTTTGGTCTTTTGTCCCTAAGCCTGTACAAAAAGTTTTTCAGAAAAGGTCCTGCTCTTGCTCTATCACTTATATCTTTGCTCTGAATCTTGACCTGGGTGTAATTAAGTAAATGTCTGTTGTTCCAGCTGCTTGCCAACTGATTCCCCCAGGCAGATAAGAAAGAAGTTAGAAAAGAGGCATAGAAAGTGAATGGAATAGTAGAAAGTATCAAATAGGACTACACCAGGCCTGGACATCCTCCTGGGCATGGCTGACACATCCATACCCCTCAATACCTGGCCCCAACCCTTGGCCTTGCAGGTCCCCTGGGTCCTGCTGCCACCCTGCAGAGGCCTCTGCCTGGGCCTAGGAGGAGGTACTCTGGTGCCTCCTGCCCACCAGAACCCCTGGCCTGGCACCTGCCCCAAACCTGCCTCCACCTGCCTGGGCCCAACCCCACTGCTATCCCCCACACCACACACATGAGGACTCAGTTGTATCTCACAGGGAGGCTGGGGCTTCACTGGGCCCGTTGAAGTGAGAGCCACCCACCCTCAAGTAGTGCCATTCCAGGTGGCTGCAGCATGAGACCACTGCCCACTGGGGTCACCATGGCCCTCAGACCCATGGGAAAATGGCTTGAGGCTGGAGTGCTGAGCACCCCCCATAGCCCCCCACTCTGGGCCCAAAAAACAAAGACACTGTAAATGGCTGTCACATTGTAAATAGCTGTCACATTGTAAGCAGCTTTTGTATTGTTGGTGGATGGTGGGGATGGTGGAGGGGCTTTGTTGGCTGAGTGGGGAGGGGGCAGGGATGGGGGTGAAGGGTGTTAAGGAAATATTGTTTGTTTGTTTTTTTAACTATGTGCATGTCCTAAAGTGGAGTTGTGGGGGGTAGGGGATAAGGGGGGGGTGTGGGCAGTGGAGTAGGTAGGCTGAAGTGGAGAGTGCAGGAGGAGGGAGTCAGGCAGAACCTCCTGCAGCCTGTGCCCTGGTTCCTGATGGCAGGTGTGCAGCTTTCCTGAGGCCTGGACAGGTGTGGGGGTGTGGGGGGGGGGGCGCTGCTGGGACAATCATAGCCAGTACCATGGCCAGCAAGAGCATGGGGCACTGGTTGTTGATGGCAGGAGTAGGGTTGGAGCAGCAGGGCACTGGGCATCACTGGCAGGGGAAAGGGCAGGATCTAGAGCAGCCATGGTGTGGGGAGGCAGGGTGGACAAGGAGGGAGCTGTCATATGCTGGCCCTGTTCTGGTCACATGGCTCCTTGGCAGGAAAGGGGCTGGCCAGGGATCAGAGGGTGAGCCTGTGTTTCCAAGATGGCTGACAAGTGCTGGCAACTAGGCCCGGAGGCTGGAGCTGCCTTTGGTGGCCACAGGGGTACATGGCAGTGTTGGAAGGACTTGGCTCTAACTTTAGACCTCAGGAGGACTTTCCAGTCCTGCTTTCCCATGATCCTAAGACACAATTAAACATGGACATGTTTATCACATCCTATAGTATGTTTATGTAAGATCAGGTATAGATAGCACTATGGTTTGGGTATTTCAATTATTCAACTGTTCAAGGTATTATTATTCCCATGGTAGGAATAATTGCCTTCCTACTATTGCTATGGAATTGGTGTATGACCAGTTAACAAAAATAGACATATAGAAGTCAACAGGACCAGATGATCTTTATCCAAGAGTGCTGAAAGAGCTCGCTGAAGTCATTGAAGAACCCCTCGCTAAACTCTTCCACACAGTGCATGGCACTCTGGAGAAGTCCCTGAGGACTGGAAGAAGGCCAATGTTGTACCCATCAACAAGAAGGGCAGAAGGGAGGACCAGGGTAACCATAGGCCAATCAGCCTAACTTCCATCCTAGGGAAAGTCCTAGAAACGTTCATCAAGGAGTCTTTCTGTGATAAGCTTGCAGAAGGTAAGATTCTGAATGACAGCCAGCATGGCTTCATTGTGGGCAAATCTTGTCTCACCAACCTCATCTCCTTTTATGACCTGGTAACTCACCACCTGGATATGAGAGAGCAGGTTGACATTGCATCCCTAGACTTTCAAAAGACCTTTGATGTAATATCCCACGATGTGCTCAAGATAAAATTAGAGGATTGTGGGCTTAACTCCAAGACAGTCAGGTGGGTGAGAAACTGGCTGCAAGATAGGACCCAAAGAGTCATTGAAAATGGATCTGTGTCATCCTGGCAAGAAGTGGGCAGTAGTGTCCCACAGGGGTTGGTGCTCGGTCCAGTACTTTTTAACATCTTTATTAACAATTTGGATATGGGGGTGAAGAGCTCACTAGCCAAGTTCACGGATGACACCAAGTCATGGGGAAGCATGGTCATGGTTGAAGATAGGCCTACAGTTACAGGCAGACCTAGACAATCTAGCAAGTTGGTCAGATTGGAATCTGCTGAAGTTCAACATTGAGAATTGTAAAGTGCTCCACCTCAGGATGAGCAACCCGCAACACACCTACAGGCGCGGCAGCACCAAGCTGACTGGCACCATGAATGAAAGGGATCTGGGGGTAATAATAGACCACAGTATGAATATGAGCCATCAATGCAATGATGTATCCAGTAAGGCAAATAATACTCTGGCATGCATCAATCAATGCATCTCCATCAAAGCCAGTATAGTGATTCTTCCACTCTACTCAGGACTGGGGAGACTGCAGCTGGAGTACTGCACCCAGTTCTGGGCACTGCACTTTAACAAGGATGTGGACAAGCTTGAGACAGTCCAAAGAACAGCCACCCATATGATCCAAGTCTTAAAAGGCAAGCTATATGAGGAAAGGCTGAGGAATCTTGGACATTTCAGCCTGAGGAAAAGATGACTGAGAGGGGACCTGGTAGTAGCTTACTGCTACACTAGGAGAGTACATCAAAGGCTTGGTGAGCAACTCAGGCACCCAAGAGGAAAACCAGGAATAATACCCACAAAGTCCTGGAAGACCAATTCAGGCTCAACATTAGGAAAAACTTCACAGTCAGGGTGTCCAGGCTATGTCCAAAAAGTCAAGGAATTAGAGACGAGGACTCCTTAGAGACAGCAAAGATAATTTATAGGGCTGTGCAAAATTTCTCCACCAGTTTTGTTTCAATGTTGCACAGTTGCTTGTGCAACTGACTGTCTCTGTCTTGGGGCCGTTGATTATCTTGATTCTTTCCTCTCCTTAGTGGTGGTTTTGTAGGCGTTAATCCATGATCATTAAGTCATTATGTAATAGCTAGGTACTGTGTATTGAGCTGGTCCCTGAGTGAATCATGATTGATTGGTAACTGGTACTACAGTGGCTTAGCAGCCAGACCTGCAGTAGTCCACCCCATCCCACCCCTCCACCCCAAGACAGACACAGTTGCACAAGCACCCATGTCATGAGTTTTGCCTGTCAGCAGCTTGAGGTGCAGTTCCCCTCAAACCCCTACACCTATCACCTTGAAATTTGGCAGGGTTTCTGGTCTCACCAAGAGCTACCACCCCTGCAGTTTTGACCCCACTGTGGCTTAACACATACATGTTACATGAGCTTTGCTTTCAAGAGTTGGGGTGCAATTATTTCCAACCCCTCTGCACCAATATTCTTGAAACTTGGCAGGCTTCATGGCCTCAGCAGGGGCTAGTAAACCTGCAATTTTCACCCTGCTGTGTCTTAACACACATGACATGTTTTGCTCTCATAATTTTGGGGTACAGTTTCTCCAAATACCCTGCACCTATCTTCTTGAATCTTGGCATTCAGCATGCCCTCAGAAGGGGCTACCATTTCTGCAAATTTCATCCAAATCTGGCTATAAATTACAAAGTTGTAGCCTATTTCATCCTTCCCCATTAAAACCTATGGGCGAAATGTCGAAACAGGGTCAAAATGGCAAAAAGTTTCAACGGAATGAAACGGAACAGCCGTTTTGACTCAAAACAAAAGTTGAAATGAAACACTGTTCTGTTGCAACATTGAAATGCTGGTCGAAATGAAATGCTTCCATTTTGCACAGGCCTAGTGGTAGGCTGTTCTGAGCTATGAATTTACCTGGGTCAGTCATCAAAAGGATTCACTTCTGTCTTATTCTTCACCTAAATCTTAAGCTGAGAGCAGGGATCATAGACTAGCTTCAGAGGGACAATGGTGACCCCATCGTTGACTTGGGCTGAGCTGCTTGAGAGAGATGTCATTTGAAGATTTTTCCTTATCAGGTCATCAATGAAAGGGCATCAGTGAGGCAGTGGGATGGACTGCCTAGGAGAGTTGTGGGCTCTCATTCATTGGAGGTATTCAAGGAAATGATGGATAGGCATCATCAGAGATGACTAGGAATAGCTATGCCTTTGCTGTACTTGGGGTATTTCTCATGCTTTGGAGCACTGCTGGCTGCCACAAGGGTCAGGAAGGAATTGTCCCTGGTTATCAAATTGGTACAGGCTGTGGGAGTTTTGCCTTTCATTGTAGTGGTGGGGCTTGCTCATCACCTCCTCCTGCTGCTTCCAGGTGCCACTGGGATTTGTAGACCATGGTTGCAGCCAGCAGTAACTCTGAGCAGGGGAAGGGCTTTTTAACACACCTCTTTGGCCGCAGACCACACCGGAGTTTGCCTGGAGAAGAGGCAGTCCCCCCTTGTAGAATGAGCTGCATCCCCAATGGGCCTTGCCCAACTCCACCCCGGGCAGCCAGCCATCAAAGCTCCCAGAGCATCACCTGCATCAGTGTCCCTGTGCTGCCCTGCTTCCCTCCCCCATGACCCAGCACAGCAGGGAGCAGGGGAGCCCTGGACCCCAAGCCCCAACCCCTATCCAGTGGGGCAGCAGCCCCAGCCCTACCCAGATCCCTCCTTATAGGGGCCTCAATCTACCTATTCCCTCCCTCCCACCCCCCCACCTTAGCTGCTGGAGCTAGTCTGCAGGCTTCCTGAGGCCACATGCATGGCCATGCATGTGGCACCAGCTGTCTCACCTCCTTCCTCCCACTCCCTCCCAGCTCCCTGCAGGCTGCAACTCTGCCAGCCTGCAGACAAAATACATGGGTTTCTCTTGTAAAACAAGAAATCCATGTTTGCCACTGGTAAAAGATAACATCTAGATTTAACTCCATTGTTTTGTGGGAAATGGAAAACCGGAATCCCTGGTAATAACATTACATCAGAGCAGGATGGCTACATGTCTATAGGTGCCCCAAGTGACCATCTGGTAGACACAGAAGTTAGGAGAACAGCTGGAGAACTACCTGGATCTTAAATGCTGGAGGCTGTAGGAAAGAGAGGAATAGTGGAAAAAAAAAACCCTGATCATGTCCTGTTCACGCTCCCTTTCAGCAGCCCTTCCCGGGGCTGGTCTACTTGAGTAGGTCTGTCACCGTAGCAATGAGCTATGGCAACATAGTGTGGGGGGGCATTAACCATGATGCTACTGTGCAGGAGCTCGTAGTGGCCCCTGGTGGCCCTGAGCTCCCAAGGGGGAGCAGGGGACAGGGACACCAACAGATCCTCAGTCCTGGGTGTCTGCTCCTCTCAGGCAACTGTGCCATGTGCTCTTCTGCTTAGTGAGCTTGAGCTCAACCCCAGGCTAAAGACTCAGAAAATTGTTCCCTCTACTTGTGTGGAGAAGGACAGGTCAGAACCTCTTATTTCAGGGGCCTTCTGGTGACCCTGTGATTGTAGGTGGAGAATGCTTCCCTCTCCAAATGGCATTAGCTGCTGGCTTTAATCCCCCACCCTTGCTATGTGGCACCTCCATGTTATCTCAAGGAGTGCTCTGGCCCTTTGTGGCATGACCCGCTGGTTGGGCTGGCTCTGGACCTCTGTCTCCAACTCCGCTCCGGAGGCACAGCCACTCACTTGGGAGTGCACCTTAACTCCTGAATAACGCATCCTGAAAGGAGCCTCCTAACTACAGGAGAGTGATGTTGCAAACACTCACAAAGTACAATCAACAGCCTCCACCAGACCCCATTTTGTCCTAACTTTATATTTTCCAGATTTTTCCTCCAACAAATTTAAATGGCAAAGTTATAGCCTGTTTTGACCTTCCCCATTATATCCTATGGGCAAAATTTCAAAACAGGGTCAAAACAGCAAAACAATTCGACGGAACAAAATGGAACAGCCATCTCAACTCGAAACAAAAGTCAAAATGAAACACTGTTCTGTTGAAATGTCAAGACGCTGGTCAAAATGAAATGATTCCATTTCACACAGTCCTAATAATTTATTAAAGAGGACACCAGGAGAGAGTGAAATTAATGTTTTTCCTTTTTGTTTACAAAAAAGATAGAGGGATGATACTGGGATGGAATGTGATCCAATATATTGTTTTTAAAAGTCAAAAAGAATTGGGGATGATCAAGAAATGTGTATGTTTGAAAAAAGGTTGTTCCATTGTTTATGTCTTAGAATATGAAAATGGGGAGAAGATTGTGGCTGTTATTAAACAAGGCTAGACAGATCCTCAGGTGTACTTGGCAATTTTGCAATTTTGGCCTAATCTCCAATTCTCAGAGTTCTAGAACACAACAGTGCTGCTTACTTTAACCAAGGATTGATCCATGCTTATAAAAAATAGATTGGAAAGTCTGTACTTGCAGACTCATGTGTCTTTGCATTTTAAGCAACAGTTCCAGTGTACTTCATAAATATATTCTAAAACAGATGCATCGGGTTAGAGAAGGGACAATGGGTTTTTGCCTATGTACATCCTATCAGGTAAGCATGTAAAAGCTGGAGTGTTATAACAGTGTAGATATGGATGATGAAGGAGACATAGATGTAAGCTATCCACAGTGTTACCCTAGAACTATAGTGGTCACCATAACCACATCACTTTACTTTAAATAGATGACAATTTAGAGATATACAGTGTTGCTTTTTTATGCCTAATATAGAAAATATCCTGAATTTCTGCAAACACTAAAGTAATATCATTTAGTTAACTAAAACAATGCCTTAAGCAACTGGAATGCCACATTCACATTAAATAAGGAAACTATGAACCAAAAAACTTAGACCTAGCTAGTCAGGTATTTGAATATAGGCCTCTGGAATCCTTAGGCAAAACCATTCTAATTTCTTATTCCTACCTGGATGTATATTTGTTTTAACAGCACATGCAGATAAAAGAAAAATGCTTATCTAGATGTTTGCATGCCTGGATGACATGTGATATTGTAGTTTTGGCAACTATGGGCTAAGTACTATTTCACCTGCATGTGTCTAAGTGGGACTTAAGAAGCTATGTAACGGACCTTGATGGTACTTATGTACAATCTGGATTCTATTTAACCTGTGGTAGAACACGATGACCTCATGCACATACCTGCTGGAAGTAAAATGGGAGATGAGATGAGCCAGGGCTCTTCCAACTTCTGCTTAAGTAGCTTATGGATTTAAACGGTTATCTTGTGCTTTGAAGTGAAGTCACAAGCTAGGTATGGCCAATAGCATTCAAAGCACTCCTGAAACTGGCCCACCTCACTTTGCATTTAATATTTGTTGGATACAGTAGATAAACAGCATTGATAAAGCTGTCTGGGCAATGCCTAGTCTATGGCCTGATGGCTAGCACATGGTGACATATAGGAGAAAGGCCATGAACTTGGGTTTCCTGGTCCTTAGGAAAGGAAGACCTCCTCCTTCTCTACCACCTAACACCTGTGACTAAATTTTCAAGGCTTATATGGCATGTTTGTATGCTTGCCTGAGCAATTCAGTTTTGCCCAGACACTTACACAGCCAGAATGCAGTCAATTGAGCTTTCACAGAATTAAGCACAAGGTGAATATAGTTAGACTGGAACCCAGATTGTGCTTAAGTGCCTAAATCTTCAGTTATGCAGGTATGCATGTGCCATTTAGGTGTATGAGTGTGAAATAGGAACTGACCTTATGCTTATAAATGTGAGGAAACTTGTCATGCATTTTTGTGTACAGACTCTGACTTTTTTTTCCAATATTGCCCAGAAACTTTAACTCATTGTATAGTGAACAAGTTACTAAAGCATTAATTACAAGAATGTATCAAGTAATATATATCTAATCTAGGCTCTGATCTTGTACCCATTGGGTGCAACTAAACATGCACTTTACTGTGGTGTTGTCTAATTAGCTCCACGTTAAAGCACTGCCATCTACATGCATGCCC
>NW_017729004.1:28082147-28110818 GCF_001723915.1 Gavialis gangeticus | reverse complement strand
GAACAAGTTACTAAAGCATTAATTACAAGAATGTATCAAGTAATATATATCTAATCTAGGCTCTGATCTTGTACCCATTGGGTGCAACTAAACATGCACTTTACTGTGGTGTTGTCTAATTAGCTCCACGTTAAAGCACTGCCATCTACATACTATTAGGACACAGTAAACTAATTAACTCTGATGTGGATTAGTACTGTCTGGGACAAGTACTATCCCACAGAAGAGTAGTTACTAGGGCTGTGCAAAATGGCACCATTCCATTTCAATTTCTATTTCAAGGTTTTGACAGAACAGCATTTCATTTTGATTCAAAACTGCTCTTCCATTTCATTTCGTTTCATCGAAACAGTTTCGATGTTTCAACACTGTTTCAATGTTTCACTCAAAACAGCCTGTAACTTCGTCATTTCTTGCCTGATTTGAATGAAACTTGTAAGAATGGTATCCCCTTCTGAGGGCATGAAACTTGCCAAGTTTCAAGGTGATAGGTGCAGGGGTTAAAGGAAAACTGTACCTCAAATTCTTGAAAGCAAAAAACTCATGTCATGCGTATGTGTTAAGCCACAGTGGGATCAAAACTGCAGGGATGCTAGCCCCTTCTGAGGAAATGAAGCCTGTCAGGTTTCAAGGAAACATGCAGGAGTTTTGGGGAAACTGCACCTCAAGCTGTGGACAAGCAAAACTTGTGACATGGATGACATTGTGTGTGTGCTAAGGTGCAGCAGGGTGAAAACTGCAGGCGTTCCAGCCCCTGCTGTGGCCAAAAAGCCTGCCAGATTTCAAGGTGATAGGTTCAAGGCTTCTGGGTTCTGGGGCCCTGCACCTCTAGATGCTGACGGGCAAAACTCATGACATGGGTGGGTGACACTGTGTGTGTATTAAGGTGCACCCTCACTCAACTGACACCCAGGTAGAAAGCAGGGCAGTTCAAACAATGATGCCTTTTATGCAGTTTTTCTATCCCTCCCTCACAACACTGGGATTGGAAGGGACCTCAGGGAAGGCTGATAGTTACTGGCCAGCTACGCAGTCAGTAATGAGAGCACTCCTTTTCACCACCTCCTCCTCCACTCTTTCCCCTCCCTCTCCTTTCTTTAGTTTCTGTTTCGCTGTAGGCAAGCCCAGCTTGAGCTTCAAAACTTGAAATGTTTTGTCTTGCCTCATTTCATTTCAAGGCTGTTTTGAAGCTCTTTGTTTCATTTCAATTTTGCTGTTTCGAGCTTGAAACGAGTCGAAACAGCACTGAAATGAAACTGCTGGCGAAATTTTGCACAGCCCTAATAGTTACATGCAGCAAAACACACGTGCAGGCAATGACAGATTTGACCAGGACACTAGCACTGTTGTGGCCCAGCCTCTATGGAGCATGTTGAGCTGGGTTGGAGCAGCCCCAGCTGAGAGGCTTACCCCTGAGGACACCTAACCGCTGGGGCTACACCACCCTGCCTCAATGTGCTGTGGTTCTGGGCTCATGTGTAAACACTGTGCCTGGGAGCAATACATTTCAATATGAACTGTGCCAGAGTTTATTGCTATTTGTAATTGCACATGTAGATGTGGCCATTATGTCAAAAGCAAGTCTCTTCCTGACTTCGGTGGTATATAATCAACAGCCTAAACCTTATTCAATAGGCTCTGGGTGGAAAACAATCTAGCTTAGATGAGATGACCAGTGAAAAGCCCTGATATCACCTTTCATCTTTTTTACTCTATAAACTAATGTCTGGTGGACAAAGAGACATCCGTAAATTGAGAAAATTTATGAGAAGAGGGACAAGGCAATCAATAAAAAGTAAGAAGGCAATAAAAATCAAAATGACTTAGAAAAGGAGAGGCTGGGGAGATACAGTAACTACCTGTGCAATTCAATAAAATGAAAAAATATACTTGGAAGAGAGGATGAGGATGAAATAAAAACAAGATAAGATAAAAACATACTCTAAAAAACAGTATTACCAGATGCACGAATTCCAAAAATATGAGGTACACCTCAAAATAACATGAGATTGACCTAAAAAAAATTTGAGAAGCCACGAGGTTTATATATATATATAATTTTATATATATGTAAAATTAAGAATGTAAATATATCATTTAAAAACCAATTTTGTGTTGTTTTAGCCATGATAATCCAATAAAAACTGTCACCCAAAACATCCCCCTCTTTGCTTCTCACATATTTCCTGAACTAGCACAATTAAAAAATATCTCTCCAATCCTACTATAGCATAGAGGATATAGAAATTCATCACCTACAATTATACAGTTGATCTTATATATAAGTTCCTTGCAGCATGATTGCAAGGCAGTGAAGCAAATTCACATCATGTAAAAGGGCATATTTGGACATTTACTTGAAAGTGTTCTTGCCTTAAAACATTTGTTTGTGTTGATTCTACATATGGGAGCTTTCAGAAGGGTAAATCTTCACTTTATGCTTTTCTTACACATTACACCTGCAGCTATAAAGGTAAAATTTAATGGGAACGTTGATTGCCTAATATAAGAGGTATCTAAGTAGGTGTCTACACATATGGATTTGTATAGAAGAAGCCTTTCTTCACTGAGGAATATTTACAATACGATAATGTGGTAGAGCATGGTCAGTGAGTCTATGTACAGCACATGGGGGAAGACCACATTACCTTTTCACCCACATACTCAGGAGTGACTGTAGCAGGGCACTAAGGTGCCTGCTACTGGAGGCAGTGTTACGAGCTCAGCTACCAATCACCAGGGCAGCACAGGTGTGGGTTGCTGTGACAACCAGTCTGGTCAGCTGATCGGAAGGGGGCAGGGCCCGGCCTTTATAACCAGCATAGGCCAAGGCCAGAGCCCAGTCCCCCTTTGGCTGCCAAGGAGGTAGGAGCTTGAACAACCCTGATAGGGCTGTATATGGAAACAAGCCAGGTTGGCTGGGAATTTATGTTATAGCCCAGGGGTTTTGTGTTTTCTGTTTTGGTTGTTGTAACACTGGAGGATAGGGCGAGGCTGTAGGGGTGGATGAGGCCTCAATGGGGTGTCCCACCCCTGGCCCAATGTGGGTGATTATCAGGACAGGCCCCAGTGGGATGTGAGACCCAGGAGAGGAGTCTGGGGGCCAGGTAAAGCTGAGGCCGCCTGAGCCCCAATTGGGAGGAGCCCAGTGGGCGTAGAAACCAAGGAAGGGGTCCAGGGGGGCCAGGTAATGCCGAGGCCACCTGAGCCCTGAGCACAAGAAGCGCGGGCAAGGCCCGAGTGCAGGTGGGGAGCGCGAGAAGCGCGAGGCATAGGCCCCAGTGGGGGGGCAGTGTCTGTGCATTGAGAGGCCCCAGTGGGAGGGCGAGCGCATTGAGAAGTGCAGGCATCAGAGGCACTGTGCCAGGGAGGGAGAAAGGCATCCTCCCTTCAATGAACCAAACATCAAAGATGTGGCGGGCAAGTGATAGAGGGTGCAGGAAACCTGATCTGGCACGGTCGGCAGGGGTGCAGGGGAGGACACGGCACCCCCAGGCCCCGTTCTGCCACAGTGACATGCTGACTTTAGCAATAGTTGGGGACACTGGTTTTGAAGCTCAGAATTAATTCCTTTTGCCTTTTTTTTTTTTTTTTTTTTTTTCTTCAGAGGCTGCCTACCAGAACATATAGTGGCCATACACAGGCAGTTTATTTCTTTTCTGGGCTTGGCCTTACAAAAGGCTAGACAGATCACTTCTATAAATTAATAACAGGTAAAATGTGTCAGAAGCTATATATTGACTCCTTAAATGTCAGGATAGACAGAGCAGTCATATGATGGAGTTTATTAGCATCACTTATAGGAACATATTCTTTCATTGCTGGATCCACATGCTTTCCTCTGTCACCCTATTAACAGAGGCTAGGAAAAGTGTGGCTGTTATAAACAGTGATGTCTGATGTGACATGATCCTGCAAATTATTCTAAAATCATTACAAGTGAGAATGCTCTCAGCTCCTAGATCCTCATATAAATGATGCAGGACTATCTGTTCTAGGGATCAAAAACTGTCATCAATCTTACAGTAGGTAAAATCTGAGCTGAATGCATTAGAACCAAGAAAAGGGAAATATAGCCATGTATAATATTCTCAAATAATATCCACAATGGTAAGGTATTTTAAAATGTAAAGGCTTTGACATTGAAGCACTGAAGTGAGTGGTAGTTTTGCTTTAACACGAGCAGCTACAAAATTGAGCCCTAAAAGTTCTGTGACGCATTGGTATGTGCCTCCTTCTGATTTATCACAGCAATGTATACACAAGAATAGGCCTAATTCTGCTTTCACTTACATCACCGTTACATGGGATATGGCATAGGACTAGGGCTCAAGACTTTCTAGCTCTACCAGAAATTTCCTGCGTGACCTTGGGTAAGTTGAACCAGATACTTTATACCTTGGTTCCTGTAAGGGGTTCTACCATCCTTCTTACAAGCATCATTTTGGAAGTGATGTGGGAAAATTCTGCTGTTAACTATTGCACTGACCCTAATCCTCTGCATTCCTCTTGTAAATAATTGGAAGTATTATTGCTGATGAAAGTGTGCCTGGGACTTGATCCAACAACTTCCTTCAAAGTCAATGGATGGATCCCAAATGACTTCAGTGGGAGCCAGACCAATCTCTAGAACGTAGGTTGCAGAAGGCTGTTGTATAGTTAAGAGGCAGCTTGAAAAAATGTGCAAAGCTGAACACTGGATGGGCAGGGGTTCTGATCCTGAAAACCACTCCTGTATGAGTGTTACGCCTACAACATCTAAACACATGAATGAATGTTGCCTCCTTTTTAAGAGCAGCATGACTGCGTCCAAAGGGAGCAGCTCAGAAAGGTGACACTGAAGTGTAGGAAATGAGGAAAGGCATAATATGGCAGCAAGTATGAAGAAAAGCCAGCATAGAATTATTCAGACCTTTTCAGGGAAAGACACGGAGCATGAATAAGCAAATTCAAAAGAATGGGAAAAGTGAAGAACACAGGGGAAAAGTAATCAACTTTACTAAAAACACCTCAGACAGGCCAAAGAATTTGCAGGGAGAGCATATGCTTGGGAGGGCGAGATGATCAGTGACTGGGCAAGGGTTTTGCAGTAAGGTCAGAGTAAAGTAGATGGATTTTGGAGGAGTGCTGACAACAGAATTTTGCTTGTGCCTATTCTGTGGGAAGAAGTGCAAGGAGAGACAAGGATCCTGTCATACGTTTTGGCCTAGATGATTTTGATAACTTGTATTCATGGGTTCACAATAATCGCTGACCGTTTTCCATGTTTGGAATAGTTCATCAGAATATATAAATATTCTTTACCCACTTAATGGAACAAAACCATGTTGCCTACTAGCACAAAGGATCCATTACAGGCCTTCATTTCCTGTGCACTATGTATTAAGGAAGAAAGGGGAGAAACTAGGGATGAGAGAAGAGTCTGCAAAAAACCCTATGGGCATATTTTGAGAGCACATGACATTTAGTGCAACTGGATACTCAAAATGCTCTTTGGAAGTCTGTTTTTTATAGACCAGGGAAGATCCATCAGTAACCAGAGAGGATGGTCCCTGTCAGAGGCAGGGAATCCTTCCATTTCCTCTCATTCCTTCAATATGAATGGCAGCTAGTAGGATATGGAGCAGTACCCACATCTTGTACTGAAGATCTCTGTTCATCTCTTCTGTATACAAAGAGTAGGTTAAGTTGCTTTGGAGGAATTGGGTTCCCCTTTACTGGGATCTGGCATCTTGCTTTTTCAGGCAGAAATAATGAACTCATCCTTCCTTTGTAGTTCCAGTTTAGCCACAAATTTGAAACTCACATTGCCAGGCCCATCAATTCCTTAACCTCATAAGCATAGGCACATGTATTTTTATTTTTCCGTCATAAACATGGATTTCTTACACCCTTTGTTCAACATATGAGGAAGTCCCCTTATATTATCCAGTTTCTAAAACTCATATGATGTGTGAAATTCTGTCCACAATAATAACACACATCTCTCAGGTGCATGCCAGGTCTGTTTCTTCCACATTCATTTAATGGATAAATTGCTCCTACCCTGTGGTAACCTGGGTTTGAGAGAACCCTGGCCACATCCAGATGAGCATGGCCGTGTTGCATAGGGTGCTGCAACCACATCTGTGGTGTCACAAACCGCACATTTAGATGTTCTCCGTGCTGCAAGGGTGCACTGCCCACGCATGCGCTGTTCTGCCTTTTTTTTTCCCCACAGGGAAAAAAAAGTGGATCAGTAAACACACAAGCAGCATGCACCACTCAAAAGCAGAGCTGGGCCTCCTAGAGCCATGTTCTGGCTGCTGGCCAGGCTCTGTGTGCCAGAATTGCCACTGCTGTAGCCCTGGGAGGGGCCCAGGACCCCAGGTAAGGCTGCTGGATCCAGCCTCCTATCCCCAACCTGGGGTAACTTGCCACACACCAAAACACACATCATGGGCATTCCCCAGGGACAAGTAACAGTAGCGCAAGGTGAGCCACTGCTACTTGTCCCCAGGAAACTAAACTTTCATGCTCATTTGGACGTGGCCACTGGGTTTGAGGGAATGCTGTTTGCTGAAAGTATAACTGTCACAGTGAATTCTTGCTCAGAGAGGAATAAAAGACCTTAAGTGTATTTTGCCCTTCACTTGCACACATCATTAACTTTCTAATCAGAGATCAAACTGTAACGTGGCACTTCTTGCTCAAGTCAGTGATTTTAGGAAAACCTCTGTTTCTACCCATGTCTCCAGAATCCCATGTTGTTCAATAGCGGTGTAACTATAACTCTTCAAATAATGGTGTCTGGCAATTATGAATGGAACTGGGCTTTCCCCTTTCATCTGCTGAAGATTTCAGTTGAATGTTTGGCTTTTTTTCTGAGTTCTGGCTGGAAAATTCTCAACCACGCTGAAAAAGAAAAAAAACAAACCTCTGCTCTGATGATATTACTACTGGAGAGTGGCCTTGGAGCTACAAAATATTCAGCTGTTGGAAAGCAAGATAGGAATAACCCCAAGCGGCCACATCTGTGAATGTGTGTCTGTGAATGGAACACAGCTACCCTCCCACACAATAGGAATTCCATCGCAAGGATGTGCTGTGTAGGGGAGGATAGGAAAAAAATGTTTGGGGGATCACTAAGGAAACCCAGATACATTATCATTGCCAAAGTACAGAAGACAGTACAATGTGTGACTATGACTCAAAATGACTAAAGCAGAGGCCTCTAAAATGATGCTCATGGAGCAGGAAAATATAAAGAAAGGGGAAACGTATTTTTAACAAATGAGCTCAAAGAACATGATACTCCCTCTTCACATCCCTGGGAAATATAACTACAGTTTATTTCATGCCTGTGGCTTGGTGAGCTCAGAGAAACTAAAAGCAAATATGCTTGGTACAGCATTTTACTGTAAATAATATTTTCCCCACAATCTCCAAAGTCTAAGTAATGTACCTAATTAAAAAGTCGTATTCATGAGGATTTGCTACTCCTCATGCCTCAGAATGGTAACATTGAGTAATATTTCTCTGCCTTTTAGCTAAGATTGCATGTGCCTATCTGTACATAGATACATTTCCCTCAGGCTTTGAAAAATCTGCTTGAATGTTTACCAGACTGGTATTTTCCAAACTGCCAAGCTTAAGAGCATGTAAACTGTATGTCTGAAGTCGCCCATAGTTATTGCATCACAATAACTATACGGCCACAGCTTCATCTCATCCAGTTACTGGATAAACTTTTAAATCTAGAATTGCAGAATGATTCCCCTGAAGCAGCAGACTATTCTCGGGTTTATGGATCACACATAGAATGCCAGAAACCATAATTTCCCTACCAACATCCCAGATTCAGAAAAGCCAGAGCAAATTGAGGCATGCACCATATGAAAAATGTTATTGGATTCAATGTAAACTCTTTTTATAAGGCCATTATTGCTCTGTGGCATATGATCTGAAAAATGCTGTTTCGTTATGGATGAGATCGCATCCTCAACATATCTTTGTTTTACAGACGATATTGTCTCAATTCTTTTCTTGATGTTATCATGTATTATTTACTGCTGCACCTTAGTCATAATAAAGCAGAGAATCTGTTGAAATCCATAGGAATTTAAAAGCTGGCAACAGCAGCTAACATGTAAACATTGCTTTTATAAGGTTCTTTAACGTAGCAAACACTGAGCAGATTATTGGATAAGAATTCCACCACTGTAAAATGTATTGGCTAGTGGTGGGTCTGTTTGTCTGTTCTTGTTAACAGAAGTGCAAACATCCTGAAAAATATTGCTTTGTACCTTGTGATTGTGTATAGAGTACCTTTTTATTATTCAATGTTTTGGGGCTTGTAACTTGAAACAGATGGGACTCCTAGAAAACTAAGATTTAACCCTGTTGACCAGCACCTAACGTTCTAAATCATGTTTGGTAGAAATATAATGGCATTTACTGGGGGTTAAGCGAGCCTTATGCGAAACTTTTAATCCTTTTCACTGGTTCCTAACAAAGAAACTAGACTTTGGTGCTGAAGGGTTTAATTCTTTGTCTTAACTCACAAGTAATACTGACTTCATTTAATGAAATGTTACAGAAAATATTTTCAACCATTTCTGAGACACGTGAAGCTGAAAACCAGTTATCCCTATTCAGTAAAATACAATAAAAATACTAAACTTTTTTCCCAATAGATAACTTTGAAAAGGATGCCATCTGATTTGAAGTCAGATTATAGTGTGTTCCATGAGGAAACACTATAGCTAGTTTGGGGGAAAAATTGAATATTTTAAGCAACTGAATTTCTTCTAGCATATTCTGTGGCATCAGCTATGGGTTACATTTTAGTGGGTATAAATCAGTATAGCTATAATTTTGCTATAGGTATGACAATTTTCATCAACTAACATTTTGTCCCAAGGACCTATAAAATATCTTACCTATTTGTTCCATCATCTCTCTCTGAACAGCTGCACAAGTATAAGGGCTTCCTACATTCATGTTAACAGAATTTATATCAGAGAGGTAGTAAATGACTCATTGAAATACCCTTATTGATTTTTCAGGTGGGCTTTGGTGATGATTTCCATCCAATCCATATATAACCAGGTCTTGTCCAAGATTATCATGTAACCAGGTGAGTTTAAAGTGAGCTTGCACTCTTGGGGCCTCTCCAATAACACTGGCTACAGCTCAGGTGCTCGAGCTTGGAGGACCAACTACATTACCTCTGAATGCCCTTTTGGCCTTCCTTCAGGCACCCAAAATCTTATTGGCATTGACCATTCTACCTGTTGCTGGCTTTCTGGTCCTCATGCTTCAGACGTGTGTGTGGCGACACTCACTTCACCATCATCATCATCATGCAACTAGGCCTGACTTATGATTTTGCTGGAGGAGACACAGGTATGTAACACACAGCACTAAACATCAACATCCCCAAATGTCTAATATTGTCAAAGACTGAAGCTTATCCAGGTAGTGAAATGGTCAAGCTTCTACTAGCTCAAGCAAATCCCATTCTCCCATCAGAAAGAGATATGAGATATCAGAAAGTCTCACTGTGAACTACCTTTCACATTCAAAGCAAGCTTTGACCTTCTGCCTGTGTTAGCTCAATAAGTCAGCGAGGTATTGGTTTAGTTAGGTCAAATTCAATACCCCTTAGCGTATAGCATCTGACAACACAGCATTACAAGCAGCAGCAGATATGATACGGGAAATCTAGGCAGAAGCCTTTTCTTTATTTGTTTTTTTTCTTTATGTGATTGCAATAATGGGCATAGCTTGAGAATACGAGGTTCTCCATTGGTCCTCTCAGAAGAGACTGGCCATAGTTACAGTTCCTGTACTACCACCAATTGTCAATGTATAGTCCTCCTGCCCCATTCTTCACACTTGTCCAAAAGGGTCTATCTAATGAAGCACATGGTTCACTGTCCAGGTACAGACATTACACACAAGCAGGTATAAGTGATCAGAAACTGGTCTAAACCTGTAACAAAAAATAGATAAATAAAAAATTCAGCACACATAGACTGGTTTAAAAATGGTGGAACCTGGTCTAAGATGGACCTGGATGGATACAGCATCAGATTTAATTGGCTTAGGTTAAACCAGTCTATTGAACTTCTGTACCTCCCAGCTCAACTTTTGTTTCAGTCTTCTCACATCCCAGGTGCCTTTGCAGATCCTCCCACTCCTCCCCCTTGCATGAAGGCATGCTACAACTCAGCTCGCACTTGGCTGCTCCAAGCCATCAGCTGCAGGTGTGGGGGTGAGGGGAAGTGGGTGTCTGTAGCACTGTATTTTTCCATCTTCATACAATCTCCCCAGGCAGGGAGTAGGATGGGGGAAGCCACAGAAGGATGGGTTGGGCTCTTGAGAGCTCTGGTTTGCAGCAACAGTAGGACAGGGCAGAGCAGGGAAGGCAGAGTGAGTGAACAGCCACTGCAGGCTGCTGTACCCTGTGTGCATGGGGCCTGGCATGGCCATGGTGCAGGGTAGCAGGGAGCAGAGCTACGGCCACTGCTTCCCCATGCTGTTGCCACTGCCGCTGTTGCTGGTACTGGCACTTGGTGAGGCAGGGGGAGATAGCAGGGCTGGCTGTGTAGGTGTGTGTGTGGGGGGTGGCCATGTGTGCATGTGTGTGTCCAGCCTGGCTCCTCTGTGGGGCAGGGAGTGGAGATGCAGCTGCCACCTCCCCATACCATTGTCACTGGCAGGCGTGAATGGATCTAGAACAGCTGGGAGGGGCCACTTTGCTAGAAAACAGTGGGGTGGGGTGAGAGGCCATGCTGGCTAATCATGGGTGGCCAGCTGCTAGTTGCACCCAGCTTTCTCTGACAAGTGCCCCAAGCTATTGGCTTTGGCCAGTGCAAGTATCTGTGTGCCCCTCCCCAATCAAAGGGCAAACTTGTGTTCTGTTTGCTCCCAGATAACCTAATCCACTTAGAGAAACCCTTGTAAGTTAGTCTGAATTCACCTCAGGCTTTTTGAATGTCTGTATCTAGCCTGATAGGATGGCATAGCAGCTGTGCTGTGTTCATGGCTACACTGTGCCCTGCATTCAAAGGGACATTGTCCCCATCTGGCTTAATTTTATAATACATCACAATGTGTTTTCTTTACAGTAAATGTTAAGGTTAAATGTTAAAAATTGTGCCTTTACTTTCATGTCTAATTCATGTGTTTGACTACTATAATTTGGCACACAATTGAGGTAACAACATGATAGTTTAGCAGGGAGATATGTAAGTCAAGTCAAGTCAGTCCTGAGGCCGCTAGGGAGATGTACAACAGGTGCAAATTCACTTGCAAATGCATGCTCTGTAAAACTTGTATTTAAAAAAGTATATATAATTGACACTGACAGAAAGAGAAATACATAAATATACAGTAGACTCAGGACCATAACACTGATTTGCAAATCCAAAGACAATGTTATAACAAGTCAGCAATTGCTTATGCAGTGGCAGATATTTAAACATTTTTACCATTTTGTGAGAGAATTGTATCAATAAGTATCATTCTCTACTTCAGTGATAAATTTAAGAGAATCCTATTTTTTTTTCAGGTAATACAAGTTTGGTTCCAGATCTTGGGGCAGGGAAACTACACTTTCAATGGTTGTTATCATTATTAAAAAGTAGAAACTGCAATAGTTAAAACATTAATAAATCTCTGATTTCTTTTCTATTTGAATACATAAACTGGTATTTATGTCAGCAATAATGGAATTGTTCTCTCTTTAGTACTGTAGCAAGGTGGGGCAGGGCAAATGGGGCAATGCCCCAGATGCCAAAGTGAAGGGGGACCAACAGGCAAGTAAATATTTTGTTAGAAATATTTGCAAAAAATTTGGCTGGTGTGGCCAATAATATCACTGATAAATGCCAGGTGCATGCTGCAGCTTAAATGCCAGCCTAGCAGCTTAGAGAGCAGCTCATCCAGGGAGGTGCAGGTAGGGCACGGGGTGGCTCTCACTGCTGCATGCACCCCAGGGAAAGCATGGTGGGGGGTATGCCCCATGGATCTGTGTGCAGGGCAAGGGTGGGCTGCTGCTGCGGGCTTGCCCCAGGCACCAAGCTTCCTTGCTACAGCATTCTCTCTTTACCTCACTTACCTCCAGTGCTTCTGTTCTCTGGAGATATATTTCACTGCCAAACCGAATTAAGCTATTATAGTGAAAAGAACTTTTTGCTGTTTTTGGATATAAAAAAAATACTATTGTGCTATTTTTCCACCTAACTTTCCATAGTCCATATTTACTTTGACATTAGGTGCATTCTTTCATGATTGATTGATATACAATGTTAATTAACAAATTACCAGTAAATACATAAAGAGTTTGACTCCATTGCTTCTTTTCATAATGGCATCACAGCCATGGATAGGCTTACTTACACATCAAAATCTATGGCCTCCATTCACCCCAGCATCTCATTTCTCAGGAACCCTGCACAAGAGGTTACCCCACCACAAGTTGCTTAAGCTCAGTGGCAGAATACATGCATACATTTAGAGTCCTCTGGGTAAAATTTGTGGTTGTTATTAGAGCATGTAATGTATATTTTCTCGTGTCAATGCTGCTGTTATGTGAATATACAGACTGAAATGTTAGTAATATATTTACACACTTTACTTGTAATCTCAAAGTTTGAAACATTTCATTTCTGTGAATTTAGTAATATAATGGTTGCATTATTTATTTTAATAATCCAAATTGCAATTTAGCAATCAGAAATACAGTAAGCATAAAAGACCTACCGTTTGACTTTTAAGTGTCACTTTGTCTCACTAGGCCCAGTTTAACTGTATATTAGTTTGAACTTTTACAAAGAACCCTTTTCAAGGTGATGAGTGACTGAATAAACTCACACTATCTGCTTCTAAGAAGTTATTCCTTTCCACAAAAGATGAAAGCAAGTCTTTGGAATGACTATGATTGGTCAGTCCTTTGGATTATGTTTCATTTAATTTGAGGAGCATTTATAGCAGTGGTCACCAACCTGGGAATCTCTATCAACAGGTAAATCCTGGAGCTTCTTTGGGTCAATCTGGGGCTGTGATGAGTGACTGACCATGTGGCCCAGCCAGGAGCAGGGGAAGATAAGTAGGACCCCAGCCCGGCTGGGTAGTGGGAGGATTGGAGCCTGGGGAGGTCATTCAGGGGTGTGGGGGGATCCCTTCCCATCTCTGTGGGAGTGGAGGTAGCAGAGGCTGCTGCTGCTGCTGCTGTGCTTTGAGTCCTCCTGCAGCTTGCCACATGTGGGCATGGCTCATCTCAGCAGCGGGGACTCACATGGGGGTGGCCCCAGGCCATCTGGGTCTGGCAAGGTTGGGTTGTCCAGGGGCATGTGGGGGGGGAGACTCATGCTGCTGGCTGCAGCCTGGTGGAGGCCCTGAGGGGCCATGCCCTGCTCCACCTGTGCTCAAGGCACAGCAGGCAGCCCACAGTAGCAGCTGCCTCATCCCGAGCACAGGTGCAGGACCCAACCCCACTTCTATGCCACTGCTGTGCTGTAATGAGTAGCGCCTGGCTGGTGGCCAAAGAAATGTGGCATCTGGCCCAGGCTTGGCCAGGTCTCGAAGTCTCCATGGCCCAGGGATGCGTGAAGGGGGGCTCCCAATGCTGGGCACAGCCCAGAAAAGACCTTGGGGGTCTGTGTCCCCCTCCACCTGTGCTCTGGGCTCAACAGGAAGCCCACAGCAGCACAAGCATGCTCCCAGAGTGCAGATGGGGGGACGAGGCCTCTGGAGTACAGGTAGGGGAGCATGGGCCCCTAGGGTCTCTGAAGCACAGGTGGTGGGTGCACAGGCCCCCAGAACCTCCAGAGCACTTGTGGGGGGGCACAGTCCCCCAAGGCCTCCACTAAGCTGTGCCCAGCAGCAGGACCCCCGCCCCCAAATGGACCCCTGGACCACAGAGTCCCAGACCCATCTGGACCGGGGCCTGCCACCACATTCATCTGGCCACTGGGCAGGCATGGCTCAGTGCAGCCACGGCACAGAAGTGGGATCAGATTCCAGCCCAGCCCAGCTGGGTCTGGGACACTCCACAGTCCAGGGGTGCAGGAGGCAGGGTGAGGAGTAGGGTAGCGGGCAGGGGACGGGGCATGGCAGGGGGGACCAGATCTTAGTGGTAGATCCTGGGGTGCTCTGTACTTCCAAAAAGTGATCTTCACCATAAAAAGTTTGGAGACCATTGGTTTAATGTAAGAGTATAATGATTAAGAATTCATCTATATCAATTTTGAAGTGAACGTCTGTAATGCTTTGTTGATATTTGCGAAACTTGAAGATTTTCACAACTATGTAGAGCTTTTGAATGAATAATGCAGTCTATGACCTTACCTTTAAATGCAAATATGTTCATGAGACATATATTTTTAGTATATGCTTATCTATTGTTCGAAAGAAAGGAGAAAGAATTGAGGAAACAATTAAGCTCTCTTTTATTTATTTATTCTCCATTGAGATAGCTATTTCATACAGAATCTCAATGATAATACCCTTATCTTTGCCATTATGCTGCCAACACCCTTAAACAAATGTACTAGGTCAAATTCTGTCTACACTAATGTAAAAGTGCAGCTGAAGACTGATTATGACTCATAGGCTTAATATGAAAGTTTTTCTTTATACATTTTTAACTATGTTGATATTTTTCTTTCATAAATGAAAAACTGATCATTTCACAGGATTTCTGTTCAGAATCAGGAGATGTAGAGAATTAGAGAGCTCTGATGTATTTGCTGCAGACTAAATGTGGGCACATTTGTTTTGCCCCTGGAGCACATCAGAAAGCGAATCTTGAATCATAGCCTGATCTGGATGTTCCTAAGTAGAGGATCTTACTCCTGCACTCAGATCAATCAATTATTAGATAAAAACACCAAAAAGTCCTGCTGAAGCATGTGAGCTAGACAGATACTGGGTAAGCTGGGTCAAACTGGCACAATTCCTCTTCTGGGCATGGATTGCAGTCAGCATTGGGGTGTGCTGTGCTGAAAGTAAAACACTGTTTATGGGGAAGTATTTTCCATGTTTGTAAGAACCCCTTATGTTCATGATCTAGACCTCCATTTCTAAAGAGGGGAAAAAAGAAAACCTACTTCAGGAGCACAGGAAGGATTTATTTTACTGTGGAGGTAAAACAAGCTTAAAAGTAACTTTATACCTAACAATTGCTCTATACAGAAGCACTGAGAACTTTTACTGTTTGCTTCACAGTATGTATCATTCAAACTTTAACATATACCTTCCAAATATAGAGGGTGTGACTACACATAAGATGCATATTTTGAATTACTGATATCTAGAGTTTTAGATGGCTAAAACAATTAACACATGGAGAGCATTTCTGAATCATGTTCAAAATAAAACACTCCCTGTACTTGACCCTAAAGACTTTATAGTACATTCTTTAGTTTATCCCAGTCATTGGAAACATTCCTAGTTTGTGAGTAATTCTCCCATAAAAAACCTTGAGAATCTTGCTTTTATGTGATACTGTTAGTCAATGATTCATAAAGGAAATTATTTTTTACAAGAGAAGTATATTTTGGGGAGTGTTCAATTATAAAACCATGAATACATGGAATTGTATATTAAATAAATTGATCTATAGATATAATCTATATGTATTAAAAACCTTAAATTTTTGGTTCAATTTTAGTGTTTCTTCATTAATTTTCACCTAGGTGCATAAGCCAACATTTTCAAAGGACAGGGATTAAATCTAGGCATTTAAATAAGTGGCCTAATTTTTAGAAGTGCTGACTACCCACAATTCCTAGGAGTCTTAGTGAGGCCTGAGTGCTGAATACCTGAAATGTCAGCCTCAGTGCTTGGGCTAACTTCATGAAGTGCATAAAACCTGTAACTCTTAGCTGCTATCCTATGCTTTAGAAATCATTGCATTACTTAAGCACCTAGACGCTTTACATCATTATGGAGGCCACCACAAAAAAAATTCACAGGAAACAGCAAGTTGAGCAAGGAGCCACCCAAGCCACCTATTAAAATATTTTAAAGAGGGGGGCAAGTTCTAAGTACTATATATCAAAGGTGGTTAGGCACCTAACTCAGTTAAATTTGACACTGACCTATCTTGAGGCTTTTCAGTCACTACTCCTTTCCTGCAGAAAGGATCCTAAGCAACTATCACAGAAAAGAGAGAGAGAGAGAGAGAAACTACATGATTACCCACCACTTTTCATTCAATGATCCAGTGTTTGGTGCACTCACATAAGATGAGATTTGCAGCACTGTTTGCAAATCCATACTCTGATTACTTTGGAGCAAGGGCTTTCACTCAGGTCTTCCACAACCTAGGAGTGTGCTCTAACTCTTCAACTATTGGGTATTCTACAGGGTATTTTTCCAATATTTCCTGTTCACTATTTCCTGTTGTGTGTGTTCTACTCTTTATAACTAAATAAACTGTAAGTGAAGGCATGCATCAGCGAGGCCAAGGGGTGGCTTCAGAGCTGGTGTTACCAGGTGGGCCTTGGGTTCTTGGGCCATGACCCACATTTCTGCACCGAGGACATGCTCGGACGGGACGGGCAACATCTCTCCACAAAAGGTAAGCCTGTTTTTTTCTTTCAGGCTGGCTGATCTTGTATGGTGAGTTTTAAACTAGGTTTGCCGGGGGGGGCAGGGACCTAAAGGAACAAGAGGACACTTCACAGTCAAGCCAGGTGATGCATGCAGGTAATACCTAGGTAAGTGACAGGGGTCAGGGCAAGCTTAGGAACAAGGGGGCGGTATGTGCACCCACAGGAGGCCTCAAATGCCTCTACACAAATGCTCAAAGCATGGGGAATAACCAGGAGGAACTCTTGCTAGCTAGCAAAAACCCAGACCTAGTGGAACTCATGAAGACCTGGTGGGATTCTACCCATGATTGGGCAGTGGACATCAAGAGCTACAGGCTGTACAGGTGAGAGAGAGCAAGGAAAAAGAGCAATATACATCTTCAACGATCAGGATGGGGTCAGAAGAGGGGCAAACTGAGGCACTCTGGGTAAGAATACAAGGGGGTCATAGGGAAAGTAACTTGATAGTGGGTGTCTACTACAGACCGCCTCACCAGGGGGACGAGCTGGACCTGGAATTCTCAGGTCAGCTCACAGAGGCTGTAGAGTCAAGGGATGTGGTTGTCATGAGTGACCTAAACTACCCAGACATCTGCTGATAGGAGCTGTCAGCCAGATTCGACTGCTCATGTAGGTTTCTAGCCAGGATACAGTAGGTGCATAGTCCCACCAAGGGAAATGCCTTGCTGGATGACCTGGTGAGGGGTCTGCAGGTACTTGACCACCTGGGCAACAGTGATCATTACCTGCTGCAATTTACTATCCAGCACAGGGCAATGAAAGCAAGCAGTAAGGCAAAAGTCTTTGACTTCAGGAGGGCCAACTTCAATGAACTAAGAAAATTAGCAGGAGAGGCATTGGGGACTACGAGCTTCAATGAGATGGGAGTCCAAGACAAATGGTTGCTCCTCAAGGGGACAATCCTTCGGGCTCAAAGGGAGTCAGTCCCATTGCATACCAAGGGGGGCAGGAGTGCTAAAAAGCCCCAGTGGCTCAGCAAAGGCATGCAGGAATGCCAGAGGGCAAAAAAGGAGGCATACAAGCAATGGAAGCAAGGGGCTATCACCAAGGAGGATTACACCTCCATTGCTTGTGACTGTAGGGAGGCTGTTAGGAAGGCCAAGGCAGAGATGGAGATAGGGCCAGCGACCAGAATTAGGGATAACAAAAAGTCCTTTTTCAAATACATAGGGAGTAAGAAGAAGGCACTGGGTAATGTAGGGCCCCTACAGGACAGGCTTGGTAATCCAGTAATTGCAGAAAATGAAAAAGTTGACCTCTTTAATGAATTCTTTGCCTCCATATTTCTGAGCAGGGACTGGGACATCTCCCCAACTAGGATTATGGGCAGACCCAGGGGAGGCACCACCAGGCCAAGGGTCAGGGATGACCTAATTAGGAAACTTTTGGAGCGGCTGGATGTATTTAAATCAGCAGATCCAGATGTTCTTCACCCAAGGGTGTTGAGGGAATTGGCAGGGGTCATAGTGGGGCCCCTGGCATGGTTGTATGAGTGTTTGTGGGGCTCTGGTCAGATACCAGAGAATTGGAAAAGGGCCAATGTGGTCCCCCCTTACAAAAAGGGGAGGAAGGAGGACTCTGGCAATTATAGGCCAGTCAGTCTTACCTTGGTCCTTGGGAAGACCTTTGAGAAAATTATCAAGGAACACATCTGCAAGGGCCCACCGGGGAGGTAATGCTCAGGGGCAACCAACATGGGTGTACTGAAGGCAGATCCTGCCTGACTAATCTGATTTCCTTTTATGATCAGGTCACAAAGTCCCTGGATGAGGGCATCAAGGTGGATGTCATCTTCCGGGACTTTAAGAAGGCCTTTGACATGGTTTCTCACCACATTCTCTCAAAAAAACTAGGTGACTGTGGCATCAATGCCTACACAGTCAGATGGGTGGCAAATTGGCTAGATGGTCAGACTCAGAGACTGGTGGTGGATGGGTCATTTTCAACCTGGAGGAATGTGGGCAATGGTGTCCCCCAGGGCTCGGTCCTGGAGCCTGTACTGTTCAACATCTTTGTCTGCAATCTGGATGTGGGTGTTGAAAGCACTCTGTCCAAATTCACCAATGGCACTAAGATGTGAGGCAAGGTGGGCACGCTGGTGAGAAGGGACAAAATTCAGCTAGATCTAGACAGCTTACAGAGGTGGGCAGATGAGAATAGGATTGAATTCAATGCAGACAAGTGCAGGGTAGTGCATCTAGGGAGAAGGAACCAGCAACACACCTATAGGCTGGGGAAGACCCTTCTTGTTAACACAGAGGCAGAAAGGGATCTTGGAGTCATTGTTGACTTTAGGACGAACATGAGCCACCAATGCAAGGAAGCAGTCAGTAAGCCTAACTGCACCTTGTTGTTCATCCACAGATGCATCACAAACAGGTCCAAGGAAGTGATTGTTCCCCTCTATGTGGCATTGGTCAGACTACAGTTGGAGTACTGTGTCCAATTCCGGGCACCACACTTCAAGAGGGATGTGGCTAGCATTGAGAGGGTGCAGAGGAGGGCCATTGGCATGGTCAAGGGCCCTATGAAGAGAGGCTAAAGGGCCTAAACCTATTCAGGCTCCACAAGAGAAGGCTGAGAGGGGATCTGGTAGTCTTTTAAAAACTCACCAGGGTGGGCCAGTAGAAATTGGGTAAGACTTTGTTCCCTCGGGCACCACCAGGGGTTACTATGAGTAATGGCCACAAATTGTTAAAAAGAAAGTTCAGGCTGGACATCAGGAGGCATTACTTCATGGTTACGGCTGCCAGGCTCTGGAATGGACTCCCAAAGGAGGTGGTGCTCTTTCCTACCTTGGGGGTCTTCAAGAGGAGGCTAGATAGATATTTGGCTGGGGTGTTATGACCCCAGAATTTGTTCCTTTCCGGGGGCAGCGGGTTGGACCTGATGACCTTTTTAGGTCCCTTCCAACCCTAAGCACTATGATACTATGAAGCAGGAAGTCAGATTCAACCTTCCAACACACCAGTTTAATGAGCTGGCCATGTCAGCTAACCATCTCAGTTTCTGGACTAATGAATATTTAATTCATTTTAGAATGTGTGGCATCCTCAGTAGGACAGTCCTCCACTCTTCCTCCCTCCCCCTTCCCCATTCCTCTCTCCCTCCCTCTCTCCTTCCCTCCCTCCTTTCCTCTTCCCGCCCCCCCCGTCCTTTTCCCTCCCCAGCCCCATAGCCAGTAGCTGGTGGTGAAAGTGCTCTCTTGGAATGTGACTAACTAGGGTTGATATCTCCATTATAAAGCAGGCAGATGCATGAGTGACTGGTGCCTCCCAAGTCTGGGGGGGGAGGGGCACCAGTGGGGCTGCCAGTGGAGCCAATTTCAGTCAAGGGGGGCACCAGTGCTCTCGAGGGGGGGGGCACCTGCCCTCCCCAGTCTCCCCCCTACACATCACCTATGGGCAGATGAGGGATTCATATTTGTATCTCTTACAATACAAGAGAGTGCTTTAGCCACTGCGTATGATCATACACAGACACCTTGCTTGCAAAAATCTAGTTTCTGGCCATTTTCAGTATACTACCCTGTCCAGTAGATATATTCTGAGGGTATGTTGGACACCAAACCAATAACAAAACACAGGCAGGGAAACACCTAGTTAATCATTCCCACCCATGCTTGGGCATTAGCTAAGGCACCAAACAGCTCAGCTTCATGAGGTTTTAGGTAATTTTTACTTAGGTCTGTTAAGGAATTTTAGATTGAGGCACTTAAAATAGCTTTTAGATCCCTTTGTGGATCTAGCCCTAGCAGTACACATTTGAATGTTGATATCATAATTTAAGCATGTTTGAAAGTTACAGACAAGGGATAAATCCTGATTTTCAGATGTAGGTAATAAAAGCAAGGTTTAACTTCTAGCTAATTGTTTTAATATATGAATATTATTATCCACAATAAATTACCTTTTTAAAAGATTATAAATATTGTACTCAGTGGTTTGGAAATACCAGAATAAGGTTGCCTGGTTAATATTAATTTTGCCCTTCTGTGCACTATTATACAATATCTAATTACATGATTGCATCATATTTTTCCATGGGTTGTGTGCTGCATTCACCGAACTATTTTGGCTGAAATTTTAGAGGGAAGATTCAACCAATAGCAGATATGAAGAATGGTTAAAATTTCATAAAGCAATAAGCAACTAACAGTATCTTATAATGTGTCAGCTGATCTTAATAATGATTCTCTAAATCTATGTTGTGGGTATGAACAATGGACTAGATTGTGATCTTTATTCATTTTGAGAAGTGCCATAGCCCTCAAGGATATAATGGAGCTTGTAGAGTGATGTACTACTTCTCACGAACAAAAATATCACAGTGTAGGACAATGTGATTTAACAACAAACCTAAGGCTTGACCTAAAGTGCTTTGAAGTCAATTAAAAGATTCGCTTTCTCTTAGGTTGTCATGAATTAAGTTTTCAGGCTTTCATTCAGATCAGCTCAATATTTTATTTTTTCAGTCAATATTCTTTGTTATATTACTAATAAGGCCACACATTGCCCTGACTGTAATTCACAAAGCTGCACTGGGTTCTGTTCTCACTTATACAGGTATAAATTTACAGTAACTCCATTGATTTATATAAGTTACACTAAAAACCTTTCTCATGTAGATTCCAGAAAATATATATAACATTTAAAGCTCACTTCTATAATAATAGTAAATGCAGTGAATAGATCTGATTAAAGCTGAATTTCAAAAGCATCCTTTGTGCTGCCAATCTATAATTTTGCTTGAAATTTTTCCAACACAATTTATTTTTGATGGAAAAGTAGACTTCTACTTGAAGATTTTTTTCCACAAAAGTGTATGCTTCCATGAAAATGCCAGTTTGTCATTTAAAAAACAGTGCTGGAAAACAAAAACGTAATAAGGCACCCATCCCCCTATCTTTCCATCAAATATTCTGATATTCCATCATTTTGGATCCTGGATGATGCAGTCATGCTAAGGTGAGTGGACTAAACAAGTGCCAACATTCAAGAATCACTGGTTTTCCCAAGATCATTTTGTATTTTCCATTTTTGAAAGAGAAGTAGTATCAGTGGTATTATTTACTTCTTGGAAATTAAGAAATTGCCTGAGTTTCCTAAATGCAGTACTGTTAATTACTAGTTTATAGACTTGCAAGTGATAAAAAACAAAACAAGGCAATTATTTCAAGGATTCTCTACACTGTGAATTTGCAAAGAACCTGAGCATCCTTGTATAGCTTAGACAAGATAGGATTTTTTTTTTTTTAATGTAAGCCAACCGGAGAGGAAACGTATACATTGAAATAATTTTTTATTAATTTCAAAGTCATATAGAAACTTTTATCTGGAAAACTTTAGATTGAATATTATTATACAGAGTACATGAATCATTTAAATTATTCTAATATTATAAAAGACTTTGTCTGTCTGTCTGTTCATAATGCTTTATTTGCACTCTGATTGGCTGTATCAGCAGCTGTACACAGTGCAGAGTTCTCTACACAGAGACACATAGCAGAGTGCTGCCATGACAATGGGGACTGAGGGGCCAGAGGGGAGGGGGGCAAAGCCAGCAGAGCTGGCCTTGCCCCCCTCCCCTGCTCCTTGTAGGCAGAGGGGGATGGTGGGGACCAGAGCAGGGATGGGGCGGGAGGCAATGCCAGTGATGCTGGCCTCTCCCCACTAGGTCTGCTTCTTGGAGCCAGGGGAAACCACTCTTCCCCCCCTCCCCCCCCCAACAACATCTGGCAGGGAATAAGGGAGGGAGGGAAGCAGAAAGGGGAGAGCAGTTTACTGGTGACTGCAGCCTGATGAAGCTGCAGCCATGACTGTCACTGTGGTTGCGGTCCCCAGCCCCAGCCCAAAGTGGTAGGGGGGAGGTGGGAAGCAGCCACAGCCTCGACCCAAGGGGAGGGGGGAAATGGGTAAGGCCCAGACCCTAGCCCAAAGCAGCAGAGGGAGATGGAGAACAGCCCTGGCCTCAGCCTGAAGCAATGGGTGGGGAGGCAGGGAGCGGCCCTGGTCCCAGCCCTGGCCCAAAGTGGCAGGGAAAAAGCAGGGAGTGGCCCTGGCCCTGGCTGGAAGCAGTGGGGGGAAGGAGGGAAATGGTTCAGGCCCCAGCCAAAGTGGCAAGGGGAGGCGAGTAGCAGCCTCAACCCAAAGCAGCAAGGGGGGGGGGGAGGAGACAGGGAATGGCCCAGGCCCCAGCTTGAAGGGGAGAAGGGAAATGGCCCAGGCCCAGACCCCAGCCCGAAGCAGTGGGGGGGAAGTGGGGAGTGGCCCTGGCCCAAAGGGAACAGCGGAAACAGCTCCAGCCTGAAGCAGCAGTGGGGTGGGGGGAAATGGCCCAGACCCCAAGCCTGGCCTGAAGCACGGGGTGGGGGTGGGCACAGGCTTTTGTTCCTATCCCCCACCCTATCATTCTTGATGGGCAATTTGCTAGTATCAAAATATTTTATTTCATTGATCCCAATAATCTGTGTAGCAGGCCTGTGATTTTGAAATGGACTCTTTAGCTGAAGAGCAGGCCCTACTACTGGTGTTACTATCCCTAGTCGTCCATTAACCAAAACAACTGAGTCTTCAAATGCTAATAATTGATAGAAAATCTCCCTGACCTTAACCCATAGCTTACACCTGAACATGGTGACTTGTATGTTCAATTCTGGGCCCTCAAACTTTGAATCACCAACACTATCACCTGAGGGCAGAACTGTATTTTCATCATGCACCTGAATGGCAGTTTTCTAGCCACATAAGTGGCCTTTTGGATACTTGTGCACAGATTGTGATTCTATTACTGTGGGTATGTAAGCATGTGCGTGCAGACTGAGTATGTGCAGAAGGCTGCATGCTGGCTGGGTAGGTATGCAAATATGTATGTGCATACATGAGTGCAAGCCTGCAAGAAAGTGAGAGAGGGACTCTTCTGTGGCCTCTGTCTAACCCAGGCAACTGAGTGGTTAGAGCACTTGCCCAGGAAAAAGAAGACCTGAGTTCCAGACTCCCCTTATTCAGAGAGGGCTTACATATGTGTGTGACTGAGGCCCCTTATCAGGACACAGACAGAAGTTACATTTGTTGCATGATCAGCCCCTTGAAAGTGCTCCACAGCTATGACCTGATAGATGTGTCGAGCACTTCATATGTCCCCAGCTGCATGACAAATTAACCCTTATTATATGAGGGTTCAGATGAAGGTGCTCCAAAGTGGAGCACCTTCATTAACTTTTGTCTGCTTCAGTGGCTGGGCTGATGCCTGCTTTATGGGGTGGGGAGAGGTCTCCAATCCACCCACCCCCACTCCAATGCAGGCTGGGCAAAGTCCAGCCCAAGATCCCTCTCCTCCTGTCTCTTCACTCGCATTGTTCAGACAGCACCAGACCTAGGCAGGGGGGTGGTCTTCCAACTAATGCATGTTGGGTCAGGAGGGTTGGTTTAACTCATGGTGCTTTCTGCGTCAAGCACCATGAGTTAGACTGGGGAGCTACACATTGGTCAGCGCCCTCAGCATTTGAACTGCCAGTGCATTACCTAGTGCTTGTTCTCAGTCTGCATGAGTACACTTGAAGGCACATGGTACAGGTGTAATTGAATCACAACTTAGGTGTAAGTTTTAAAGTGCTACATACACTGCTAGAAAACTGACAATTAGGCACAAAGAGGAAAAAGAAATTCTGTTTTAGGTGTACTGAGCCTGACCCTGTACTAGCTAATGTAAAGGTAAATATCTCTAACTGAGCAATATGGGGAAACATTTCAGAAGTGACTAGTGACCCAGATTCCCAAAAGCACTTGAGCACCTATCTGCAACTTTAGATGCCCCAAAGTTGAAATTTAAATGGTACTGACAACCCCAAAACTCTATTCAGCTACAGCTTAATTTTCTGCAGCATCACATACCACAAATTTAGATGTTTTCTGCACTGCAAGACTGCATTGCCCGTGCATGCACTACTCTGCTTTTTTTTCCCATGGGATTTTTTGACTTTTGGGTATCCAGGTGACAAAAAAACTCATGAAAATAAAAGACAGAGCAGCACCTGCATGGGCAGCATGTGCCACTCAAAAGTGGAGCTGGGCTGCCCGGAACTGTGCTGCATCTGTGGCCAGGACCCCAGGCACAAGTCAACAAGGACCCCAAGCAGATTCTTGTTGACTTTGCCCCCAGGCCCCCAGGTAAGGCTTCTGGGGCCAGCACAGTGCTGGTCCCAGCCTCCTGTACCCCACCTGGGGTGAATTGCTATGCACCAAAGCATGCGTGGCATGTGTATTCCCCAGGGACAAATAGCAGCAGTGCAGTGTGTGCCGCAGCTAGTTGTCCCCAAGGAACCAAATGTCTACACTCGTGTGGATGCAGCCATAGAGGTTAAGTGGTGGTTCTGAAGGTGTTTGCTGTCCTGATGCTGTGTAAAGCCTATTTAATAGATCAACGGCACGTTCTATAGTGAGGGGCTCTCCCTGTCCTGTGATGCAGTCAGCTGCCTGAGGCTGTAGGGGAGGAAGAGCTCTGCCCATGCTGCACTAGAGTTGGGCAGCACAGGTTCCATTGGAAGGGGATTTTCACTCTGCCACATCACAGGTGAACAGCAGGGAGAAGTGATGGTGGCAGCTGGTCCTAGAGTTCATACTCAGTGGTATGCCTACATCAGGGTGAATAGGGCAACTGCCCCAGGAGCCAGCTTGAGGCTGGGAGGGGATGAAAAAAAGTCACTGCTGCTGACAGCTGTGCCATCATGAGTGTATGACAACAGGAAATCACAGATGTTCCTGTCTCCCAGGCTGCTGGCTGCATTTCTGTGCTACTGTCCACAGTCCTCCAACCCGAGTTGGCTCATTCCAGCCCCCTGCCAGCAAATGTTGTTGACCCCTTTTCTGTAGGATAAACAAACAAGTAAATCCAAGGTAGAAATCCTGATTCCCTTAAAGTACTGTATGTTTGCCATCAAGTTAAATTTTTAAATGTCATGATTTTAAGCCAACCTCATGCTCTCAAATTATGATTATAATTAAAAGAAAAGAAAATCAAAGCAGGATTAACAGGAAGGATTTTGTACAGCCAGGCATAAACTTCCCAAACACTTGCCTCTGCTAATCCATACGATCAGCATTACAGGCCTTTTGGAGAAACGGAAGCCTGTTGTTCTTACTGCTATTCCTAATACAGTGCCATCAGCAACTCCACTTGGATATCTATCAGAATATCTCTTCTGACGGTCTGGTGCCACCTGTAATAGAGATCAACATGTTCATTTGATTGCTTTTGACAGTCCTTATTCTTTTAAATTACTTCAGTGGTACTCTAACTCATCTCCAGTGTGTCTGCTTCCCTGTTTTCTGACACCGCACCATGTCAAAACACCTATCACTAATCAGACAGGAGAGCATCCTGAATTTTAAAATCCACAAGTGCTGCTAATACATTGACACTTCACAACAGGGCACAATCCATCTTTTTAAAATAGAAAGTACATCTATTTGAAGACTGGGATTGAGGCAATTTCAGGAAGGCATTTTTCAGATTAAAAATGCAGGATGTCTATACATGTGCTCCAACGTGTTCTAATTAGAATGCATCAGACCAGACTTGATTAGTTGAGTCTGCTGGAGTGTGCTAATTGAATGTTGCAGTGTGCTGCAGCATCATGTGTATTCGGTGGGCACATCCACACATGTCCTTATGGTGCCATTGTTACTATGCTGTATGTGTGGTGCAGTTATTTTTAGCTGCTACATCAACATAGCAATGCACTATAGGGAGGGAGCTCATTACTACAGAGATGTAGCTGCAGCATTATGGTTTTTGCCTGCAGATGCAATGTGCTATGGCGATGGAGCATCACGGGTAGACGCAGCTCTTGTTACATGTTTCAAAATGGCAGCATAGGTGTTTTAACTAAAACTCATTGAACAAGATTTAGTTAAAGAACCCCTGCAGCCATTCTGAAATACGGGGCACTGAACACATGTGACACGGGGGCATTTTAATGAGAGCGGCTGTCAGGATCCACTCTAATTAAAATGCTTCCCCCCTCCTCTACCTCGGAGCACATGAATAGAGACCCACAAATTCTAGAGATCATTCAAATTGCTGTGGATATGGATTCCATGTTTTCCAGTATATATCTAGATAAAGAGTTGTTGTGTTGCTGTTGTTTCAGTCCGTCCCCGCTAAATAAAACTATTGGTTTTAGAGTTTCAGTTTACAGAATTACAGAATTTTCTTCTGGAACCAAAAGGGGTTTAACATTCATTATCATTATAAAATTATATTTTCAGCAATGGATAGGTGTGGCCAGTCCAGTAACTCCCAAAAATTAGAGTCAAGCCTATTACCTAGCAGTTATAAACATATTTTCAGAAGTGCAAAAATAGGGTTTTGTGGTTTCCCCAGAGTAGGATTTGGCCCATGAGCTGTATGGATATACAAAAGCCATTAAATCAGAGAATGCTAGGGGACAACTTTGTAACAGATTATGATATTCAATCTGAATATTTCATGAATTCTACTGGAAGCCCTCCCATGCAATTCTAGCCTATGATCAATAAAAAGAATATGACACCAAGAGAATTACAAGAGATGATGAAAATGCAGTTTCTGTCATAATAGATGGATGAGAAAACTTATTATTTTCTCCTTAATTTTTAAAAAGCCACAATGGCATGCTAATAAATTGGTATGGTCTCCAAAGGATAGTAGGAAAACTCGTCGGCTGCAGTTCATAAATCTCCCATGTGTTTTGGAATTACTGATGCCTTCGGGACACAGAAACACAAACTACTGGTTCAATGTCAACTCTGCAAAAAGGGTGAATGCTTAAGCAAATAATGAGATAAAAGTAATGCATAATTAAAGGTTTCTTCAGATAAACTCTGGGTTATGTTTATTTTAAGGGTGGCAGTGAAATACATTTGCACCTGTGTATGCTCCAAAGGTGTCATTTTCACAAGTCTCACTGCACAAAGAGGGTCTAAGTGCATAATACATTATTAAACAGGGATATGCATTTCAAAGAGAATAAAACAGCATGCAAATAAATCTAATATTTCATTTTAATAACATATCTGAATTGTTAGCTTAGTGGCCCAGAATAGTAGATTTAAACAAACGATCAAGAGACATGGGTTACAAGCTCCAAGCATTCTTTTCTATGATTTCTGCAGAGTCTAGTGAAGGATTAGAGTGTGCTGATGCAATTTCTCCAGTTGAGGAGGTAGAACATAAGCTGTGAGGTACTACAAGCAGCACAGGTAGGGACTTGCACCTCTCAGTAGCTTGTTTTTGGGTCCTCACTTGCTAGATTAGACCCTAATCTTATAATAGACCATGTTAGTATCATTTAAGTAATATCAAGAATCATTAAGGAATCCAAACGTATCCCAACAGGCCCACTAATTCAGACATGATAAAATATGGTGCAAAGAATCTGGATGGAACCTCAAAGCAGTAATACGGTCTTCATGTATCTCAACCCAGCTGGGACTGGGAGCTCTGTTGATCCAAATATAGAGGCAGGCTTTTGTAGCTTGGGCAAATATTTACTAAAGGGAAAAATGAAAACTTTGATCTAATTGTACCAGGCTATAACAGACCTGCATGTCATGCATACAAGTGAACAAAAGAGCCTGCAGAAGGCATCTCAAACCGTTCCCATGATTGTCCTCTGCTCAATGAGAGAATACAATCATTGCCCCCAAGGCACAGCCCCTCCTTGAGCTCCCCTGGGCTACACATCTGTAGTACAGTGAATCCTATTATGTTAGTGACAAAAGGCAAATCTAAAACTAGGTTTCCAGGCATGAAAGACTAACACACAAACCCACTTTTCCATCTGTCCTTTTGTTTAGTCAATTTTGATAGACAGACACAGAGTTGAAAATATGGTGACATAAATGAAGCAGGTGTATTGTTTTTCCATGTAAGATTCTGGGTCTTGTGCAGACATTTATATTAGTGAATCACCTCTGCACTTATTAACAGATGAAAACTGTAGGCATAAAAAGAAAGAATAGGTAATACTGGACTGCATGACGGGGTGGAATTTATTGAACCCAATATTTCATACTGCCCCCCC
>NW_017729004.1:28080269-28082058 GCF_001723915.1 Gavialis gangeticus | reverse complement strand
ATTGAACCCAATATTTCATACTGCCCCCCCCCCCCGCTTCTATAGTTCTTAATATTTTAATTACTGCAAATAAGAGAGCTGGGCAGTTGAAACAGATTGCATGTGTAAAAAAGAGTATCAAAGTGCTCCATGTTTCTCATAAATAAATAAACTGATAAACACCTTTCAACATCTGAACTGACCTTCCAGTGCCGGGAATTGTACGAGCCTAAATATCTAATCATTTTACACTACAGTGTGTTACTGAATGGCATCATATTATCTCTAGGCAGAGAAGGGATGCAGTGATTTTAAATACTGAATCTTAACTTTTAATTTAAAGTTGTTTCGAGAAACCTCCACCAGCCCAATGCAGAATATAACTGTTCCATGGTTTAATTATATACCCAATCTATGATTTCTGTTTCAGTGTAAGCAGTCCACTTATGCAAGCTAGTCATTATCTCTTTAGATACCAGTAGTTAAAAATTAAAATTCAGTGTTACTGCCTTTCACACTGTTTTCAAAGCATTCCCCATAATGCTTCAGTAGTGATTTTACTTTCCAAATATCTTTTTGGCAGCTGTCTGATTCCTAACCTAAAAGAGCTCTTTGTATTGTTTGTTTGAAAATCAACAGCCCCATCAAGCCAGTGCTTGCCTTGACTGTGGTTCCAATACACGCAAGTGCCAATACGAGATGCCTACACATACTTAGAATTTTAAATCAACTGTGTCCACAGACAGTTAGAAAAGGAATAGCTTCCTGGCTTGCTCCTTTGCTTGCTCTTTTGTTTATAACAGGGCATTACTTTTGGGCCTGGTTCCAAGACATAATGAGACATTACACAACAGAATGGCACTATGGACATTGAAAGAAGGAAGGGACAGACCCTACTAAAACCAACACATTACTTACTGCAAGCTAAGGCAAGTTCCAAACGTTTCTGACCCCCTCCTGTCTAGGTTTGAATAAGAAGTTGTTTGCCCAGCAGTATTTTCTAATGCCAAGTATGTGTTGGTTCAACCACTTATTTTATAGGTAACCTTTTCAGTGTAGCTTATATAAGTAGTGTCCAAATGGGACATGCTCTCAAAGCCTTTGCCCTATTGAGAAAGGATCCTGTTAGCTGAAAAATACAGAAGCTGCCTATCTGAATTCAAATAATGAGTCTAATCTGTCCTGAGAAAATTATAACTATTATTATTGTTACATGCAAAATCTCCCTGGGTATTGTCATATAAAAATTATCACAATTTATTAAAGATGTTGGGTAAAATTCTGATCTGAGCTGCACTGGTGTGCTGATGAAATCAATTTTTCAGTGCTAGTGGTGAAATTGTCACTAAGAAAATACTTTGAATATGCTGATGATTGACTAATGTTTGGGTAAAGAAATCAGCATTTGCATAAGCTCTGTAAACCTAATACAGCATCTCTGGGAATAAATGGTAAGATTCCTGTTGACTTTGCTTGGGGTTACATTTGCTATGATTTTATCAATAACATGTGCTGGGTTAAAGTCTATGTCATATAGAAATACTGAGCAATATGGGCTATATTTAGTTCTTTTTCATCTACACGGTGGGCGCATATACATGAGACATTTACTGCAGAGCTGACTAATTAGATCCCCAATAAAAAGTCACCATCTACACACGTGGTATTATTAGGCTGGAGTAAACTAATTAACTCCACCGAAGGATAGTACTGCTAGACACAAGCACTATCCTACAGAGGAGTTATTTACTTCACCACAATGCACATGTAGACACTGACGGGCCTGGCTGGGGCTTGAGGGGGCTACAGT
>NW_017729004.1:28069056-28075269 GCF_001723915.1 Gavialis gangeticus | reverse complement strand
GACACAAGCACTATCCTACAGAGGAGTTATTTACTTCACCACAATGCACATGTAGACACTGACGGGCCTGGCTGGGGCTTGAGGGTGCTACAGTGCAATAGCTAGCCTCCACACTGTAGCACCCTCAAGCCCCAGCCAGCCCCTGTGCAGCACAGTGAGCTGAGTCAGAGCAGCCCTGGACTGGCAGGCTGATGCCCAGGACCCTGCCAGCTGGGGCTGCTCCACCCTGGCTCAACATGCTGTGTTCCTGGGCACACATGCAAGCACTGTGCCCGAGAGAAATAAATTCCAGTGCAAACTGCACTGGAGTTCATTCCACCATGCTAACTGCATGTGTAGATACTCCCTGTAAGTAAAAAACAACACCTCATCCAAACCAGGCTCTGCAGGGAGTGTAACCTCAAAACATATTTATTCTTTTCTTACAGGATTTCTAATAGAGTGTTCCAGTGATGGGAACTTGGTAATTTCAGTCTTCTTCATAGCTGGGAATCCTGTAGCCATAAGGTCCCTGGCCCTGGGACAATCCATGTAGGGGGAATGGAATTCCATGGTTTGCTATTCTGGGGCAGACTAGCCAGGGAGAAGAAATACCACAGCTTAGTGTTTAGGGCAGTAAGCTGAAGAGCCAGGTTCAAGTCCGTACTCCAATATTTAATATACAAAGCAGAACTTCATCAGGAGAAATTATGAGGACTTCATTTGAATCAACCTTTTGGTTATTCGGGCATTATTAGTAGTAGGTTATCTGGGCCTCCAATTTAGGCAGAGGAGGTATTGCAACCTGGTTATTTCACATTCCAGGTGGGCTATTCTGTACAAGGAGGTCCATGTTGGCCTGCAGTTTGTGTCAGTCTGTGGTTTGTCTAAGACCCAGTTTTTTAGGCATGTCCTGAGAACATACAACACAGAATTTTAATACTCTTTAGTTGTGTCTACCCAAGACATTGACCGTGCAGTCATTACTGTGCAGTAGCGCCAACGAACCACTTTTTCATGATGCTGACTGCGCAGCAGCATCGCATCATGCTTTCTGTCATGCATTGCTACAGTGCAGTAGTCTTGGCCTGCTGCACAGTCAGTGGCTCATGTAGATGTAGCCGGTGTGAGACTAAGTGGCACTTATGCACAATTGTGATTCTATTTTCCATGCAGTGTGGACACAAACATATTTGCATTTGATGTGCCTGCTAAAAAGGCTGCCAGAAAGGTACACTGCTATATAGGCCTTAGAAAAATAATATAAGAATGACATGCTCCCACATTTTAGGTTCTACAGATTAGCAGACAGGGCACTTTCCCCACCATCCACCCCGCAGCAGCAACACATTTGAACTTGCATCTTACTGATATCTCAGCACAATGCCCAAACCATCACACTACCAGATAGGTGGTATTCAGCTGCTTCTTCAGTGCTTGTTATGAACCTTGTCATTGCCTAAAATGGGTAAAGTGCCCATAAGAAAGTAAGTTTCTACCATGTTGGGCAAATGGTATCAGATTAGAACCCAGGACCTACTCTCGTGAAGCCAGGGGCATCCATTAGAATGAGCTACACAATTTCCAAGTTGGCTTTTTTCTCTTGATCCTACATCTCTCTCTTTCTTGGCTGCTGAAGAATAGCAAAGGTAATATCTGTGATCTGATGATTCAGGCAGTGTCCTAGGAAGTTTAAAAAATGCATGTTGAAATCCCCACTGAATGAAAAAGTCCAGAATCTGCATCTGCTACCTTCTAGGATCACAAAACATTGGAAGTATGCACTTCCTAGCCATTCAGCTGCTGACATGAAAACATCTAACACCTGCTAGTCACTGTTTTTTGTCTAGCTATAATTCTGTGACTTAGGCCCCTCTACAAGTTGTGACCCTGCTCTTCCATTTAACATCGTGATAAAGCAATCAATAAGCCACAAAGTTATTCCACAAAAAATTTGTAGTAACACTGTAGCCTGTTTTAATCATGAAATTAATTTAACCTGTGGCTAAGAGCCCCGTGAACTGAGGTGCTTCCCACCATGGGTGCACCACCGCTGCCAGCTGAGTAGCTGACAAGGCTCGCAGTGGTGACAGCAGTGGCAGCTGTGGGGCTTGCAGTGGGAGAATGCTAGCCCCCTGCAAGCTTCCTCAGCTGCAGGGCTCTCACTGGGGGCTGTGTCTTTGGCTGCAAGATTCTCAGCGCTGGCAGCAGAAAGAACACAGTCCCTGCTGTGAGCCTCATGAAGTGGGGGGCTTGCAGTGGTGGCAGCATTCCTCGATTCTGCACTGTGAGCCATTTAGCTGATGTGGCATGCATGTATGGCATGACATCGTGCATTAGATCCCATTGCACCTTTACCTGCACATGTAGAGGATCCCTTACTCAGATGCATATACAGAGCTGTGTACCGGCCAGGCTAGTGCATGGCCCAATGACCATGTATACTGACACTGTATGTGTTAAAACTAAGTAATAAAATCACAAAAGAACATAAGTGCCTAAAGTGTCTTTTATGAGCCTAGAAAAATATCATCTATGCATACAAAGCACATGTCTACACACGAAGTTAATTCAATTGAATAAACTCTGGCGCAGTATGCACCAGAGTTTATTGCTCCTGGGCATGGCATTTACATGTGTGCCTGGGACTGCAGCACATTGAGCCAGGTCAGAGCAGCCCTGTTTGGCAGGGGTTTGGGGGTCATCCTTCCAGCCCAGGGCTGCTCCAACCCAGCTCAACATACTGCAGAGGGGCTGCCTGGGGCATGAGGGTGTCCCAGTGCAGGGCTAACTGGCAGGCAGCCTCTGTACTGAAGCACCCTTATACCCCAGCCAGCCCTGGTAGTGGCTACATGTGCATTGCTGCACACTAAAGAATGCCACCATGAGATAGTACTTGTGTTGACAAATGCTAACCTATAATGGTGTTTATTAGTTTACTATAGCCTAATAGGGCCACATGTGTAGATGCAGAGCTAATTAGGCAACTGAATTAATCTTCCAAAGAGTAATAGAATTCCCACTTTGTTGGACACTGCAGGAAACGCAGGTCCATGGCTCATGATTCTCCACCAGGGTGCTGTGGCACCCTTGCATGCCTTGAGATCTTTTCAAGGGTGCCATGGGGTTGTATGCAATATTAGCTCTAATAGGTGTGCAAACATAATTCACAAGATAAACTCAGAGATTTCAAATAGAAATCCATACTATTAAAAACATTCTGCCCTGTTGCAGTTTTTTTTTTAGTTTTTTGCACAGAAGACTTGCTCTATTTTTTTTCTCCACTCAAAAAATGACTGAAAATTGGCATTTTCCAAGTGGTGCCTTGAATCTAAAAAGGTTTTGAGAACCACTGTCATAGGTTGTGAATTCTGCCAATAAACTTGTTATGATTTTATGAATATTTTAGGATTTTTACGCATATAGGGAGCTTAAGTTAGGCAGCAGATAGGCAGGGTTCTGGGGCTCTACACGAGACTTAGACATCTACAAGTGGCAGGTAGAATTACTGGATTATGCTATAGTGTGCTGTGCTATGGATGCTTTACTTTTGTTCAATCTTTTTTGCTCTTTCCCTTAACCTAAATCATAGAATTGTAGAATCATATAAAAGAGGGAAGGAGGTAATGTAGTCCAACTCTCTGCTCCAGGCAAACTTATCTCCATCTGTACCATCCAGGCAACTGCTTCTCTAACCTGCAATTAAAAATGGCATGATGGCGATAACACAGCATACCCAGATAATCTGTTTCAGTGCTTAAAGATCCTCAAAGTTATCAATTTTGTCCTAATAGCTAACTCTAAATCTCTTGCAATTTAAACCTGTTATTTCTTGCCTTTGAACAACTGATTGCGTTGTCTTGCTTACCATCAATTAATTGCCTTTGCACACACATAGGTTCATTGAATATATTTCACAAGTGAATAACTATTATGTCCAAAATGCACTCTCCTAGTGCTTGCACGCCCACAGTGGCTAACATACACCCATGGAACCATTCACCCATGGAACAATACCAGTGAAATTGGTCTTATATTTCTTCCTTTTCATGGGACCACATTATGCTTCTACATTAGATCAATGGTATGTCCATAAGCTTTACAAATATTATTATTTCTACTTTTTAAATATATTCATAGATTTTAAGGCCTGAAGAAACCAGTAGGATATGGCCTTCTGAATAACATAGGGCATAGCACTCCCAGTCTTTGAAACTAATAACTCTCCTTACTATAGTGTTTAAATACCTAAACAGAAGATTTAGATTAGATTTATATCTTAATTTAAAACATTTGGTGATATCTGTCTGATATGGACTCTAGAAATACATTTTGCAAAGGATGCTAACTTCCTCCATGTCTGTGTTAAAATCAAATCTCAAGGGAAAAGATAGCCCTGATGATGATTCCATGCAGCTTGAGAAGGAAAGATTTTTTGCAAATCAATATTGTTTAGAAGTATTGACTTCAGCTTCCTTAGGACTGTGAAACCAGACACTTTTTAAAAGGTATTTTCTGTACTTAGGTGAAGTAAAGCAGAGATCAAGTTACTTTCATCATTGGTATCTTAATGTCTTTGATCATACAATATAAGAAGGACAAAGGATTAGATAATACCTTGGACATCAAAATATTTTATGTCTGAAACTGTACCTGGAGAGAGAGCTTAAGAAAAATGACAGTATACTTAACCACTTGAGCTCCTTAAAAGGACATGGACATTAAAATTCTTGAAGCGATACCAAAACCTTATGCCAGTAGAATTTTTCAGTGAAGTATATTGAATATTATTAATGACAGTGGATTGTATATTGTATTTCTAATGCTCTATTTATGAGGTAATTCCTCATGATGAAAAACACTCTAGAATCATATGACACATGCCTGAATCTGATTTCATGTATACTGGTTGTATTAAAAAAATGTAACTTAAATGTAATGTAATGGAATTACTACATTAATGGAATTATAACTAAATCAGAAGTAGGACAATGTGAATCTATTTTTATATATATTTCAGTATGTGCGTGTGTGGGTGTGTGTATATATAACATAATAATCTGCTCCTTCATGAAAAGTAGTTTAATGAAAATAAGGCTTCAAAAAATTTTAGTTACAATAGGTTAACCAAGAAAGCAGAATTGTTACTGTGGCCAGGTGCAGACATTACACCTTTTCCAGTATAGGTGGTCAGAAACTGGTGTATACTCATAACAGAACAGAAGTTTGGGGCACACAGACTGCTTTAAAAGTGGCAGATCCTAAGATACACCTTTAAAAATGGCAGATCCTAAGGGTTGATGTAGTATCAGCCTTAGTCAATCTGGGTTAGAATTGTCTATTGAACTTCAGTACGAGATCTCCTCCTAACACAAGTTAGGTCACAGTCCCACAGTAGACCAGGTACCTTTGTGGCCCCCCTACTAAGTACCCCTTTCATGCCCCTGGCCCTGCTCTGCTGCTCCAAGCACTCAGCTGCAGGGCAGAGGGTGGGGGAGCATCTGTAGCTCAGGAATTTTCTATATAAAATGTCCCTAGGCAGGGGAGGGGTGCACTTCTTAGAAGGAAGGACAGGGCCTCACAGTGCTCCAGGAAATGGTAGGCACCCAGTAGCAAGCACCAGGCATGATTCCTGATATCATGCCAGGATATTCACTGGAGCTTCAAGGACTGGGAGATCACAGCTGCTATGACCTTCCTGTGTCAGGGCTGTTTGAAACCCCAAGGCTGGGAGACTGCAGTAGCTGTGATCTCTCAGCCCTGGGGGTTTCACATAGCACCAAGGCTGAGAGATCCTGGCAGCTGTGTCTCCCAGCTGGGGCAACTCGCAGCCCCAGCAGCTACCAACTCACCATCCCATCAGCACCCTACAGCTGAAAGGACATAAAGTCCCATAGCTGCAGATGTTGGGTCCCAGCAGCGTGCCTCCTGGTGCCGGGACCCAGCTGTGTCCTGGAAGCTGTAGGGCATGGATGCAGTCTCCCAGCTACTGTAGTCTCCCAGCCCCGGGGGTTTCACCCAGCCCTGGGGCTAGAAGACTATGGTAGCTGCAATCCCCAACCCTTGGGGATCCAGCTAATGGCCTGGCACAATAGCAGGAATCACACTGGATGCCTACTGCTGCTGTCCTCCTCCCTTAGCCTTTTTCCCCACCACCAGCCTGGAAGGCTAGGAATAGTCAGGAGAGAGTCCTTAATGACTACAGGGGGTTGCAGCATGTGCCTGACAGCCAAT
>NW_017729004.1:28054901-28068789 GCF_001723915.1 Gavialis gangeticus | reverse complement strand
CCCCCCCCCCCCGCCCCCACAAACACACCTTCTAGCCTTGACCAGGGTAGGTATCTGCATTCCCCACCCCCAACTGAAGAGTGAATGTGACTTCTGTTCACTCTTGATCCAAGCTATGCAGTTTGGAGAAACCTGTGTAGATTGTTTCATAGTTTCTAAGGTCAGAAAGGACCTGAACAGATCATCAAGTCTGACCCCCTGCCCTGGGCAGTAATGAGTGTTGGGATCATAACACCCCAGCCAAATATCTATCCAACCTCCTCTTGAAGATGCCTAAGGTAGAGGAAAGCACCACCTCCCTTGGGAGCCCATTACAAAGCCTGGCAGCCCTAACTGTAAAGTAATGCCTCCTGATATCAAGCCTAAACCTGCTCTCAATCAATTTGCAGCTGTTATTCCTTGTTATCACAGGTGGTGCCTGGGAGAACAGAGCCTCACCTATTTCCCGCTGGTCCCCCCTAGTGAGTTTATAGACAGACACCAGATCCCCTATTCATCTTCTCTTGTGGAGGCTGAATAGATTTAGAACCTTTAGTCTATCTTCATAGGGCCTGGGCTGCTGCCTCCTGACCATGCTAGTGGCTGTCCTCTGGACCCTCTCAAGATTAGCCACATCCCCCTTGAAGTGCGGCATCCACAACTGGATGTAGTACTCCAGCTATGGCCTGACCAGCACCACATAGAGGGGAAGGATCACCTCCCTGGACCTACTTGTGATGCATCTGTAGATGCACAACAAGGTGCAGTTAGCCTTACTGAATGCTTCCTCACATTTGTGGCTCATGTCCATCCTGGAGTCAGCAATGACTCCAAGATCCCTTTCAGCTATTGGATTGATTCTGGCTTGGGCTTTCTGAATGTCTGTACTTAGCCTATGAGATATTGACTGAGTGTCCATAGAAACCCCTGCACATTTAAAAATATCTGAAGGATGCTTTAACTAAAGATCATTCAATGAGCTTTAGTTAAAGTGCCCCTATGGCCATTTTGAAATGAGGGGGACTTAATATACATAACACTGTGGCAATGCTAAAGCATTCTAATTAGAACACGGAGCAGACTTGAGTAATTGAGTCTGCTCTGATGGGTTCCAATTAGAATGTATTGGAGCACACGTATAGACAGCCAATAGTATAAAAAGTCCAAGGTAAAAAACATGAAAGAAACAAAGAAAAAAAATCTGCCTTATTTTTGCCTGGTGAAATTCATTTATCTGTTTGCTTATCACTAATAACTGTATTTATTCATCACAGAATAAAGTGATATGAATACTCTACCATACAACTATTGACACATTTGAAACCTACTCCTTTGTGTATTCTTTATTGTTTAATAGCATGATCTTAGAACATGCAATCAGTATCCATGTACCTGAAGTTTATTTCCTTTACAAAATAACCATTGACCATCTTACTAAATACTGACTCCTTTCACTGTTTTATTGTTTATTTGGCAACTTTCTTAAAACTCAGTGCATAAGTAATGGAAACACAGGAGAATCTCAGCTTTCATAAAAAGGAAACCAAAATGGGACACAGCAAAATAGAAAGCCTCTGAAGTTTCTAACCAGGAGGAAAATGTGACCTCACTACCCCAACAAGCTCAGAAACCAGAAGCCAAATAAAAAGAACTTGGAATATATTTATTCATCATTTTTATAATGTATACTGTCATCATTTTTTAATCCAAACTTATAATGTTGGTGGTCTGACTCATGAGTTTTGAGTACTAGGGGTTGGCAATATTGTTTAAGTGGTAGAGATGGTAAGTAGGCCAGTGCGAGTAGGCAGCTATTCAATCCAGCTTCAGATCTGGCCACTTTGGATGCCAGGGATCTGATCCGGAGCTACGGACTAGGTTCCCACTTTGATTTGGCCAAAGCACCTCTGAAGCTTTGGAGCCGCCTTGGAGATTCAGCCATAGGGTATAATGGGGAATCAATGAAATATCTATAACTTGTTTTTTTGTCTGATTTGGATGAATCTTGCAGGGATGGTAGCCTCTGCTGAAACCACGAAGTTTTCCAAGTTTCAAGAAGATTGGTTCAGGGGTTTGGGGGGAACTGCACCCCAAATTTCTGAAAGCAAAACTCATGTCATGTGTATGTGTTACATCACAGGGGGGTGAAAACTGCGGAGGTGGTGGCCCCTGATGTGGCCACAAAGCCTACCAATTTTCAAGAAGATCGGTGCAGGGGTTTGCAGGGAACTTCACCTCAAGCTGCCGAAAAGCAAAACTTGTGACATGGGTGACATTATATGTGTTAAGGCGCAACAAGGTGAAAGCTGCAGGGATGGTAGCCCCTGCTGCGACCACATAACCTGCCACCTGTAGAGGAGATAGGTGCAGGGGGTTCTTAGTTCTGGGGCCCCCCATCCATGGGAGCATGATGGGTCTGTGGTGGCCTGGGCACCCCTATCCATGGGAATGTGATGGGCCTGTGATGCCTTGCACCTCTAGCTGCTGACAGACAAAACTTGTGACATGGCTGCTTGTGCAACTGACTGTCCTGTCTTGGGGCAGTTGATTGTCTGTATTGATTATTTCCTCTTCTTAGTCTGTGGTTTTGTAGGTGTTAATCCTTGCTAATTAATGTGTTAACACCTAATTCACACCTACAAAACCACAGACTAAGGAGAGGAAATAATCAAGACAGACAATCAACTGCCCCAAGATAGAGACAGTCAGTTGCACAAGCACCCATCTCATGAGTTTTGCCTGTCAGCAGCTAGGGGTGCTGGACCCTAGAACCCAGAACCCCTGCACCTATCTCCTTGACAGCTGGCAGGCTTCATGGCCACAGCAGGGGCCACCGTCCTTGCAGCTTTCACCCTGCTGCGCCTTAACACACACAGTGTCACCCATGTCACATGTTTTGCTTGTTTGCAGCTTGAGATGCAGCTCCCCCCAAATCCCTGCACCTTTTTTCTTGAAACTTGGCAGGCTTTGTGACCTCAGCAGGGGCTACCTCCCCTGCAGTTTTAACTCCACTGTGGTGTAACACATACACATGACATGAGTTTTGCTTTCAAGAATTTGGGGTGCAGTTCCTCCCATACCTCTACAGCAATTTTCCTGAAACTTGGCAGGCTTCATGGCCTCATCAGGGGCCATCAGCCCTGCAGTTTTCACCCCCCTGTGGCATAACACATATGTGTGACATGATTTTCACTTTCAGGAATTTGGGGTGCATTTCCTCCCAAACCCCTTGAAACTTGGCAGACTTCATGCTCTCAGGAGAGGCTACCACCCCTTTAAGTTTCATCCAAATCACACAAAAAACAACAAAGTTATAGATATTTCATTGATTCCCCATTATATCTTTGGCGGGATCTCCGAAGCGGCTCTGGAGCTTTTCCAAAGCGGTTCAGAAGCGCTGAACCGCTTTGGAAAGCTTAAAGAAGCCAGCGCTTTGATCCGGACATGCTGCTTCGGACGCTGAAGTGTCCAAAGCTTCTCCGGATCTGAAGCACAGTCCAAAGCCTCACACAGCCCTAATGCTAAGCAAAGTACTGAGCAATAGTCAGGATCCATCAAGATGTCTGTCCTCATGGCAGCAAGGCACACAATGGTAACTCAGTAACTGGGAGATTTTTTTTTTTTTTGAAAAAGAGAAATTAAAGGGTAAGTGCCCACATGCAAGGGCGTGCATTTGACTTGGCACAAATAGCAGCAGCACATATTGTCCCACTGCTTTGTGTCCCAGGGCTTGTCCTTGCACGTGCCACGTTATCCTGGGTAAGGTATGAGAGCCTGGGACCATAACCTATGCTGGCCCCAGACGCCTTTCTTTGGAGTCCTTGGTATCTCCCAGGGCAGCAGTGGCACTGATCTGGATGCACAGAGCCTGGTTAGTACAGAGAGCATGACTCTGGATGGCCGGGCTCCATTTCTGGTGGTTCACACTTCTGCCATATGTGCCGCACTGCCTTTTTTTGTGGAAGTTTTTATGGCACTGGGATCTCCCAGTGTCAAATTTTGGTGCCGTGCTGCAAATCAGAAGTGTGGCAAATGGTTGCATATGCACTGCATGCTGTTTATGACACTTCAAACAACCGTTCCCTCTAAGCTGCGCAGCATGAATGGCCACACAGGCGCACCTGGCAGCGCAGTATGAACGTGCTTGTGCATCCATGCACACCACACAGCTTAGAGGGAATGCTGCTTCAAACAGCTTGTCCATGCTGTCCTGGGGGCCATGGTAATGCGGGACACTTACCTGCAGCCCAGGACGAAAGCCATGCAGAGCAGGAAGAGGAACCTGCGCGGCTTGTTAGCCACCTCTTTGTACAGCTGCAGCCGGCCGGTGATGCCAGCATCAGACACTGGCCATCAGAGTTAAAAATGGTGGTTGCTGCTCCAGGGGGGGCGGTTAACCCAGAGACGAGGATGCAGCCAGTGCCAGCAGCAGAGTGGGCTCCGCAGGCAAGCCTCCAAAGATCCAGCGAGTCGGAGGGGTTGGTGGCCGAGGAGGGAGGCACTGCAACCAGGATATCAGCTGATCTCCAGAGGAGCGATGGGCCAACCAAATGAGGGAAGACAGGAGCAATCCCGGGAGCACCGCGGGATCCTGAAGTGAGTGTTGGGACGGCGGGCATGGAGGACACCGAAGAAGTGGCGAAGAGCTGAGGACAACCCAACAGGAGGGTAATCAGGGCAGGATAGCCGCCAGGACCTGCAGACATTGACGGAAGGGTCCGAGATGGGCACTAAGTAGCTGTTAGAAGGGAGTGACCTCCCCACCCGTAACAGTCTAGGGATGGGGAGCTGGTGGTGGGTCAGTTAGGAGTAGTAGGGACTCCAGTGTCCCTGACTTAGAGGAACAGAGCCCAGAGGTGTGCACTGTGGTGGGGCTTGTAGTGAGACTTCAATAGAGGTGATGGCAAAGGTCCCTCACAGGATAGGGTTAGGGCATATGACACTACAGGGTTAGTAGTGTCCCCTGTATTTGGCCCTGAGACCTAGAATGGCGGCCAAGGCCTGCGGGGACAACCACGGGCAACGAGATGGCGATGCATCGAAGGTGGCATGAGGCCGGGGTGTAGGGGTGGCAGAGCCCCGTGAGCAACCATCAGGCCTAGCCCGGGCCACCAAAGGACCCGCAAACTAGCCCCGCCCACTGGGGAACATCAAGTCGTGGCGGGTGAGAACAGGGTTGGCAGTGTGGGAGGAAGAACTACCCCGGCGACAAACAGGCCCGGAAGGGGCGGAGACAACTGCTAGGGGATCAGAGCTGCCCTAGGGCAGCTGTGGAAAGCCCGGTGGTCACACATGCTCATCTGGATGTGCCCAAAATGTCTATGAATAATTTATGAAGAGAAAAAAAAGATATTCCATAAAGCAACCTACCCAGAGCTGTTCATAATCATAACTTATACTATAAACCTGTATTTGATGTTTAATTCACCGTGGCTGAAACCCATCTTTTGAGGAGAAAAACACAATTGAGATAAAAATTATTAATTAAATGTGAATGGAACCAATTTGTGCTGGGCTGTACTCTTGACTGTGGCCAACCAGTTTCTTAGCAGCTGGGGACTGCTTGCCACAGAGGCTAGACTAACACAAGCCATGACCCCCCTGGGCACACCTCTGCCACACCCAGCATGTGGGCACTTCCCCCACCCTTTACTGCCCCAAGCATATGGGTGCCTCCCTCCTCCCCGTACTGCACAAGGCACCCCTTCTGTGCAGCGTTGTGGGACAACGGGAGAAGCAGCAGCCAGGTGGGAGCTTGAAGGCCGCAAACTAACCCCATGAGGGCCTGATCCAGGCTGCTAAGTGAGACTACTCTGCTCCTGACCAATACAAGAACATGTAATGGCAAGTGAAGATTAAAGGTCATGTAAACACCTGCACTATCCTTGGACTCTATGTAACTTCCATAGTTGGGTCTACTCCTAGTGGTCAGTGATGCCCAAGGAGTTCTCAGTTCCTATTCACAATTAGTGCCTTTAAAGTATTTTGGTAATGATGAGTCATGGTTCCATCTGTTTTTAAATTAGGTGAGAGTAAATCCAGCACAAAAGCAAACAGCTGCCTGTCTTCTCTGAAGGTATATAATAAGTAGCAGATAGTCTTTGCATGGTACGGGAGTTGAGAGACACATTCTATAATGACCTGACACTGACTGTGCCTCTAATGCACAATCTAACTTTGCACAATATCTTTTTTTTTTCCTTAAATGCTTCCAGATAAATAACATTCATCAGCATGCCTGCCTTGTTTTTGTATTTCTAGTGCGTGCATTAACATGGGCTGTGCATGCACAGTAAGTACATTGAAGATGTGGTCCAAAATTCCACTCTAATGTAATACTCAATATAGCCCAATAACATGTTGATGAAATTATGATTGAATGAAGACAGTGCATAATTGCCCATCAGTCATCTCTGGATTGGATACCTATAAAAACTAGTTTAAGATGAAAACTTCCACAAACAGCATAGGGAAATATAATTTGAATAGAAGAGTTGCAAAGAATAGATGTGAACCTGAGTGGGGAATATAAGGAAAAGTTGACTTCTAAGGAAGGGATCTTGATTTGTTATGATTACTTCTATCTACTAGATAAAATGCAATGCAAGGTGTAGGGATTTTAATTTAATTTGCACGTGAGGTAAAAGTTTTTCTCAACAGCACCTGTTGCCCATGATCAAATGGATGAGGCAGCAGGGGAGATAAATATATAAAATAAGATTAATTATACAAAAGCATTGTAGAGTAGATATTCAAAAGTAGGCAGCACTCAATAGCTTCTTTTGTTTAGAGTGCAAATTGCTGTGTGGTAATACTTCTGAAAACATGAGGCATCTATACACATGTCAAAGCTCTGCTCTGATGCATGCTAATTAGCACACATGGGAGCAGACTCGATGAATCAAGTGTGCTGTGAGTCTGCCACCTCTGCAGCACATATATTCAGTGTCCCTGTGTTTCAAAATGGTAGCAAGGCTACTTTAACTAAAGCTCAATGAATGAACTTTAGTTAAAGTGCCCCCACTGCTATTTTGAAGCACAGGACGCTGAATACATGTGACCCTGCAGACACTTTAATTAAAGCACCTCTCAGAGCCGCTCTAATTAAAGCACCCCCACTCCACCCCGGAGCACGTGTATAGACTGAAGAGACTAAACAGGGGTTGAAAAATTGACTCAAATAGAACCTGTTAATCAACCTTTAAAACTGTGCCTCATATATTAAGTGATGTCTTTTATGATTTGTTTCTGTATTATTTTTCTAGCTGCTGAAGGGATTCCACATAGCTTATTATTTATATTAGAATGTGTAATGTATTATAATTAGACTGGACTAACAAAACAAAACAACCTAATCCTGGCTGAAGACGAAGGCAAGGCTTCATTTTAACCAATTATAACAGTCCGATAAGTATTTTAACTTTATTCTGCTCTCTCTTCTAATGATGTATCTTTCCTTGTTCATGCTATATGTCAAATCTTGGTCTCTCATTACAATATGAGTCAGTGTAATTGTTGACATTGACTTCTAAAGAAATATGAATTTGACTTGCTGAACTGAGATTTGTGATGAGTTAGAGTAGGCTTTCCCCATGAAGTTCTGGTGCACCTCTATTACTGAGGACCCAACCCAGTTCCCACTAAAGTCAATGGACTGATCCTATTTACTTCAGTGAGTCTATATTGGGGGCCTGGAATTCTGAACAAGAAATGCTGACTGTTTTCAATCTGTTTGTAGTGCCTGAACCTCGTTCAATATTACATTACTCCACTTTTATGCTCATGCAATATAAATCAATTGAGTTACATCACCATAAAATGGAACTAATACATTGGTGAATTAAGTCTGATGCACTTATTTTAAATGAATGCCCAGTGTCGATCATAGCATTCTTGGAACTGAACATGTTTGAAACATTCTAGACAGATATAAAACTTCTGATCTGGCCAAATTTTGGAACCTAAGTGATCTATTAGTGGGACAGGAGATCACCAGGAAACCTGAGGTTGCTATGAGCACAAGCTAAGCAGATTTGGCCAAACACTTGGCAAATATTAGACTACAGGAAGGAACAGAAAGGGTGGAAAGATCTCATTTGGCCCTATCATTGATGATGGGCGGGAATCATATTTTTAAAAGTATAAAAGGGGCTGAGTACCAATTTATGTTGTTACAAGAATCAGTGAATCAGAGGGGAAACTAGTTAGACAACTGATGATGTATTAAAATTGAGTCCCCGCTAACTGAGCGAAGGCTGAATGGAGTTTCAAAGTAGACGAGAAATTAATAGTTTGCAGGATGCTAAACCAGAGGTATTTGTCCTGCCCACGAACCTTTGACTACCCAGTTGATCATAGCTTGGCTTCTGTTAGCTTTTCATGCTATTTATTTTCTATGATTTTGTACTAAATATGGCCAGCAGGTCAGCAACATGTTTAATCCTGAGTTTATAAAGTTTCATACTGAGCTTTATTCAAGTACTCGGGAAGCCTCATATAACATATATCTATATTCCCAGAAAACTGCTCTGTAAGCCCAAATGACATCAAAATCACAAAATATTTTTTGTCTTGATTTCTATGGGTACATGCATTACTGCACATTAAAGAATGCCGCCATAGGTCAGTACTTGTATTTATACACGTCTACGTGTGTAGAAACTGAGACATACAGAGACATACATACAAATGCATATACGTCTACATGTGTGGATGCTGAGACTTTACTGTGAAGCTAATTAGGCTACATGTGTGCCCTATGTGTAGATCTGCCATTGATATTAAGGAGGCGTACAGACAAAAGGAGATCTTATTGTCAAGGTTAAGATCAGTGAAGCTGTTTTATAAGATTTCCTTATCACTGAAATTTTATTCTAAATTTAATCGCAGTTTCCCCAGAACAATTCATTCCAGGTATCAGGCAGCATGCTCCTATTTGGCTGAGTGAAAGTCAAGTTTTATATGCACCTGTTTGTTCCAATATTTATACATTTGATAAATGTCTTGATAGTATACCTTTTCACAATAAGCATGGAGGGACTAATCCAAAGCCCACTGAAATGATTCAACAGACTCCCATTGACTTTGGTGGGACTCTGATCTTTATCTTATGCAATTCTCTTAAAAATTCAAACTTTTAATTTATTCATAGTTTAGTTGGGGAAAAAACCCCATATGAATAGGCTGCAGGATTCATGGTTGCTTCTGGTCCCAGCGGCCTCTTAAGTATAATGGCAGCCATTTCCTTTGTTGTTTCAGTACTTGTACTTTCATTCATGACCAAATCAAATAGGTAGACAGGTAACAGGAAAAGAAAAAAGATATTAAAAACGGGGGGAAATGACAATTACCTTTCACAAATCTCATAAAGGTTTAAGAGGATCAGGCTTGGAACAACTTTTTAAAGAAATGCTGTGGTATATGGAAACACCTAGTTTAAACATGCTTACTAACTTTAAGCTGATTAATGTTCCTGAAAGGGAATTTTTTTTGGACATAGGGAAAATGCCTTCTACAATAAAATGCAAATTTAAATGTCATCCCAGAAATGGGCCTCCAGGTACTGCTCAATTATTAAATTTTCTGTATCAGGAAAAGAAAAATCCTTAAACCTCATATTTAATACCGAAACCATGTGTCTTCTGGGAACATTGTATAATTCAGCTGAAGGAATTTGGGGGGAGAAAGCAGATTTTCTTTTTCTTCAGCTGTGATTATTTGACAAATTTCTTAAGCAGACAATTGTGTAATGAATGGGAATTAGTACATGCAGAACAAGTAATGGATGTCTCATTGTGCTGCTACCCTGTGCAGTGTAGATACAGTCTTGATACAACATTGAACTGAGGCTTAGACTGATCTGTATCATTTCCATGAGAGCACCTTAAAGCATTTGTATAAAGCATTGGTATCTCAGAGATACCAAAGGTCTTCTGCATAAAAGGAGACTTACCTGTGGCTTCAGCACATATAATATATGTTTTCCTTCAAGGGGTTTCCTACAGAGGACGCTGCTACAGCAGAGGCTGTCACTGTAATGAAGGGGCCACTGCAGTGGGCAGAGAGGTCCAGACAAATGTAGACCCCTTGGTCTTTTTCACTTTGCATGCCTGCACAGAAACTGGTCCCAGTAACAAACCTATATCAATTGCCACTTCTTTGACGAGTTCCTCATTTAGTTTATGGAAGGGAGCTTGAAGTAGTGAGAGAGATTGTGATCTGTTTTATAGGATTTGGGGTAGTGCTAGTTTCAGCATTAGGAAGTGAAGTATTAGCAAATTGACAGATATGCCAGTTTAGGAGTCCATGTCATTAGGACTTAAACAAGAGTGCCCATAAGTCATGATGTATCTTGTTCCGTAGGGTCACATTATTTTGGTTGGTGGCACCTCACATGGTTGCCAGAGTCCACGCTAGCCTATTTTAGAGCAATTATCTTTCAGAACCCATTTCTGCTTCCTGCTGGACTTCACTTGAATTGGATTCCAAACACAATTACCTGAAATGTCTTCTCATGAACATAGGCCTCATTTGCTAGACTGTCTTCTTCCACCCTTTATAGTGTTTATCAGAGTCAAACCCCATATCATTCACAGACCAGGATACTGATGTTTCATATGTAGACTTCTCAAAAAATATAAGAGTAACAAATTATGTGTCATATCGTCCTGAAAATTTATCACCAACAAACACTAAATAAAATATATTATTTTACTTGTAAATTATAAATAGAACAAGACTACATTACAAAGAATAATCATTCATCATTGTTTCTTTGACCTATACAAAGCATAAGCTCCAGTTTTCATGAGTCACTCTAATTAGACCAGTAATTGAAATTAGATTTGTTTTTTCCATCATAAATAGGTCACCCATTAAAATAAATCATCTTATTGTACTGCAGAGCTGTACAGGAGCCATGCAGCATGCTGTGTTCTTGAAGCACTGTTCTGGACAATCAATAAGGCAAATTTATGAACATGATTTGTTCAGTGAAGTAATTTAATTGTATGTAATCTGATCAGAAAGGATTTAAAAAACGAAGCTGGGAATTGGGAAATGACTATAGCAGATGCATAGTATCACAAAAGCAGCCCAGTAACATGAGGCTACCAAAATGTTGATTCAAGCTTTCATAGGCTGTCCTATCTTCCTGGCTCAGGAAGCCTTTTGTATTAAACTCTGGCAGAAGTTACCCAGTGCAGCCAGCCTGATACTGACAAAGCAATTTGCACCATTGTGAGGATACTGGCAGAAGGCCACTGTTTTGATTCCTGCTTTTGCATTTGCAGATTTTGAGTGGGTAGAGAAGTTGTTTATAATATGTAGGTCTGATCCTTTCAGAGAGTATAAAAAAGCCAGCTGGAAAGTGAAATATTTCAAATGCCCCCCCTCCTTTCCTTTTTTTATTTTTTTTACTTTTGCAAAATAAATTAGAGTTCACATGTGCTGTATTTTACTGTCTAAGGTGCTTTTTGCTGCCCTCTGGAAATGCATTTTTGTCTCTAAAGAACGATAATAAAATACATATCCAGAGTTCAGCAGACAGGCTCACAGGATACAATTAACCACAAGAAATGGGATGAGGCTGAAAACTCAGGTTTCACATCTCCAAAGCAAGAAAGAAAGCAAGTAGCTTGCAAACTGCTTAAAGGAGAAGCTGCTTCAGTTATGGTACAGCTGGAAGAATCAGCAAATGAAGTCAGCTATTACTGTAGTCTAACTGTGAAAGCTTAGCCCATCACACACAGCTAAATGCAATATGCTTTGCACAAAGGACCAGCATGGATTAAGAAAGAGAAATCTTCCCATCATGTGATCAGAGTGCATAGATGACCCTGATGTGAAGCAGTATTCCAGCATTCCTACTAAATTCTGGGTCTTTCATGTGTCACGGAGGTCTCACCCTATGGAAGAAATTCATTCCAGCTGCATAAAGCCCATTCAGGCAGAGTACTGTACGGACAGGGTATGGAGATGTCCTATAGTGTTGGGCTGCAGTGTGACCCCTTGCTCTTGCTTTCAACAGCTGCTGCACCAACCTGTGGGCAAACTCAACCTTTAGCACCATTTGAAGCATAAAGAGAATTTCTACAGTCTGCACTACTGTTCAAACATTGACTCAACCAGGATGAATGATGTCCTGCTCAAAGATCTCAAAAAACTATGTTCTGGAGTCCCCCAAATGCATGCACACATGAAGACAATTTCCACTCAAACTGTTGGCAGAAACAGAACCTACAAATTTAGCTCATTCATACTTGTATAAAATGCTAGACCCAAAGGAAATAGGAGGAAGCAATTTTATGTCCCACATGTACAGTTAGCACCCAGAGTGCAGTAATACACTGGTTGTTCTAAAAACCTTTCCAAGACTATTTACACATTTGTAGGGGCTCTGGCATTGCAAGTTCTGCCCAGTGCCTGTCTTCCTTTGTTTCCAACATATGAAAAATCCTTAAAGACCCAACCTCAAGTGAGTGCAGTTTTTTGAATTTTTATTTAGAAGGGTCAGTTTTTGTCTCTCATTATCTGTGTGAGTAAATCCAACATTTAACCCACAAAGGCCATGTCCAGGCAGGCAGGGGTGTGCACTTGCATCAGCACAAATAGTAGCGGCATAAATCAATGCCCCTACTTGGTGTCACAGTGCATGCCCCTCCACATGTCCTTCATTGCATGCCATGCCCAGCTCCTCCTTGATTCTGGCCACGTTCCATGTGCTGTAGACAGGGGCTGGCTGAGGCACAGGGTGCCTCAGCATGGGGCTAGCTGGCAGGCAGCCCCTGCGCTGAGGCATTCTGCACCCCAGCCAGCCAGGGAGTGGGACAGGGAGTATGCTGTAGAGCCCCTACAGTGAGGCACAGTGTGCTGCAAGACAGGGGAGCAGGTATCCTGGGTTGATGCTCCCCGGTCTTCCTGTACCTCAGTGCAGGGGTTCCACTGTGTGCGGAGATGGCAGAGCAGGTATCCGTGGGCTGCCTTCTCCCCCGTCTCTGCATTTGTCCCAGCACACACTATTTTCACGTGCTTTGCAGGCTGCAAATTAGCAGCACTGCATATGGCTTAAAATACAATGCGTGCAGTTTGTGACACCACAAAGAAGTCTGTGGCATGGCAAACCATGCAAGCCTGCACATCTGGACATGCCCAGAGGATGCGTCTACATGTGCAGTTAATGTGAAGCAATAAACTCCAGCGCATATCATGCCAGAATTTATTCCTTGGCTTTGTGTTTACATGTGTGCCCAGGACTGCAGCACACTGAGCCAGGTTGGAGCAGCCCTGGCTGGCAGGGAGCTTGAGGGGTGAGGCTCACAGCCCAGGCCTGCTCTGACCTGGCTCAACATGATGTGGAGGGGCTGGCTGGGACATAAAGATGTGTCAGTGAGGGGCTAGCCAGTTGGCATCCCCTGCACTGAAGCACTCTTGTAACCCAGCCAGCCCTGTCAGTGTCTACATGTGTGTTGCTGCACAGTAAATGAGGCTGCCACAGGATAGTACTTGTATTTAGTAGTTTAGTGCATCCTAATAGGCCAGTGGTTTCCAAACTCGGGTCATGACCCGAATGAGGGCCACAGGGGCAATGCTGGCAGTACCACAGACAAAGGAAGAGCCATGCCTCATGCCAAGAGTATTTACAAATACTAAAATTTGTAACAGAATGCTTTTGATTAATACATCAATGAACATTTTGGTATGCTTACCATACGTTCAGCCTTCAGCATCATATCGCAGCTAATATAATTTGTAACAGTGTATAAGTTATTTATAGCAAGCAGCATTCATGCTCTATTTTAATCTATATATGAGGATGTGGTGGCAAACTAGAGAAGGCATCTCACTCTGGATCCAGAAGTAGGGCGTGTACTCTGCTCTGAACTCATGAGTCAGGCCCTCTTGGTCATAA
>NW_017729004.1:28048101-28049901 GCF_001723915.1 Gavialis gangeticus | reverse complement strand
TATATGAGGATGTGGTGGCAAACTAGAGAAGGCATCTCACTCTGGATCCAGAAGTAGGGCGTGTACTCTGCTCTGAACTCATGAGTCAGGCCCTCTTGGTTATAACTCATGAGTCATGTGCTGCAGTCAACACAATTGTAACTGGGTAGCTGGAAAATAAAAGGAAGCTGAACGTGAAGCTATCCATATTGCCCCCACATGTGCTGATGGCTATGGAAACTGGTGTGTTTTAATTACCAGTCTAATAGGCAACCTAAGCTTGTGCAGACCTTTTACCTTCTTTGTTTGTTCTTGTCTGTTTGCCACCCTAATTGCCATGGTCTCTGCCATTTCAGTGCCAAAAGCATTGTTACTAACATCTGTTGTATGCAGTTCATTCTTTCTATTGTTCTCACTCTGGAGGGATAATTATACACACAGAGTTTTGGCAGCATTTTTTTTCATAAATACGTGCTGTAATTTTTTTTTGTTAGATAAGGCATATTGAAAAAGTGTGCCTGTGCAGCAAAATTAACCACAATCCTCATCCTTGAGGTGTAGGAAATCTCTAAGCTATTGTGACAGGGGACTGTCTCGAGGCCATCTCATGTCGGCCTGCCAACCTGTCTAGGGCAGTCTGCCCCATCTTTCTTGCCACCACTTGGGCAGCAGGAGGCTGCACATTCACTGCCAGGAGGCACTATCCACAGCTCTGAACATTCCCTGCACTGTGGCCCATTACTTGCAGATGGCATCCAGAATATTATTATTGCTTCCTGGCTTCAGGCTGGGCACGACTCATTCCACTGTTGGGCCTCTTCCACACTCACACTCACTCCATCCCCCTCTCACAGGGGCCTCTTGCATTCTGCACCTTGCTGGGCCACATACAACTTGCCCTGCTCCCTTGAGTGGCCTCCTGGCCATCAGGCTTGCCTACTAACTCTCTGGCACAGCCTATGTAGTACCTTTGGTTCACTCATGTTCCCCTATTCTATGTGGCATCCCCTTGTGCCAAACACTGGGCTGATTCTACCCCTAGCCCTTCACCAGGCAACTTGCTCCTGTTCTCATATTTGGGGTTGGCTCATGTACTGCCCTTCAAACTGCTCTTGCAGTTCTACTCAGTAAGCCCCTGGTGCAGCCTGGCAGGCCACCTTCAGCAACCCTACTGTACACCCCACATGCTCAGTCCTTTAGGCACCTCTCATTGCGCTCTCCTCTGAGTGGGCCCCTCCAGGGTCTCACACCCCTGTGGGGCTCAGGTGCCTCCCCAGGCATGCCTGGCCCTTTCCACTCTCCACAGACACCCACCAGATGGTGGGGGCTGGGGTTAAGGCACCCCTACCCGCTTTTCACTGGGGGAAGTAATCAGTTTGGTATTTCTTGGGGGCTGTCCCACCACAGACAGTCCCATCAGAGCCCTCTTCCCTGGCAGGGTGTAGTTTTAGGTCATGCTCAGGACCAGGAGCCTCCAACTATCCCCATAGCTCCTGCCCTTACCTCCAAAATGTTCCAGGAGCAGTAGCTCAGCTGGCTCATATTACTGCCTCGATGGCTAGCAGCCAACTACTGCCTCTGCCTCTTTTGCCTAAGTTTGAAAATGACCTTAAAGAAGCACCTTCCGGCTCCCTGCCTCTAGCTCTTAAAGTGACAGGCACCCAAAGGTGCACTGCCACAGCTATGCTGGCCAATATTAAGTTTCAAGATAAAGATATCATATCATAGATATCATAGATCATAGATATCATAGAAGTAGGGCCAGAAGCAACCCCCTGCCTGGGCAGGAGAAAAACTGGGCTCAGACGACTCCAGCCAGGT
>NW_017729004.1:28014398-28045021 GCF_001723915.1 Gavialis gangeticus | reverse complement strand
GGCAAGCAGGATGTTGAATTATGTTTCCTTCTGGTTATGATGTGTCATATTTCACTGGAGGCTGGGTTGATGGAAGGCTTTCTTGGGTAAGGATTGTATCTGGTGTTGAGGAAGCTCTGTGAACATGCAAATTTAGCTGTAAACAAAAGGCAGGAGCAAGGGTGTCAGCTTTCAGGTTTCAAGGTGTTGAATTTAGATTTCTTCTTGTAAGATTATGAAGTTTTAATAATAAATAAACTACTCTAACTTTTATCTGAGCTTAATTTGCATAAAATGAACTTTTCCAACCAGAAGATCTTACAACACCTTCAGCTCCCCTGTGAAATATGAATTTTCATTTCTACCTTGGAGAAATTTCACAATCTTTCCCTTTCCTGTGCCTGAAGAAGGGTGTGCATGCCCAAAAGCTTGCAAATATATATATATATTTACAAATATCTTGTTGTCTAATAAAAGGTATCACCTCTATCCAGAGTTCTGATTCCTTTTGCCTGTAGACCACTATGGCTGCAACTTGTACCCCAGATAACCTGTCTGCATTTTCCAGCTACATTCTTCTATCACCAGTTCAACATTCCCCCTCCCATCTGTCTTACACCTATTGACTCCTAATCCCTCTGATCCTCACTGCCACACATTTGTATTTTCACAGACCTTCATTTTGCATATTGGCTTCTATTCTACCTAGGAGAGCAGACAGTTCACCGGTAGACTCTCTCTATGCCTGAAGAAGGGTGTTTGTGCCTGAAAGCTTGCACAGAACAATATTTCAAACTATTTAGTTGGTCTAATAAATGATAACACATCTGTTTAAAGAACCTTGTCTGCGTAACTGGTTGGATCATCATGCTTAAAGACTAGTCATCAATAGATCAATATCTAAATGGGAAGGACATGTCAAGTGGGATTCTCCAGGGCTCTGTCCTTCATATGGTACTGCTCAGTATCTTCATTAATCACTTGGAGAATGAAGTAGAGATCTTACTTGGTAAATGTATAAGATGGGTGAGGAAGGAAACATTTTGGAGGGTACAACTGGAATCAAAAGGGCCTTGATAAATTGGAGAAATTGTGTGAAATTAATAAGATGGAATTTAATGAGGAGAAGTGCAAAGTAATACACTTAGGACTGAACAGTCAAACAGGAAGATACAATCTGGGAAAGTTATTGTGTATCACAACTTGGATATGAGTCAATGGAATGCTATTGCTGCAAAAAACAAATAGCCTATTGACAGGAGTGTTGTATTTTACACACAAGAAATGATTCCTCCTTTCTATTCAGCATTAACAAGGAGTCTCTTGGAGTACTATGTACAATTTGAGGCACTGCACTTCCAGAAGGATGTGGAGAAATTAGAAACAATCCAGAACAGCGCAACAACAATAAGTAGAGGTCTAAAAAGCATAACTCATGAAAAAGGTCGTAAAAACTAGGATTATTTAGTCTGGAGGAGAGAAGCCTGAAGAGGAGTTTTCAACTATATAAAGTTACTATAAAGAAGATGGTGATGGACCACTCTTTGTTTTCATAAGGGATGGAACCAGTACAGGTTTTAAACTGTACCAAGGGAAATTTAGGCTGGATATTAGGAGGTATTTTCTAACAATGTGGATGGCTAAGCACTGGAACAGATTGCCTAGCAAAGCTGAGAAATCTCCATCCTCACAAGCTTTTAAGAGCAAGTTATAAGCTACTTGGCTGCTATGGTTTAGACAGGGATAATTCTGCCTGGACCTATCTTTCTGTGAATCCATGAAACACATGTCCAACTGATATCTAAACAGAAAGATGCAATTTTATCCACTTTCTTCATATTACTTTGATTGGTTTTGTTTTTTGTTTGAATGGTCACTGTCAATTTAAATTTGGCCCAGATGCTATAACCAATAGAAATGCTTCTAAAAATCAGGAAAATTTTAAAACATGTTAAAAGATATGTTGCTTAATTCTTAAAGCCAAGCACTGCAGGACTAAAAATAATGCAGCAGAGGTCTACAGAAGTTGAAAGTTACCAGAAGAGGACATCCACCAAGTGTTCTCTTCAAGTGGCCTTTCAGCATTGAAATGTGTTTCCCAGTGGTCATCTGTAGTAGCTTACATTTGAGGACCTTCAGGACACACAGATTGTTTCTGGATTTTGTCCTTTTACCATAAATAATTTATTTTTTTCTTGAAATCTCAGTTCTTGGAGTCATATGTTTACATACAAACCTCATTTTACTTAAAAAAAATAAAACAAACTATCATTATTTCACAAAAGAAGCTTGAAATCATGAGCCCAAATGGCTCATAAACAGCAAGGCAAAAAAAAAGCTTACAGTTTTTTATGTTTAAGCCAGTCTCATTATTATGGGTTAGTAATACTGCACACAGAAAAGCTCATCTATTTTCACAGGCATTTGACAATGGGAGAGTAGGGAGTTGACAGTGATGTAATTGTAATGAAGGAAAATTGCTAACAGGAGAGAGGAATTTAAGGTTTTGAGTTGCCTCATTTGCTGCTGTGGTTATATTGCATTGTGCTAATGTGCATTAGCTATATTTGGGTTTCAGTTTCATTGCATTTTAAAGTATTGTCATGGATGCTTAGACCTTATGACTTGGTCCTTTCCATTTTTTGTGTTCTTGTGACAAGGTTTTTAGCAGAATTAACAGATTTGTTGGAATCTGATAGGACCACACTGTGAGTACTTCCACTATGGCCTTGTGACTTTTGGGCTGCCAGCCATGTACGTTAGTGCCTCTGCCACCCAATCTTGGTAGGCCTTTAAGAGGATTTTGTATAAATAATAGATAGGAAATCAAGGTCTCATTGATTCAATAAAAAGAAATGCCACAAAAAAACTATAAATAGCAACAGATTATTTAAAGTATGGTTATTTTCAACTGTAAGGCATTATTTGGAAATAGAGGCATAGGGTTTTGTTTTTGTTTTCAAACAGGCTTAGTAACCCTCTGTAACCACTACAGTTTTTGAGAATAGCTTCTGAATGTTCATCTGAAATTCAAGATTGCAGCTAGAAAGAACATTAAAGGAAATTACCCTTCAAGAAGTCTATGACTAAGGTTTACAATAAATTTCTTATTATTGCAAAGTTATCTGTAGAAGTATGGCAAAAATTAATTTTTCAGGGAAACATTTATAAAATGGATTTCTCATGGAAGAGATTAGCTTCTTGCCACTATAATTTGTATTGTTTCTTGGATTCAAGCAAATATAGCCCTTTTAAATACGTGCATAATTATCACAATGCAATAATAAAATTAAGATAGTGATTAAAATGCAGTGTCAAAATGTATTACACATTAAGACAAAAAGAAAGATATATATAGTCCCCTGTTACTTATTGCAAGTATTTGCTGAAAAGTATAGTAGAAGCAAGCCTCAGAAACATAAGTATTCAAGGAAGGAAATGGATTAGCTAAAGGGTATATTGTCTCTCTGTGACATGCATGTAAACTTCTGTTAATGCTAATCAGATTTGTATACGGAGTAAGGAACCCTGGAGTGCTGAATTGGTGCGCTATATGCAACCAAAATACTAGTGATGTAACTAGTGCTGTGGAAGTCACTGTAACAAGAGGTAGTGCCTGATTTGGACTTTAGACAAATTCATATTTGGGCTTTGGTTGCCAAAGGTTTGCAAAACTTTCATTAAGCACAGGGTGAATTTCAAATAAACTTGTAGGCTAGGGACAGACATTCAAAAAGCCTAAGCCTGAATTGATTCAATCTTTGCAGGTTAGTCTATCCTGGCTAGGCTGAACCAGTTTGTAACTGCACAGACATCCCCTCTGGACTAAGGACATTCAGGCAGATGTTTCAAGTGGCTCAGGCTAGAAGCCAGGGAGCACTAGAGCAGCCCTCCCTTCCCTTCCATAGTGCTGAGATGAGGGGGGCATGGCCAGGCCTTAGCAGGATGCTCTGATTAAGGAGGCCACCCCTCCACCCTTGGTAACAGAGCATTTATCAGCTCTGTTATCAGCATTTAGCACCCCATCAGAAAACAGAACCCTTTTCATTAGTTCAAGCGCTTCTTAAACAACTTTTTGCAAGGAAGGAGTGGAGGGACATTATCAGATACCTATTGATTAGCTCCAAAAAGCCATAAAGACTTTGTCCTGTCTGCCTTAAATAGATACGTCCCAGCATTAGCTAGTATACTACATGCTGGCTATGATCCGTGCTGTAGGAGGGAGGAGGGAGGGATCCCAGCTTGAGCTGTGAGCAACAAGGGAGAGGGGAGCAGGAGGAGACCAGGCAGATGTTCTGTGCCTGCAAATCTCTGCCGGAGCTCCAGCAACGAAGCAGAAGGGCAAGGCCAGCCCTGTTCTGGAGCAGAGAGACCCACCCAGCCCAGAGAACATGCTGGGATGCTGGGATGCTGGGGAATCTGATTTAAAAAGGAAGAGGTCTGGGACAGGCATTGCATTTTGACCCAAATCAGTTAAGTCTGATACTGCATTCAACCAAGTTTATCTCAAACCAGTTTCAGCCATTGTCAAACTGGTTTATGTGCACTGAATGTCTGTTCTGTTACAGGTTTAAATCAGTTTCTGATCATTTAAAACTGTTTATGTGTCATGTCTGTCCCTAGCCATAGGGGTTTCTATGCATTTAGAACATTCTTACACATTAGCTACTGAATAGCATCGAGACAACTGCCTAGCCTGTCTACGTCTACCATACCAGGTGATCACATGTCATTGAGTAGGGTTGGAGTGATGTAGCATGATGGCCTCATAAATATGAGAGAATGAAATTTGAGCTAACTTTGTTTTTCTAACATTTCATTGAGGCATTACAGCAGCACTTGTGAGTTAACAAGGCTCTATATGCAGCGATTACAAGAACACTGAGATATTATCTTGCACAGTTCTTACATGGGGATAAGAGTCAATGGGAACTGTGGTTCCTCAGTAGAAGAATATGCAGAATGGGAATCTAGGAACAGTCTTCTGTTTTTGCTGGAAATTATGTAATAAAATCTCATCATAAACTGATAGACTTCCATCTTAAAACATGATCGTCTTGTTTTGTTGTTTGTTTGCCCCTACCAGTGAATGCTGACCTCACATCTCTGATGGCTAGAAAATGTTATTAAACTTATTATTCTGATAACTGTATATTACTCAGGAATTAGACATCTGCATGATGTAAGTAGCTGCAAACAAGATGTAGTCCTTAATCAGATCTCAATGAAGAAAAGACACAAGAGCTGGAACTCAAGCTGTAGGGAAATGTGACATTGGTATGTATAGGGTGTAGGTTGCTTTAATTCTTCTTTTTAAAGATAGATTCCATATACATCAACACTCAGCACTTTTGAAAGACAGGGCACTTTTACTTTATTACTGAAGTGAAGCTTTCAATGTCAAACTTCTGACAATATTGAACTACCCAAGCAGGACCCAATATTAACATCAATTGTTCTGTTGACTTTGGTGCGGCAGTTCACAGGAGTCAAAGTTTCCAGATCAAACTCATATAATATATTTAAATATTTTTTTCCTGAAAGGAATGTACCAAGCACCTGTGTGACATATTGCTAAAATATATTAAATATTAATTGTTTCCATGCAGCATTAAACATTTATAATTCCAACATGCAAAACCTGTGGCTCCATATCAGTTGAAAAGGGAAATCTCTTCTTTTTTTGACATCTGTAGCAAAGACTGACTTACATCTGTTTCTTGAATTATCTCCAAAGCTTCTAATTATTATACCATAGACATTCTTGAGTTATTTTCTCCTGGCAAAATGGTGAGGGAGATTCATCAGTCCAATATTACATATTTGCAGTAGTGGGTTCACTGAGCAGTCCTAAGGTTCTACAAAAGAAGAAATATTTCATGGGAAATAAGGAAATGGAAAGATATAACTCTAATCCAAAATAGAAAAGACAGGAAGATTTCCAGTGTTCCAGCACGGATTTGAACTTACAGAAAACCCCCATTGTATAATAATCAGCACAAGCCTCCTAACCTTGCTTTAGCTTAGTCCCTGAGGAAATAACAGGGATTGACAGTTCTGGGTTAAATGTGCAAAATTACTTTTATTGCTTTTTACTTCTCTCTGTAATGGGGTTATCATTAAAAATAATGGTTTGGGGCAGCATATGGGCAAATTCCAAGGGTCTGTTGTAAATACAGATGAGCACAAATAAGAGTGCACTTAAGCTGACAAAGTAGCAATGGTTGCATGGCAGAGAAATTTCTAATGGACTATGGAATTATTTTACCTTAAGTTCACTTATTAAAATACAGGAAGGTCAAGTAGAGAGTAAAAACATTACTGTATTATAGGTTTTATGTAGCATAAAAGTACATTAAAAAAAGTTGATGGCTTTATTGTGTAACCTTTGTAGAAGATCATATGTTGCTATTTATCTCTTTAACAGAGGAAGAGCATATAGAAATTACCTTGTCTTCTAAACCCTGGAGGTGGGCTCTTTGAGAGTGGGTTAGGACACCCCCTGTAATTGTAGCTTACAGAGACTAGTCCAAGTTTTTCCTCTAGTTCCCTTAGAGATGATTTCTTTAATAAAACACACACTTGACTTGTGTTCCTTTCCTCTACCCTTTGTATGAATAGTTTATATTGTCCTTGAGGTTGGAAATGTTTCCTCTCTCATCTCTAACCCAGTAAATGGTGGATGCCAGAGACAGTATTGAATACAGAATAGATCACTGTAGAAATATCTGGTTCAATGCTGTCCCTGTATAGCATCCATTTTTGCTACTATCGGGCTACTGACCAAGGATGGCAAATCTTATATTCTTATGAGGTAAGGTTTGGGCATTTCTCTCTGTACTTGGAAAGTACCTGTTAGATGGTAGATACTGTCACAATCTAAAATTTATTTCCATTGTCCTGCTGTTTGATTCCTTAAAATATTTTGAGTTGTAGACTTAATACAGCAGTGATTTGGCTCCATAAAATATTCCAATACTAGATTCAGTTGGTTACAGTATAATCATTTCCTGTCCTTAATTACAATTTGTTTCTGTGCATTTATTAAATAGTTTTTACTATCTTCATAGAGTCATAGAACCGGAAGGGACCTGTGTGATATTCAAGTCCAGTCCTTTGCCATGGGCAGGAAGTATTGGGCTCAGATGAGGTCAGCAAGGTGCCTGTCCAGTCTCATCTTGAACACCTCTAAGGAAGGTGATTGCACCACCTCTGTTGGGACCGTATTCCAGATTCTAGTTACCCTTACAGAGAATAACTTTTTCCTTATATACAACCTGAATTTACCCTCTATTAGTTCGTGCCCACTGGTCCTCCCTTGGGGTACTCTCCTGAATAGCTGCTCATCTAGTTCTTGATGCTCCCCCCTGAGGTACTTGTAGGCAGCTATCAAGTCACCTCTCAGCCTTCTCTATCTCAGGTTAAAGAGGCCCAGTTCCTGGAGTCTCTCCTCATTGGGCCTACCCTCCACGCCCTTAAATGGAATGGGTGACCCTTCTTTGTACCCTCTCGAGCACATCTATGTCCTTCTTGAAGTGCAGTGACCAGAAATGGGCACAGTAACCCAGCTGAGGCCTTACCAATGCTGAATAGAGAGGGAAGAGTACCTCCCTGAATCTATTGACCACATAGCAGCTGATGCATGGCAGAGTCTTACTGTCCCTTTTGACAGTCTTGTCACACTGTTAGGTCATATCAATCTTCCAGTCGATTGTGACCCCCAGGTCTCATTCAGATGTTGTGCCAGCCAATAGGCAACCACCCATAGTATAGTTGTGGTGAGGGTTCTTCCTGCCCAGGTGAAGGACCTTGCACTTCTCCCTGTTAAACTGCATTTGATTTCATTCCACCCATAAATCCAGTCTGACAAGGTCCTCCTGGATCTTTGGTCTGCCCACATTTCCCCACAGCTTGGTATCATCTGTGAACTTAATCATTGCACTTTCTATTGCTTCATTCAAATTGTTGATGACTATATTGAATAGCACAGGTCCAAGTACCGATCCCTGGGGGACCCCACTGGAGAGAGCCGCCCAGGATGAGGTCATCCCATCGATCACTGCTCTCTGTGAGTGGCCTCTGAACCAGTTGTGCACCCATTTCACTGTAGACTCATCCAGCCCAGTAATCTTCAGTTTGTTAGAGAGAATCCCATGGGAGTCAAAGGCTTTACTGAAGTCTAAGTAGATGAAGTCAACCTCGTGTCTCTCTTCTAGATGGTTAGTGACCTGGTCATAGAAGGACACAAGGTTCATCAGGCATGATCGGCCCTCAACAAACCTGTGCTCGTTGCTGTTTAGCTTGTAGCTGATGGTCTCCTTAACCAACTTTTCAAAGATTTTACCCAGGACCAAGGTCAGACTAACTGGCCTGTAGTTTGTGGGGTCATCCCTCTTCCCTTTCTTAAAGATGGGCACCACACTGGCCCTCTTCCAGTTATCTGAGACCACTCCTGAGTTCCATGACTCTTCAACTAGCTTGGCCAATGGTGCCGCTATAAGTTTGGCCAGTTCTTTTAGGACTCTTTGGTACAGGTTGTCTTGTCCAATGGACTTGAAGATGTTCAAGTGTTGTAAAAGATCCTTCACCTGTTCTGGGCTCATGTTATGTAGGTTGTTACCTTCCCCTTATTCCCTGGGCCTCTGGTCAGATAAGCTGCCCCACTGGGTTTCAAGAACACTGATGCGAAGTATGTATTCAGGAGTTCTGCCTTTTCACATGCATCAACTGTGGGCTGCCTGTGGGTATTCAGGAGAGGTCCCACAGTGGAGCCTGATTTTTTCCTGCTCCCTATGTGTCTGTAGAAGGGCTTTTTGTTCTCCTTTATACCAGTTGCCAGTTTGATATCCAGGTCTGTGTCAGCTTTCCGTGTCTCATATCTGCAGGCCCTGGTGATTTTCAATGTCTTGAAGATGACTAATGTTTCAAAGTTGTCTTAAAAAACTCTTACAATTTATAAAAAATAGTTTGACATCTTGATGGGTATAGAATAGAATCTTAATATCTGAGTAGCTCCATTAATTTCCTTTGACCTAATTTTTTTAAATCTACTAGCAAGGTATAAGATAAGGTATAAGAATCTGGCCCTGAGTTACTACACGGTATGCATGTTAAGATTTCTTTCTGTAAAAAATTACCTATACAAACATAATCTATTATTATCATGTTGCCGTCTTCCTCAGTCCATGTTTGGTAGCAAAAAGAAATATTAAGATGATAGGTAGCAAAAAGAAATATTAAGATGATATATTGCTTGTCACAGAGTTATATTTTGTTTCAGTAATTGAAAGATGCCTTAGCCCTCAGATTTTAAGCCCAGGAACCATTATGCACAGAGGTCAATTGCTTGTATCACACCAATTACAGCCTTGAAAGTCTATAAATTCATCAAGGTGGAGTTCAGATGACTAATGTTAAAAAAACTTGGAAATAATATAGAGGTTGTAACCATTGACTGGTATTTGGCATCTATTATATTTAGGTGAATAGTTGGAGAGCTCCTGGAAATTGTGAGGATTCCTAAACAGGAAAGTAAGCCTCTTTTCTTTTTGCTTTTCTTTTCTTTTTCTTTTTTCCTTTTTTTCTGTCTATATAATCACTTTTCTTTGCCAGATCCTCAGCTGAGGTTAATTGATGTAACACTATGGACTTCAATGGAACTGCATTAATATACACCAGCTGAATATTTAGGCTTTGATATTTAACAAATGTTAAGTATTTTCATTAAAGATATCCAAATGGTTGCCTGTGATTCTTCAATACTCAACAGGATCAAAACCATTTGCTGAAGGGAGAAGAACACCTTCAAGTATTCATTTTTTGTTGTTTCCCTACCCCCATGTGCTGTCCACCATCTGCTTAACACATCCACCCTGAAGCAGTGGTCTATCACCTGCTGGAAATCTTTGTGCTATGAATAATGTATTGAAGGAGACAGGAAAGAGCAAGCAAAATGAAACTGTGCTACACTGGCACATTTATTAACAAGATTCTAATGTGCATCTCAGTAGGTTTTCCTAACTGCAGCTTTTATTTGCCATTGTGGGAGCCTCTATTCTTTATAAATTACACAACTGTTTAATGTTTTGCAAAATTCGGACAGTGACTTCTTTGCAGAGAAACATTTCACAATTCGATCAGGATGTTCCTATGGATCATCACAGTTCAATCCCTCTAAAGGCAAGCATTGTTGGAAAGTCTGATGCATTTCTTCCACTAGTCCACAACAAGACTGCCTTTGAATTGCTAGAGACATGATAGGCTAACATCCAATCTGCAGCATGATGACCGGAGCACTGTGTGGAGAAGTGAGAGATAAAAGTTCAAACCTTCTCCAGACAAGGGGGAGAGTGTGCTAGAACCTGGATTTCTGGCTTTGTGGGTGATTGCCTTTATTACTCAACTCTTAGGTCTAAATGAATGAGGACTCACCTCTTTCTTACCCTTAGGTATGTGTGCACCTGCCCAGCCTTTGCGTAGCTTACCATGCATGCTCAGCCAACTCACTCATGCTTAACATGTCCACAAAGCAGGGGAAGCTGAAATGATGCCTGAGTATAAATGCTGAAAATGTTGCTTATGTGGCTAGAAAACTGCCATTTAGACACAAAGGGAAGTAGAATTCCACTACAAGTGTGCTGAGAATGAACTGTGACATCCCCAAATGAGCAGGAGGCAACATTTCTGCATCAGCTCATTAAGGGAAAACACACAAGGTTCTGATTAGGACTGCCTGAGCTCTGCTAACAGACAAATACAGATTCCAGGTACTAATGGCTTCATCCAATTGTATCGATTTGATCTTATTCAAATTCTGTCTTCATATGAGATGCATATGACCATCTTTACTGTGACTGTCCCACCAATTTTAACACACTTTTTGATCTGCTTTTAGTCAACAGCACCAGATTACACTTTGTAGCAGTTGTAAGCATTCAGAAACATTACCACTGTATATCAGTGAATGGCAAGTAATCAATAGTAAGTTTTGCTACCATTGGAATTAAGTGGACCATAACCTAATCAGCTTTAAGAGGGTTATCATAACCTACAGGCAGAGTGGTTAGTATCCAGATTATTCAAAAAATAATGTGTGTATCAAATGTTGCTGTCAAATAAGACTTTGTGGACAGAATCTTTGAGGCAGCTCTTCATTACTGCTTGTGAGTCCTTGGGTGTACAGTTAAGGAGATAGTCTATCATAGTGATGCAAGCTAGGTAATATTTCAAAAATAAGAAAGAATATAGGCATCATACTATAAAGTTCTCTCCAAAGTATTTTGGCCTATTTGAATAAAAGAAAGTAATCCATACCAAAAGAAGTATCTGTTCTCCTGCTTGTCTCCTTTGGAGACCAAAATAGAACATGCTAAAAGAAGCTTCCATGGTGCACTTAAGTCTGAGGTTGAAAAATTAGCAGGGTGTGTATAGATTCTCATTCTTTAATGTTCCCTATCTATTTCAATAGTTATATCTCAAAGCATTTGAACACATAATACAGAAACTCTTTCTCATGGAGAAATGTTGGATGGCTTTAATTGAACAGTGCTGAACAAACAGTGTGACATTTTAGCCTTTGTTATACTTTGGGTCTCTTCTCTTATTTTAAATCTATTACATGTTTTTCAATCTCTTTCCACAACACTATCAATCAGAGTGAACTGACTTTCTTACATCTGTAGCCCCTTCCCCTTTTTTCTTTTATTTTTTTAACTTTGTTGAAGTAACAAAGTTATGTGACCCATTTTCCCAGGCTTCAGATCTCTCTCTCTCTTGAAGTGAATAAAAATTGAGCAAACTTGTGAAAATGCTGTTAATGTTTCTCCAGTTTCCACCCCCACTTCCTCCAACACTCTTAGGTTTATGTAATCTGGCCAAGGAGCCTTGTCAATTTTAAAGGCTGTAACCTTTTAACTACAATTTTCTACTGCATTCTGCACACTTTCTAATTTCTCATCTGCTTCCCCTAGATATCTGCTTCTTGGTTTATATATATTTCTGTCTTCTTTATTTATTTAAACAGTTCCAGAATAAATGTTTAATATTTCATAGGCTTCATTTTCTTCGAAGTCCCCACCGTCTTTTATGTTCAGTTGCCATTTTCCGTATATCATATAGATTTATATCAGAGATTTAACTCTAGCAGGCCCCTGGCAGATGTGCAAGTGAAGGTATGATGGGATCTGATATGGGATCCTCACACATGCAAGAGGTCTTATTGTGGGATTCAGTATCAGATCCTGTCATGCCTTATTGCCAGGTCAGGGGAAACCAGGGTTCCCCCTGTACAAACAAGTAGCAAGCTCCCACAGCTGTAAGCCATGTCAGCTGATGGGGTTCCCAGCCGCTGGAGCACATCTGGCCACACGTTCCATTAATGGTGTGATAGGAACCAGCTACAAAGTTATTACACATTTTTGGTTTATTTCTTGTTTTATTATGTCACTAATTGCATTAATGTGTGGCCAGGTAACAACTTAAGACATAACTGGTTAATCATGCCATAAGTGTAAGGTGTGCCAGGGGCTTCAGTCCCAGTACATAAAACATATCATCTAAAAGAGTGATTCTTAATTGGGTTCTGTGGCACCCTGAGTTGCTCTGAGACCCTTTTCAGGGTGTTGTAGGGTGTTGAATATAATGTTAGCATTGTTATGTGTGGTACCCTGCAACATCTTGACAGAACGATTCACAAGCTAAACCCAGAGACTTTAAATAGAAATCCATAGTGTTAGAAACATTCTGCCCCTTTGGGATCTTCCAGAGTTGTTTGTAACATAAGAATTGCCCTATATTTTTCAGTAGTCAAAAAAAAATGAGTGAAAACTAAGTGCTGGCATTTTCCAAGGGGTGCCTTGAACCTATAAATTAGTGGCATTTCATTTTAATCACAGAAAAATGTGGATTTGGGGTTACTTTTTGAAAACTGAAAATTAGAGGTTTTTTTCAATCAGAGAAAACCAGGACCCCTGCTAATAAGGAGTACCTTGAATCTAATGAGGGGTGCCTTCAGTTCTAAAAAGGTTGAAAACCACTGGTGTGAGTAAATCTCCAACATATTAGTATTGCTCATTCAGTCTCTTTAATTGGTGTGGCATATAAAGTTAAAATACAGAGGAAGAAAATGATAAACCTTTGGGTTTTGCAAATCTCTTATTGTGGAGGGTAGAAGCTTATTATTTTCATCAACAAAGAAATTCAAACATATGTTTTTGCATCTTTTTTTCCTCTTAGGAACCCAAGATTGTCTGTAACCCTTGCAACAACAGAAAGAGTAGCTTTACCCGGAGCAGCACATAGTTTAGCAGGCAAGTCACTCTTGCGGGATATGAAAGAACCAGGTTCAAAGTGAAGCTGCTGCTATTTCACCACATTTCAAGTGGAGCCACACACTATTCCAGCCACACCCTTTCTCTGATGTTGAGCAGAAAATTAATCCTCATACCCTGTCTCAAACAGAATTTGCCCATGTCTATAAGCAGATTTTGTTTGGATGAGTCAAAATATTTCTATTAAAAACTATTCTATCAAAAATCTTTTGACTAGTTCTTCCAATTTGAATTCAAATGTGAATTTGAATCTCCTAATTTCTGCTTTTTACTCCATACTTTCCAAGTTCTATTTGAGCCCATGGCAAAATTTTCACTCACTGCAGTGGTAATGACCTCTGAACATAAATGGCTTTGCTGTTCAACCGTGGAGTCAAGGGAAGTTTTTCTACAGACACTAATGGGAACTGGATGAAGCCTGAAGATTTAGTTAAATGAAATCTACACTCCCTTCCCAGGAGGAAATATTATCTTCCATCTTTTATTTTCTGGAACACTTGGGCTAGACTAGGCAATCTCATCTATTGTTATAAAACAGTGCCATTGAGACAGACTTCACTCACTGGTAACATGATCTCAAATGATACGGCAAGACTAACAGTGAATAAATGGGTATTGAACAGAAAGCAGATCATTTTTCATAACTCTGTACAAGCATATGACAGGTCATATGAACTAATAGGCAAAGACTAGTGTTTTGCAAATAATGTAATCAACTTATTGCAAGTAAGCATACTTCACCTTTGCTGGGACAGAGTACAAGAGATGCAGCAGATCTTTTCTTTCCCTTTCTCAAAAAGCTGCATGCTATAGCTCAAACAGACAGCCATCATTCAGTTCACAGTTTTGCTCTTTCTTGACTTTTGGAGATTTGGAAAGTTAATACACCAAATAAAATGTATTCAGTAATATCACACAAGACAAATGAGTAGGGGTGTGCAAAGCAGGCCCTATTCAATTTGGATTTGGCCCGAATCAGGGCCAGTGATTTGATTCATTGATTCGAATCAGTATTCCTGATTTGATTTGGCTGAATCTGAAGATTCGATGGTGATTCGGACATAGACACAGCTTTAAATGTTTTTTCTACATACCTTGAGGTACCAGTGCAGCTCATGAATGCTGTGATGCTGGGGCAGATAGAGTGTCCCACAGGAGCACAGGGCGGCCCTCCATGTACTCAGCAGCAAACCTGGAAGTGGACCAGAATTACGTCCGGTTCACTTCTGGGTCCGCCAGGGAGTGTGCTGGGGGACCACCCCCCCCCCCCCCCCGCACTCTCCCGGCTCAGCGATCAGCCACTGGGGGACCCTGGATGCTGCCCCCCCCAGACCCAAGAGCCACCAGGCACTGAGCCAGGGGGACATGGGGGGGCCCACAGCACTCTTCCCAGTGGACCCTGAAGCGGACCAGAAGTGCTTCTGGCCCACTTCCTGGTCTGCTGCTGAGCACATTGGGAGCCTCCCACGCTCCTGTGGAACACTCCATGCACCCCAGCATCACAGCATTCATGAGCTGTCTGCTACCTAGAGATATGTAGAAACAACATTTAAAGCTGTGTCTACGTTCAAATCTCTGAATCTCTCCAAATCGATTTGAAGGGTTCTGATTTGATTTGGAAAGATTAAAGGGTCCTCTGGTTTGATTTGGATTCAGAGATTCAGCCACCAAAACAGGTCAAATCTCTGCCGAATCAAATCAGAGACTGAAGCTTTGCACAGCCCTAAAAATGAGATAGGTTATGCTATGACCTAAGAGGTTATAATGATGATTATAATTCATTATAAAGGGAAATTACACCTGCACCACTTCTTTACACACATGCATATTTACCATGCCAACACACCATTCAATTATCATACAATTAAAATTAAAAGTTTAGTGACAGAACATGATGTTATCTCTATGTTCTGGGCTATATGCTATATTCCCAAACTGAAACAAAGAACTAATGGCTCATCTTTATTTTCTATATGGTGAGTAAATATGTACACTGTAAATGGCCTGTTGGCCAAGCTCTGGATGGCCTTTATCTTATTTACTGAAGTGAACAAAGAGAGTGTCCACATTCAAGAGATGGCACAAGGTGCTATTGTCTTTTCTTTTTTTCATTATTCTAAAAATAGCTTAATAAATAGAGGTACTAGTAGGCAAGATTGAACAGACATGCAGGTACCCACATATAGGGATCTGAGAAACTATTAGAAGGCTCCTCCTGGCAGGTGCAGAAACCGATTAGCCCTACCCAGTTACTTTCTTCTCATGTCCTTGTCATAAACCAGGTGGGTTTTTTTCCCAGAATTATGTACAAGCAATATCTCTTTCTGTTGCTGCAGAGAGGTCCCCTTTGTACAGGTCTCACCAAGAAGTCAGCAAGTGAACAGGTAGTCTATAGCCTGCACTTCGCCACACTCACTTATATCCCTGTCATTAGAGTAGCCCCATTTGATCATGTTTATTTTTGATCTTCCAGTTTGTATGCACAAGCAATACAGGCATTGCCATTTTGGCCAATCTAGATCCGCCCATCTGAGAAGGTCCTTCTGGGGTTCCAGGACCATTTCAGAGCATCTGATTGCATGTAATCTTTCTTCCATAACTTCAGTCATGCCCTGTCAGCTGTCATGTCCAACAGCACAACACTGGTCAAAAAACTCTTTCATGCTTTAAGCTGTTTAGTTACTTCTATGTGACCATAAAAGTGGATTCCTGGGGTCTGCCACATACTTTCCCTTTCTTTCTGGATTGCTACTTTTCTTCTGAAATCAGGTGGTACAGTGCCAACGTTACGTACAGGCTATCTTTTAGTGTTGGCTATAGACATCCTGTTATTTCACAATAGCTGTCATTTAGAACTGAGTCTAGTTTTTTGTCATAAACTGATCATTCCCATACTGCACATGCTTACTCTGCACTGGAGTAGCACAAGGCAATAGCAGTGATTGTGATGTGGCTGGATTCGCTCCCCACTTTGAGGTGACCAACTTTCAAAGTATGTTGCCGTGGGTGCTGCCTTAGCCAGTTATGACAAATGAAGACTAGGATATGAGAAATTCTTATAAAAAGAAAAAGGAACTCATAAATACTGTGTAAAGTGGGGGAAATGAAGCTGGCTTCCTCTGTAAAACAGTCTAGCTATTATTTTAGCAGTTGAATTCATCCCCAAATTCCAATAAATGTTCAGAGCTTAAAATATCCAAACACACCCCAGGACAAATACACCCTTGCTATAAACACACATTCAAATAATCTGGGAGAATTTTGCCAGGTTTATTCTCCTGAAAGAAAAACTTACCCAGAGCTGCATGTACAGATATTCAAATGCTGAGGCCCTGAAGAGTGGATAGCTTGCAGTGTTGTCTCTGTGCAGCCAGAAGCAGGAGCAGGGGAAATCTGTGCACACATCTCAATATGCTTTGTAGACTCCCTTAGTCTGCTTTGTAACAGATGGCAGCAGTGCATAGGGCAACTCCAATTGTCTGACTGAGACTGCCCATAGTCAGCCTGTGTTTCCCTGGAGCACATGGGGATTGTTATGCTCCCTGTTGGAGCAGCAGAGTCAAGTGAATGACACACTGGCCACATCTACATGAGACGCTACTTCACTGTAGTAATGGACTACAGCAACGTAGTGCTGGTGGGCACAAACCATAACACTGCAATTATATCACCATAGTGATGCGCTCCCTCGCTATAACACGTCACTATGGCAATGTAATGGCTAAAAATAACCATGCACTGCCAGCACGGTGCAATAACAGATATTAATGTGCCATCATTTAGTATTTCCTAACAGATGTACTAAATGATGGGGCAGTAACAATGGCATTGTAGGGGCACATGTAGATGAGCCCACTTTTTCCCATGGCAGGGGAATCCTGAAGGACTAAGTACTTTTCTGAGAGAGGCCACAACATGTAGAGACAGTCACTCTCCCAGCAGTGATTTAATCCAAGTTGTTCCCAGGTTATTTTTCTCCTGGATTGGCCATTTATACTTTGGGAGCAAAGCTTGAATATCTGTATACTCATGTTTTCTCCTGGAAAGCAGCAACTCTCCCAGGAGAAACTGAATGCCTGTGCAAGGCCTTTAGTGCTCCTTTAAGTATTCAAAGTCTCCTGTAAGATCAACGCCAGCCAACATTACCAAAGTATCTCCAGGTGCTACCTCTCTTCACTGTGCCAGCACATTTTGACTTACCACAGCCTATAGCACACTTTTCCACTCAAATTCCATTGGCAAATCCCTTTCTTTAGTGATACTTATCCTCCACCTGCTTGAGTTGGAAAAACCTTCATTTATAATGCCCCAGATTCCTTCCACTTCCAACATGCTTTGCTAAAACTAGTGCACCCCACCCAATTCTATTGACACACCTCTGAAATACATTTTTTTAACCCTTTTCCACTCAAAGTTTATTCAGTCATAGATGCATTCTGAGTACAATGACTCAAACACCCTTGTGGGCCACTGGGTGTTCTCCTGGGGTGGTTGCTTGGTGTTCTTGTTCAGTTGTCTTGTCTTAAACCTTCAACTCATAGTCCCATTCCTATAGGCTTCTTCTCCCATGTAATTTGGTGATTCCCCAATTGTGGCCCTTTTCTTTACTGAGGGCCATTTTAATCCAGGATTCACATGGGGTGAGAAACAATTCTCCTTACTGAAATATCAGGCACTGGTCAGGGTTTTTGGCTTATGGTGCTCTGTAGATAAAGATTTGGGCCTTTGATGCCGATGAACACAATGCCTCCATGTGTTCCTCTAGTGGCTGTATAAGTTTGTACAGCAACCAATGCAGTACCTACAACGAACAACCAAAGTGAATGTTCCTCCCTGTAACGTTCACAGTGAGAAATGGGGTCTGAACAAGAATAAACAAAGAAAAAAGGAAGGCCAAGGCACACCAGGCCTATCATCTCTAATAAAATAAAATATCTTTGATTAGACTATGGAGTATTGCTTCCCTAAATCTGAAGCCATGGGGTGATTTAACCCTTGAACCTTCAGGTCTTATTGAGAATTACAAACATTTCTGCCCCACCCCCACACTCAAATGTAAATGTAAAGGATATCCTTTCAAATGTATGTCATTAATCAGGGCTGAAAAGAAACATTTAAAGGTTTGTCTCTAATTGAAAGATGGTCAATATTTTAACATATATTATTTAAAATAACTTTTTACATTAAAATGATAGGGTAAAGGAATTATTAAATCATACATTTGGCCTAGAAGAGCGCTCTTTGAAGATGAAACAAAAATCAGTTTCATTGTCTCCTGGCCCAAACATTGGTTAATGAGTGTAGTGCTGCTTCCATTAAAAAAAGAACTGAAAGGCATTACCTTTTGAAATTAAAACAGATGAAGCCAGAAAGGGATGTACAGGAAATAGTATATACTAGATCTGTGCAAAGCTTTGGTCCCTGATTCGATTTGGCAGAGATCCCACCCAATTTGGTGGCTGAATCTCCAAATCTGAATCAAATCAGGAGACCCTTTAATCTCTCCAAATTGAATTGGAACCCTCTGAATGAATTTGGAGATATTTGGAAAGATTCAGCAATTTGGACCTAGACACAGCTTTAATTTTTTTTTTTTTTACATATCTCAAGGTAGCAGGCGGCTCATGAATGCTGCAATGGTGGGGCAGATGGAGCGTCCCACAGGAGTGCAGTGGGGGAAAGGGGTCCTCCACATGTTCGGCAGCAGACCCAGAAGTGGACCAGAAGCACTTCTGGTCCACTTCTGGGTCCCCTGGGGAGCACACGGGGGGGACCCTTTTCCCCCCAGCTTAATGACTGGTGCCTCTTGGGTCGGGGGGTGGGGCACCTGGTACCCCCCATGGCTGATTGCTGAGCCAGGGGTGCGTGGGAGGACCCCCCAGCATACTTGGCAATATACCCGAAAGTGGACTGGAAGCACTTCCAGTCCACTTCTGGGTTTGCCACTGAGCACACACAGGGGCCCCCCACTCCTGTGGGATGCTTCATCCACCCCAGCATCGCCACATTCACAAGCCGCACCTGGTACCTTGAGGTATGTAGAAAAAACACTTAGAGATGTGTCTATGGCCAAATTGCTGATTCTCTGAATCAACATCAAATCTTCAGATTTGGATTCAGCTGAATCAAATCAGGGACAGAGATCTGAATCAATGAATCAAGTCACTGCTCCTAATTCATTCTGAATCTGAATCGAATACAGCCCATTTTGCACACCCCTACTGTATACTACGTCAAATTATTGGATGAAGGATATCAGGCAAAAGAATCAAATTAAAAAAACAAATCAACCTATACTGGAAGATGTACATGTACCACTAAAAGCAAGGACCCATTCTCATTTATAAGAATATGGGCAGATAAGTGTGTTTGATGAAAAAGTAAGTCAGCCGCTGAATTTCTTATTTTTTTTTAAATGCAAGTAAAACCCATTTGTGTTACTAGATCAGTGTACATTATCAGATGTTTTTTGAAAGACATTTTTCTTATGTGTACATCCATTGTAGTCATCAGGACATATTCTTAATAGGATTATTTTTAAAAAACACTTCAAAATAGTATTGCTTAAGGTACCTGATTATGTGCTGTTCTTTCCGTGTAAATCCTCTGCCTCATTCTGTGGACAGTTTATTTACCTGAAAGTTTCTAAACACCATGGACGGGATCCTAATTCATTTTATGCACCTTAATGGGACTTAACCAGCCACATAATTTCCATTTTGGTAGTTAGGCAGTTAGAGACCCTATTCCACCTGTGACTATGCATGTGTATTAACTAGTGCTCTAGCTAAGCAGATACATGACTCTGTGTACATTTCCCTGGGCAAGCATACACCCAGAGCAGCTGGAAAGAAAACCATGACTAGCAAGTATTAGAAACAACAGGAGGAAGATGTCCCTCTCACATTTTAGATGAGTGGGACTTATCTGTAGGCTACTCACCCAGGAAGAGAAAAACCTAAATTCTAGCCCCTCTCTGCCTCACACAGGGGGAATTTTAATCTACATTCTCATGTTTTCCAGCACAGTGGTTTAATTACGAGGCCACATTGTAACCTTCACTCAGCCCCCTTTTCAGCCCTCCTCTGAAGAGGGAAAGATTTAGGGACTCTGATGTGCTGATGACCTAAGGCAGCAGTCAACAATATTCTCTGGTGGCATCTGGAATAACCCTACCCCGGACCAAGACAGGCTGATGCTAGGACACAGCTACTGCCAACATTGCTGCTTTCCCACCTGCCCATCTAGTGTGGCTGAAACACTTAGATTCTCAGATCAGATCCAATGGTTCTGTAGACTAGATCGAATCCACAAGCCATAGGTTGCTGATCCCTGACCTCCAAGAGCCCAAGAAGCTGGGAAGGGAACTTCTAATATAGCATATTGTTACCAAGTTCAGTTAGTAAGTTAATTGTAAGTATGTTAGACTTTTAAGTGTTCATTTTCTATTTGGCTTGGAAAAGAAGATATGAGTTTTGGGGATTGTGTCTTTAAGGTCTGAACTTCCCAAATCAAGGGTGGGTGGGACATAGTAAAGGGTTTGTTGTTGCCATGAATAATCAGCTGGAACAAGATATAGAATAAATCTCTCTCTCTCTCTCTTTCTTTATTTTTGGCAAGAACCTTGAGCACCTAAGGATTCCTGATCACAACAAATGGATTGTCCTGCCCTTCATAACAGGCAGTAACAGTTGAAATCTCAGTGCCCAGAGGAACCTAAAGATTGTTCCCTTCCTTCTTTTCTGGCAGAGGTATACAGTGCTGCAAGGGCAATGCATGTAGATAGGAACTCAGCTCTACCCACTCTACACAAGAGCAGGCAGAGCTGGCTAGCTAAGGGAGAGATAGTAAATTACACTCTGGGTGTGTCTACATGCTTTCATTTACTGCGTAGTAACCAAAATGACTGTGCGGTAAGTATGATGACTTACTCCAACTTGAGTGTAAATTTGATGTCTGCATTATGCAGGCATCAAATTTATGCCCTATTAGTTGGTGCTCAGTAATGCATGTGTACACACTTTACTGTGCATGTGTGCACACTTTACTGTGTGTGGACTAACTTGTATTAACTTTAGTCCCGAGTCAGTCCACACAGTGTTAATGCGCTTTAATGCCTGCATGTGTAATGCCAGCTATTCCTGGTTACTACGCTGTAATTCACTGCACAATAAATTTAAGCTGGCATAAATGCACATGTAGACGCCCCCCCCCGCAATGAAGTAGTATAGCAACAGACTGTCTAATTTGTCATATCCAGAAGCTCTAGGATTCTTCCTGGAGGTAGATAGTCTTTTGGGGATATACTTTGACTTGATACAGTTTCACCTTTTACCTTATAGTCCTCCTCCTTCTTTTGTAGATACAGAGCAGCAACTATAATTTTATATTTAGGTGGCCAAGCCACACAATTGCATCAGGAGCCGAAGAGCATATCACTGTGATACCTCCTTCATATTTGTAGGAGAATATTATATGTTCCATGGTCTGTTCTGGGTGACCACAGTCACACACTGGAGAGTTTTTAATTTTCCATTTGTGCATCATGCACCTGCATCTGTATTTGTATTTGCATGTTGGACCTTAAATTTCAAAGCATGTGTATCTCAGGCACCAGAAAGATCATGAATTATGACTAGTCAATCAGATTGGTTAGTGAGATTGTTAAGTAGGACTTTGTAACACAAATCTTATAAAATAAGATTTCATCCACTAGGACAGAGTGGGATCATGGCAGGGGGAGAAGTCATTTGTTCCCTGATGTTTGAATAGAGCCATCAGCACTCCAGAAAGCTTGGCCTTTATTGAAAACATCATAGGTTATTTGGCATAGAACAACATACGTTGTTTCCCGACCAGAGGTTCAAGGTCGAGTTATTAGCACAACCTTCTTTAGGAATGTAGTTATGATCAGCTTCTGTGAGGGGAGAGACAAGAGAGGCTAGCTGGCGTGTTATACAGCATTCTCTTCTCCTGGTCTACTCATGCATTAGTATCTGTTCCCAAAGAAGGTGTTTGTTTGATCTGTCAGTTGGAAGTAAGATGAGGATGCCAGCAAGGGTTCATCAGGAAGTTAAAAACTGGGAGAGGTAAGACAAGAAAACTTTAACACAAAATAAAAACAGTCAAGTTTAAGGCAGGGCTTGATAAATCAAGTCCTATTTGGACCTCCACATTTAGTGATAATGACTCAAAGTTGTATTACATTTTTATGCAACAGGAGCTCAAAGATATTACAAAAGAAACACAGAGTACAGCAATATTCCAGGATATTTTAGAAAAGGAAGTGAAGGATATTTTATGAATATAAAACCTAAGGAAGATTTCTTTTAAGGTAGGTAGGCTGCAGGTTTCATATTAGAATTAAATAAAACCACAAGGTTATGAAATGCACCAACAGATCTATAATAACTAGGACTGTGCAAAGGTCCAGTCCCTGATTCGATTCAGTGGAGATTCAGCCTGATTCGATGGCTGAATCAAAAGACCCTTTAATCTCTCTGAATCAATTCAGAGAGATTCAGAAAGATTCAGAGATTCAGACATAGAGACAGCTTTACATGTTTTTTCTACATATCTCTAGGTAGCAGGTAGCTCATGAATGCTGCAATACCGGGACAGATGGAGTGTCCCACAGAACTGCAGGGGGCTCCCAAGTGCACTCAGCAGCAGACCCAGAAGTGGACCAGAAGCACTTCTGGTCCACTTCCAGATCTGCTGGGGAGCATGCAGGGAGCCCCCCTGTGTCCCTCCAGATTGGTGACTGGTGCCTCTTAGGTCACGAGGGGGCACCTGGGGTCCCCCTGTGGCCGATTGCTGAGCTGGGGGGGAGTACAGGGGGCCCCCTGCATGCTCCCTGGCAGACCTGAAACCACTTCTGGGTTTGCCATTGAGCATATGGAGGCCCCCTCCCCCACATACACACCTCCGTGGGACGTTCCATGTGCCCCAGCATTGCAGAAATCACAAGCCATACCAGTACCTCAAGGTATGTAGAAAAAACTTTTAAAGCTGTGACTATGGCCTAATCGCTGATTGCCTGAATCAGCATCAAATCTTCAGATTTGGATTCTGCTGAATTGAATCAGGGACAGTGATTCGACCTGGCCCCACAGGACACCTTACTCCTACCCACCATCCTTCCACAGCCCCCTTCCAGGATCTGGGAGGAAATCCTCCAGCATCTCCCACCCACAGGAGCCCCTGGCTCAGCCCCTGCCCCAGCCCTGCCACCTCTCACTGAGGCCTGGGCCCACAACTCACCAGTTCCATGCAGCTGAGGAGCCACGAATTCCAGGTGCGGCCCTACCAGGGGATGCTTCCCCCCCCCACCCTGGGCCTGGACTCAGGCGGCTGAGGGGGGCATCTCCTGCCCTGCAGGAGCACTAGCCACCTGCACTGCAGTTGGCGGTTGTTTAGGAAATAAAGCTGTTTTGTGTCACCCATGTGAGTGTCCTGGAGCAGTGCTGGGGATGGGCAGGGGGCAGGTGTGAGGGGGATGTGGGCAGCAGGACAGGCAGCCTGGAGCAGAAAGTGTAGGGGGAGGGGGTTAGCCAGAGCCTCTCACAGCTGGGGACCTGGACTTGGCTGGCAGGTGCGCAGCTGTTCTGGGGCCTGGGTAGGGGGAGCTTGCTGGGACCAGCAGGGCCAGCATCATGGTCAGCAGGAGTGGGGGGGACACTGGTCATTGCTGGTAGAGGCAGGGGCAGCCGTGGCACAGGAAGGCAGGATCTGCAAGGAAGGAGCTGCTGTGTGCTGCCCCTGCACTGGGCAGGCAGCTCCTGGACAGGGAAGGGATAAGAGGATGGGGACGAGCTTCTAAGATGGCCACCATGTGACCAGAGACTGAAGCTCTCCCTGGTGGCCATAGGGACCTACAGTAGGCTGCTCTGACCTGTGACTAAAGTTAGTCCCAGGTCACCTGTACATGTAGACACCTGGCTGTTCCCACTTACTGTCCAGTAACTTATTGCACAGTAAATTTGAGCCAGCATAAATGCACCTGTAGAAATGCCCAGTTACTTAAATGGTGAGATCCAATGAAATACAGGTAACCAAGTACTTTGTAGGTGATTAATGAATTTTTTTTTTCTGTATTTGTCTTCCTTATATATCTTAGAAAGCCATAGATATAGGGAATAACAGGAGAGGATGTACTTTCCCCATTTTTGAGGTAGTACCTTTTGCATTCAGAAGTTGTTTAAAACGTAGTGGGTGCATCTACATGTGCAATTAATGTGAAATAATAAACTCTGGCGTTTAGTGCTCCCAGGTGCACAATTTGCATGTGTGCCAGGAGTTTATTGCTATTTGCAGTGGCACCCAGGATCACAGTACATTGAGCTGGTTCAGAGCAGCCAGCCCAGGGCTACGCTTCCCTGGCTCAACATGCTGTGGAGGGCCTGGCTGGGGCACAAAGGTGCTTCAGTGCAGGGCTAGCCAGCAAACATCCCCCGCACTAAAACACCCTTGTGCCCCAGCCAGCTACACATGAGCCTCAAATCAGTAGTGGTGCTGCAAGCAGAGGCAGGCTGATGGGGCATAAGGTGCAATCCAGAGGGGAGGAGGAGCAGCATGATGCGCCAAGCAGGGGGCCGGGCAAACACCACCACTGCTGTGCAGGACTGGAGCAAGCGCCACCCATCCTGCATGTGCCTGGCCCAGCTTCTTCTCAGCAGCAGCTGGAGGCAGGGGGTGGGCTGGTTTGGGCACTGCTCCTCCTGCCTGGGATGGGGAGGGCAGAGGGAGAGTGCTGCTGTGATCATGGGCTGCTCACATGTGCATCTGCGTCCTGACCACAGCACCCTGGGTGGTTGCCCAGGTCCCCCACTGCTCAGGGCACAGAGCTGGCACCTCTGACTGGCATTCTGCTTGCTTCTTAGAACACCATATTACTTTCACTTGTGTGGCCAAGTAATGAGCCCTTCTTAATTTCTCCCTAATAGTGTCCTGCACATTGTCTCTTAGAGGGCCAGCAACACTGAGGAGTAGAGACATCCTGGCTTTCTTGTGTGCAGCTATGATGCATGGATAGTTATGTGGCAAGGTTTGATCTGGGGCAGTTTTCATATATCAGCACATTTCAGCAGTGCTGGTGGCTTGTATTATTTTTATTGCTGTTGTTATTGTTGTTACATTTTACATTCTGTAATTTAAGTAAGTAGCTGAATCAGTTTTAACATCTTTAGATAACTACTTTTTCTTATTATGGAAGGAAAAGAAAACTTAACAATGAAAGAGTGTTCCTTCAATGTTCTTTTTTTAAAGAAAAAAGAAGATATTGTCTGTTGGCAAATACAGTTGGCTTATAATACATGTCAAAGTTGACTCGACATGTTTGATTATATATATTTTTGTTTAATTGTTAATATAGGTTATATTATAAGAGGCATGTGGGGAGTAATTCTATCATTGAGTACACATGCTGGTGAAAATGTAGATTTCTCAAAATACTTGATTATTAATATTAGCTTCAATATTATCAGTATTATTTCATAGAAGCAATTGCTTTTCTGCCCTCAGTTTCTCTTACTGTCACAAGGAATCTGGTCTTTCAGTACATTAACTGTATGCCTTATTCTCTCCTGAACTCACTGAAATGGTGCAGCATCAGGTTTCTATTAACTTCAAACAGTCTGAGTGCCCCAAGACTGAGGGGTAGTAATTGAGTGCCTTTATCTGAATACGTTTGACCCCTGTAAGCTGTAATTTATCAAACTGTGTAGATAGAAGTGGTCATAATGTAAGTTCTTACCAAGATGCAAAATCCTACCATAAAAATAGTAAATATTCTGATTAATGAAAGATATTATTCTTCTAAAATTTAACTGAAAAGAAACTGTACATTATATTTCAGTTCACATAAGAGACAGTATTACACAAGTAACATGTTTATCCATATGCTAAGCAACCATCTTCCTAAGATTAGCTGAAGTAAATACATTATCGCAAAGCTAAGCAATCTGTGATGGCTTCCAAAGCACTACTCAATTAACTTTGAGGTTTTCAGCAAAGAGAACATTTTTATTCACATGCTTATTAATTGAGTTATGCATCTGGAATATGGGAAGCCTATGTTCAATTTTACCTTTTTCTGAGAGGTAATATTGTTCTCACAGGACAGGATCATAACCAGCAAAGCAGACAGTATGGCTGGAGACTACTCCAAAACCATTTTTCTGGAGCTGTTTCACTATATATAAAAATCTTAAAAATCATTAAACCAGACAGAGAATTACCTCCTGTCAGGCCTTGTGGTTAGGACACTCACACAAGTCACAGGTATTTTTATTTTGCATTGAGCAAACACTTTTATTTTTATATATGTATTTATTTATTTATTTTTCATTTTGTATAAATATAGTTTTAACCAAACTGATATTTTTTGCTTAACAATCAACCTGAACTCCCCCTGCACCAAAACATAACATTGTACAGCCCTACTTCAAGTTCCTCCATGAATAGCCTTCAAATTTAAATGAAAATAAAACCTGATTCTAAAATGACTTCATATAAGTAGAGGGAGGGGACAATATAAAATAAAAATAAATGTTAGTGCCATATTTATGGATCCAAATATGTGTGTGTGTATAAGTTCTGTATGAGTGTGTGTATGTATGCGTATACATACTATGTATGTATGTATGTATATGTGTATGAATATGCATAAACAAACATGTAAGTGTGTGTCTATGAATACACGCACGCATATATACGTGTATACACACATATATCCACACAACTTCATATACACACACACATATATGCATATGTATACACACACACACATTTATCTGTTGACTCCCAGAGTTGTAATATATTAAAATACGCAATAGAGTGGGGAAAAGGAAATATTACAATCCTTTCCTCAAACTTAAAATAGGTTCAGCAGTTTGCATTAAAATTCATATTTGTGTTTTGCATAATCATTGTTTTCAGTGCTCTAACTAGGTCAGAATATTAAAACTGAAAGGATTTTCTCCTGGTTTATTTATGAAAACACATTGAAAAAAACTTTCACTCCCTTACACTTTCGTCTACAGGTCTTTTTGCCTCCTTCATGTTGGCTGTGTTTTAATGGCTTTGAAGGAGAAAGCAGATAGCATCTGCTGATGGGTTTGTGATTACCTGAAATCATAATTCTCCGAAAGAGAAAATATTGAAAATGTACTTACTTGCCAAACTTTCACAGCCGCCATGCTACTTGGGTTTTCATCTTTAGTCACATGCTGTGTTACCACAATAAAAAGATACATATGGTGTTTGAATAGCAGGGAGTTCAGTCAAAAATGTGTAACTAACTCCATGGGGTCTGCACAAACCGGGCCTTCAAAGTTTATTTTTGCAGCTTTTAAGACTTAGTGTTGTAGTATCATTTAGGAAAGACAAAACCTCAAAGAAAAATGTTGCAAAGCAATGAAATGCAAGTTCTGTCAAAGAGAGAAAGAGGTCGGTGAAACATCTGAACGTGAAGTATATTGGATCTGATGATCACTTGACTTCTATGTTTAAGTGGTGTGATAGCCAACAAGATGTAAAGGGATATGCCATAACCACATGCCTTTTTATTTTGGGAAGTGCTCAAATGCTGAAAGCTGAAACAGCTCCAGCTTTCATTTCTGAAGAAGTCCCTTCTGAAAGCCAGGAAGAAGAATTAACAAGAAACCAAATCCAGTCCTCAACAAGAACCAGAGATTCCAACTGTTCTGGCTTTAAGTCCGTTTATTATGTGAAAGATTCCCTATGAAACCATATTATGTTATGACTGCTTCAAGATGAGCTTGACAGCTGTAAATCACACCCGTTCAACAACCAGCTATTTTGATACCAATTGCTGGATCTTCATTGAGTAAGCAAGGAAAGTTAATGAGAAATGAATTGTTCATTTCATGCAAATCAATTTCTCTACCAACAAACCAATAAGCCCCTGATTCACGGTTTTTCAAACAAAGTTTATTCAGTCACACAGAGAATGCATAATTGTATGTCTGACCAGGAGCTGTAGTGATCATCTTTGAAACTTCCAATGGTAAGAAAAATATAGTCTTTAACTCAAAAATTTGCTTGCATAAGGTAATGTACAGCTTCGACATGTGGCTAATCTCATAGCTTTTTCAATACAAGAAGTGTCCTACATTTTAACTATAAGGTTTAACCCACAAGACATAATGGCAATTTTGGAACAGTTGGAGGGGGTCAGAATACAAACAATCTCATTTCTTTGCACAAGTCACAGTTTATGCACTTCCCAGCGTAAAAGGGCTGCATGAAACTAGTGCCCGCCACACTAATAGTCTTTCCAAAGGGATCAGAGCTGAGAACAGACCTAATTGGTAACAGTGTGCCACCCAGGAGATAGGGTAATGGACCCTGAGGTTTATATTCCCTGGCATTGATTGCTGTCTATATTTGTTCAATACCATCCAGCTTCCCATGCAGGAAATGTAGGTTTTTCTTTTTGAGTCAGTGCCATGGAGGTGTATACGTTGGTTGGCCATATTAGTTTGAAGCCAGGACAGAAGATAGGGCAGTGTGTCACCTTAAAGACAAACTGGTTCAGAGGCATGAGTTTTTGTAGGCAGTGGCCTACTTTGTCAGATGTTAGGAAAGAACTTGCAGAAAGGAAGGGCTCAAAACAGCGAGGAATTTAAATGCAAAGGAAAAGGGCCTGAGGTAGGGACCACTGCTGAGAGAGGCAACGGATGGGTTGAAAAGTCAGTACAGATAAATAAGGCAGTTAACACATAAATATATTCGGTAGCATGCTACAAACTACATCAGTGTAATCAATTATATCCTTAATGCATCCCTTAAACAGCTGTGATCCCCTTCCATGCACATCAAAAATACTAAAGATCAAGCCAATGGACTCCAGAAAAGCCTTGCTCTAGAGCTCATTGAAGTGAATTTAAAGCCTCTCATTGGCTTCAGTAGACTTTGAATCAGTCCTTTCATACATAACAAAGCCTGAAATATGACAAGTTTTACATTTCCTCATGAAAGTTTTGCACCATTTCAGAAATGACTGACTCACCTTTTGCTTCTCCACAAAAACCTGTGTGTAAAGTACAAAGCAATACATTGGAAAATTAATCAGTTGAGGCCAGATGCTATAAAGATGTGAGATGCATAAATTTAGGTGGAGTTTAAGTGCCTAAGGCTAAGTGATTAATCCAACACAGCCATGCCTAACCACTTAGATGCCTGAGAGACTTAGGTGCCTACGTTTCACCTACATTTCTGTTACCACATATGTCAAGTTGTATCACCATCTTAGTCAAGTGCTACATCTCAACACCTCTGGCCTCAACACCTATGACCACTTGGGATTCATGAACTTGTGTCCCTGCACCTAAGTCTCTACAGAGGCCCAATGTGTTAGATAAATTCTGATTATCCCTAACAGAGGAAAAGTTTACCTTTCATCCAACAACCTAGTGACTAATACTTTTATATAGGAAATGGGAGATCTTCTGGGAGTTTCTAAGCTCTCATCAGTCAGAGAATTTGAACCTGTAAGTCTGAGCTCCCAGGAAATTGATCTAACGATGATACTATCAGCTTGGTTAGTCTGAGGGCCAAGCCTAAAGCCTTCTTGTCAAAGGTTGCCAGTAGTGCAAGATTTATGGGAAGGAAGGAGAACAAATAAGAGGTAATGTAGCCCAACAAGGGTGGTATTTCCCTGAAAGCGAGTGAGCCCTGGATTCTGGCCACTGCTCCTTCCTCTTGGGAATATATATGCATTTTTCTTTAAATAAGTATTAGATAAATGGATAAAGATTGCTTGGAAAAAATAATTTAAATAATTATTAGATAAATGATTATCTAAATGATAGATATACCTATCATTTATAGATATCATATCTGTCATATGGTATCTATCATTCCTATCAGATATGATAGAAATGATAGATGAAGGATTATTTAAATAATTATTAGATAAATGAATAAATATCACTTGGAACAAAGGGTAAAAAGAGAGACTCCTGTCCTCCCAGCAAAGTGCTGTCCTTGCTGGGCCCTAAAGGCACATTCCCTCTTGCTTGCCCTCAGTCTAGCCTCATGAATCCTACAATCTTGGTAGTCCATGAAAGGCCTGGTGATTAGAACACTTTCTTTGGGTTCAAATCCCCACACATTAAGGAGGACCTTTAGCTTATTTTTCCCACTTCTTCAGTAAGTGCTCCTCTAATCAGTAAACTCTTGGCCATGAGAACTGAAGTTCTTGGCACTTCAGTGCTCTTAAACTCTTAGCAAGGCCACAAGAGGTACACACACCACATCACTGCCAGGATGGCATTACTGGAATTATATTCA
>NW_017729004.1:28001354-28009398 GCF_001723915.1 Gavialis gangeticus | reverse complement strand
TAGCAAGGCCACAAGAGGTACACACACCACATCACTGCCAGGATGCCCAGCTGTAATTCAAAAATAGCCTGGCTCTAGGCTGTTAAACTAAGGCATACATTTCAGACAGTGAAACCCACATTAACAAAACAACTTCATGTGGGTTACAAACTATTGCCTAACTGCTGCTGAAATCCGTGAGATAGAAATGTGTGTGTGGCAACCAGCAGACTTTAGTGAGGAAGAGAGGAGACATGAAAAATAAAGGGAAATTAGATTTGAAGGAAAATCTTCCATGTGACGTGTTACACTAAAATTAAAAAAGGCAAAAAACATGTTGGTATGGTCGAGATGCAAGAGTTGCCAAATGTGTTGGCCATACTGTTAGGGCAATAAAATAGCACCAGTGGGTTTACTGAGAAATACTGTAGCATGTTGAGATGGGCGTCTGGGGTGAAAAGGCCACACATGGTACAGCAGTACCACAACCTCAGAGAAATTCTTGTAAAAAAGGGAAGAAAAGCCACTAAATCACATTCTACAAAATCAATATAATTTTGGTTTCATAGTAACTTCTAGGTCATATATTTGACAAAACAGACAAGAAAGTCTGCAGTCACCTTTTCCAATTTAGTACCTGGGGAAGGGAGAAAGTAAGGGAAAGGAAAGTTTGTGATTTGAAACTTTTTTTAACAGGTTCTGCTGTACGTTAGTCTCATTTGACTAGTAGTCAGAATGAAATAGTTGGAATGAAGCAACAGGAAGCATGTAGCTAGTGAACAAGATTTGTGTTTTTTTCCATAATTTAAGTATACCTAAAGTCCCTCATGCTCATCGAACAGAAGTAATCCCCTGTAATGCAATAGCAGCAAGAGACACAGTGGAACAAAGAAGATTGTCGCACCTATCTTTCAGACCTATTTGAACACGTTATTTGAATGACAAATACAGCAACATAACCAGCCTAGACCTCTTAATCCAGAATGGCCAGAACTACTTTTCCATTGTCTGTTTTATGTTTGTTTAATTTTGTTCATTTGCTCATGTAATGTTGTTTCTTAGACATTGTATTAATTGATAGAGTTGTATGATATCAAATGCTATAAAGCAGAGGCATTTGTAGTCTCTACTTTGGAGTATCTAGATGAGATCAGCATTGTATTCCCCTGGATAATCACATGGTACAATTTTAGTTTTTTATCAGTAATATTGACTTATGACTGGATAGCTAATATACATTAGAATTAAGAACACACAAGGAGATATGCTTTTTACATTCTTGTGATTTTGATCCTCTCCATATATTTTACAAGTACAGATGTAAGATATGTTGAAGATAGAAAAAGTTCCCTGGACTGATGATTTGAATCATGACTGCATAAATTAACTCAAATCTTCCAGGTCACCTTTTGCCTTCAGGTATTTATATACTACTTTTATTAAGGTTTATGTGTGTCTTTCTATGTTGCATAGGACACTGAACAAAATATGCAGCTTTTCAGTTCCAGGTTACAGAAATCAAATCAATCCCAGGTTAGTAATGTCTGAACATGGTCATTCTAATATATTTAAAAAAATGTAAACCCAGTTCTTATCCTAGTTCCTGAAAGGAATGTACATGTTCCTAGCCTTCCTATAGCTTGTGGCAAGTGATGCCATTGTTAACAGTCTTAAAACAGAGGCCAAGAAATAATTTTGTCATGGAAAATGAACTATCCCACCTTTAACCTCTTGTTAGGCTGAAGCATAGGTGGAGCAATGTGGACAGCTTCTGTTTTGTTCTGTGGATTAGAGTAGGCCTGTATCTTTTTGGATTGTTACTCAAGAGCCTCTGATCAATAAAATAAAATGCATCAGTAAGTCCAATAAAAAGTGTTTTTGTAAACTAAATTCCATTGCCAAAGTCTGTGTTGAAAGTACCCCCTTTATAACAATGATATCTTAAACCACTTAGACCCCTTTGAAAATGTTGGCCACATTACTTAACCTGTGACTAGGCACTTGTAGACTTTTAGAAGGACAAATTCTAACCCAGGTTCAAAATAGATGATCTTGAAGAAATGTATTTTCTATATACGCAACTGAGCCAAGTTGTGACTGCTTAATTCTAGCAACTGCCCTTCAGTGGGCGTGCATCTATGGCATGGTGGACAACAAAGACCATCTTCTTTTTTCAAGTATTTTAGTGAGAAGGGGCTCAGAAACCTTACTTGCTGTATTGCAGGGTTAAATGATGCTGTAAATATGGCAGTGGGTGCATCTACACATGTATTTTATCCAGGATAAGTTTACTCATGAGTAAATTACTCATGAGTAAATGTTCCTGGGCAGGTGTTTACACATGCAGGGACGTGGGACTAGATTTGGTGCTAATGGCAGCAAACTCCTCCTGCTTTCTGGGGCCCTGCAGGGGGCTTTAGGCTCCCCCTGGATGCTGGTCCAGGGGCTGGCAGGGAGCACCAAGCTAGGAGACAGTGTCTTCTGGCCAGGGCTGAGACATTGCATCCTGCCCCCGGGGGGCTGCCTGCTGCTGGGGCAGAGACAATGTCCCCCTACCCCAGTAGCAGGGAACTCCTGTCCCCAGTTCCCTGATCAGAGCCAAGGGACTTGGAAAGAGCTGCAGGGAAGGAGCAGGTCCCAGTATCCTGACCTATCCACCCATGGGGCAGCTAACATCTAGCTTGCTGCTAGCTGCCCCACAAGCAGATGAGGGCAGGGGGCTGAGACCTACCCCACCCCTTTAGCTCTTTCCAAGTCCCTGATCTCCTGATTGGGGCACAGGGCTGGGACCTGCCCCAGACCAGGACAGTTTCCAGCCCCTGTTCCATGATCCTAGGGTGAAGACTGAGGAGCTCATTCCCTGCTCAGCTCCATGAGTGCAGAGTTGGGTGGGGAACAGGCTTGGGAGTTTGTTCTCTGTTCAACTCCATGAGTGCACAGCTGGGTAGGGAACAGGCTCCCCAGCCCCCACCATCAAGGAGCTCCCAGTGCCAGCTCTGCAGTTACTGTGCTCAGGCTGGGACACCCTTATCTCCAACGATCTCTCTGCCCAGGCACTATGACCACAGAGCTGGCACTGGGAGATAACATTCTCCCAGCTTCTGCTCCCCAATCCTGATCTTGGAGTGGGGGGCTTACAGCTCCCTGCTGCCAGGGAAGGGGGAGATAGTCCTTGCCTGGGCTCCCTTGGTAGAACCCACCCTGGCAGCAGGCAGCTCCTGGGGGCAGGAAGCAGTTTCCCGCTGCTGGGTGGCTGGCTGACCAGAAGTAAATAGGCGTCTACACAAGCACTACTGCACCATTACTAAGCACGAGTAAATTTGCTACTTGCATTTGCAGGTAGAAAATTTATTCACAATTAGCGAGGTTTACTGCACAGTAACTATGTGCATGTGTAGACGCACATGCTTACTTTGCAGTAAACTATGGTACTTCACAGTAAAGCATCTCATATAGATGTGCCCAGTTACAGTCTGACCCCCAAAACTTTAAACTCTATATGTAGATCATATTAAAGTCACACAGTGTATCTATCTTTTCTTTATGCATTAGGAATTTAGAAACTGCTAAATTTCAGAGGGCTTTCCCCCCCCAGTGCCTGTTCTGAAGTCTTTCCTTACCAGCAGAACACACATGCACATGCACACACACACACACACTAAGCCATCCACTGTAATAACACAACCAGTAAAACATCTCTGACCATGTAAAACATTGTGGGTAAGTCTAAATTGCCATGTAAGGCAATTTCAATTTAAGGAAAGTTAGCTCCAAAAACACAGAGCTTAGCAACATGAGTCCAGCAAGGTATTGAAAATTCCACTTTTATCAGCTGTAAATTTGCAAGCAATTCATAAACTTCAGTGGCTTTTGGAAAGCTCTTTCGCGAGTGCATAAAAAATGTTCTCAATGTCAGTAATAAATGACAGCCGTGGAATTTTGGCAGCGAATGTTTCAGGCATCCTCATGAAATGGATGAATATTTCCCTTCTTAGATTAATTCATGTTACACCATGTTACCAGGGAGAATGATAATAACGCTCTTTCCTTGTGCTTGTCATGTATAAAATATTGAACCACTCCATAATATTAAAAGGGTGAGTAAGACCAGACATTGCTTAAAAAGTAAACGCAACTTAAACTCTGGAAAGGCAATGTCTTCAGTGTGAAATGAGGTATTCTTGAAGACTGTCAAAATACCTACACCATCTCAAGTGCTGGCTTCTGCTAATTCTTATTGACAGCTTTTCTCATATTTCACCTTGAAACATTTGGTTTTAAATGTTGAAATTCTAGGATGATCTTACTTCCTCCCTAATCATTCATCACAAACATGAAGAATCTTTTTCTTACACACACACACACACGCGCACGCGCGCGCACACACACACACACACACACACACACACCACTTCCTGCAAATATAAAATATTTTGTGACGTGCCCTATTCTCCAGAGGAAAATCATAAACAGTAAATTATTTTTCTGCCCCTCCTGAGATTCCTGAATTGAATGATTTAATACATACACAGCTCACTAAGTGTTCAGGAATAACAGCCTGCTAATAAACTCACTTTCTCCAGAGCTTGGCATCTTTAGTTACAAGGATGCTTGAGAAGCAAGAATGCCTACTGAAGGATTGATTTCATCTTCATGTGTTTTTGCAAATTCTGTTACTGCAGTGCGCATATGTGTTCAGTCTCTGCTTCATCCTCAACTGAGCTGATTTTTTATTCTTCAGTTTCTTTACATTTTTCTTATAAGGGTCCTTTTACTGTGAGCAAATGAGCACAAAGTGGTGGATTCTCCAGCTCTTCTTTCCACGTCTATAGTGAATGCCTTCCTAGAAGTCAAACAGAAGACTGGGCTTACTAAAAGAGTGAAATGATGAAATTGTGTTAGTTATGCAGCAAGTCATACTTCTGAAATCTATAAAGGCCTACAAAAAAGAAATTGTGACTATAAAAATAATCCTTTTTTCTCACCTTTGTCTCGCTTGACTATTTAGATTGTACATTCTTTGTGGTAGTGATTGCGTCTTATTGCGTGTCAGCATGGTCTGTACAGTGATTCACAACCAGAGTGCCACAGCACCTTGGAGTGCCTTGAGATGCTTTCAAGGGTGCCACCATTAGGCTTGCATGCATGGTTCACTTGATAAAACCAGAGATTTTAAATAGGACTCCGCAGTGTTAAAGACATTCTGCCCTGTTGTGAATTTCTGAGTTCTTTGTAATGGAAGAATTGCTGTTATTTTTCTCTAGTTAAGAAAAAAACAATCAAAGCAAAAAGAGCTGGCATTTTCTGAGGTGTGTCTGGAGTCTACAAAGGTTTGTAACACTGGTCTTACACAATGGAGCCTTGATTTAATTCAGGGCTCCTATGAGGTATAGCACACAACCCCTCAGGCCATGGGAGACTGAGGGAGGTGAGGTGTGGCTGAAACCCTGAAGTCATCAGGGGACACCAGAGAGTTGGGTGCATAAAAAGGGACCCACTCTTGCCCTGCTTCAGCTGGGGCCTGTGAGAAGCATGTGTGTGGGGAAAAAGCTGGGGCCAGAGGCATGCAGGTTCCCCCTTCCAGCCCCTGTTCCTGGCCAGTGGAAGACACTTGCAGGGGAGGGACAGGCAGGGAGCAGGAGCTGGAAGGAGGAACCTCCTGGATCAGCTGAGGACAGCGGCAGCAACAGCAGAAAGGTGATGCATCTGCACCATCACACCCCTTCAGATCCTCCCCTGACCAGATCCTATTCCACTTTTCTAAATGGACTTATGCACCAGCATAGGATCCTATTCCACTCTTTTCCAGTCCCTGAAAATCCACTAATGCAGCTTCTTTTGTGCCACAATATCATTTTACTTTTACAGACTACATCACACAAAAGCAGCAAGGAAGAGAGGGAAGACCCACCCTCTTTGCTTTAACATTTTTCAGGGACTCAAGTGGAGTGGAGGAGGATCACACTTTATGTGCCTAATGGATGGAACAGAATCTGGCGTCCATGTGTTACTGGGACAAAAGCAGGGGAGCATTCTCTGTGCTCTTGTCCTGCCTGTAAGAAAGGTTATCCTGCATGAGGCTTTAAAGAAATTGTTCCCCATCTTCTAACTAGAGATATTTATTAAAACAATTATGCCTAAGTAAAATAAGTACAATGTACCTACTATGTACTCTTTGAAAACATAGCATCAGGAGCTACAGATTTTGATAATTGTAGCTTTATCTTTGCTTTCTGATTTTCTCTAAATAGAAACCTTATAATCAATACTTAGTCCCATAAAATTCGCAGAGGACTACAGATGTTTATTTTTTCTTTCTCCTTCCCCTTTCACCTCAGCACAGGCAGCCATCCCCTACCATTATGCCTCTGGCTAGAGTAAAGTGTGAAAGCCTGTCTTTCCAGCTGATTAGCCATTGGCTTCAGGGGGTGCTGATGCTAAGCCAGATGCGAATGTAGTCACTATTTGTTCTGTCATTCTGGAGCTTTCTAACTTCAACTACTTTCCCCTGGATCAGTGACAGCTGATCAAAGTCCTGAACCATGGTTTGTGGTTGTGTGCCTGGCATCTATATTCTCCCTCATTCATGTCTCAGCTTATAAGTATATTTGATCTGGAGGAAGGCAAAACTTACTGTAGTCGAGCGTAGTGGATTTGTTAGTTAATGTTAGCATAAGTCAACCCAGGAACTTGCTTCTCACTGTGACTTCTAGAACTGTTGACATCATCTATAAATGTGAAGGGAAAATCCTTCCTGTAAACATTAGGCTTATACAAATACAACTCAGACAAGGATCTTCAAAATAAAGAGTGGCTAGAGAAGGGGTTAACACAGTAGACCAGTAGTGAACTGATGCTTATTTATGGGGAAGGAGCATGCAAAAGAGGCTAGTAAATAAATATTTCTACAGAGCTTTTCTGGGCTTTCAGGGTTTAATTTCTAGAGGATTCTTCTTGCCAATCACCTGCAGTTTAGAGATGGGGACCATGCACATACATCTTTCTGGAAAGCTGATTGCCATTTCAACTCACCTGCTTCTAGAGAATCTGTGTCCACAGTATGAGATAGTTTGTGATCAGGTACTTAATACTGACGCTTGTGACACACAGGTTACAAACAGACATTGCTCTTGTGAGAGAAAATGCTTTTTTCATGGGGTAAATTCAAGTATTCAAGCATCCTTTGCAGTTATCATAGGACAACCCCCCCAGAAGGTTTGTACAGTAAGAGATACTGACACTTTTTTCCACACTGTTGCAACAGACATCTGAATGTTTGTTCTGCAAGGGTTTTTTTGGGTAGATGTGATATCTTTTATTAGATCAACTGAGTAGTAGGAAAAAAGGTTTTTTGCAAGCTTTTGGACACAATCACCCTTCTTCAGGCATAGGAGAACAGCAGATTTCCTAAGCCTGAAGGAGGATAATTGCGCCCTAAACCTTGCAAAAAACTTTTTTCCAACTACGCAGTTGGTCTAATAAGAGATATCACATCTACCCAAAGAACCTTGACTGAAAGGCTGAAGTAGAGAATAGGACATGGATCAGTTGCTTGAAATTGCAGCGCAGTCGACTTTATTTGGATATCAGGCAAAAAAACCTTCTTCACTGTTAGAACAACGAGGCAGTGGGATAGACTGCCTAGGGAAGCTGTGGACTCCACGACTATAAAGATTCAAGAACAGGTTGGGCAGCCATTGGTTGAGGATGATCTAGGCATAGCTGTTCCTGTGCTCTTCTATGGATATTTCTTATGCTTCTGGGCTTTACTGGTTGTTGCATGGGGCTGAACAATTCAGTTCAGTTGACAGTGCTAAATCAAACACATTACATCATTCTATGATTCACCACCCTAATGCTGAGTAACAAACCACCCATGCAGTTTCTATTTTTAACTGATAATATTTTGGGATATGTGAAATAAGCTACAGATGACAGTGAACTACACAGACTTGGTAGTGCCTTTCAAATGGATGTATTTTTCTGGACATTAACTGTTCTCAGCCTCACAATCTGCAAGTAAGGAGAAACAGTTGTGCAGTATAACCAAGGCTATAGTTGAAGG
>NW_017729004.1:27989216-27996354 GCF_001723915.1 Gavialis gangeticus | reverse complement strand
GCTTCTGGGCTTTACTGGTTGTTGCATGGGGCTGAACAATTCAGTTCAGTTGACAGTGCTAAATCAAACACATTACATCATTCTATGATTCACCACCCTCATCCCTGGAAAAGCGGTCAACCCGTGTGTCTCACACATGCAGTGCCAGGAAACTAGCTGCAGTTTAAGGATTCACAGAGCCTGTAGGAGACAGGGTCCACTCGGCTTTGACTGGCAGAGATGGGGTCTCAAACACAGCCTCCCCCTTGGCCTCAACTGTTGTACACAACTCATGCAGAGACCACAATCAGAGGCATGTTGCATTGGGTGGCATCCATACGTGTCCTCAGGCTCCTCAAGCAAGCCTTGAAACACCCAAACCAAAAGCACTCCATGGCCACCTTGTAGCTCCTGAGCTGGTAGTTAAACAGTATCTTCTGGGGATCCAGGCATCCAGTGAAATGCTTCATTTGCTAAGGGTGCAATAAGTGGGCAGGGTCCCCAGTTAGTAGTGGCGTACAGTGTCAAACATGGTGTCAGGCATGTCAGGGGAAAACTTTCTGCTCCATCAGCTCCCTCCCTGCTCCCTCCATTTGAGTCAATGCATAGCCCACAGCCTCATACAGCCCAACTTTTATCACCTCCCTTTTCTCCTGCCACCACTTTTCTGGAAGCACAGTTCAGCATTCAGCTGAACATTTATCCCCACAGCCCAAGCTCTCATGATATCCCTTCCTCCACCCCCAAAATCTATCAGCTCAGGGAACAGGAAGCTCTGAAATATCCCAGCTTCTTGCACCCTGACTGGCCAGCCAGTATTTAAATGCATGAAACCGCTGCAGTGGTTCACAACAGCCTAGAGCACAATCAAGAAATAGCCTTACTTCTTAATGAATTCATGGCTATAGTGTGTAGGAAAAAGGATGGCAATGTGTGTACAATCAATGGGGCAGCTCAGGCTGGCAAATTTGTCCATGAAGTCCTGTGGGTCAGCAAAGCAAATCATGTATGGGGTATTACCCATTGGATCACCAACCACACCTCTTCTGTTGTCTCTCCAGCTGTTGACTTAGAATAACAGAAAACTGGAAAGGGACCTCAGAAGGTCATCTAATCCTCCCCTCTTCTCAAAGCAGGACTATCCCCAACTAGATCATCCCATGCAAGGATTTGTCTAGCCAGTTCTTTAAAAACCTCCAAAGACAGAGATTTCACAACCTCTCTGGGTAACCAGTTCTTGTGTGAAAGCCTGTCCTAAAATCTAACCTAAACTTCCCTTGCTGCCACCTGAGACCATTACTCCTTGTTCTGTCATCTGCTACCATGGAAAACAGACTAGGTCCATTCTCTTTGGAACCCCCTTCAGGTAGTTGAAGGCTGTTATTAAATCCCTTCTCAGTCTTCTTTTTTCCAGACTAAATAAAGCCAGTTCCCTCAGTTTCACCCCGTAAGTCTTGTGTCCCAGCCCCTAACCGTTTTTGTTGCCCTCCACCAGACTCTCTCCAATTTGTCTACATCCTTTTTGTAGTAGGGGGCCCCAAACTGGATACAGTCCTCCAGACATGGCCTCACCAATGCTGAATAAAGAATAATTACTTCCCTCCATCAGCTGGCAACACTCCTACAAATACAGCCCAGTATGCCCAAAGAGTTCGTGCCATCTTTTTACAAACGGTGTATAACAAGGTCATTTTAGCCCTGTCTTTTAAAGCTGTCCTTCATCTGGCTCAGATGAAAGGACTCCCCTTTGCATCAACACTAAAAATCAGGTTCAGTTAGCTGCACCTTTTCCCATAAAGAGCTAGCTTTTATTTTACATGCTTCTCTAAGCTTCTTTATTTAGCAGTAATTGCAGTGGAAATGGTGCTTAAGACATTATGGTCAATAACTCATCTATTTTAAAAGACTAGGTTTAATCAAAACAGGTGCAGCACCCTCACTGAGGGAGTTTATGGCTTACGAGTTTATCCCATGTGTTGTCTAATTACAGCACAGCCAGAAATCCAGTAAATTACAACTACAGAATGGAGTCCTAGGCATGAGCTTTGCCACTCAAAAGTAGTTAAGAGGACAATTGTGCATTTGCATACATGCATACATACATACGTACATAGCAAGGAAGAAACAAAGGAGAAATTAAAATAAAGAAGTTTAATTTCACCAATAGTAAGACATGTTGTAGTATCTCTACAGCTTAATTTGTTTTCCTTTTATCTTAGATAGAAATACAAATGTCTATTAACATACACCTTGTGCATGCAAAATCTAGTTTATTATTTGAATTTGTGTAAAGCAATATACTTGGCAATGGTGCAAAAATTATGGTCGGGTTCAGCAAGGCATTTTTAAGGTGTCTTTTGATCCAAAGATCACTGTGCCTGATACAAAATCTCTTGAACTCACTTGAGGCTAGATCCACAGGGGCTGAAAGTCACATATTTGTGACTTAGATGTTGCCTAACTCAGGAGGTACCTACACTCAGGAGGTACCAATAAAATTTACCAAACATCAAAGTTTCTCTCACAAGGGAGCTGAACTAAGCCCTGACTGCATTGAACAGCTTGTTAGCTTAGTAGGATTTACACATACCTAGATCTAAACATATATACATTTATAAGATTAATATATACACCCTTCTTTATGCACATCAGGAGTTGAACCTGTTGGCATTTTCGATGAGGAGACTGTGACCATGCCCCCACCCTGCAAGGGATTTGAACTTCTGGCTCCTACATCCTGAAGGAGGCCACAACCCCCTGTTCTCATTGGGCAGACAGGAAATAACAAATGAACGAACCACTGTAAGTGTGGCATATGCGAGTGTGCATGTTTGGTACCCTCCTGCCTGCCTACCTCCTCTGGCTCTCCATCCAGCTAAGGCAGCTGAACCCCACTCAAGTGAGCTAGTTTCTGAGAATCTCATTGAAAAGTACCAGTTTCTTTCCATTCATTGTATAAGGGGTCTGGCATCTAGTTAGCTTCTGAGCGCTATTTTAGGCAACAAAGGGCCTAACACTTAGGTATGGGAATTCTGAGTCTTGGTCCTTTTTCTGATTTTAGCCTTGGAATCTATTGACTCCTTTGGGCTTTGGGCCCGTAATAAAGCCAATGCACCCTATATTGATACAATCTTAGGAGTGGATATAGGTCATATGTCTCCTACGACCATCCATTCCCTGAAGGATATGCCCAGGAAGATTAATTTAGCAACAATTACCTCCTTCTGTCATCCACTAAATAATAATCTTGTGCCTCAAGAGGCATTGCAACTAGACTTTACAAGAACTAAATCATTTTATTTTTGTTTCTCGGTCTGAAATCTTCCTAAGTACTTGTAAAGTCTAGTTGCAATGCCCCCAAGCCTTCTATTAATAATGCTGACATTTCTATTTTGCACTATGAGGCTCTAACAATATGCATGCACTTAACTTTATTCATGCACCACTGAAATCAATGGAGCTAATCATATGATTAGTGGCAAAGTCACATCATGTGAATAATATTGAGCATGTACACGTTTGCAAAACTGGAGCCTACCATAGAAATATGAAGCAATTATCACATGTTGAGACACAAGATTATTATTTGGTGCATGACATGAGGAGGCACTTGTGGCTTGGCCCAACATTTTATATTTGGTAAAGTATATTATAATGCAAAAGGTCAAGCGGAAAGCATGTTGAACAGTATTTATTGAGAATTTAATAACTTAAAGTTCTTTTGGATTGACTAGTTTTGTCAATGGTTGCCCCAGATTTTGTATGAAAGTTTTGTTTTATTTTGAAAGATTAGATATTGCTCACTACTTGAGAAATAATATCAGCATTAAAAGGATGAATGGGATGGTGTCTTCTACTGTAAATAGACATTACATTTGACACAGGCCTGAATGTCCTGGGGTTTGAGCTGGATCAAAACAAATGCAACACAGTAACTTATCCATAGTGCACTTCTAAGTTACATTGCTGCTCCTCCATCAGTAGGTGACTCGAGAGAGTACACATGCTGACCAGCTTGTCCAGATGGGGATGAGTTGCAAAAACCTTATAGATGCACACCTCAAGTGTCCTGGCAAAAAGTGATAGTATATTTTATCTTGCATACTTTGGCAAGGCTGGAAGGAAGACAGTGGAGTTCTACATATGTAGGATTGTAGGACAAAACTTTTTGTCCCGGGACAAATGCAACATCTATTTCCATTCTAAGATCTTAAACATGTAGAAACTGCAAGAATCTCAGAATTCAACAGTCTGGGAGCATTTCAATGAGCCTTTACAGAGTGAAGTTTTCCTTGGGATTTCCCCAATGTCATCATATTAAGCTATAAACCTCTTTTGTAATTTACTGGTTTAATTAATTCATATGTACAGTATTATTACTTTTACTACTTCAGTCCCTCTGTCATTTCCCACAATCTTCCAGTTTCAGGAGAACTTTCACTAGCAAGATGACTCGTGTTTCTGCAACAAGTCTTAACATTTCTGTTCCTGTAAATTAGCAAATCACATGGAAAGGAAAACTACTAAGTAAGTTGTTTCTCAGGAGGCCGGGCGAGGCATACCCTTGAAAAGCAATATTGCGAGCCAAGGACAGTTTGTATAAATGCACTTCATTGAGTACATTTTTCACTCCACGGAGACCCATCTGCCCTCCAGGCAGATTCCTTCCATGTTTTCTCAGCACACCCATAAATCTTGAAATCCCTCCCGCTGAAAAACCCCCCAACAAATGATACTTATACAGAGGCAAGCACAGCAAATCAGTTAATACGGTCAGGCAGATATGCTTTTATTAAAGACAGATGAATGCGTGGGTTGGTCCTGGAGAAAACATCACAGGCTTCTTGCTGACAATGATTAAGTCTTTTGACACTTGGGTTTTATTTTTCACAATAGCCAGCTTTTTATGTTTGAAAAGAAAACAACAAACTCTCTGAAACTGTTGGAGAAAAAAAAACCCAAGAAGGACTGATCCTTATTACCTATTTCAGGATAAACAAATAGGCATTCAAAAGAAAGTCCCCATTTCTAGAACTTAAGGAGATCCCTGTAGTGAACAGTGCTGACAAAATGCATCTACATCATCCATTCATTAATCTGCATTACTCCTTTTAGTGCTGCTGCTGAAGCCAACTATGTGATTGCAGCGTATTCACTCTAGAAGGATTTCTGCTGTATCATGCACTGGGGAGAAATAAATGTTGAGTGCAACATAATTCCCTAAACTGGAGGAACAAAAGTGAGAACAGTAATTATTCCTGCTTCCTCCTCTTTCAGGAAATATGCATTTTTAGGGCTTGTGTGACTACTAAAGCAGATACATACCATTCTGTTTTGAAAGGTTTTTGAACAGTTTGAAATGCATTACATTTACTGCCTCCCAAAGACCACAGACTGGTAAAATGTCTTGGGGTCCACTGTATGCTGTTCATAAATCAAGCATGATTGAAACAGTGAACAGAAGTCTAAAGCTCTCAGGTCATCTGCTTACATATGGTTCCCTTCTGTGGGGATCATAACAATACACATTATCTGAAGTCTTCATAAATGCAAGAGAATCCTTTACTCTTGGCATTATATGCTGTGTACCATGAACATCAACTGATTAGATATTCTGATGAATATAGTCCTTGTCCTCTAACTGGGATTTAGAAGAATGGATTATTTGTGACTATGAGATTCAACTCCTAGTCTGAAGAACTGTATTAAACAAGGCAGATATTAGGTCGATATGGATTTTATAGAAATCACAAATACTAATCTACTATGCAAGAGACAGACTGGAGCTAAGATAATTTTTCTTACCTTTTTTCTTTTGAAAATATTCAACTTTTCAATAACATCAATGAAAAACATATACATTTTGAAGATTTTTTTGCTGACCAACAAATCAATGGAAAAAAATAAGAAACTATTTCTTCTTTTTCCCCCAAATTATTCATAGAATGTACTTACTGGCTTCAATCATACAACAGATAAGGGAGTAGACAGAAATGTGAATAGTGAACATTTACCTTAAGGAAAGCTTCCTAACTAGTTTATGAATCAGTTCTGTAAAAAGTTTTTGTTGGTGGCAGACAGCCAGCTGGTCAAATAGTGCTGGTACTCATCCTGATTTACAGATGCTAAATGGTATAAAAACAAAGCCAAAGTATATTATACAAATTGTCATTATAATGCTTTTTCACCAAATCAGTTGCTGTTGTTGCCAAAGAGATGTGATAGGACTGTGAATAGGAGTGCTGATACACACATTCTGAGGACTAAGATGAGATGGAGACAGTTCATAAAGCAGCTGCATTAAATTGTGATCCACAATATGAAACTTTGTAGGATTTTAGGTTAATGAACAGCAGCTCTGTTGAGTCCAATCATTTCACTAAGATTATGGGTTTCAGTAAGATGAGAGAGATTTAGTGATTTGACTGTAAGTATAGACACTGTCACTTCACTAGAATTTGAATTCTTTTAAATATAAATGGGTTGTTTCTTTCCTGTTATTTTTTTAAGTAATTAATTCTTCTTCTTTGTAGAACTAAGGAGTAAAATAACTTTCAGCTTCACAAGCCTTATTAAGTAATAAAGTAATCTGCCTATCATTTTAGATATTCCTACTACTGAGGAAACAGCAATCATTTTCACTTTTACATTATTATTTCTATTTACTGATGCCATGATTTCTATCCAGGTATAACTGAAGTCAACTGCAAAATTGCTCTTGACTTCAGTAGAGGCAAGTTAGGCCTCTTATCTTGGAACAATAATTACAGAGACCCTGAAAAAAAATCATGGTATAATAAATATCTATAGACGTTAGACCTGTGTGAAGAGACTAGTATTCGCTTTGGATTCAGCCAGTTCGGGGAACAGTGATTCGAATCACTGTCCCGAATTGATCTGGCCAAAACTGATTTGGAGATTCAGCTCCTGCCGAATCAGCTGAATCTCCGAATCATACAGGCCTCATCCCCCACCCGCTCTCCCAGCCCCGCAACGGCTGCCCTGCCCACCCCAGCTCCCGGCATTTTTTTTTAATAGCCCCCACTCACCAGCTGCTGCCAGGCAGGGGGTGATCCCCACTGCCTCCCACTGTCCCACACCACAAGGGGGCTCTGCCACAAGTCCAGCCCCGCCCTCCCCTGCCCCCCCGGCTGCCTGC
>NW_017729004.1:27979799-27988638 GCF_001723915.1 Gavialis gangeticus | reverse complement strand
CCGCGCTCCCCTGCCCCCCCGGCTGCCTGCCCGCCCCAGCTCTTTAAAAAAAAAACACAACAAAAAACCCCAAACTCACTGGTTCCTGCCCGGGCGGGGGGGGGGTGATCCCCGCTGCCCCACACTGCCCCACACTGCATCAGCCGGTGAGTTTGGGGTTTGTTTTCTTTTTCTTAAAGGGTCAGGAGCTGGGGCAGGTGGGGCAGCCATGGTGGGGGACAGCAGGGGAGGGTCAGGGGGATCATGGCAGAGCCCCCCACACAGCATGGGGCAGTGGGGGACAGCAGGGATCTCCCCCCTTCCAGGCAGCAGCTGGTAAGTGGGGGCTTTTTCTTAAAGGACCAGGAGCTGGGGCTTGGCAGGGCAGCCATGAGGGGAGCTGGGAGAGTGGGTGGGAGTCGGAGGGGCTGGGGGAGCAGGCAGGGGATGGGTCCTGTCACGGGTCCCCCCCATGGTCCCCTCCAGCCTTCCCTTCCTCCGCCCCTACTTACCAGCTTGGAGCCCAGGTCCAGCTCCTTGCAACAGTGGGCAGGGACTGCCCAAATCACCAAAGCTCTCCAAATCTTTTCTGAATGAATTCAGAGAGCTATGAATCTTTTCAGACCTTTTACTTGGTTCCCTGATTCCATTTGGGTTTGGAGATTCGGCCACCAAATCAGGCCAAATCTCCGAATCAAATCGGCACCCAAAGCTTCACATAGCCCTAATAGACATTGCTATATGAAGAATAATTCAGAGTTCTTTTTGAGGCATCTGCTCAAGAATAGTTAGCCTTAAGCAATTGCTACATAACTCCTGTGGACTTCTCCAAGAGTTTGTACATATATATATATTTAGTTTATTGCTGGAGTCCTACCTAAGAACAAGGCTGTATTGTAGTGGTAGGATTTGTTCAAAATGCCTGGCCATTTTCAGGTTTCCATGATTTTTACTCTGAAAAATACAGCTAAGAATTTTTGTTTGCTTCCCTTTTTCTCCTGCACTTTGCATCCTTTATCAAGGCATGTTAAAGAATTCATAAGGAACGCATCATGGACCCATTTAAAGTATGTGATTAACTGCTAATATGATATATTAACTTGCAGAGATTTGATGGGGATGATCATGTACAATTACATTTGATGACAGTAAATCATAATTATCATTCTGGCTACAGTTTAAAATACAGTACAGCAGCTGCTAAATGCTCAGGGCATCTAAATACAGGAGACATGATCTTCAATATAAGGTTGCCTTAACCTACTGACCCACTGTATTTAACTCCTCTTTAATTTTTCTTACTTAACAGCACCTTCATTATAGGAGGATCTGATAGCAACTATTTAGCTTTCCTAACATTTTTTTTTATAAAAGAGCTCAGTTAACTTTTCTTTGGGAAGCTTTCACACTTCAATTGTTTGATATTTGGCAGAAGGAAATGCCTTCAGACTACAGAGACTTTTCCTTATGCTATGAAATTTTGTTCAGATTAAAAGCTTTTGTTCAGACTAAAAGCTAATAAAAATCACTATTTTACCTCTCATTTATCTCTGGAAAAATGTGGCAAGCTGTATACACAATAGCAGAATGCAAACATTTTAAAGGCAGGCTCATGTCCAAACACGACAGCAGCAGTAGCGATTGCAAAGGGAAAATTTGGGTAATGAACCACCTAGAATTTGAGGCATGGGCAGATCTTCAGTGCCACCATAGTCAACTTTTCAGTCTATAAAATGTCCTTGGGATAGGAAAAGAGATAGAGCTAAACTAGGTTTTCCTGTCATCTAACCCCCACTTCTTGGCTCAGGACTTAGCTGCTATTGAATGTTTTAAGCAAACTTATTGTGACACCATATAGAAAGGAGTTTCCAAATATCAGGAAAAAAACACTCTACCATGATCCCTTCCTTTCATCTGTCCTTCACTGTGGCGTAGGTCTTCTCATGAAAAAGTCCAATTGTAAAAATTGATGTTTTGAGGTTAAAACTCTGAAGCACTGTGGCCACATCTACACAAGATGCTGACTGTGCAGTCATTACTTAGTATTCACTTAGTACTTGTATAATCAAGTACTAAATGAATGTGCAGTAACCTGAGTTACTGCTCAGTAACACCAATGAACACCTTTTTGTGACACTACTGTGCAATAGCCTAGTACTGAGCAGTAGCATTGTGTCACGGTTTTTGCCACTCGACGCCTCTGCACAGTAGTATCGGGCTACTGCACAGTCAGTGTCTTGTGTAGATGCAGCTTGTGAGGAAGCTGTTACACATTTGCATTTTTTGAACTGGTTGAGAATCCTCCAACAATGCCTCCCTAGTAAATTAAGATTCATTTAAATCTTTTTTTTTCACAGCAAAATACGTAATGTTTGATAAATTTCTTAACTCAAAAATTTAGAAAAAACAAAATGCTTTAAAATGAACATTATATGGGATTTTGTTTTTTAATTTGTGAGCATAGCAGCAGCGAGGGGAAGGAGCTTCAGGCTCCTCTGGGTACCAGCCCTGGGCTAGCATGGGGCAGAAGGGCTGGTCCCATGGGTCGTGATCGCCACATGGTTGGCAGGCAGTGTCCCACTGAGCTGGGACAGCTCTCCTTGCCCCCTGTGTCCCTCTGCTGCCTGGACTGACTGGGAGCAATTTGTGTTTTGGCACTACAGGTACTAGAAAATGGCATGTTAGACTAATTTACTGCTCGTTAATTGCTGTGCACATGTAGATGGTGATGCTTTACTGTGCATTAGTTTAGGCTAATATGCAGTAAAATCATCTCTTATTGACACACCCTGTGTGACCTTAATTAAGTTCCCTTGTACACATTCTGGTACACCCTTTTATTATATGATCACATATTATTTCCCTCCCTGAACTTCTACCTCATTCACTGTAGCAGCAATAACTGTCAGAGATAACTAGATCATACTGGAAGTTGATTTCTGTCAATCTTTCTAGTTGAAACTGTTCTATTTTGTATAGATAAATAAATGTTCAGGTGGCCAGTGACTGAGATTAACTATCACCCAGTGATTAGAGAACTTAGATGCAAAATGGGAGTGTAAGTCTCTGCTCTGAATCAGGCAGTGATCAGAAAAATGAAATCATGGAGTCAGACTTTATCTGTCTGGCTCCATTCCCTAAATACCCAGCTTGTAACTGCCCCTATCAGATGCAGTTTGGCCATAGTAACTTGATAAGAATATAACATTCATCAAAAAAAGTGTGCCTGAAAAAACCTGCAAGAGCATTTGCAGAGGAGAAGAAGTGTTTGTAGTAAATGGAGGCCATATGGATAATTTCTTGCCACATGCTACATTATTCTTCTGTTACATCACAGTACCCGTGTCTCACATCTCTTCAAAGTTTGTAGTGCATAATAGCCCATGCTGGCCTGTCCAGGGGAAGAAGGTGTTTGTAGTCATAACACTAATTCATCCAGAAATGTTCCTTATAGCATAAAGAAAGCAACTAGATGCATTTACCTTTCAAATACTCTAATACTTAATGGAACATTTGATATGTATTGCCTCAGCATCTTTTCCTTTTGTAGTTAAAATCACAGAAGATGACACAATTCAGCTCTTCACTTTTAACTCAGAATTAACTTTTCAATTATTTTTAATAAAATTTTGGTTAATTTGCATGTACTTTGGGTTTTTACAGTTCTTTATGCCCAGACCAAACTGCTATTAGCTGTGAGAGAAATAACATTAAGGCAGTTCCTATGGGGGAAAAATGTTAGTATTCAGCTTTCTAATTATTAACACGATTAATCTTCCCTCTTGCTGTTTTTAGAATTCCAATCAAACTGTTTAAAAATTTAGAATCTGCTTCATGTAAAAAAAAAAATCTTAATTGGGCAGGATGTGCAGATTTTCTACACATAATTGAAGGTTTGGGTTAACTACTTGTGAGTCCTTGCTGATGCTACCGCATGCTAAGGGAGTTGTTCCTTCTCCTTACTCTGCACAAATGCAGGAAGTACAGGCAAGGGTTCAAGTCCCAGAAGAACATTTGTAAATGTGAGGTGGTTACAATAATTATCCACTGTACCTGTGCACATAGCAGTGATATAAAAATGTTAAAATTTTTATGTGCGATTGAAAAAGGAGGTAAAGGTCACAGTAAGAGACAGTGTTATGATAAAGGTCTCAAAACCACTTGAGTATGCTAGTCATTTACTCTTAGATTTTTTATAATACAGTGGGCATCTTTCTTTTCCCCAGTGCAACAAAATAAAAATAGGAAAGGAAAAAGTGTTTATGCATGGAACACTCTTCCAGAATCAGTTCATGGGTCACTACCTTTCCCTGAGTCAAAGCTCTCTTCAAGGCCTTCTACTTCAGTGCCTTCAAGAAATCAGACAACCAATGCTGACTAAGTTGAGCTGCAGCAAGAGAATAGATTGTATTCATTAAGTTAATTTAAGATGATTCAAAACCTCTCAGAACCTTCAAAACATATGAGACCTAGCACCAGCACAATGATACTAGAAATAAAAAGGTTTTATTACTGTACTACTCCAGTGGCTTATAGAAACAATTGGAGAAATTGTGGTGTCAAGGAACCTTGCAATAAGAGTTTTGCCCTTGATTATAATAAGGCCAGGCTTTAAAACTAGATTACAACTAGAGCTTGGGTGAAAGCCCCGTTTCTAGGGTGATTTCATCATAGTGGTACTTTTTTAGATGTTGGTGCTACATCAGATTCAGTCAGCCATGACAGGGAGTACTTACTGGGTGTGTCTACACATTCATTAATGTGCTGTAGTTACTGCACATTAAGTTTAGTATGTGCATAACCAAGTACTACATCAATATGCAGTAACTGATGCTACTGCGCAGTAGCACCAGCACACAGCTTTTTAGTGACGCTAACTGTGCAGTAGCCTAATGCTACCGTGAGTAGTGTATTAGCATGGGTTTTGCCTTGCATGTTACTTCACAGTAGAATTAGGCTATTTATTGCTCAGTGTCTGATGCAGATGCACCCACATCAATTATTATGCATGTAGAGCTTGTCACATGTTTCTATTATTATAAACTTTCTATAAAACTAAATGTGAGTATGTACATACACACACATATACATATACATATGACATCAAAACAATGTCTTCAATGTTTCAACTGTTACAAACTGGTTTTAAATTGAATGATTCAAGAGTCAGTTAATTCTGTAAGCCACCTCCAGCTAATGTTGCTCTAGGTATAGAACTACCAAAGGAATTATCACAACTTTTTGTAGAAAATGCGGTTGTATGAAAAAATCAAATTCTAAAACCTTGAATGAAAAGAATGGATTAAACTGTAGATTGATCTTTATAGGTCCCCAGGAGTGGCATTCATTTTCCTTCCTGGTCATATTAGACTCCAGATTTTGTCATTTAAAAGCCATTTTTTGCACTTATGCACCCAAAGGAAATGTAGTCTAGGACATGTGGTCCTCTATACTGGAAAACTATTAGACATGCAGACTGTCGTGAAAGCCTGATAGCTGAGAAGCTTGGGCACTCACTGGGGAAGCAAGATGACCTTACTCAGAGCCCCCTCCCCTCCCCCAGAAAGCATTATAACCTGTCTCTTTTTAACTTCTCAACAAAATACACTAACTACCACATCAGAGGTCAGCCATGCCCTTCTCCAGAACTCCCTTTGAGCTCATCTTTTCTGTGCCCCCCTATATTCTGACCTGGAATGGTGTAAAAATTTCTTTAGCTCCAGTCAAATGGAACCGCTTCCCGTCTCTTCTTGCTAGTACCTGAATTTTTTCTCCTGCATATACCTAGCTAAAATGCCTTAAACTTGCATTAGCTTTGCATTAGATGTGTTGCACTGGTGGCTCGTAGCCATTGACCAATGCACCCAGGTTCCTTTCTTCCTCAGTTGTTTCCACTTTATATATCTCTATATTATAAGTGAAGTTCTTGTTCTTGATCTGTAAGTGCATGACTTGACACTTTGTACTGTTCAATTTCATATAATTTCTAATGCTCCATTCCACAAGATTATCTAAATCTTCCTGTCTAATAATGTGGTACTTTTCTATGTTAGTAACATCCGGTGATCCTAAAAATTTATGAGGACACATTTAGCCCCAGTACTAAGGTTGCTGATAAAAATATTAAATGGGATTAAGTATTAAATGTGGGTCTGAAGTTGAATTCTTGACCAATGGTAAGCACTCTCTAGTCAGATAATACACTTTCAATAGAGCCCACTCTAATTTCCCTTTGAGATTACAGCTAATTCCCTGTCCACTATAGGTATATGACACAGGTCCCCTTCCTTCCAGTTTGCCTAAGAATTTCCCCAAAAGATTAGTATCAAAAGATTTGCATAGGCCTAGATAAATTAAGCCTCCTGCTTTACTTGTATCCAGAAATCCATTATCTTGTCATAGAAGGATATTAAATTAGTCTGACAATCTTCCTTTGATAAATCTAAGCTGTGTTTTGTCCAATTTCCCATTTCTTTTCTTTTCTTCAGTATCTGGTCTAAGACCTTATCTGCTATCAAAGTCAATCCAGTAGGACTGTAATTGCCTTGGTCACTCTTTCTTTCTTTAAAAAACAATGTGCGACATTTACTGGATTCTAGTCATAACGTACTCTCCTCAAATGGATAGATTAAGTGAAGAACCATGGTGGAGGAGATGCTATTTTGGATGCTAATTCTTTCAATAGTCTGCAGTGGAGATTATCTGAGACTTCCAATTTTGTGGCAGGAAACACATTTAAGTTTTGTTTCCATCATAGATATGCTCATTTCTATGTTAATGCTATGTAGTACCCCATCAACATCTTCAGTTAAAAAGTGTTTGCTCAGTTCCTGGTCTGTGCCTGAGTTGTCCTGTATTTCCATGCATCTACAGAGTATAATGGCCTAACTGTTCTTCCCAGTCTATATTTATAAAAATCTTGTTCTAAGAAATTTTGTTATTAGTTTTAATATTCTTCATGAGACTGAACTCAAAAACACCTTTGGCCATTCTTACTCTATTTCAGCATTCATTTATACCACAGAGAAATATTCCTCTTTAGTTATCAGTTGCATTTTCTATTACTTTCCATTACTCTGATTATTTTTGTTGGCCTATTTAATGTGCTTGTTCATCCAGGTAGATCTCTAGCCTTTCCCTATATTTTTCCTCTTGCTTTGGGTATAAGCTGCTAATAAAATATGTATTTTTCCTTAAAATAATTCTGCCATTTGCTTATTCAACTCTTTAACTATTTATCTTACTTTCTCAAAATTACTCCTGCTGAAGTCCAAAGACCTTATTATGATTCTATTCTTGTCCCTTCTAGAATTTAGTTTAAAATTAATCAATTCATGATCTTTTTGATTCCAGATTGTTTTCACAACTGGTTTTTCTATGAGATTTTCACTATTATCCAGAAATAGATCTACAGTAGCTTTTCCTTTTATTTGGTACATTCATAGAATCATAGAATCAATGAGTCGGAAGGGACCTAGACAGATCATCGAGTCCGACCCCCTGCCATGGGCAGGAAGAGGCACTGGAGGTGGCAGGGGTCATAAGACCCTAGCCAGGTGCCTATCCAGTCTCCTCTTGAAGATTTCCAGGGAAGGTGAGAGCACCACCTCTCTGGGAAGCCTATTCCAGGCTCTGGCCATCCTTACTGGGAAGTAGTTCTTCCTAATATCTAATCTAAACCTATCCTCCCTCGGCTTGTGACCATTGTTCCTGGTGACTCCAAGGGGGGCCCTGGTGAACAGACTTTCCCCGAGTCCCTGCTGGTGGCCCCTGATCAGGTTGTAGGCAGCCACAAGATCCCCCCTCAGTCTCCTCTTGCAGAGACTGAAGAGATTCAGGTCCCTCAGCCTCTCCTCATAGGGCTGGCCACGGAGGCCCCCAACCATACAAGTGGCCTCCTCTGGACCCTCCCCAGGTTCTCCATGTCCTTCTTGAAGCGTGGCACCCAGAACTGGACACAGTACTCCAGCTGCAGCCTGACCAGCACCACATAGAGGGGGAACAAGACCTGTCTGGACCTGTTAGTGATGCCCCTGTTGATGTATGACAGGGTGCGGTTGGCTCTGCCTATTGCTTTGTCGTATTGGCGACTCATATTCATCCTGGAGTCAATCCTGACTCCAAGATCCCTCTCTGCCTCTGTGCTGCTGAGAGGATCAGCCCCTAACCTATAACCATAACGCTGGTTCCCTCTCCCCAGGTGCAGCACCCTGCACTTGTCCTTGTTGAACCGCATCCTGTTCAGATCTGCCCACTTCTCTAACCTATCCAGGTCTGCCTGGATGTGGTCCCTGCCTGCCGGTGTATTCAGTTTACCCCACAGCTTGGTGTCATCAGCGAACTTGAACAGGGTGCTCTCCACACCCTCATCCAGATCGCTAATGAAGATGTTGAATAGCACCAGCCCAAGGACCAAGCCCTGGGGGACTCCGTTGCCCACACCTTCCCAGGTCGACTTCGACCCGTCCAGCACCACCCTCTGGGTTCGTCCCTGGAACCAGTTTGCCACCCATGTGACTGTGCATTCGCAGTCCTTCAGCTTGCCCACCAGAATTGGGTGGACACTGTGTCGAAGGCCTTCTGGAAGTTCAAGAAGATGACATCGACTTCCTCCTTCACATCTAATTTCTTTGTTACGTGGTCATAGAAAGAGAGCAGGTTAGTCAGGCAGGATTGGCCTGGCATAAACCCGTGTTGGTTACCCCTTAACATCACTTCCCCTGCAGGGCTCTCGCAAATGTGGCCCTTGATAATTTTTTCAAAGACCTTCCCCAGGATAGAAGTGAGGCTGACTGGCCTGTAGTTGCCAGGCTCTTCCTTCCTCCCCTTCTTGAAAATAGGGACCACATTGGCCCTTTTC
>NW_017729004.1:27979203-27979560 GCF_001723915.1 Gavialis gangeticus | reverse complement strand
GGCAAAGAACTTATTGAAGAGTTCTGCCTTCTCTTGCGCGTCCGTTACCAACTGCCCTGCCCTGCCTTGTAGGGGTCCAGTGTTACCCCAAGACTTCTTCTTGCTACCTATATACTTGAAAAAAGACCTTTTATTATCCTTAATCCCAGAAGCTAATCTAAGCTCCAGTGCTGCTTTCTCCTTCCTCATGAAATCCCTACAAGTTCGGGTCAGGGAGGTGTACACCTTCTTTGTCCCTGCCCCCTGCTTCCACTGCCAGTACGCTTTTTTCTTGGCCCTTAGGCCAGCCTGGATATCCACGCTCATCCATGGAGGTTTCTTGGACCCTTTTCCCGCCTTCCTGTGCAGAGGAATTGC
>NW_017729004.1:27970823-27974203 GCF_001723915.1 Gavialis gangeticus | reverse complement strand
TTGGCTTTCCTAAAGTCAAGCATCTGCGCTGTGCTAGTTACCCTCCCCACCTTTCTCTGAATAGCAAACTGGATCATTTCATGATCACTGTCCTCTAGCCTCCCTTGTACTAGCACCTCCCCCACCAGGTCATCCCCAGAGGCTAACACCAGATCCAGTATGGCATTTTCCCTAGTGGGGACGAGTACCTCCTGCACGAGGTGTAGGTCCTGTATGCATATCAGGAACCTTCATGAGTGGCTAGACCTGGCCAACTGCTCCTCCCAGTTGATGTCAGGGTAATTCATATCACCCATGACCACAACATCCTTTGCACGCATGGCCTCCCCCACCTGCCTGCAGAATTCCAGATCCAGCTCTTCCTCCTGATGTGATGGCCACTTGACCACTTGAAAAAGAAATCTATTAGCTGACTTGTTCAAATATATCAGTAGTTTACTCCTATAGTGTTAGTCACCAAGTCTATATTAGGGAAATTGAAGTGCCCCACAATTACACAATCTTTACTATTTCAGAAATATTTCAAGACCTTGTAGAGGTCCTGTCCATTTCTATGTATATGCAACAGAGTCTGTTACCAGCTGCCAGCACAGTTTCTCTAAGGTGCATTTTATTTTTCCCTTCTAATGTGATTTTCACTCAGACAAATTCTGTTTTGTCTAAGATGAAGTTGTCAAATTCACCCTGTGCCCCAGGTCAGATTGAGATTCTGGGGCTCCTTGCAGTCCAGGTTTGGCCTGGAGTACAAGGAAGTGGTGATGGTGGCAGCTCTGGCTCCAAGCTGGAGCACATGGTGGTGACCCTGTGCTGCAGTTGCAGCTCCAGCAAGGGCCAGTGACAAAGCATTCAGAGGGTGATTGAGGCAGCCCTCATTGCTCTCCTGACGCCTACCATCATGCCCACCAGGGCCCAAGGCCCTGGATTCTGTTGCAGATTACTCCCTCTGGTGACACCCCCAAACTTTCCAGTGGCCTACTGGTAGTCTGATGGACTAGACAATGTCTCTGGCGGCTGGATCCAGTATGCTGTACATTTGATGCCTGTGGTCTATCCCATTTCATCTAACACTTAATTGATGTACACTTTAGCATCCCACCACCATGTTCTTATTTCTAGGGGGTACATAATTTGTACCCCAAGTTTCCAGTTGGTGATGTAATAGTTGGTGTCTACCAGAGGTGACCAAACAGGGGACAAGGCTTTTTTGCAGACAGATAAACATTCAGATCACAGGAGCTAGTACTTATGCAGAAGTTTAATTATTGTAACATCTGTTGGAGGGTAGAACAGCAGTACATAAAAAATCCAGATGGTTTTTGGAATGTGTTGGGGATCATTTTTTGGTATACATGGTAAAGAAGCTAACCAGGATGGATGCTTTTATGTTTTATGAATAGGGGGTATTATTTGAGAATCTGAAAGTGACAGGCAACTTGGGTGACAGTGATTGTGAAATGACAGAGTTCAAGATCCTAAGGAAAGGAAGAAGAGTAGCAGAATAAAATACCAGACTTCAGAAATGCAGACTTTAACATACTTAAGGAACTGGTGAGAAACATCCCATGGGAGGTAAGTATAAGGAGCCCAGGAGAGATGATTGTATCTTAGGTAGTCTATATTAGACTGTAAATAGATGTTGCATTTCTCCCATGAGAAAGCATAGCTACTTGTGCCAGAAGTAACAAATATTCATACCCATTGCCCTATTTCAAGTACCTGTGAAGTATGCTGGATATAATGCTAATAGTCCCATCTGTCCCTTCCGCCTGGACACTGCTGTGTGCATGTGTAAGTTAACTGTAGCTCATTTAACTTAACTCAGATTAATTCCAGGAATAAGCCAGTTGGCTTATGCGCTCTTCCTAGCTATCTATTGACAGAAAAGCAGAAATGCAGCTTGGAAAGGCAAGGTGTGTAAACAACTGTGCTGCTCCAGTTTTCATCCAAATCAAAATGTGGGAAAGCACCTGAAATGATATGTCTGTTTATAGTCCTAAGGACACAAAAGCAGGATATCCCAAGAATAAGGAAAGGTTAGGAAGTACAACAAAAAACAAGGCTTCAATGAGTTGGAACTTGAAAAGAAAAATTAAAAAAGTGAACATTTGACCAGATTTTAAAGGAAGTATCTAAAAATATAGTATGGACAGGTAAGGAGAAAGTCAATAAGACCAACACATGAATTGAGATACAGCTATCAGGAGACGTGAAATTCAAGGGAAACAAAGGATTCTACATGTATGCTAAAAATGAGAGAGCAAGGAAAATGTAAGTCTATTACTTACCTGTAACATAGAGGGCATCTAATAACAGATGATGTACACAAGGCCAAAATATATAATACCTTTTTTCATCAGACTTAACAAAAAAGATCAATTATCAGGCGACAGGTACACATAGCAACAAGGATAGGAGAGAAGGTAATCAGCCCAGGTTAGAGAAAGAACAAGTTAGAGATTAGAAAAATTGGATGCTTTCCAGTTGGCAGGTCCAGATGAAATTCATCCTAGAATACTCAAGGAACTGGCAGAGATCACTGTATGGCCATTGGCTATTTTCTTTGAGAACTCTTGGAGAACTCCAGATGGGGCTCTGGATGGCTGTGGAAGGGAAAATAAAGCACCCATAGTTTAAAAAATAAGGGGGAGGACGGGGGAATTCAAAGAATTATAAACCAGTTAATTTACCCTCGATATGTGGAAAGATTATGGACCATGTCAAGTAATGCATTTCATAGTTTCATAGTTTGTAGAGTCAGAAAGGACCTGAGCAGATCATCAAGTCTGACCCCCTGCCATAGCAGGAAAGAGTACTGGGGTCAAACGACCCCAGCAAGTGTTCATCCAGCCTCCTCTTAAGGACCTCCAGGGTAGGAGCCAGCACCACTTCTCTTGGAACTTGGTTCCAGATCCTAGCCGTCCTGACCGTGAAGCAGCACCTCCTGATATCTAGCCTGAACCTACCCTCTGCCACCTTATGACCGTTATTCCTGGTCACTCCTGGTAGTGCTCAGGGGAACTTTGACTCCCCCAATTCCTGCTGGTCCACTCTGACTAGTTTGTAACAGGCCACTAGATCCCCCCTCAGCCTTCTCTTGTGGAGGCTGAACAGGTTCAGCTCCTGTAGCCTCTCTTCGTGGGGCCTGCCCTGCTGCCCCCTGATCATGCGAGTCCTCTGGCCCCTCTCCAAGTTGTCCACATCCCTCATGAAGTGCGGCATCCAGAACTGGATGCAGTACTCCAGCTGCATCCTGACCAGTGCCACACAGAGGGGAAGCATCACCTCCTTGGTGTGGTTGGCCTTCCTGACAGCATCCCCCCACTGCAGGCCCCTGTTCACCTTGGCATCAATGATGACTCCAAGATGCTTTTCTGCCTCTG
>NW_017729004.1:27945859-27968551 GCF_001723915.1 Gavialis gangeticus | reverse complement strand
CCCTGGCCCCTGTTGCTTACCTGTGTATATGTTCCAGTCATCGGTCTAGGCTGGGCTGTATTTGTGGGTGTTGCTTAGTTTGGCAGTCCAAGGCTTCCTCCGCTCTCATCTTCCCCTTCCCACACCAAGTCTAGTTTAAAGCCCACCAGAGGAGATCCACCAACCTAGAAGAAACCACACGCTTATCTTCAGGGGAAAGGTGGAGCCTATCCCATCTGAGCATGTCTGTTGTCATGATGTGCAGGTCGTTGTCGAGGAAGCCAAAGCCTGCCTCGAGACACCATTCCCGAAGCCGCCAGTTGGTCTTTGCGATGCACGTTGCATGCCGTCTTCCACGTCCACTCACTGGTAGAACAGAAGAGAAAACAGCCTGTGTGCCTATCTCCTTCAGCATGCCCCCCAGACCGTGGTAGTCCACCATCAGGTGATCAGGGCATTTTCTGGCCACATCATTAGTACCCATATGGAATAGGACCATGGGGTAGTAATCGATGGGCTGGATCATGGCCTGGATCATCCCCTTCATGTCCTGAATCTTTGCTCCAGGTAGGCAGTAGACCTCGCATGTCAAGGGGTCCTGGCGACAGATGAAGCCCTCTGTACCTCTCAGGATGGAGTCGCCTATGACGATCACTCGATGCTTTTTCCTCCGGGACTGCTTGGCTCCTTTGGCCTGCTTAGATCATGGAGAGTGTGGAGTTGCCTCCTTGCCGGTTGTCTTCTCTCCTTCCTTCTCCTCCAGAGTTACCAGGGCCTTGTACCTGTTCTCCAGCTGGACTGGAGGAACTGGTACTGCTGTGTTACAAGCAGTCCTGGTTCTGGAGGTGGCCGTCTGCCACTCTGAAGTGGAGGGCACTTCCTGAGATGCTTCTTCCTTGGGTGTGTGACCCTGCAGGGAAAGGAAATAGCCGTCAATTTCATCCTCCACCTCCCTGATTCCCCTCAGCCTGCTAACCTCCTCTTGGAACTCCCTAACCTGTGCCTCCAAGGCCCTAAGGTGGGCGCCTGCAGGACAGGTGTGGGGGTCCCCAATCCCTGGTGCCCCAGGCCTTGCTGGGCAACCCCCGCAGGCCAGGGGGTGGCCATGGGCTCTGTCTGGGTGGAGGCCTCAGACAAGCCCCGGGTAGGATATGCCCCCCAGGCAGGGGCCCTGGTAGCACTCCGTGTCAACACCATCGTAGGAGTTGCTGCTTGTTTATGGCTTAGTGCAGTGCCTTCGCCCTGCCCTAACAGGAATCTGCCTCTTGGCCCTTTCTGCTCGCCTGCCAGTGCGAACGCTGACACAAACACCGACGCGCTTTTTCAGAGTGCACCTGTTTGCGCAGCACAGCTCCCTACCGGCTCAGCTAAGAGGGATCCGGGGGGCTTCCCCTCGAGATCCGGCTCAGCTGTGTCCAGTCCCTCTGTCCACTTACCTTAGGGGGATCAGCTGCTGCTGCCCCCGCTGCTGGTTCCGCTGCTGCTGCGTCTGCCTCTGCTTCAGGTCAGGTAAGGGGGCCCACATGCGTGTGGGACACAAGTGTGCCTGGATCCCTCCTCTCCTCCCTGCTCCTGGTTCCCGAGTGCCTAAGCACATAATTCTAAATTCATGTTGGTTTTTCTGGATCACCTTGCTATCCTTAATAAGGTGATCAGGAATAACTAACATGAATTTATCGAGATTAAGATATACTTTTCCAAATTTATTTCCTCTTCTGACAAGGTGTCAGGATTTGTGTATGTGAGAAGAGAAGTGGATATGATGTGCCTTGGCTTTACCAAAGCTTTTAACAATCTCTCTCATGATATACTTCTTAGTAAACTAAGGAAATGCCATCTAGGTAAATGGGATATAAGACGGGTACATAACTGGCTGGATGACAACTACATAAACAGCTCAATGTCTAATTGGGATGAGGTATCTAGTAAGGTTCCCCAGGGGTCTGTCTTGGTATTAGTACTGTTTAGTGTCTTCATTAATGACTTTGAAGATGGGACTAGGTACACCTGTAGTAAATTTGCAGATGACACCAAGTTGGATGCAGTTGAAGACACTTTAAGGACAGGATTAGGATTGATAATGATTTTTATATACTGGAAAAATGTTCTTAATTGGTGTCTTAGAACTGAACTCCTGGGTTCAGCAGATTCCCCACACTTGAACAAAGAACGTACTCATGGTTGTTTTCACCCTTGCAAAGCAGGCAATAGAACAGAGCAGAGAGGACGGCCACCTCACATTGGCCTCAGGCAGCAGCTGCTGCCCTGCATGGTTCCCCTGGCCCCGGAGTGTCCTGATCAATATTATGGTATTTTTCCAAAAAAAAAAGGGTCATAGCATATAAGGTTGTATTAATAGGATTGTTACCTGCAAGTCAAAGGAAGTGATTCTTCCATAGTCTTCCATGAAGCCTTATCAAGAGTACTTTGTCCCATTTTAGGTACTATAGTTGAAGAAAAATATGGACATAAAGAGTTTAGGGAAGAGGAACAAAATTGTTTAGAGTTCTAGGAAGTGTGATTTAGGAGAAAAGGTCTGAAGAATTGAGTTTAGAGAGAGACTTAGAAGAGGGGGAGATTCAATAACAGTTTTCAGGTACCTGAGTAGTTATTATAAAGAGTGTGGGGTGGGGATAGACTATTCTCTGCAGCTACATTGAACAGGGTGAGAAGTAATGGTTTTAAATTGCAGGGAAAAAACATTTAGGATAGATATTTGGAAGAATTTTCTAACTGGGAGGGTGGTTAGGCTCTGGGACTGATTACTTAGGGAGACTGTAGAATCTCCATCACTGGAAGTTTTCAAGAGCAGGCTAGGGAATCTCTTGGATGTGATGGTTTAGACAGGGTTGATCTTGCCTTGAGCATGGGATTTGACTTTATGATCTCTTGAAATCCCTTGAATCTCTATTTTTCCATATTTTAATGATTCAATAGCTGTAATCCAGCAATGGCTTCTACTCCTCTATTCTCTAGATCAGTGGTTTTCAGTCTGTGGTCTGCAGACTATGTCTAAGAAGTCTGTAGAAGATGACTATGTTCAGTCAAAAATTATGTGAATACCCACACTTAAAATTCAAACGGGTCTGCACCTCCACTTTAAATTTTTTAGGGGTCTGCAAATGAAAAAGCTAGAAAATCACTGCTCTAGATATTCCTATAATATTCACTTTTGTGTTAGGCATCAGGAATTCTAGTTCCTCCATTTCATCATCCAGATTTCTTGCATTGGTGCACAAGCATTTTTAATTTGTTTCTATCAAATCTAGTACCTCATCTATACAGACGTTGGGAAAGCTGGGTGCAACTAATACACTGCATCTTCTGGGCATGTGCTGGGCTTGACGTGGGAGCATGCAAAATTTCAAGGAAAGTGCCGTGGTTTCTTTTTCCCCACATGTGCAAGCGGCCTATTTTCTTATTTTCACATACAGCTTATTTTCACTTATAGCTATGTTGTTGCCTCCCACAGCCCTTCTATTCCATGTTGCCCTTTCCTCCCTGGCCACCTCATAAGAACCTCCTTTCCACAATTATAAAAGAAGTCCTTATTTTATAATGTTTAATTATTAATTTTTTAATAGCACCTTGAAGCTACATTGAAAACCAATAGGATCCCTACTCCAACTGGCTTGATAAATTCATGTCAGAATGGGGCCCGCTGCTGGTGAAGGGAACCTGAGTGACACACAGTTGTGCTGTATGGCCCAAGTCAGCATGGTGAGGTGATTTAGGGGAACATTAGGCCATCATCAGCCCTGCACTATATATTCCTGCTGGTTCCTGGAAGCAGTCAGTAGGGGATTAATAAGTGATAGTTTCTTTTGGATCAGCCATAAACAAAAATTGCTAACTGCACTGCTTCAAGCTACTTTGAAACATATTGACTGTATGGCTTGCTCAAAAGTGGCTCGGGTAATCCCTGCTTTTGCACTATGGCTGTATCCCTTCACATTCCCCTCATTCCTGCATATCCAGTTTCATATATGAGGCTTGCAATAGAATGTATAACTAAAATCACTGATATAATGTAAATAGGTCATTTGCATTTCTGTAGACAATATTCATTTTCTATATCACAGCTTCCATCTTTTATTTATTGCACAATTGGGAAAATGGGGTGGCTTAAAAATAATTATGGGATTAAAAAATCAGAACAATCTCAATCTCCTATACAAGCAGCAGAAGTTGTAATTTGATATCACCTGATCTCAAGCAAGCCAATGGGAAGCAAAAAAACATTCAATTTTGCAGCTGTTTTGCTCAATAACTATAATAATATAGTTGTTAGACATAAACAGCACACATCAGCTCTGGCAAAGCAAAAAGGAATCTCGGGCTAAGTACCTGCTAAGCTTTCACTGTCAAGTGTTTACATGTAATATCAGTATTTCTCCAATGCAAATGACAGTGGATGACAGCTGTCACTTCAGCATACACAGTACTCAGAATCATTAGGGGCTCCCAGGAGGTGAGTTGCAGAATATTTTTTATTCCAGTGCGGACTGAGTTTTGGCACTTTTCCTGAATACACAGGGGAAAAGTAGTCTTTGAGTCTTTGGCAGAAATTATATCATAAGAATAATAATCATGGAGAATAAGGAGTGAAATAATTAGCAAAAGGAGAGATCAAAGTTGGGCTTTGTTATGTTGGTCCACAGGGTAAATAATTCTGCCAGGTTCTTTTGAAATTCTTAGCCTCAGTGCCAGATTGTGATCTGGATAGTGGTACTAGAAGGGAGTTACATGCACTACAAGGTACCACTCTCATAGGTGGAAGACAGTGGAATGGAGCATGCTACATCATCGTAATGGATGTGTTCCCTTGGTGAGCCTGGAAATCTGGGAAGGAAAATACTTCCTTGAAGGACATCACTGCTTGGAACTGCCCTGGAGTTTACACATAGGCAGGAAAATGGCTTAGAGATACCACTGAGTTCTGTCCTTCCTCACATAAACATTTATTTTGGAGATAGCCCTGTTTGTTACAGCTTTCATATTCCTTTACTGAAAAAGTGTTTGCAATTTGAAAGGTACCTTGTGTCAACATGTTTCAATGTGTGGGTTGTTCATAAGATCTTAATTTCAATTATATCTCCCACTACATAGTACTCTTGGTGCTTGTGACTAGTCACTTGAGTCATCCTGGGAGAAGATGTATCCCTTTGTGACCCCAACTGGCAGTTTTCTAGCCATTTTTTGGCACTTATGGGCAGGTGGCAATTCTGTTATGCTTGCATTGTGGATGTGTAAATGTGCATACAATGACTGAACATATGCAGTAGGCTACATCTTGGATGTTAACATGCACAGGTCTCTTAATTGTGTAAGTCATGAAAATATAGCCTTCTGAAAGACAGCATACTAGACGGTGAGTGGCTCAGTGACCAGGCTGTTGTCCTGTAGAAGAAGAGGCCTTTGGTTCTAGCCTGGAGCTTTGATTCCAATGAGAGACATACTTCCCCACCATGCTACTCTCTATCCATTTTATCTAATAACTAGTACTGTAAATGCAAAATGCACTACAGAAGCAGCTGAATGCTACTTGACCTCTACCAGGGTGGTTAATGTACTATGCTAGGACATCAAAGAGATACATCTTCAAACCTGCTGGGGACAGAGGCTACCTATAATCCAGTTCTCCTACTTCCATAGTAAGTGCCCTAACCACTCATCTGTCAAGGCTAAAACATGGGACAATCCCTCCTTCCCAGGATGTACACACATATGCAGCCACATATGTGCCCAGGCAGTGCATGCCTACTGAACATGCTCAATCTACGTTGACACTTAAACATCACCAATGCAAGGATAACAAAATCATAAGTTGTGTGCAAGTGCACAAAACACCACTTATGCACCTGGAAAACTGTCATGCAGGGACACAAAGAGATCTTAATTGGAATTTATCCCATGCATTGTTTCTGCTGATGTTTGGCTGACTGATTTTTTTACAAGTAAATATAGAGAAATTCAAGTGGTTTCAGGTGTGACATCTTAATACATCTTATCTAAAGCTTTTGGTAAACACATATTTGATTAACTGTGAACATAGGTGTGAAAAAACCATCACCTGTATATTTGTTCATAGAAAACTGGTAAAAGAGAGGTGAAAGCAAATGCATATTTGTGTTATTTATGCCCACTGTCTATTGGAAACATCCTTTATCTAGCTGTCCTAATTATTGACCTTGCTCAGGACAGGTTGGGTAAAACACAGATGCCAGTTGCCAGGCTGTATTTTTTATTCAATTTACCAAATACAGAACGTAATTGAATAAACTGCAGGAGTATGATGATATCCTTCATTTTAAACATCATGAGAAAGTGTGTGACACATGGGTTATCACTGTCCTGTCTGTTTTCTCTTAAAAGTAAGTGGCTTCTCAGAATTCAACCTGTGTATTTTTGCCTCTCTTTCTTTCTCAATCATTTTTTTCTCCCATTTTCTTTCCTAAAAGTGTTTAAAATATAATCATGACTTGGCAAAATTCCTCTTTTAAATCAAAACTCTTTGAGTAACATGAGTAAATGAAATAAGTATTCAGAATCTACTGAGGTTTAACTCTTTTATTTCACGTATCCCATTAGAAATTAATACAATGAATATTTGACGTTAAGTTTAATTGCTTATGGGCTGTTTCTGCAGAGGCAGTTTTTAGAAGTGCAGAAAATAAAAAGGGTACATTTTTAAATTTTTAAATTTGAGCAATGGATTTACATACCCTGTGCAGTTCAGGGTACATCAATAATTAGGATAAAAGAGGAAATAAGGTAGTATTTTCTTATATCATCCATAAAAAGGTTACCTAATAATCATATCAATAGTCACTAATAACTATGAGACTAATAACTATGCATGGGATTACCAGTATCATGGTTATTGACCTTTCACTTATAAATGTTTGTGTTCAGGATGGGTTAAAGTTTAGGTCCTAGATATGTGATTGTGGCATCTAATTTTTTTTTTTCTGTCAGGAGAGATAAGAAAGTTACATCTGAGAAAGTATGCCTAGATCATGTACGGTGCTGAAAGTGATACTAGTAAGACTAAGAAAGGAAAGGTTGATATTATTAAACAGAGATGGACTGGTGGCAAAGTTTGGGTTTAGGATTTGTGCCATTAGTTTGCCTCAAATATTCCTAGTCTTAAATCAAGATATTCAGATCCTCTTCAAAACCCAAAATCAAACTTCTCTAATATTTTTGTAAGGGAAGAAGTTTTGACTTCTAGTTTGCTCCTATAGATGAGAAGAAGCAGACTTAATGCAAAATAGTAGTGATTAGTTATCCTAGTCCTTTGTCATCAGCACGACAAGCCTGAGGAGCATTCTTCTTAGGCGTCAGTGCAGAAACTATCAAGCCTTAAATAAGTTGAAAGGTTATGGTCCCAGTATATCCACACCAACACTTCCACATTAGCCATGAGCTCCCACCATGATGAGACATCCTGGACTACCCTTATTTATCAAGTTGGGCGAGAGAAAAGAAAAAGACCTAGCTCATTGATTCCTTTTCCAGTCTTCCTGATGTTTGCCTGGGGATTTTTTGAACTGTGATTATAACCTTAGATTATGATGGCCTATATGGGAGAGAATACTTAACAAAAGAGAAAACAAGGAGTAAAGTAGAACATCTTCAAATGGATAATTGTGTTATTTAAAACCTGGGTACAAGACATACCTATAGCTAGCATGGATTTACTACAAACTCTTTTTTTAAGCATTTTAACTTATGGACACTGCTGTTTTCTGAGGCATGTCACATTAAAAAACAATATTAGAATTTTAATTTATTTCAAGAAACAGATTTCAGTAACAGCCACTTCTGAATTGCTCTTTGGGCTTCTGCTGAGCCCTGTCTCTTGGAAGTTTGTAGACTGAATGGTCAGTACTATTTCTGTAAGAGCCCACTACTAATGATTTGATAGGATGTTCATTGTCTGTTATACAAATGAATAAATAAATACCCAGCAGTGAATTTTTCCAAAATCACCGTTGCAGAAACACTGGACTGCATCAAAGGGGAAAAGAAAAAAATCATATATACTATGTGGGTTTGCAGGCCTAACCAGATATCTTGCAGTGTTTATTTGGGCTGGTCATGAATGCCTGAAATGGAAATTACGATGAGTTTACTGGCTGCCTTATGCATATTGGGTGTCTTATAACTCATATCCTTATAGCAAAGATCCATGTCATTATAGAGGCATACCAGAGGATGTCATTATTTTACAGATGAATAGCACTTAATCTGAATGTCAAAACAAGGCAGATTTTTAGAGTTGCTAAGTGTGCTAAAGGCTTGTATATCTGGTTTGTGTATGATATATGCATGTCAAAAAAAGAGACGGAGAGAATGTGTGAATGTAAGTGTTGCAAATATATATCATACACATGCACACACGTATTTGCAGCTAACTGGACAAATTTACCCTTCTTCTGTAACCAAAACACCACCTCCCAGAACGTAATCACTATATCATTATTTTACTGTTGTAGCTGAAACAATGTTGTTTCCCCCCCCGCCCCATTCCTTTTTACTTTGTCATTTTATAGACCATTCTCTGGAAGATGTTTTCCTTTTCTTTCCACATTTCATGATATTCTACATTCAGACAAAAGATAAACATAAACATTAGGTATCACTTAAATCATAGAAGTGCTGTGGCACATAGAAGTGGCACAGAATAGGGGGGATGCTAACAACTGCTTTGGGAAATTTGGCAGGCAGTTAAACAAAATAAAATTTTGTTCCAATTGAATGGATAGTAAAAATGCCTTTTGTTTTTGTATTGGGTCAAAATGAAAAAGCTAACAAACACAATGTCCCATTTGAACTCAAAGGAAATTATTTGTGTCAGGTTTCTGTAAGAAAAGCAGATGAAATGAAGGGCTATATTCAAAACACTGCTGTAAGAGGAGGTTCCTTTTAGGCAAGTGATAAAAGGGTTAGTGTTCATCTCCAAGCTGCTTTTCTGCCTGAGGGGATTCAAGCCCCTATACTTCACCTGCCAAGATGTGACGAGCCCTAGCCAGTAGGCTAGAGAAAGACTCTTGTTCTTAGTTTCAGATGTCAGTTCACATGCCTATCCAGAGCAAGTTAGAAAAGAATCTGAACTTGAATCACTTATTTCCCAGGCAATTGTCTTAAAGCAAAAGAGTAATCTGCAGGTGGATAAGATTTTTTTACTCCCTCCTGTTGGAGTTCATACTTGGTGTATGAAACCTTTTAATTGCCACCTACACACAGAATAAGCAAGTGGGAATGTAGTCTTGTATTTAGGCCTCTCTCCTGTAAGCTGGGATGTGGGGGTTCCTGTATCTGCTGCAGTTGGTATTTAATTAGTTTGATACAATAGAATAAGCACTAAAGCAGTATTAGAATATCCTGTAGCCTGGTAGTTTGATCACTCTGAGAACAGACGTGAATTTGAATGCCTTCAGGCACAGATAAAATTGAACCCAGGACTCTTATACATTAGATGAGAGAAGAAAGCACTGTGGGGCCTTCCTCTACTGGTTTTGTTAATCTAGCCCTGAATTATTTTGTCCTAGCCTAAATTATTCTCTCATTTAACATATAACATTGGCTCAGTTTGCAAATAGTTTTAAGAAAACTAAGACCACATTTTTCAGCAAATGTATTCATTAGGAAAAGCATTCTTCTGCTCTAGTGCAAAAATGTCCAGTTCTTGTGCCAATCAGCTGGGAAAAGACAAATTGCATACTCATTGCTTGGTCCTCCCTGTTTAAAACCTAATATTTATATAGCTATGGGATAATGCTCTTTCACTTAACAATGTTTTCATGATTCATAACTTTTTTTTTCCTTACCTTTCAATAAGACCAATAATCATACATTATATAAATACAGAAACGCAATCTTTATGTACTTTATGGGGCTGGGAGGGAGGGGTTGTTTTAGTTTTTACACAATAGGCAAATCAAATCTAAACAAGAAAAAGATAGATAAAAAAGAACAGCACATAGCACAAAGAGATAGCTTGAGAACTCCACTGTACTATTTGCTAATTATCATAACACTTGCTCTTTCTTCCATTGAAGCTGTTAGTCACATTGCCATTGGCCTCACTGGGATCAGAAACTGGCTCATTTTCAGAAAAAAATATTAATGAAAGTGACAATAAAATAAGATTTTTACACATTTGATGTTTGCCAAGGAAAAAAAGGAGCTCAGCTCCAGGAAGAATCCTGTCAGAGTCTTGTTTCTGGGCAATAAAAGGGAAATATAATGAAAAAAATTCTGAAATTCCTGCTGGGAGATATCTAGAACGGCAATTTCTTTCTGTGGGGATTTTTGCCAAATGTCGGTTAATTATTCTTGACATTTATTCTGAGGTCCCATTGTGAAGAAGCACGTGATAGGCAAGATTTAAGAAACTAATAATAGCCCCATTTAAAATATTTACTGACTTGGAGCCGAATGATTTTTTTTCCCTCCGTTTCCAAGTATTCTGCAGCAGTGCCGCTGTATACCTATGAAAGGTATACCTATGAAAGATAATAACAAGCAATAAGTGCTGAATGGAAACCCCCAGTGGATAGTCTGCTTACTGTACATCTGCATGCTAGTGTTAAGCACACTGCACTGGCCCATTTGCAGTATCTAAGCTACAGTGGAGTGTATATTATCTGGTGTCTATTTGTATACACAGAGTGATGTTTCAGTATTTCCTTCAGCAGCCATTTAAAAGAATATAGATTACTTTGGAAGAGGGCAGTAAATAGAATATTGATTTTCATATTCATTTTGTTTCCTTCAAATATATCACCCCAGATGGAAGAGCAGCTAATCATGGATTAGGATAGAAAAAGTGATTAAAATATGCAAAACAGTTGAAATGAGAAAATTAGATTTCCAGTTTAACTACATCCACAAAAGCAATCTACTTATTTAAATGTCTCTAATGACATGACACATCTGCAGTTAAATGGTGATCTAGGGAAACGATCAAGGTCTTTTTTGCCATGTTTGCCATTGGCATACTATGAAAAGTGTGTCAGTAGCTTGACCACCTAAAAGCATGTGCTAACTTTCTGATAGAAGGCATGATTGTCATCCCATTTAAGGTTAAATCAGGACTAACTTCACAGAGTACAATGGAGTTGCAGTGGTGAAATAGTAACAAACAAGCATGGGAAAGGAGATTCTCAGCCTCCAGCTTGATCCTGAGGTCCTTTCCTCATTTATATAGATAATGATGTTGCTATGGTGCAAAAACTGTGGTTTGGCATTTATGTATGTACCAGGTTAAATTAAGAAAAGATCAGTCACAACAACCTCAGCATGTCTTGAATTACTGCTGTGGCTTGTCACTACTGCTCACATAGTGCCTGGCCTTGCCCTTACACCAGTCTGCACATTTCAATGGATGGGAAATGGAATTCCTGGTGCCCGCCCCCCAAAGTAATGTATTGAAATGCTCCCACTCCATTTTTAAACACTCCCCACTTGTTTTTGGCAAATGAAAAATTAAAAAAAAGAGATCAATTGAAATGTCTTTGTTCCAAGTTTGACTTTTTTTTACTATAGTCAATTTAAATTTCTGAATGAAATGCAGATGATTTTTTTTCATTGTGGTAATGTTAAGTGTTTTTCCCCCCTAGAGAATTGGATTCGAATCAGTCCTTTATCATGAACATTTTAAGTTCAAATGAATCAGCATCTTCCAACGAGAAAAATGGTTTTCAGAAAATTTCTACCCTGCTCTACTTATCATGAAAGTTTCCATCATATTGATACTTTTTATGAAATGCTTTCCAGGATCATCTTGGTTTCACTGGGGATATGTTTTAGGAACAGCTAACTATCCTTATTGTTAGGGTGACAATAATTTGGATTAGTAGGGAGTACTGGATTTGCAGCTGAATAAAAGGCTTTACCTGTGGCCTAGCAAAAGTTGCTAACCACAAGGCAGAATGATAGTTAAGCCATCCATTTGCTTATGCTAAGTAACCATTTTAACTGTGTCAACCATTTTCTGAGGAAAAAGCAGCATGTGAATCTGTGTGAGTCTGTGTGCTGTGAACCAGCTACAGCGAGGAACAAGATAAGATACAGGGACCCCCCCAAAAAGGTGGAAGATGGTACAACCTGAAACAGAAAAACAGACTGGAATGTGAAAAACAACACGTAATTGGTAACAGAATTCAAGATGAACGTATGCAAACAGGTGAATGATGATTGATGAAGAAGTCTCCAGAAGCTTCCAGGTTTTGGTCAAAGTCTGCCCATTGACCGAAGAAGAGAAGTCAAGGTCTTAGACATGCGCTCATCCAAAAAACATGTAAATGAGTAAAATGAATAGGCAATCCCATGCTAATGAAGCAAACAGTAAACAGAGGCAGAGCTTGAGATGGGAGGAGAAATGGGTGGAACAGAAGGTGGAACGAAGGAGGAATGAATGTTAATGAGTATAAACCAAAGTGTATAAATATAGGAGAAAACTGTTGTTCATTGTGGCTCCCCGTATGCCATTGGTGTGGGAGCTAGTCTGAAGCTGTCTCCATTTTGAATAAAGCTGTTGTGAGCTATGTGTGCTGGTGTTTGCTCCCTGCTCTGCTCTGGCTAATGAGTAACAGGATCCATGGGTAATTGGATCGTCGTCTCCCTAGTCGTTGGGCACCGCATGGAGTCAGGGTCTAACACTTATGCGGAATCCATATTGCATCACAAGATAGCATTACAGCTAACTTATCTTACCCAACAATAGCCCTCTCAAACATGCTGCACATCTCTGCTGCCACCTCTTTCTTTTACTCGGTGTTTGTTGATTGGTACCCACAATTTCACCCAACTCATCATCAGAAACAAACTCCCTGATGATCAAAAAACATCAATCCAAGTAAGACCTGCCTAAACAACATCTGCAAACCTGCCAACATACCTTCACTAACATCACAATCAGTGCAACCCTACAATGAAGCCATCAAACACTATAGATCCTACATATAATTTCAGAGTTAGTGAGTAGTTCCATTGGTTCTATGGATGAAATTCTGCCCAGAGCCAGGGAACAGAAAAAGGCCTAGAAGCCACTTCATAGTGATTTAGGTCCAATGCAAGGGGTTAATGTGTTGCAAGGGGTCTGCATTGGCTTCAATATGGGGTAAATTTTATGCATAAATACAAAAAATTACATAATATTTGACTTAGGCTGTATCTGTAGGTTAAAATCCCCCAAAATGTATCTCATAAAAGCAAATGAACTTAATTTTTTCTGGGTTACTGTGACATGTATATTAAAAAAATTAATGACTTTCTCCAGAAACTCTAATTGGCTTTACATGTCCAACATAGCATGATGTTCAAGTTTTCTTCCTTTGATGTGCACTCTAAGGATGGCAGAACCCAGAATGTATCCAAAAGCGGTTTGCAACTGACAGCCTAACTCCTTTGACCATTCAGTACTTACAGGTTAGGCATCCCCACTCCTAAGTCTTTTAAGTGTCTCTGTCTGGTAGGTGCGCTTTGACCAGATGTAACCCACAGAGACAGCAATTTGCATTAAAGTTAAAATACATAAACAGTTTAGGAGCAGGAATAGGACTCCCACATCCTGGGACAATACCTTCATCAGTAAGCCATAAAGTCATACTTTTCCTCTCTCATTTTCCCTCTAGCCTGATGAATCTTTCATGTTATTCTGTACAGGGGGCCAACTTCAGCTGAAAGCGTGGAGAACGCCCTCATCCTGTCTAAGCCTGTTAGCTAGGCACTCTTCCTGGAAGGTGATGTGACTTTAGTTACTTTTTGCCTACAGAGGGCTCATCATCCAGGTCTCCCACTTTGTCTGTGACTATTCTAAGCACTAAGCCATTATGTAAAAGATGAGTGGTACCTGAAAAAGCTAACTAAAGTAATGGAAGCAGTATAGTCATAGTAGTTCAACACTCTGCCCAGGCTAATTAGTCATGCTAAGAAGCAGAATATATTACCCCAGATGGCCTGATATAATAGCATGACTACACTGCTTTCAGCTAACTAGCTTGGGTAACTCTACATAGCATTAAACAGGTAGACACATCCTAAATTTTTTCATGGATCTGGTACTGAGTTACTTTGGGTTTGCACCTCCGATATTTATGAATCAAATCTTCAGTTCAGCTTTGAATAACAAAGCTGTCCCTCTTTAGGGAAGAGAACGTCTTTCTCTCCCTCTCTTGATTTGTAATACCTTTTTTATTCCCAGCCAGCACAAACAAAAGGTAAATGTTCTGTTGATTGAGAAATAAATTATGAAAGAATGCAATAATTTTCTTGGCTGCTTGCTTTCCTTCTTTCATTCCTGGCTTTAGTTTAGACCTTCCAGGAATTTGGAGCTTTAGAGAATTTCATTTTGTTTACAGGATAATTCAGTCAGCACTGTATTTCATTGGTAAATCTTCTAAGTTCCCAGGGCCTACTATTAATCTCAAACACACAGTGCTGCAGAGAAGGTAGTTAAGAAGCTTACATGAAGGCTAACTGACTGTATGCAAAGTCTCGTGCTTCTTCTATGACAGCCTGACAAGCTTGTCTTATTATTGAATATCTGGGATTGTGGCTTATTTCTTAGCAATGCTAAAAGACTCCCCTTTTGCCCTCTGAATAGGTTTTGTCTAAAACAGCTTATTAAAAAAGATGAAAGACACTGGTCTTCAAGCCTATTCATTTTTTCAAACAGCGTTCTCTGTCTGGACTGACCTTCACCATATGACTCATGATAAAATATAATCTCTTTTGAAATATTCTGTGTATTCACTTCATGCATTTTAAACCTTTGGACTATTCAAATGCAGTGCCCTCCATCAGTAAGTGTGGTGTCAGCTGGATTCTGCATATGCTTCCCTATAATGTTTCTGTGATAATGCAAATATTTACTTCCTCTTTTGAGTCACAAGCATTAAAGCACCAACTCCCACCCTCAGACTCAGCTACATCATTAAATGTAAATAAGTTTAGGCAGACCAGCAAGTAAAATGAGAAGCTTTTGAAAAATAAGCTAAATGTGTAGAACCTTTGGAAGTATTGAAAAAGGGAAATAGGATTTCAGATCACAAATGGTGAAGAAATGGTTTAGAAGTAGGAAAAAATAAAAGTCGTTTTTAGTAATCCTTGCATCCAGGGAGAGTTAAAAGCTCCATTACCCCGTCTTCTCTCTACTGTGCCCCATATAGGAAAAAAAATCTTTTACATGTACCAGGATCTTTCCAGCACTATACATCTGTTGCCTAATATACTAATATACTCAGACCATTCTCTGAAGTTAGTGGAAGCTTCCAGGAAAGAGTGGATAGGGTGGACAGAACAACAGGAACAGTCAGATACAGGTCTGTGTATGAACCATCACAAGATTCAAGGATTGTCTGAATACGGGATGTTAGTAACTTGAGTCCGCAGAATATTATTCAAGGACTACCATGTAAATGCTAGAGGGCAATTTTGCCTACGATAAGGGGAAAGATAAGGAAGCTTCCATAATATGGTTAAATATGAGACATGGATGAAAGGTTTTGTCTGAATTCAGACTTTCTTGACCTTTTTTTGTTTGCACTTAGTAATGATACCAAAAGAGCAACTAACCTGACATCAGTGACAGATCTGTATATGAATATTTTCCATTTTAAGTGTCTATTTATTGAAGACAACAGAAAAGTTGCAACACCCTTAGTTTGTCTTGCCTTTTGTGTCCCAAAGGCAGTAAATAAAACTCTGCCATATTGAATCAGTTATCCCCAGAATAGATACTAATTGTTACTATAACAAGAGATGTTTCTTGTGATGTCTTTTGTTGGCCCAACTATACATTTGGGAGTGAGGTTTGACAAGCTTTTGGCACACACTGCCCTTCCTCAGTCAGTGCCCAGAAGCCTGTCAATTCTCTCCCAGCTGCAGAGAAAGACTGGTCCAAGAAAAGGTATCACAAAAAACCCTGGCCTCATACATTTTCTGGACTGCCACAGCTACAACAACATTTGAATCTCACTACTTTAAAAGGGCATTTCCCAAAGGGTACATAAAGTTTTTGCAGCCAATCAAGAATTTATGAACTTTGAAATGCAAGTTAAAAAAAAATGTTTTCAACATTTTAACTAGCTTTATCATTTTTTCGTTTCTTTCTTTCTTTTTAAATTATATTGTATTTGGCCATCTCTATGCGCTTCGCAGTCCCAGTACTATTCCTATCAGTCTGGGGGATATTCAGGTAGGTAGAAGCTTGCACTGCATCTGCTCACCATTTATCAGTTTTGTGAATGGAAGAGTTCAACTTTTAATGTTGTAACCAGCATTTTTCTGCCAAGTCTATTCATAGCAAGGGAGGGAAAAAGCCTGAGTGCATTTCAGGTTTGCCTAAATGTCTCTTCACCATTCACCCATTTTCATCTGTTACATTCTAGAGCTCTCTATAGTCTCATACTGAAATAAATCAGATTTGGGTTTGGGAATGCATTGCCACCAAGAGCTTTTGTGTTATCATCGGCTGTTAATGCCTTGAGTACTTTAAAAGTGATTGGTGATTCAGATGCCCATTGGTAGAATTCCAGGGTCACTCTTCATTGTGTCTTATTGGTGATTTTAGTGAACTCACAAGTTTAGAGGGGCTTAATTGTCTGGAGTACAGTTTCTTGCAGCTGTAACAAGAAAATGCTGTTGATAGGCCTTGGGCAAGACTAGTATAGGACAGGTGAAAGGTCTCTATGGGCGCATCTACATGTGCATTAACGTACTTTTCCTAATGTACATTGAATTTAGTACCTCCCAGGGGAGTGTGGCAAAGTGGGTATCCCCACTAGCTGCAGCTAGCTCCCCACCTGCCTCTGGGCATGCCGCCCACCTGTCTCGCCCGCCACGCCTTGTTGGAAAATAAGAAGTTGATAAATAAGGCAGGAGGCTGCCCATTACTGCACCCCCATATTTGGGGTTGTCCGTGGCTCCATACCTCCCCTACACCATGGCCCAAGCCTCACAGATGGCATCCAGATGTTCCAGTGTCTCTGGCCTACAGCCGGAGCATGCTTAGGCCATGCCATCAGGCCCCAGTCACACACACATTCATACTGCCCGCCTCTTGCTCCCTCTTGGAGCAAGCACCCTTTGGCCATAGGCTTAGCTAGTCCATTCCTTGGGTGGAAGTCTGTTGGGCCTCTCCCACGACCCTCACCAGGGTAGTGGCCAGCCAATTACCCAACTGGGTCTAAGCACACCTGGACCCCTTTCGGGTAATACTCAGGGTCTGTATGTGTACTGGGCCCTCAGCCCTCTATTTCTTCTCCCCCTCTACTCGGGGCTCTACAATGCCGCCTTTACTCAGGGTCTAGGGGCTTCCCTCCTTGGGTGGGCTCAGGTGGCCGTAGCCGTGCCTGGCCCCCTCTACCTCTGTTGTCACCTGATCCACCCAAAGGTGGGAGCTGGGGTTAAGGCACCCCGACTTTCACTGGGGTGGTACCTAGCCTGGCATTTTCTGGGGGCTCCCACACCACTGAGAGCCCCACCAAGCCACCCACTCCTGGCAGGGTGCAGTTTTAGGTCATGCCCAGGACCAGGAGCCTTCAGACCATCCCCTACAGCTCCTGCCCTTACCTCCAGGATGTTTCAGCAGCCTTGCAGCCAGGAAATGTTGCTGCCTGACCTTCCAACAGCAAATGCCTTGTTTATATAGGCAGCCCCTGACTCAAAAATCGCTGCCTTAATCAGGCAACTGCTGGCTGCTGGGTTCAGGCCCTTAAAGTGGCAGGTACAAACAATGCCCTGCCACAGTGAGGTACAAAATAATTGCACATTAGGCTGCCCTAATGTGGAGTACCAAAAGCACACTTTTTAAAGTGGTACTTAATGTGCAGTAGCCTATTTTACTATGCATTAGCATAATTGTACTTTTTTTTTAATTTGATACTTTAATGAGCAGTAAAATAGGGACATGTAGATGCACTATATGAGTATTTCCCCTGTACCTTGAATACAGCATATGTGTGACTAGCCTTTACTTTTGTGTAACTCACTTTTCTTTTTTTTTTTCTCTAAAACAAAATGTCATGCCACAATGTCTTCCACAATTTATCTTTGGCACCATTTCCCAGCCTTTCATGCTTTCAAACAGTAAACTGCCGTGATTATATGATCTATCTTGCTTAAGTTCCTGAACTTTTTCTTATGGCTGCTCCTCATTTGAGATGAAAATACATTTTCATTCAACAGAAACATAGTGTTATCTTGACTTTATTGCAGCAAATCAATTATTTTAGAAATGGGGAATCATTTTGACATTGTGGCTATAAAAAAAGATATTTATACAAATTAATCCTCAATCAGGTAAAATTTATGTTACGTAACATTGCTCCAATGTCTCTTGAAATTTTGAGCCTTTATTATATTATACCCATGTAATAGCAAGCTACAGTGGATTCCTTATTGACAGAAAAGAGATCTCTGCTGACTTTCCTTTTATTTATACAAAAGCATATGTGTAAACAAGTATGTGTATATATGTGTGTGTGTGTGTGTGTGTATGCATATATGTAATAATAAATTATCTCATTATATAACTTATTAGCGGAGTACAGAGGAATAGTTACTCTCCTTGTGTACAGTTGGCCACAGAAATGTTTGTGTCTTAACTCTGATGGGCCTTCTCTGTTCAGGCACACTGTGTCTGTCTGATGCTAATTAGAAAGGTAAACCCACATTTATATATCTTTCTTTCTTTTTTTCTTTAATCGTTTGTGGCACAACAGTTACATTCCTTTTTGCTTTATCTGTAACCAACTGTCCACTTGTTACTATCAATCAGAGGAAGAGATTGCTCATGAAACAAGCCTTTGATTAATCAGGGATATTTCCCTTGTGTTCATGTGGAAGTCCTAAAATATAGCAAGTCATATAGAGGTTCACTTATTAAATATATGTGAGGCATAATAATCCAAAATACAGCTATTCATCTCAGAACTAAGAGATTCTACTACAAAAGAGCATCTCCTTCTCTTCTACAAGCTACTGTACAACAGACTTGGGAATATAATACACTTCAAGACACTCTCAAAAGGAATTTGACTGTAGTGAAGTGAGTCCAGGGGAGAAGTGAGAGTTGGAGGCTTTGAAGGCAAGTCTTTTTGGAAGCAGCTCTTGCCACAGAAGCCAGCCTTTTTTTGTTTGAAAAACAGCACTTCGTGCAGATGAAAATTGGGTTTTAATAAGTGTAATGTTAAAAGGGAAATAGCTTTTGGAAATAATATTCCAACCTCCAAGCTGGATATGTGATTTAAACAATATCTGCACTTTGCAACTGCTTTTACATAGAGTTATCCATAAAGAGCACAGAATTTGAATTAACATCCCATTCTGCATGAAGTATGTTATTTCCAGTCACACTGGTAGGCTCTCATATTGCCAAGTTCTTTTCACTGCATGGACAGGCTGCATAGTTATCTGCTTTATTCCTTTAGAGGTGGGTTGACAGTGAAACATTATTAGGTTTTTCCAGAGGTGATATATAGCTCAAATGACATGTGCTCTTCTTATCCTTTAGAGGCGGTGCTTCCTGGCTGAACTATATTTCTTAGGAGCAAATTTCTATAGGGCATCCTTGGAGTCATAGGGCAGTGATTTTCAGCTAGGGTGCCACTGGAACCTGGGGTGCCTTGAGATTCTTTCAGAGGTGCTGCATAGTGAAACTTTTAGGTTTACAAACATGATTCACAGGAAAACCCGGAGATTTCAAAGAGAAATCCATATTGTTGTCTCACTGAGTTTTTTGAAACAGGAAACCTGTTCTATTATTTTTCTGTAGGCAAAAAAGAGGAAACTAAGAATTAGCATTTTCCAAGGATTGCCTCAAGTCTATCCAGAGGCATCACAAATCTATCTAGGGGTGCCTCAAGTCTAGAAAAGTTGAAAACCACTGCTGTAGGGCATCACAGGAAGTCTAGGCCATAAGAAGACTAAGGACTAAGGCAGCACCAGAACTACCATTCCCACAAAGTACATCAGTGTCTCCAGAAGAAATAGATTAAAGGTGACCTGATATTATATCAATTTTCCATGTTTTGTTTTCTGAATATTGTGTTCTAAAAATAAAAATTCCATTTTGAATTTTTGCTATGATTTGGGATGTAGAAAAATTTAAAAATGACCACAATTCCCATAGAATGAGATGAGAAACTCTTGTTTTCACGGATTTCATAGAATTAAGGGACCTCAGTAGATCATCGAGTCCAACCCACGGCCCTGGGAAAGAGAGAGTGCCAGGGTCAGATGACCCCAGCCAGATGTTTGTCAAGTCTCTCGGTGATCATTATTCTGATAGTAACTATGATCTAAGGGGGGACATATGTATTTATACAATAATGTTCCAAATATGTTTCAATGTTTAACATGCTTCTCACTAAACTAGGCCTGTTTCACCCCATTTAGAGCCTTTTGTGGAGCGAACTTACCTATGGTAAATGATAATCCGTGGAATCTTGTGATGTTGACTGTGTATTTTCCATAGACCTCTTCACAAATCCCCTCTGGCTTTTTTCACTGTCTGTCCTGACTGGAGATCAGTCATTGCAAGGTAGGGATGAAGGTAAGTAATTGATTTAGAGGAGAAATCAGAGGTTAGAATTGCAATTTTCTTCAAAGGGAACCTCCCCTGTTTTGAATTTTTAGTAGCTGTCTCTGTGTTATTAACAACCCTACTTAGATTTGACAGGCAAGTAATAATGTGGTTATTCATCTAAAAGACAGTGGACCAGAATACATTTCTGGTTTTATAAATGCATTTTAGAAGCTGAAAGACAAATTTCATTACAATAAAGGATGGGGATTTGGTAAATGTAATCTTTGTTTTTTTTATTGGTAGATAAATCTTTCTTTTTCTACAACTACTATAAAGGATTTTGAAGGTTTAATAAATAGAGTGAGCATTTCCCTATTTATTAGTAACAGTAATGTTTGAAAACTGACAATGTGGCATCCATTTCAGAACGCAATAGACCAAGTCATACCTTGTAATAAGCCTTTATTGCCAAAATCTGGCACCGACTTTCACTAATCAAAAATGAAGTTTAGCTTGATAATAAGATCCTGTTCCCATTAAAATAAAAAGAAATTTGACCATTTGTTTTGGTAGTGTTAGAGTGATGTTGTAGCCATAATGGTCCAAAAAATGTGCAAGAGATAAGGATTTCTTTGGGTGGTATCTTTTATGAGAGCAAATGCATAGTTGGGATAGACTTAGACACACTTCTGAATACAGTATAAGGTGTTCTTTTTCAAGTCTGAGGAGAAAAACTAGCCTTAGGACAGAACCCAAGTGTAACAGTCAGGATAACTAATCATAATGATGAGTATTGAAGAAGTCCTTTATTAAGCAAAAAAATTAGGTCACTATCTCCAAAATGTAAGTATAAAAGTAGAATAAATAAATGAAAAAGTACTTTAGTGGGTTATGATTGCATCTGACAAAGTACCTATTTCTTCTCTTTGTTTCTAATTAGAAGTTGCCTACAAGTAATTAGAAACTGTTCCAAGAACACTGATATCATGTTCACTCCTGCAAAATTCTGAGCCCTCTAATCCAATCCATCAAAGTTCTTAAACACATGCTTAATTTTCAGTATTTACATGCTTAAAGTAAGCATATGCTTATGCGCTTTGCTAGATTAGAGCTGGGACTTAGTCCTCTTTTAGGTTCAAGATCTAAGAGAATGGTTTATATCTATAAAAGCCTTGTTTGACTTATCTTTATGAATTTTTGCCAGCTAATTATTTCAAGATTATTTTCTTTAGATTATTGTTTAAATGTGCACTTATAAAAGACTGGTAACTTTTTTTTTAATCTTCCAAGTTGCCACATCATACAAATCATCCAAATGCAATAACTAGACTAACAAGAGCTTTATTTTTAATAATCTAAACATGAGAAGTAACCTGACATAGAGTGAAAATATCATACAAGTGACAACTCTTGAGAAATGTAGTTGAAAAAACAATTAAAATAGAAGTGTAAAATTGTTTCCTAGTGCAAGCTTTCAACTGTATAGATTTTCCTGAGAGAGAGGGATATGAAGTTGTGCTCTTTTTTGTTTTATAATTAGTATTAAAATGATACAGAATACAAAGAGTTGTAATTAATTTTTAGACTTGACCCTGAAGCCCCTCCTTCACGATGAAGTTGTCTTTATTTGAGCAAAAATTCTTCTGGATTTAGTTGGATTAATTGGATGATTTAGGATTTTTTTTGCATGGGCTAAGCCCAGGGGTCCACTTCATACTCCCATTGAAGTGAAGTGGATGACACACTTTGGTCTGACTGGGGGTTAAACACGCTCTTATAGATTTTTAATCATTGTTGTTCTTTTATATTAAAAATAGCTGTTATCTGTAGTATACAGTTTGACTGTGCCTGGTGTCATTTTCAGGGACATAACGCTTCTGGGCAGTTGCCCTTATCTCCAGTAATAAGAAGAGAATATCAAAAGTTTGTAGGATTATAGGAATCAATGTAAATGTAATAGGAATCAATGTAAAAGCATTCAGGAGTTTGACTGGTAATCTGAAATATATTTGAATTAGCTGGAATCTGTGGACAAGTGCAGACATTATACATAAACTGGTATAAATGACCAAAAACCAGTCTTAAGCTATAACAATACAGAAGTTCATTGCGCATAGATGGGTTTAAAATGGCAGAACCAGGTCTAAGATAGACCTGGATGGATATAGTAT
>NW_017729004.1:27940076-27940859 GCF_001723915.1 Gavialis gangeticus | reverse complement strand
GGGAATCTTAGTTTGTGCTCCACACCTGTCAAAGTTCCCCTAGAGCCAGGTCTCCCTTCTCTGGAAAGCACCTTGGAGGATGTTGAGGTTGAGGTTGTAGAGGCAAGTGACACAGCTGAGTCAGCTCCTCCCGTTGTTGTGCCTCTGTCTGCTGAGGAGGGGGATAAGGCAGGATCCCCACCATCAACCCAGAAGTGGGAGGGACGAGGTAGTGTAGTGTGGGATCATTTTGAGGTGGTAGATGATCCCAAGTATGCTATCTGCCAGCACTGCCGGAGATAGATCAGCCAGGACAAGGAGGTGAAACACTTCACCACCATGGCAATGCTGCTGCATCTCAGGAGGCAACATCCTTTACCCCCTTGCTCCTCCTCAGCCTGACAGTAGTGGGAGCGTGCCCAAAGGGAAGTCCCCCTCTCTCTCCAAAACTCCCATCCCCACAAAGCACAGGCAGACCACCCTGGAGCAGTGAGGAAAAGTCACAGACAAAGGGGGATGCACTCCAAAGGTGAGCAAGGTCACCCAGAGCACTGGGGAGATGCTTGCTCTGGATAGCCAGCCCTTCTCCTTAGTTAGGTGGCCAGGATTAAGGTGGCTCATGGCCTCATCCTACCAAGTGCCCGCACAAACCACCTTTAGCAGGATGGTGGTGCCCTGCATGCACAGAGTACTTGAGGGAGGAGCTGCACAAGGTAGGTCCACAGGTAGCTCTTCATTTGACTTTGGCCATCTGGAGCAGCTGTGGTGGAGATCATGCCTACCTCTCCCTCACAGGGCACTGGT
>NW_017729004.1:27934157-27935076 GCF_001723915.1 Gavialis gangeticus | reverse complement strand
AAACTTAAATGATTTAGGTTTCTCAGCCTCTTGCTGTGGCTGGGTGCTTCCTGGGAGCTGATTTTACAGCCACTCCCTGTGCCCAGCCTCCCCCAGGGTTTACTAGCTATCTTTTAAATATAGACAATTATGGGGCTGCAAGTGTACTGCAGGCTGCAGCCATGTCTTGTGTGTCTCATTTGGAAGACATCAAGCCTGCTTTTTTTCCCAAGATATTTAGTGCTTTTAAGGCCTGGTTATAAACAAGCTGCCAGAGCTTCGGTACACAGAGATGTGGCTGGCCTGGGATTAGTGGGCTGTTTCCTCAGGTTAGTAACAGGTGTTGAACTGGCTGGGGAGGGAGGGCAGAAAGGGGCCGGCAATGTCCCTGCACACAGTCCCTGTGAGTGCAGGGTGCTGCCACCATCAACCATGAACAAGCCCCTTGTACAGTCCTGAACCATCCATGCTGCCCAGTGGGGTCCCAGCCACACGGGGAGTCTCCCTGGGCTCGAGTGTAGAAATGTGCATGTGGAAAGAGACCAGTAACAAGGGTGATTTCCCAGTGCCATGCCCATGGAAACTAGGGGTGTGCAACACTTCAGTCACTGATTTGATTCAGAGAAGATTTGGCCTGATTCGGAGGCTGAATCACCGAATCTGAATCTGATCAGGAGACCAAAAGAAATTTCTGAATTAATTCAGAGCCTCCAAACCAATTCAGAAAATATCTGGAAAAAGATTTGGAGATTCAGAGATTCAGAATGCAGTCTTTCAGGGGAACAGAAACCAAGAAGAGGGAGGGAGAGTGGGGTGGGGTGGGGTGGAACTGATATCTGTAACTGGCCAGTGACTGTGATCTTTCCCTAAGTCTCCTTCCAATCACAGTGCTCTGGGGGAGGGATGTAAAAACAGCATATAAGCCTCTGTCTGCAGCCTT
>NW_017729004.1:27932154-27933835 GCF_001723915.1 Gavialis gangeticus | reverse complement strand
ACACACACACACACACACACACACACACAGAGTAAACAGAGAAGAAGAAGAGATAGTACTTAGTTACAGACACATACAGTGTTCTCCATCCCAATTTAATCTCCCAGTGTGAGCCTCCCAGTGCCAGAGGAGGAGCTTGATTTTGAAGCAAAGGACCTGAGCACCCTAGCAAAAGAAATTCTGGGGAATGAGGGGGAATCTTAGTTTGTGCTCCACACCTGTCAAAGTTCCCCTAGAGCCAGGTCTCCCTTCTCTGGAAAGCACCTTGGAGGATGTTGAGGTTGAGGTTGTAGAGGCAAGTGACACAGCTGAGTCAGCTCCTCCCGTTGTTGTGCCTCTGTCTGCTGAGGAGGGGGATAAGGCAGGATCCCCACCATCAACCCAGAAGTGGGAGGGACGAGGTAGTGTAGTGTGGGATCATTTTGAGGTGGTAGATGATCCCAAGTATGCTATCTGCCAGCACTGCCGGAGATAGATCAGCCAGGACAAGGAGGTGAAACACTTCACCACCATGGCAATGCTGCTGCATCTCAGGAGGCAACATCCTTTACCCCCTTGCTCCTCCTCAGCCTGACAGTAGTGGGAGCGTGCCCAAAGGGAAGTCCCCCTCTCTCTCCAAAACTCCCATCCCCACAAAGCACAGGCAGACCACCCTGGAGCAGTGAGGAAAAGTCACAGACAAAGGGGGATGCACTCCAAAGGTGAGCAAGGTCACCCAGAGCACTGGGGAGATGCTTGCTCTGGATAGCCAGCCCTTCTCCTTAGTTAGGTGGCCAGGATTAAGGTGGCTCATGGCCTCATCCTACCAAGTGCCCGCACAAACCACCTTTAGCAGGATGGTGGTGCCCTGCATGCACAGAGTACTTGAGGGAGGAGCTGCACAAGGTAGGTCCACAGGTAGCTCTTCATTTGACTTTGGCCATCTGGAGCAGCTGTGGTGGAGATCATGCCTACCTCTCCCTCACAGGGCACTGGTGTGATCAGTCAGGCCATCAGTGGGCTCTCCTTCAACTGGAGGTGATGGATGAGTCACACATGGCAAGGGAAATCATGGTGGCCATGCATGGCATGGCACAGGGGTGGCTCGTTGGGCAGGGCGAACTCATCCATGGGTTCGTGGTCACCAACCATGGGGCCAATATGGTTAAGGCCAACTTTGTTGGCATCTGCTGTATAGCACACGAGTTCCACCTCATAGTAAGAGAGGCCTTGGAGGGGGACAGAGCTGCTGGTGATGGTGCAGGGGGAGCAACAGAAGGCCATCCGTGAAATGTCATTGCTTGGAGAGATTGGGATCAGTGGCCCCCTTAAAGCAGCGTGGGATACCATCTCCCAGATCTTGGTGATCCTCAAGCCATTTCTCAAGGCCACCTAGACCCTCAGTCTCCGTGGCAATGCCCTCCTTAGCCAGGCAATCCCCATAGTGAGGGAACTTGAGAACCAAATGGAGAAGTTCCAGGGGATCAATGTTCCTGGCTGGGGCAAGCCACTGTCACCAGATGTGCAGGCACTGGTGAGGTGGCTGAAGGAGGGCACCAGGAAACGGCTGGATCTGTTGCAGTCCAGTCCAGTCCACATGCTGGCGGGCATGTGTCACCCAAGTGTGAAGCACGTGCATTGGGAGCACCAAAACCCTTGATCACTGGATGGAAGTGCGGGTGAAAAAAGTTAGAGAGGCAGA
>NW_017729004.1:27921781-27921995 GCF_001723915.1 Gavialis gangeticus | reverse complement strand
ACCAGGAAACAGCTGGATCTGTTGCAGTCCAGTCCAGTCCACATGCTGGCGGGCATGTGTCACCCAAGTGTGAAGCACGTGCATTGGGAGCACCAAAACCCTTGATCACTGGATGGAAGTGCGGGTGAAAAAAGTTAGAGAGGCAGAAGGGCAGAGGTGAGGGGACATGGAACAGAGGGATCCACTTTCCTGTGCCAGCACTCCCAGCACCAGC
>NW_017729004.1:27916481-27916781 GCF_001723915.1 Gavialis gangeticus | reverse complement strand
TAGTCAGGCTCCTGCTAGTCAGTCTTCTTGGAAAGGATTGGATACAGCTCACTAATTACTCTTGCCTAGAATGCCTCTACTTATCCCTATCAAATCCATTTCTTTTCAACTTATTCTTTCTCCAAAAACCTCTTATTTATACTTGGTTTACCCCCCCACACACACACACATACACTTTTTAAAAAGAAAGCTGTCTTTTCCCTGACAGTGTGATCCATCACTGTGCAGGAAAGCACATATCATACACACACACATGCGCGCGCGCGCACACACACACACACACACACACACACACACACA
>NW_017729004.1:27862642-27911481 GCF_001723915.1 Gavialis gangeticus | reverse complement strand
ATGAACTGCACTTCATCAATCTCCTAGATACAAAAACTCATGGACTCAATATAGACACTGGATTTATGACACACTACAACCTGCCTGACATCTGACTCCCCAGGTAGCAGCAGGTACATCTCCACTTTTACCTGCTACATCCCCTTTCCCCTGCCCCCCTTCCCTGCCCCCCCACCAACCTGTCTCTTACCCCAACACCTCAATTTACATTTTCAATGACTGGCTTTCTTGCCTGCATTGCATGCCAGCCTCTGGCTTCTTTACTATTCCTTCCATCTAGAAACAGCACACACACCAACTGAAGGTGCTTCCTCAGCCTAATAAAGGGTTTTAAAACCCAAAAGCTTGTAAAGAAGAATTTTTGCAACTATTCAGTTGGTCTAATAAAAGACATCAAAATGACCCTAAGAACCTTGTCTGGACTATGTCCTTAGACCAACATGGCTACAACCTACGCTCCTTAATACACATAAATGACATGAGTTTTGCTTTTAGCAGCTTGAGGTGCAGTTTCACAGAAACCCCTGCACTTCTCTGCCTGAAACCTGGCAGGCCGCCTTCATGCCTGCACAAGGGGTGATGAATGTGGCAGGACACATGCTAATGAGGGTGGCCATTTAATGCCCCATTCTCAGATCTGGAGGCAGCAGTTTCATTTTTCACCAGCACAGCCAACAGGGCAAAAACATCTCCCTGCTAAGCTCCCATGCCACAATGAAATTGGAGGTATAAGGGGTGGGGCCATATGGGGAGGAGGAGGCCCCACACCATCCTGGGCATGACCTAAAACTGCACCCTGCCAGGGAGGGACACCTGGGTGAGACTTCCGGTGGTGTGGCAGCCCCAGAAAATGCCAGGTCTGTGAACATTTCTGGTGAAAGGCAGGTAGGAGCAGGAGGCAACCGATAACCTCCAGCCACCGCACAGTCCTGGCTGGGGAAAGCCCAGACCTGTAAGATCTTTGAGAGGCCTGAGGCTTACTGGTTGCAGTGGAGTTGTGAGGGTGAGAACAGGGGCTACCATGACTGCAGTTTTCACTCCGCTGTGCCTTAACATACACACAAAGTCACACATTTCATGAGTTTGGCTTTCAGAACCTTGAGGTACAGTTTCCTAGAAACCCCTGCACCTATCTCCTTGAAGTTTGGCAGGCCTCCTGTGCTCAGAAGGGGCTATCATCACCACAGCTTTCATTCAAATCTGTCTTAACACACACACAAGCCACAAGAATGAGCCCATGGCTGAGCTAGGAAGAGAGGAAGACAGGCAGAGGGCTAAAGAAATACTACAACTTTAGTCCTTTCTCTCTCATGCACCCAAACACACATCCTCATACACACAGACTCACCACCCCACCTTTAGACTTAGGAAGTCTGGGAGTCTCCCCTACATACTAAGTGGTCAAATACAGCAGCTGTAGTAACACACAGGCCTGACTGGTGTCATGTGTTTGAAAGTTGCCCTCGCCCACTCTGGTAGCAATTACTGCTTAAAGATAATGAGAAGGTGGATGGGATACATAGGGAAGAAACCAAAGGCTTTGGAGAGCCCCCAAGCCTGGACTGACAGGTGAGGAGCATATCACTGAAATATGGATCTGAGAGAGCTGCAACATGGGATCTAGGCCCCTTTTGCTGATTAAGCAAGCACCTCATTTGGATGAGTAGAGCAGGGCAATTTCCTCCTCTTTTGTGTGCCCTTTCTAAATATTTCCCTGTCTTCAAAATATAAATCTCACTCCTTTTCTCTGAATCCACTCTGTATGAGAGGGGTGGGAGAAGAGTTCAAAGCCCTGAAGCTTCGGGGCTTGTGTGTGAGATAATCAAGGTGGGACAAAACACTCCCTAGCCGCCTGTTTAGCTCAGTTAGTTAGATTGCGGTGTTAATCATATCAAAGGGTCTAATTCTAACATCAGTTAGACTAGATGATCTCTTGAGGTCCCTCCCAGCTTCACTTTTCTATGAGAGCCACCTTCACCATCCCCTTGCCAGATGGCCAAGCCAAACTGGGCTTCTCCTTTTTTTTTAATTCTTTTTTAATTCTTTTTAATTTTTCATCTCCTGCCTCCACCATGGTGATGATTTCCATCCATCTGGATTCTCAGAGCCAGAGAGTTGTGCCCTGCTTCCCCCCTCCCCAGCAGTGATCACCCAGCCCAGTCAAGCCAGGGTGGCTTTTTATAATGCTTGGCCTCTGCATTTCTCTGTGCTGCAATGTGAGGGGCCGAGATGGTGGGGCAGGGGATGTGATGTGTAAGCATAGAGGTGTATGGACCTAGGGTGACAGGTTCACATGAGTTGTTGCTTGGAGTATGTTTTTTCCCCCCTCCCTCCAGCTCCCCATTTTTGACCTGGCTGCTCCCATCTCCCTCCTTGTTTCCCTGCTGGCCAAGGCAGAGCTTCAGTTTTGAAGCAAGAATAAAGAGAGTGCCCCTTTCCCTGTCTCTGGGAAGATTAGACATTCTGAATACACTTCTATAACCGTGGTCATTGACCACTCTTTTCACATTTCCCAACCCTCCTAAGCAATCACCCTCCAAGAGAAAATCAAGATCAGTGAAGTGTTATAAATACTAAGTATAACTTTCAGGAGTCTTCTGTCCTGTCTTCTGTTTTACTTAAGAATCAGGTATCTATTGAAAACCTTTAAATAAATCAAATATTGCCTTTTGCTTTTTACTTAAAAAATAAATTTAAAAAGATAGAAGCAGAATGTTAACCAGTTTGCTGATTCAAATAGTCTCTGATTTTTTCAGGGAATTAAAGTCATTGTTACATACTATTTTCTGGAGGGTGGATTTAGTAGCCTCAGCCTACTTCCAAGTGGACAGAGATATTTGCGATAAGAACCACCATCACAGATTCACTAATTGTTTCCTTAATTCACAACATAAACACAAAGAAAAGGAATAAAGTATACCGTCCTTTTTAGATGACAATCTCCCAAATCACTGAGATAGAGCCAGGTAGGGAAATTTCCATTGCTGTTGCTTGCCTTAGTCCTTTTGTGGGGTTAAACAAAGAAGTTCATTATCCAAAGCTGCCAATCTGGTATCTTTCATGCGTACTCACTTCACACAAAAACTAAACAGATATAGCAAAATCTCCCTGAGTTACTAAAATCTATAACTAATCCAGACAGAAGGCATATAACATAGTTTATACCCATTTATCCACCTGCTATCAAGTTGGTGCATGTCTGTTATCTAAGTGAAATTGTTGGCAGCAAGGCTAATAAGAGTTTTCCCACACTGATTAGATGTCAACGCTGGCACTGTTTCTAGCAGCATATGCTACCCTATAAGCTGAAAAAGTAGCTATATCAACCATCCTTTCTTAGAACATCAAAATCAAGAAAATCTGTTCATGAACTTAGAATAAGAAATTGAAACACCAGAACAATACCCAGTCAAAACAGTGGTGCTACCAGATTGGTATTCTGTCATAGAAAGCAGTCAGTACCATGTAACCTAGGAGTAGGTGTGAGAAACCCCAGGGAGAATAATTATAGTAGAGGAAGTTTCTTCTTAATTTAATGTCTAAATTATATCCCTAGCATTGTCAACTTAATCCACCCATTCCAGCCCAGAAATATAATAGTGAAGCCATACCAGGGTTATTCTTTGCAGCCTGTCCCAAGTGCATCAGAGACAAAGGTGACAAGAGCACACCTGGCTGCATCCAGACCAGTGTGGCCATGCAGTATATGGCTCTGCAAGCACATCCGTGATGCCACATTTAGATGTTCACCACACTGCAAGAGAATGCAGTGGTCCTTGAGTCCTTCAACATTTATCTTCCATTGGCATTGCTTCTGCTGCAGCTGTCATTTGGAAGCCAGTTCAAGTGACATAACCAAGCAGATTAGTTGGAGATCAGTCCAGCAATCATCAGCTTCTAGCATAGTTTAGGTAGCTGGACAATGACATAGTCAATCAGGTGCCAATGCTTAGATCGTGAATGTTGCCATGACATCTTGTGCCTGTGTTCTCTAGTGGAACAGGTTGTTAGTGATGGTGAGTCCATATTCCATGCATTTGGTCAAGGAAAAGATGCCATTGGAGTTGACCTTTTCTACTCCTTCCTTTTCAATGGTTCTGTTCCAGAGGTTATAGTCCCTTCCAACTCTGGCATTGAAATCACTGCACAGAATAAGTCTGTGTCCCTCTGGAAAGTCAGAAATGACTTGTTCAAGGTCAGTGTAGGATTCCGTCTTGGTTTCATTGGCACATCAAGAGTCAGGGCATATGCACTGCTAACAGTGGCATATTGGCTCCCTACTAGTTTAAGACAGAGAGTCATGAGACACTCATTGATTCCGATAGGGAGCTCATTGAGTTGGTTTATAAATTCATTCTTAATGGCAAAACCAACTCCATGAATTTGGCATTCTCCTTCCTAGTTACCTTTCCAGAAGAAGGTATAGCCACCTCCATGTTCTTTGAGCTACCCATCTCCCACTCACTGGGTTTCACTCAGTGTAGCCACATCAATGTTGCATCACCTGAGATCTTGGGCTATGATTACAGTGCATCACCCTGAGCATTCACTATTAGAGTTGTCTATGAGAGTCCTGATGTTCCAGGTCCCAAAAATTATGGTGTGTCTTTGCTGGTATTTTCAACCACAGTAAAGGTTATCCCATTGGACACAGTTATCTAGTCAGGAAGAAATACAGAATACTCTATTAGGCTATACTTAGGGTACCTTTTCTAGCCCCCTCCTCATGTGGGGTGGGCAGAGCAGATCCTGAAGAGGGCTGCTCAGTCACAGTTACAGCTGCTGAGTTGCACTCCCGCCTCATACAAGTGCTAAATGACCTTCTAGTTACTGCCACCTTTATACCAATTCATGACTAGGAGCTTCCAGACCTCACAATCCTGCTCCCATCACCATTAGCTGGTTGCCAAAGGGCTTGAAGAATGTATTGGGAAAAGCTGTTTTCAAGGAAGATGCCTGCACATAATTTCTTATATCATGGAGAAGCTTCTGCATGTCAGCTTCTACATGGCTTTTGACAGAATGGAACTTGATCCAATGGCAAGGAGACCAAGGCAACTGGGGATCTAGTTCCACTGCAGCCTTCATCCACCTTCACAGCCATTCAGATTCTAACATCTTCCACCTGCTCTACCACTGAGGACTTGTAGACCCATGGTTAGGGGCTGGGCATGCTTATTATTGTGGCAACCTGTACTCACCATGTCACAGTACCATCAAAGGATATATGTGGCTTTTCAAGAGAGAAAGCATTGCCATCTGCTGTCCTCAGCACATCCTGTTGGTGTTGTTGCTGCTTGGTCCATGACCATTTATTCATCAGAGTTACCCCTGCTTATTTCACATATAACTCCCTGAAGGTCCTTCCACTATCTGCCACCTGTGGATGTGCTGGGTAGCAGTACAGCTCTGCCCCTCAAGTTGTACAGATACACCCGTAGTGAACAGTTGGCTTATACTCTGAAACAATATTTTTGTCTTCTACCTATAACACAACAAGAACCTTCCCAAGCATACCAAGCCTAGCATTATTACAGCCTGCCAGGTTCTATCCGGTGATGTGGATAGCACCGTGTTTCACTGTATACAGTTTCACTGTAACTGCATAATGATGTGTTCAACTGTTCACAACTTTAGAACCATAGTAAGACACTTTAACTGCTATGCCACTCTGTCCCATTCTTTAGTACATGCTCTGATACAAAACTATTCCAGTTTTCACTGCATTCAGAACATTGGACATTCTCCATAGTGTACCACTTTCCTTAAAAATTCTCCTAAGATCTTGGACTTAAATGACATCTTGTAGCAATGAGGATTATAAACTATTTGTGTGTTCTGTTTAGCATTATTTCCTCTTACCTGACTGAAATTTACTGCTTATTTCCAGTGATTTTTTCCCCTTTGTTCTTCTATTGTAGGAAACATAGAAGAACACCTGTATTACCTTCTATATTCAATTCATTACCTTCTGCAACTCTCTTATCTATCACTTTTTTTGTGAACTAAACGGTCCTAGTGTTTTCAGTCTTCCTACATATGGGACTCTCCAAGCCTCTAATTATATTCTTGCCTTTGAAGCTCTTCACTGTCTGCTGTATGTTTTCTTGAGCAAGGGTAGCCAGATATACAGTTGCTCATGTGAGTGTGTTCCACTGTTTTATGTGAGATGCAAGGATTTCTTTGGGTGATATCTTTTACTGGACCAACTACATAGAGTGCAAGACATTCTTCTTCAGGTCTGAGGAGAAAAACCAGCATCACAATACTAGAAAACTGGAAAAGGGGGAAGAGAGAGTTGAAAAAGGAGGGAGAGAAATTCAGTAACCTGTTACAATACAAAAAGAAACCCCCTGTGACTGCACACACCTGGTTGTCAGCTACACCCCACACTGGAACTGAACAAAAGAATCATCAAAAAACTACAGCCTATATTTGACAAACATTAGACTTTAAGAAAAATATTTGCAGCCCCTCTGATCTTGGCTTTCTAACAACCCCATAATTTTGCCCAGCTCATCATCAGAAGCAAACTCCTCACTGAGCAATGGACATCAAGAGAGACACAGCCTTACCTTGGCAAGAAATGCTTAACCTGTCAACACATCTCCATAGCTACTATAAACATCGCCTCCCAATAATGAAACCATCAGAATCCAGGGATCGTAGGGATTTTTTTTTCCCAAAATGTCTTATATCTGATTCAATGCAAAGGATGCCCTCATGGCATCTATGTGAGTGAAACTAAACAGCAGCCAGAATGAAGAAAAAAGATAAAGGACAAAGACACATACACCATCAGGAACACATTTCTCACAGAACAACCACTCCTTCTTGGACCTCACTAACCTGCTCAAAGGAAATCTAGCCAACACTTTTAAAAGGTGAACCTGGGAGCAAAAATCTATAAGCTGTCTGGACACTAGGAACCAAGGATTTAACACTGAACTGGTTTTATGGCAAATTATACCTAAGTCCTGAATTGTTTCCATACAGGAAAGAAGATAACAATCGTTTTGATAGGCCTTGATCTCCCCCAGTAATCAACTTCTTTTCTTCTGCTGTTTGTCTGCTACCTCTGGAAATTTCCCTCCCCACTCTTACAACTGTTTTTACTATCGTTTTGCTGGCTTTTCTCTTCAGACCTGGTGAAAAATACCTTGCATTCAAAAGCTTGTCTAACTCTATCCCGGCTACGTGGTTGGTCCAATAAAAGATATCATCCAAAGAAATCCTTTCCTCACCTAGTTTTTGGACCATCACAGCTTGGTGGCAGTTGCAGCAGCAGTCCTTCAATACAAGGATGATAATCAGAGCCACAAAACTCTAATATTTCCACTATTTTCTGAATTTCAATATTTAATGTATTACCTTCTATCCTTTTTTATGCAGTCTTGCACTGTTTGCTTTCTGATTGCTGCACACTCAGAAGAGATTTTCACAGTGATGCCAAGTCATTATATCAAATGCTTCATTAATTTAAATCCAGGATAGTTCAAATTCTACCTTCCAATGTGTTTTGACTTTAGCATAAAGTAAAATATTTACAGACCTAGTAGTGGTATGAAGTCCAAGCTAATATCCACAAACTCAATGGAAAGGACGACATTGATTTAAGAAATTTCCACCCACTTAATGGGACTGCTAGGAAGAACATTTCATCTTACACCTTTTCATGTTTTTCATCCTGTGTAGCTAGTGACCTGTATTTTATTTCTAGCTTCCTCCCTGGTGGTAATCTTTTTCGTACAGCTTTAAGACAAATAGTAGATAAAGACTAAACTTTGTCTTTTGTGTAATATATTTATTGCAAAATATGCTTGTGATAACAGAAAAGAGCTGGTGGATGATTTCAAAACAGTTCCCAGTGGAAATATGTCCACGCTTCAAGAGCACCAGTGGGACTGACAATAGTAGATGCTCCCATGTTTAACCAAAGAAACAAAGAACTGAATAAGTATGGTGAATGAATGATCTTCTTCCTATCTTGGCAGATAAAGATAAGGCAGAAGCATGTTGGAAAGGTGGGGTGATGAGTTGTATTTGTCTGTAGTGTAGATTTTTTGTGGTTATTATTGCTCTTACTGCTGTATGTTATCTCATTCTGTCCAAACAGAGAAAACGGTGATTGGAAGAGGCAAAGGACTAGGTACAGAAAAGGACCCTGGTACCTAATTGCCACTTGTGCAGTCTAAAGGCAAAATCTAAAATAAAGACTTAGGGCCAGATTGTAATCAACTTTGCCGGTGCCTTAGACACTGTAATAACTTGTAGATGGCTCAGGAGGAGGCTCTGGAGAGAGTTCAACTGCTATGGTTACTTCTGTTTTTTAACCAGTGACTGTCTAATATAGCTATTCTGAGCCAGGGTGCCACAGCTCCCTGGGATGCCCTGAGATTTTTCAAAGGATGCTGCAGGATCACACACAATTTTTAACACTGTTAGGTATGCAAACCGATTCATAAGATAAACTGAAAGATTTCAAATAGGAATGTATAGTGTTCAGAACAGTCTGACCTGTTGTGATCTTTCTGAGTTCTTTGCAACCAAAATAGTTTCCTAAGATTTTTCCATAGTCAAAAAAAACAAAAAAAGGAAAAACGAAGATCTAGCATTTTGAAAGGAAAGCCTTGAGTCTAAAAAGGTGGGTTAATGTAAACCACTATGTAATGTAAAACATTAGAAAAAAGAAAGAAAAAGCAGTGGGTTCTGGTCCTTGCTTTTTATTCAGTTTAGATTAAGTCATTAACTAAAAACAGGCTGAATATTCCTGAGTGAGTGCTCTAACCACTGGGCATTTATAAAATGGGGAAGGATTTTTCTGTTAATTTCCATGGGCCTGGGTCCTTCGAATAAATTGGCAGGGAAAACTAATCTCTGGAGTAACATGCTGCCTAATGAAATTAAAACTATACACTGCTAGCTCCTCATTGAAATAGGGAAGTGATGGGGCAAACCAATGTAAAAGCAGTGTAAGTGAACTAGGTAAAGAGCCTAGAGTTTACCTTGGAGAACTGTCACCCTCTCTAATTTTTCCTTGGCCTGATGAAACTTTTTCTCTACCCAGGAGAACTCTTCCCATCTACTTTCTCCTTTGCCTGATGAAGTGCATGTGAGCCCAAAAGCTTGCAAAGAAAAAAAATGTTTTTGCATATATTTAGTTGGTCTAATAAAAGATATCACCTCTACCCAAAGAGTTTTGTCTGCCTGAAACATGGAAGATATTGTATTTTGTTATTTGAAATGGAAGCTTCACAACGTGAAAAAGTAGCCAAATTCAGCAGCTACATATACTCTCCAAGACTGGACTAAATATTAACATTGGACTTATGGCACCCCACATCCTGCCTGCCATCTGAAAACCCCAGGTCCCATGCCTGCTCCAGCCATTTTCCCTTCCTCATTCACATTCTCATAAAGCAGCTTTTTACAAACTGGCTTTTCTGCCTTGGAGAACTGTCATCATCTCCAATTTCTGCTTGTCCTGATGAAGCTTATCTTCTACCCAGGAGAACTCTTACCACCTTTAATACAGTATCACCTCTACCCAAAGAGTTTTGTCTGCCTATGTCCTTAGAGCAACACGGCTACAACCAACACCTCTATTACCCACTCCAACTTTGGTATTATCATGTTATTAAAAGTCGTGAGAACTCAGAACAAAAATATTCTATATTCAGAAGTAATGTCATAAAGAACAATATATTTTTCCCATGGAAGTTTTAATTGTTCTTGATTAGGCCATGAAAAAAATGCAAAAGAAAAACAAGTATGTAGTTTAATTGTGCATAATAAACAAGAATCATACCTCCTCATCGAGATGAAAGAACCTCTTCCAGGACTGATTCTTATCTCACTGATGCTAGTGTTATATCAGTAAAACTTCACTGCATTTAGTTTGACTGAGCTATACTGAATTTACACTGACACAGATAAGATCAGAATCAGCAGGCACATGCACTTCCCCTTTTTTCTCCCACTCACTCAGCTGCCAGAATCAGCAGCACAAAAATCAATAGCTAATATTTTCATTGCCAGGAAAGAGAAAAAGAAAGAGTGAGCAGCAAGACCAAGACGAGGTCATTCTCTCAGCCTGCCAAACCCATGTAAGCACTTGCCAACAATGAGTATAGGGAACTATTCTGCATTCTGCCAGTCCCTTGTGCTAATTGACCATGGTGTGTATGTTAACACATGCAACATATTCTGTGATAAACATCACACCCACCACACACATACACAAACCTGGAATTGACCAGCAGTAAAAATCTGCTGTAAAACATTTCCCATTGTTGTTCCTACTGTGATTGACATCACAGGTTATTAAATATCTGTATTCCTGTAATGGTTAATTGACCTTCTTAAACAAATCCACAACTGGTTAGATATATAAGTAGGGACTTAGACATGTAACTCCTATATTAAACGTCTAAGTTAAAAATTTAGTTCTTCAAAACCTCTGCCTAAGTCTCATGTTCTAGGGCAGCAAAGTTGAAGACTCTTAAGGCACGTTCCCATGAACATGCTTGCGTGTTTCCCAAAAGACAACTAGCAGTGGCACATATCTGTGGTACTTCTAATTGTCCCTGAGAAACACCCCTGTGCATGCACTCTGGCACACAACAAATTGCCCTGGGGAGGCTGGGGCCAACAACTGGGCTCCTGGGGCTACACCTGCACCTCCTGGAGCTGCAGCAGTGGCGATCCAGGCATGCAAAACCTGACCAGCAACTAGAGCATGGCTCTGGCCAGCCAGGCTCCAGTTTCAGACAGCACACACTGCTGCCACATGCACTGCACCACCTTTTTTCTCTGCACTTTTTTTAAATACTGGGATTTTCTAGCATCTAATTTTGCCACCTTGCTACAATTAGGCAATTCAGCAAACCAATTCATATGCACCATGTGAATTTTGCAGCACCTCAAAATCCTTTGAGGCACTGCAAAGTGTACATTCCCACTTGTGGGCACGGGGGCTTAGGTGCTCAGATGATCCAGGAATAGGGGCCATATAAGCAAGAATTCAGACGTGTGCCAGGAGAAAATGCTTACAGCAGGAAAAGAAGTAGAGCCATCAATGATGTTTCTGCACAAATAATTCAAAAAGTGACTTTGTGTCCAATTTTGTATTTTCATTAAAGTTCTTCATCTCAGCTGGCAGAATAATCACTCATAATTTCAAAGGATGACCTAGATGACTGAAGCTTGTTCTGTAATGATGTTGTTAAATTGAGTCGCAAATGGTCTTAGTGACTATGGCAGCATTTTCTATGTTTGTGTGAAAGAATGCCACCAATGAATATGATGAGTAGCAATGATACAAAGACATGATGGGCATGTCTACACATGCATTAATGCACCATAATAAGGTGCATTAATTTTAGTACCTGTAATAACAGGTACTAACTTAATGGACTGTAATTGGTGCTACTGTTTAGTAGTACCAGCACATATCTTTTAGGTGATGCTAATAAGAATTAGAATTAGTCTTCTGCGCTTCTAGTGTCTCATGTAGATGTGCCCAATGACACTCTTACCAGGTACCTTTTGGGCTTAAATCATGTTTACAGAACATTTTAAGAACTTGAAAGGGTACACCTATATCCTTCTAACTGAAATCAGAGTGTTTTCCTCTCACAAATTCTGACATTTTGAATCAGAACACCTATCTGCCTATCTGAATAGGTTTTTCTTGCCACCACCATTTCATAGATTTCATAGACATTAGGGCTGGAAGGGATCTCGGGCGGTCATTGAGTCCAGCCCCCTGGCTCAAGGGCAGGAAGTCAGCTAGGGTCACAGGACTTCAGCAATATAAACGTCCAAATGCTTCTTAAAGGAGTCCAAAGTAGGTGCTTGCACCGCCTCTGGAGGAAGTCTAGTCCAGGCCTTGGGGGCTGGGATAGTAAAGAAGTTATTCCTTATACCCAGCCTAAAATGTTCTTGGAGGAGTTTGTGACTGTTTGACCTTGTCATCCCTTGGGGCACTTTGGTGAACAGACATTCCTCCAGATCCTGATGCACACCCCCAATGCACTTATAGGCTGCCACCAGGTCACCCCTGAGCCTGTGCTTTTTCAGACTGAAGAGTCCCATGGCTCTCAGCCTCTCATCATAAGGCCTGTTCTTTTGCCCTCTGATCATACATGTGGCTCTCCTCTGGACTCTCTCAAGCTTCTCCATGTCCCTCTTGAATTGTGGAGCCCAGAATTGGATGCAATACTCCAGCTGCGGCTTTACCAAGGCCGAGTACAGCGGGAGGATGACATCCTGATATTTATTTGAGAAGCATCTATGGACACAAGTCAGTTTGGTTTGCTTTACCAGCTGTGACATCACATTGGTGGCTCATGTTCATCTTCTGGTCAATCATGACTCCCACGTCTCTTTTGGCCATGGTGCTAGTAAGTGCAGCACTGCTGAGCCTATAAATGTGCCGCAGGGTTTTTTACCCAAGGTGGAGTACCTTACATTTGTTGGTATTGAACATTATCAGGTTTGTATCTGACCACTTTTTAAGTCTATCCAAGTCAACCTGGATCACCAGCCTATCCTCAGGTGTGGACGCTCTATCCCAAAGTTTGGTGTCATTGGCAAACTTGGCCAGTCCACTTCTGAAACCAGGATCCACATCATTGATAAAGATGTTAAAGAGAACAGGTCCAAGTACGGAGCCTTGGGGGACACCACTGTTCATGGAGCGCCATAAAAGATTTCATAGATTTTATAGACATTGGGGCTGGAAGGGACCTTGGAAGATCATCGAGTCCAGCCCCCTGCCTCAGGGGCAGGAAGTCAACAGGGATCATAGGATCCCAACACGATAAACATCCAAATGTCTCTTGAAGGTGTTCAAAGTAGGTCCTTGAACAACCTCTGGTGGCAGTCTATTCCAAACCTTGGGGGCTCAGACAGTTAAGAAGGTCTTCCTTATGTCCAGCCTGAAACAGTCATGGAGGAGCTTATGACCATTTGACCTTGTCATTCCTTGGGGCACTCTGGTGAACAGACATTCCCACAGATCCTGGTGAACACCCTCATAAACTTATAATTGGCCACCAGATCACCCCTGAACCTGTACTTTTCCAGGCTGAAGTGTCCCATGGCTCTCAGCCTCTCTTCATAAGACCTGTTTTCCTGACCTCTCATCACGCGCATGGCTCTCCTCTGCACCCTCTCAAGCTTCTCCACATCCTTTTTTAATTGTGGAGCCCAAAACTGGACGCAGTACTCCAGCTGCGGCCTCACCAAGGCCGAGTACAACAGGAGAATGACATCCTGGGATTTGCTCAAGAAGCATCTATGGATGCACACCAGCATTTTGCTTGCTTTACTAGCTGCAGCATCACACTGAAGGCTTATGTTCATCTTGCGGTCAATCGTGACCCCCTTTTGTCCATAGTGTACTGTATCACAAACTGTTAAAAGATTAAATTTAACAAAGCTTTTTTTATCAACAAGGTGAACAGTCATGATGATTAAAAATACTTATCTCAAGAGCTTGTACAGTAGTTTGTATTTTCTGGCATGTTTCTAAGTTATGTTGTTTGAAAACAAATGAAAAACAGATTATCTATTAGCTCATTTAATAGATTGCTATTTACATTAATGAAAATACCTGGATGCATGCCTATTAAAAATATTTAGAAGGTCAGAAAGTGAAAAATGATTCTTCTGCTTCTCATTTCCAGCAATCTGGAAAGTAAAATATTCACAGACAGGTTCTGTAGCATTCACAGTCTCCAAAAAAACTATACCTCCATGTCAGTGATGTATTCATATATGCAACACACAGGAATCTAACTATCACAAACTAGTATAAGAGGTGCCTTGGCTGTGATAGTAATTATGATTGCATTACCATTATGACTAAGAGCTTTATGACATTGCCCGTGATGGACCCCAGGCCTCTTACCTTTTTATTGCTGTTCCTTTTTATAACTTCACAATTTATTTATTTAAAATACTGCCTCAGAATGTAATTTTACATATAGAAGAAAGAAAAGAATAGTATAATGTATGCTACAATTCAGCCTGGGTACCCCAACTTGAGAGCAAGAATTCATTGTACTACATATTGTATAAGCATAAAGATGCAGTCTCTGCCCCCAAACACAGGCAAAAGAAAAATTATCATTATTCCTGTGCCATATGTGAGGAACTGAGGTGCAGAGCAGATAAGTGACTTGCCCAAGGTCAGACAGAAAGAGCCAGGAACTGAATCCAGATCTCCTGAGTCACAGCCTGGTGCCTTAATCATCAGAGCATGCTTCTGTCCTTGGAAAGTGTCTGGTTTTACAATTCCATTGGCCTGATTTACTGGCAAAGTCCTGCAAAATGATTCTTCCCTCTATAGAAAATTGATGCCTTACCAACAGGGAACAACAAGCTTCTGTCAGGCTGAATGCATCTCCCACCTAGGCACTTCTGCACTATCAATCCTAAAGAAATATGATGAGAATAAAGCTGGGGCTTCTGGGTGCCATAGCACACATTTCGGCTCTCCTCAAGACCCAATGAAAATGATTTGTTATAACAAATGGTGCTTTAGGATGAGACAAGGATCTTGCCATTGAGAAAACATCTGGTACTTGTCAGCCACCATTTAGACTACAGGAAATGGCTAATAAATTTCTCAGAGAACTTCATTGATGCTTCCTGGTCTGCTGAGTGTCCATTTCTTTTTTTAATGTGGACAACTCAATTAAGCAAAGAAGTAAGATGTGGGCTTGATTGAGATCTTACACAGTCCCATTGACATTATTGAGTTGTTGCATCAGCTTTCAGCCTGGGTAGAATTTGTATCAAGACCTCTAATAGCAGGATGACAAACTAATCTGTTATGAATGTTAATATCCAGAATTTGCTAAAGATTGGGTTTAATTACTAGTCACTAACTCTGCTGTCTGCTTGTAAGAATTGTATTTATACTTTATATCTAACCATCTATTGTACCCCAGGATTGTGAATTTGGTCATTCTTATTTTGAACTGTTTCTGAAAACACACATTGTAATATGCTACTGTAGAGGGTTTTGGATAATTGATTTAATAGCAATACCTTTTTCTTAGTCATTAATGTAATGTAATTAATGTGTTGTGTTACCTAAAAAAAAGTCAGCAAATGTTTATAGGTTTAAATATAAATATCTACTGAGCTAACATTAAAAACTGATTCCAGAAGAGGTTTTTTTTCTGTTTTTAAAGCTTGGAATGTTTTATTTTTTCCTCCTTACAGCTTTGCACAATGAGTTTAAATTATGTTATCTACTGTCTAAACTAAATGCTGCTATCTAATCAGAAGAGCTTGTTTTGGTTTGAAGTCCAGGATTATCAGGTTATATTTTCCAGCAAAGCAATAAAACAGATACCCCCAGTGAAGGTATTGGGGGAACTCTTTAAGCAAACATTTCTGTATTCCATTCCTTCATTCAAGCAGTATTTTCCCCCCTTTTGTGTCCGTTTCACTGAATAGTAACAAACAATTCACTCCCTGGGGATTCTGTGTATTCATTTACTGTAGCAGATCTGCTTGGCAAGAGATATTTCATGTTATGCATAATGCCGGCATGCAGTACATCAAAACAAGGCAGAGTTTTTCATTAAATATTATTTGTTCAATAGGTATGAAGTCTTGTATTAAACCATTTGCTAGCTCTTAGTGGACCTGTCTATCAGATGCTCATTATTATGAAAGCAGCTTCACTGGACAAGCATTAGAAGACTGAGAGATTTTAGAAAGATCCATTCTATTTTTATTTGGGGGAGGGGGAGGTTCCCTTCAGCAGGCATTTTGTTGAGTAGGCATCACTGTGCTGAAGAATGGTGAGTATCAGCCACTCTGGATATTTAATTGTTTCCCTGTTTAACCTACTTGCTGGAAATGTCCTACTTGCAAATTTTGTTACTATGGTCAGAGCCAGCCTTATGAGTGGGCAATGTGGACGACTGCCCAGGGAGCTGTGGTCAGGGGGGTGCCAAACATGCATACATGGGGGTGAACAGCCTGCACTCAGAGAAGGACTCTCACCCTGCCCCACCCTGTCCCAGGCAGGAGGAGCAGTGCACAGCCCAGCCTGCCCCATGTCCAGCCATTGCTTAGGAGGAACTGGACTGGGAACATACAGGGCAATTCACCCACTTTGCTCCCGTACAGCAGCAGCAGTGTCTGCCCTCCTGCTTGCCTGGTGCACCATGCCGATCTGCCTCCCTGCCAGACTGTGGCTTGTGCTCCTGCCCTCCTGCTTCTGCCTCTGCCTGCAGCAGCACCACTGATTTGTGTGGGGAGTGGGTACCAAAATATAAGTTTGCCCAGGGCATCATTTTCCCTAAGGCCAGTGCTGACTCTGGTGTCATGCTCCTTGAGTAAGCAATCCCTTCTGAGATCCTTCTGCAATGTGTGTTGATATATATAGGACACAAAGTGGATAGTATACAAAACACAAAATACCCTTCTTCAAGTCATTTTAAGTCTTCAAAAGCTTGTCCAACATCTCTCCCAGCACTACAGCTGGTCCAATAAAATTATCACTAAAAATATTGCCTCTTTAAAACTAGAGAGTCACATCTGAGTACTGTCTTATCTATGCTTGGCATTCCCATCAAGTCCTGATATACACGAGATATTGCTGCCTCCCATTCTCTTGAAGACCAGATTACCTGAAGGCCATAACTTTGCCAACCAGTGACAGCCTACAAGATATGACAACTGTCCCCTCCATTTCTCCAGGAATCAATATCTTTTGATCTCCAGGTTCTCAGAATAGCTGTGGAACCAGAACTGGGGCCAAGGAATTATCTTTTTACAGCTATAAACCTGTTTATTTTGTTTGAGGGCAATGTACAGTGTCTGAGACACTGTGGCTATGTCTACACGAGACACTGACTGTGCAGCCGTTCCTGAGCAGTCATTTAGTACTTGCATACACAAGTACTCAATGACTGTGCAGTAACCAGAGTTACTGCACAGTAGCATCACAAATGGCTTTTAGGTGATACTGACTGCACAGTAGTTCATTATTATTGCACACTAGTATCATATCATGCTTGGTGCCACGCGATGCTACTGAACACTAGTAATGACCTACTGTGCAGTCAGTGTCTCGTGTAGATGCGGTTTGTGTTGTCTTTCTTGTTTAGTTCTTCTACCAGTCCCCTTTTGAAGCAAGTAGCCCACCATCAATTCACATAGGTATGAACATACAAATGAACTCGTAGGTATGAATAGATATAAATATTTCCCACTTGTCTATATATGGTATGTCCTTTTTCAACAACAAAGCCCTCCCAGGAATAGATGGCATCCCATGGGAGCAGGAGCAGGCCAGAAAAAGGTAAAACCATGACTGCTATCTAGTCCATCTTCCATATGTGTCCAAAAACCTGTACATAGGTCAACAGTGCTAGATGCACTTCCTATGCCTTCCCTTTGAATATCAGCACACATACACAAGTACGCATTCATGCACACACGCACAGTATCCCTCTCAGTAGAGAAGAGACAGAATTTGTGAATGTTGTGAATGCACAAAGGATTGTATTTGTCATGCTGGCCACACAGGGTATGTCTATACAACACAAGGTAGAACTTGGTAGAGGTACATTAGTTGGATTTGCACATGCCAGCTCCAGATCTGGAAGCAGTAAACATGGTGAGTCTGTGGTGCCGTTCCCTAATTAATAAGCTCTACTTCTTCCTAGAACTCATTAGTTTGGGTGCTACACCACACTACTTCAGCTATCCTGTATACAGTTCTGGTTGTAATGCACACAGAACTAACTCAAAGTATCTCTTTGTGGTGCTGCATTGTGCTGTTTAGACACAGTCACGCTGTCCCCATAATTATCATTCATTTGGCATTCCCAGATCACAAAGTGTCAACATACACTGTTTGCCTAAATCCAAATCCAGATTAACTCATCATAGAATGGAATATGAGTGGTACTATAACAAAGAAAACCATTCCAGGCAGGGATGCCCATCCATCATTTCCCCTTGAGCAACATGTTATAGTATTGTCAGCAGAGGAAAAGTGGTTTTCTTTCCTGTAATTACTTTGGTGAATGCCAATCAAGCTTTGGTGAATTTCAATAAATGAACAAGGTTTTTCAATGAGTTGAAGACATACAGCGCTGTTTACTAGGATTTGAATCTCTGGCCCATATAAATCATTGGAATCCTTATGGGAATACATGCTCTGATTGTTAGTTAAAAGGAATTTGTGCAATTTTTTTTAATGGCCAAGCTTTGTAATTTGAATACATAGGCAGATGTTCTAATAGGCCTAGAAAGATCCCTTACATTCTTATACATGCTTAATAAGGTAAAAAGGGGACATGTAGAATCACAAGAAACTGACACAGGAAAGATTTTTTTTAAGGTACCTGACGTTATATTTCAGATTAGATTTGCAGGGTTCTTCAGTGAGTAAATATCCAGTAAAATTATGTTATAAAAATGAGAATAAGTCATCCTACAGGCATTTTTAGATTCATCCATAATAGCAAAGGATGGAATAATCTGTATATATAAAACCAGAATCTTTTGAACAATCATTGGAAAGATCATTAATGTATAATACACGTTATTACAAATATAATGTATAATATAAATAAATGAGGGTCAAGAACCATTCTCATGTTATTCTAAAGGCAATAGAAGGTATATCAAATTCACATCCTAGCAATATTACTTTCTGATAACAGTAAGAATATGTATTGTGAATTATTATTAATATTAAGCATGGTAAGATAAAAACATTTCATTTCATAGCACAAAATACCACTGTCTACTTTCCCTTGAAACGTATCATCAGCTTGCCTTTTATTAAGCATTTTGAAAGGAAAATGAATCATATTGCCCTTCTCAGTAATATAGTTAAACTTGTCATTGGAGAATGAAATAATGTCATTTAATAGGTTAAAGATTAGCAAAATCATCTAATCACTGTAGCCACTAGTCCAGCACTGGGGAGGAAATGTTGCAGTAGAGGAAAACTCGTAAACAGAGACGTACCAAATTCATGTTTTCATGATTTTCATGGAAGCTGCAAATTTGGTAGGTCGCCTGTGAAACAGCCCAGAAAACAGGGAGGAAAAAAAGGAGCTGCAAACAGAGGCAGGAAGCATGGGGAGAGGGAATAAGGAGGAAAGAGGGGAGATTTTCCTGGAGGAGTGCAGTGGGCCCCCACACCTCTGATTGGCTGAGGGCCTCAGGAAGTTGTGCCCCTGCCCAGAGATTGACAGGCTGACATCTATCAATTTCTGGGGAGGGGCGAGACTTCTGGGACCCCTCAGTCAATCAGAGGCATGGGGAGGCATGCCACGCTCCACTGTGAAAATGACTTTTGATGCTACTCTGGGACCATGAAACCTGGAGGCAGCCTCCATGAATTAGGTAGGTCCCTACTCATACAGCCTGAAGACTTTATCTAGCTATTGTTCAATATTAGAACAATTGGTCAATATACACAGGCTTCATACAGACATTCTGTTTCTCTTGGGAGTATTGCTGCTGTCCTGCGGGAAACGAAAAGTGTACAGATGTCTAGATTTTTTTCTCCCAGGGTAAAAATAGCCACTCCAGGAGAAACATATTCTGGGAACAACTAGCATTAAATCTCTCCTAATACAGTGTTTCCTGGGAGAGTGAATGTCTGCAGAGAACACAGTCATCCATCATCCCCCCCCCAACACTCCTGAGGAAGAGTTGGTTGCTTGCTGGACTCTGCTGCTCCAGCAGGGAGCAGAATATGCCCCCTTTACAATTCTTACCTTGTGCTGCAAGGAAACACAGCTGACCATGTGCAGTTTAGGTCAGCCAATTAAGGCTTCCATATGCACTGCTGCCATCTGTCACCAGCCAGACTAAGGGAGCTTTCAGAGCATGCTGAGATATGTGTACAGCATTCCTCCTCCATCCCCCTCCCTAAAGCTTCACCATGTCAGCACAGCAAGCTCTCTACTCTTTAGAGCCTCAACATGCCTGTACAAACAGTTTTGGGTCAGTTTTTCTGCTAGGAGAACAAACCTGTGAGAATTCTTCTAGATGATTTGAATGTATGTATGCAGCCATAGCCTATGGTGCTTTTGGGTTTTAGATAAGTGGTTACCATGCTGAAGATAAATAAAATACCCTTAGGAGTGATACAGTGATGATGAAATCAATGCATATTCACTTTAAGTAGGACCAATTGTGTTACATGGTATGTGGTCCTTCTATGGGCACACATTGAGTTAAACAAGGATCTTCTCTGACTTCACCTTGGCCAAAGTAAGTATTAGGTAGTTGCAGTCCATGTCTGCAGGAAGAGAAATGGAGATCAGGAAGCGATCCTTTCCAGATGCTCGTGCCCCTAAAGATGGATAACAAAGGCAAAATTTTGCCTTATTGAGATGTCCAACAAACACCACAGTCTGTACACTGGCAAGGGTCTGGAACAAACTGCCTCTTGCTGCTCTCCAAAGACCTCAGAATTCTGCAGCAGTTTCAAAGGAGGTCTGTTCCTAACACACTTGATAGAGCCCTTCTAGGCTGATAAGCCAATGAATGTAAAACAGGATATAACATTTTGCAGCTCCGTGAGGATCTTTCTTGCAGTATATTGTGTTCAAAGGGAGTGTGTTCAAAGCTCACCTATACCATTATTCCAGCACTAGGCATACTGAATTAACTGGATGGTACTCAAGAGAATCAGTGATTGCAGTAGTCGCACACCATCATCTCTTGTGCCGTTGTAGAAAGGAGACACAAAGCCTTACTCTAGTCTTATACCAGTTTTACATGATAGGCTGGTAAGGTTAGCTCTACATAGAAGGTAAATCAGATTCACAATCTGCTGTGTGCTCCACCATGCACTGTACTTTATAGATGCCATTTTCGCTGTTAACATTTGTATGTGTAGCTGTTTTCATTCATGTCTTATTTCTGTTTGAAACATTTGTGGATTGTTCATTTCTCATATTGCTATCAATACATAAATCCACAGGACAGTCCAGCTCCCCATGGATTTAGCCATGACCTGTCAGTGTCCGTGGTCTAAAGATTCAAGGGCCCTCCTGAATTCATTTCAGGTCTTGAAATGGAGAGTTACAGTGTGCCAGTAATAACAGTGACTCATGAGATGATGAAGCTGAGTCATAAAATGGCCATAATATTTGTGCATAGACAAAAGGAACACAGAAAAAATTAAGTTGGAGAAATAAAACAATTCTGCAATGTAAGAATACTGGGGAAAGAATACTGGGATACTTGAGATGATAGCTATATGAGAATTATTTTCCTTCCTATGTAACAATTACACCTTTAACCACGGAAATCTCTATTAGGAATTGTCACAGTGCACTTTCTGGGTTACATCAGCAGAATTCTGTATTATTCATCATTGATAAGCATTTTATTATTGTTTGATGTTCATTCAATTGATCTTTGAAAGCTGAGAGTTATCTGACACTGTCTGAGCATGTGCAGCTAAGCAGACCGCTCCCCCAACTCCCCTCCCCAAGGCTGCTCGAAAAAATGTTTGCTAAGTCCCAGAAGTTGTTTACCATGAAAACACAGACGTGTTCCTTGGATAGCTACTGTTGTGCGTGGTCTCACATGACAGCTAAATCAATGCTGCTCCTTTTTTTCAATTTAATCTGCTGCACTTATAAATCAGTGTAATGGGCAAGAGTTTTCAAATGGAAACAATGTTTGAGTTTCCAACAATAGTAGGGAGATAAGTATTCTGTCCAAGACATCAGATCAGTGAGGACCAAAATGTGTATGCTGTGGTAAAGATTCACAATTATATGTTAAACATTTATCTGCCTGTCCCACACTAGCATTTAAGAAAATAATTTGTAGAGATTTTGGCATCTTCTTCCTGCTGATCGAACAGATAAGGGAGAACATTCAGGTACAAATGAAATAACCACTAGATGGACTGCCAAGCAATGACACCCTGAATAGGGCACTATTCCACATAAATAAGAGGGACAGAATCAGGCTTTATTACTTTTTAATTAAGAATGAGGTTGTAGCTCACTCTTACATATCCATACTAAGGGAGAGAAAGGAGTAAAGTTTCCCCCAGTCCTGTGCAAACTGCAGAGCAGCCCCTGCATTTGAAGGACCTGAGGGTCTGCACCAATGCAAAACCTTCTTTTAAATGACTCAGTGAAGTGGGCAATCTTTTCCCCTTAGACCCTGTGCCCTGTGGCCTATCACTATATGCATTGGCCAGTAGTAGCATTTAAAGCAAATCACACTCCTCCCTACTAGTTGAAATAACTGCAGAGCTGTGGAAGGTTTCATCCACCCCAAAATCACTCCAATGAGATGTGCCTAAGACACTATTTGGTCTTTTTTACTCACATCATACTAATAATAATCTCACAAGTTCATCAATAGCTGGTATTCACTGGGAGGACAAATTCCACTCTTGGATGCTACTATTCCAGATTTCTATGGAGCTTCAACACTAGTGTAAATGAGACTCTAGTATTTTTGAAAAAGTTAAACAGCCTGATGGGTCCTTTGGTGAACAATGCATTGTGAAATGAAGTCAATATCACTCACCAGTTCCAAGTGAAGTCCTTCACTCTCCTAGACATGCTAGGAAAGCCTCCCAGAAATCCTGTGGATTTCCCTGCAGCATTACTTGTTTTTCTTATGAGTCTACTGCCTAAAACAACAGAGTAGCTCCTAACAGTAAGGGGGATTTTCAGTGCTCTGAGCAAAGTCATTTCCAATTACTCAAAGTGAGAAAACCTGAAAAAGTTCAGATGTACAAAGTCCCTGGCTGGTGATCAGGCTAATATTTATATGACCATTTTTTATAAAGTATCCAAGTGCATAACAGCAGGCTTGTTGCCTTCCTTACCAAAATAACACATTAGTTGAGAATAATTACCCAAAGTGCTGTCATAAATTTTACTTCAATTTATTGTAATTTATGGGGCACATTACTCTTTCCACCATTACTGCAGAATGTGTTACTGTTTTGATGTAGGATACTCTAAAAGGAAAACCTTTGCAGAGTTCTAACTTCAGGGTGTTTTTTATATGTGCTCTAGGGGTGGAGGGGCTTTAATTAGAACAGCTCCAAGAGCCGCTTTAATTAAAGCACCTGGAGCATCTCGTGTATCAGCATCCTCACATTTCAAAATGTCGGCAGGGGCACTTTATCTAAAGCTCATTGAATGAGCTCTAGTTAAAGTGCCCCTGCCATCATTTTGAAGCGCAAGACACTGATACATGAGATGTGGAAACTGGCTGGAGTGCAGTAATTGCCACACTCCAACGGACTGGATTAATCAAGCCTGCTCCAACACGCTGTACTTACAGCATGTCAGAGTAGCCTCCTGGCTCATGTACAGGCACCCTTAGGGACTAAACTGTGACTAGGACTACACATATCCGGAAAAGGATAAAGATTACCCTTGCATGGGCTTCCTTTGATAGTAAGTCTAGATATGTAAGCACGTGTGTAATATCTAATTTCTTGACTCAAGATAAGGTTTAAACTACCGCTCTCCAGATCTGAAGACATGAATCACTATAACCTGAGCTAATAAACCATGTTGTTCCTCAGCTTGAAGCCAGAATAGACCCATAGCATCCTTAGATGAAGTAAATGGGATGATGAGGAACACACATCTATCAGTGGGATACACATAGTGATCATTGGAATCTAATTTGAAATATTTTTGTGAAAATAATAAATCTAGGGTAAAATCTGGTTTTGATTTTATTTCTGTTTGTTGCTTTTGCTTTATTTGTGAAATCATATCCTTTTCATTGAAAATTAAAATATGAAAAATCCTTTTTCATTTTTTAAATTTATGTTACAAACTTCTGTGAAATTTATTTGGAACTGCAAAATTCCCTTTGAAACTACACGAATTGGGTTTCTTTTCATTTTGATGTTATTGTTACTGTATCATGACCTGTCAGTGACAGTGGTTCATAATATACTGATTTGACAGAATATTAAAGAAATTGATAGTTGAAAGTCTGTTATTTTTACTTTATTTTAAAACCATAATGAAACATCTTATCTTTTCTAAATCAAAGTATTTTTTGTATCATTACAACATAAATTGATACTGGGTACATTACATGCACTACCACTCATGACAGTAATGGAAAAATGTTAAAAGAATAAAAAAAGCAAAGTAACATAAAGTGCATTTTGACATTCCAAAACAAAATGTTGTAATTCCCAAGCAAACATTTCCCCCAAACTCGAGTTTTCCACATTCACTTGCCACTAAAACCGACCTTTTGCTGGGTGTTTTTAATTGCCATTGGTATAGCCCTAAAGCAAATGTCTGTGATCCCAGACACTAGAGATACAGGATTTCAGAGACTTTATCATTGGGTCAGGCTTCATTTTGCAGTTATTCTGGGATGCTGCAGTTTCTGCACTCGCCTTTGCTCAGGTGTTGCCCCAAAGTCACAGTCTAGCCCTAATCCATGTGTCTGTTTTAAATCAAAATCAAAATCATTGTCATCATGGGAAGGAATGCAAGTTATTTTTTGTTTCTCTCCCTTTCCCCATTTTACTACCAAGCACAGTCTCTGAAGAGAAGTCTGCTAGGAAGACAGCTGAAGATACTTGAACAACTGCAGAAACCTGTGGAGCTACTATAATGGGCTCTGAACACTCTGCACGTATTTAGTTTTCCCTTTATGTGTTTCTGATTACAAACTCTTTGGGGTGAAACTCCGGCCCCACAGATGCCACTAGGAATTTTGCTATTGATGTCCTTTGTGGCTCGAATGTTGCCCCGTGTCATCTTCTATGTTTGGCATGTGCTTAACCCCTGACGTGCCCTGCATTTTAGTGGTTCCTTTTAGTGGACTCCCTGGACTTATGCCATATCTCACTTGTTCTGCTTTTACCGTTACCTCACTGGAACTGATCTTGATTTATACTGATATAAATGAAGACATGACTGGGCCCTTTAAATTAGAAAAGATTAGAGGCTGACACTCCTGTTCTGAGAAAAGCCACATCAAGAGACACATCAGTTAATTAAGACTATTGGTAGGGCAAAGTATTCCTCAGCATGAAGAACTTCAACAAATTTTCCTTAGGACTCAATTGTTTTCCCCCTAAAATGGGACATTGTGAGCTTAAAGCAACACAAAGCAATTAACAACCCCCACCCTTTGATACTGTAGAAGCAAAATCAGTCAGCGAAGTCACTGAAATAATGATGTGCAATTGCACTGGCATATTGCAGTCTGCCTGATTGATTCCTACTAGTGCTTGCCAAAAGTAGATGAAAACAGCTGATCCGGGGGTGTTTGAAACACAACCCTTTTCCGTATCAGTGTGTTTTATCATATGATGACTGCAAAGCACATGTCCTAAAACAATAACAAACATTCTTTCATAGTTCTAAGCAGTCCTTGTTCTTGAATCAGATGATGACTATTTGATCTAAACACACTGAACCCAAGCAGTTTGTGGTTTTTTCCTCCTCTGGTTACTGTATATTTGATACAGTACCAAGACTACACTAGAGTGTTACTAAGCACAGTAAGAAAAGTTTAAATAACATTCATTTTCACAAAACGCCTAAATATTCAAAGTTAGGTCATAACTATTTGGCTCCTAAAATCAGAGGGGAAAGCAGAACACAAAACCAAGAACTCAATATAGAAACAGATAGAAACCTAAATCCAAAATTATTAATCTTTTTGATGCCAGGCTGTTTCGCTTTTGTAATTAAGGTCTTATTTTTAATTGGGATCCTTAAAATTACAATAGAAATGGTAAATAATCCTAAATATATAATTAAGTGGGTGTATATACATGCATAAATACATACATACATATAGAGAGAGCGCACTTGGATTACAGATAGACATGGAAATATAATATGATATAATTTTCCACGGTAGGCTAGATTAGACTAGATCAGAACAGATCAAATCAGATCTAGGACTATTTCACCAATTGGGCCTGATCCTATACCAGATTTGCCTGTATGTCTAAACTTGACTCACGTAAGTAATCCTTATTACACAAATAGTCTGACTTCAGTGAGTCTGTTTGAATGCATCAGGATTACTCACATGAATAAAAATGTTGCAGAAGCTGGTCTATTCACTTTATATTACAACCTTCACACAGATCTTAAAGACAGGATTGGAAAGACTTTTTTAATACAGTCTTCAAGAGGAGACAGGTCTTGGGAATGGTTTCTCACTTTCTATTGCATAGTTAAGGAAGAGAAAAATAAAGCTGGAGGGAGGTTAAAAGAAAAGCAAAGGTGAATGAATGACATAAAACAAATACAGAATATGGCATAAACAAAACACATGATAGCAAGGACAGAGATAAAGTTTTTAAGACCTTTTGTTTTGGAAAACCTTTTCCTAGTTCACCTTTGTGTACTGTGTTCATCCTAAACTTGAGGCAATAAATTCTGTGGTGTTTACCCTGTGATATAGTCTATGTGCACTTTTCCTTTCATATAAAAAATGGCTTGCAACTGTCTTTTTCCTTCCATACTGACAACTTTTATAGAAAGAAACTATATTTACTTAAAATTATTTTTTACAGAAAAGCTGTGAGCTGCTCAATAAGATGCAATTTATTTTGGATGTGTGGACCCAACTGTAACTGTAATGAAAGAAAGTGTATTGCTATGCGGTGAGACCAAGAGCATCTGGGAAAAAAAAAACATATGGCTTAAGAAAGGCTTACAAGAAAACAACTAGATGTGAGGTTAGAATTCAAGAAATCTGAAGAAACGTCACTGTTTCAATGACTGACCTTGGGTGTGTCACCATGGCTCTGTTTTCAGAGGTGTAATGCATCTCCAGCTCCTACTGATTCCAATGAGTACTTGGATAATCATTAATCAGATCTTTGCATAAATCAGACAGTCATTGCTCTGTGACTCAGTTTCCCCATCTGGAGCTCATAGTACTATGGGCTCTATTTTTTTATTTATTATTTTAGAATCCTAGTGAAAGGCCCCAGGAAAATACAAAGTATCAGTTGTTCAACCACAGATTTGGCCTCACAAAAGCCATTTCATTTATTCAAAAGAAAAAATGAAGTGACAAAACTAATATAATATATACAGGCCCCCTCTGCTCTCCAGTTCTAATCCCATGCAATCTTGACCATGGTATAAATATAATAATGGTAACTTGGAGCAACTCTCTCTCAAAAGGTCCCAATCCCAAACTCACTGAAGTTAATCGATAGAAAACTCCTACTGATTTCAGTGGGTTTTCTCAGGCCTTAATACTGCATTCCTTCCTGATGCTGAGTTTAACCTTTCTCTTTCTAAATATCCCCATCACTAATTGTGGTTATATAATGTCTGTGCTTCACAGAAAGTTAAGAAGATGCCTTAATGTTTGTGAAGTGCTATAAAGCAATAAAATGACAATACAGAAATACAAATAAAGCACTAACAGATTATGCATACTGTTCTCTGAGCCCAATTTTGTCTGCCCAGTACTTTACATCCCAATAAAATCCTGCAGTTCCAAATTTCTGAGGGTCCCTGTAGCAGGACTGGACCCCACAGGCAGCTGTGACACCTTCCAGTGACCAAATGGCTACTGTCTTATTTTTCTTCTAGGTACCATCCCTTCCTCTGTCACCTGCCATGCCTTGATGTAATTGTTATATCATTAAAGAGAAGTTGGATAAAGGTCCTAGAACACGTCCTCATCCTTCTTTCACCAGCAGATCCCTTCCTGGACCTTATGAGCCCAAACCTGCTCTGTCAGTAGATGGGCCCTCCTGACCCATACATGCCTCAAGGTACCTGTTATCTTAAGAGCTATTCATGGCCCTTGATCCCCCCTACAGCCATACCCATATCTTGCAAGGATTCCTGATTCACACTTAGGTGTGGTACTTTGCCCACAACCCAATGTCTGGCCACTTCAGGCCTTTACACCCTTGTTGGGGCCTTGGCCTTCCTGGTCTTCACCTCCTTCCTTTATCTGGCCCCTTTCTGCCTAGGCCAAATGCGCCAGGCCAGGCTCCTGAGTTTCAACAGTGGTCAACTTTCAGTCTCTTTGGGCCTCAGGCCTTTATTCATCTCGCCCTGGACCCCTGGCCCTAGAACTTGCCCTTCTAGGCAACAAGGCCCCTGGTCTCTGCCTTTCTGGGCTTATCATATCCTACTTGAGCTACAGGCCTCTGACCCTGGCTCATGCCCCACTTGGGCTATGGGCCCCTGAGGCTTTCTTCTCTACTCTCAATATTTGCCTTGCCCCTTGGCCAGGCGCAAGGCAATCATGTGCCCCGCAGGCACAGCTGGGATCTCCAGACCCTTCCTATAGTCCCAAACCCAAACTACTGGTATAAAACCACAATGTAATAAGGAAGCCCTCTGGCTATAATAAGAAAAACTGCCCCCACACTGGGTCCCAACATAGACCCCAGCTCCCTGGCTGTGTATAAAAAAGCTGCCCTTCTATGGGTTGTATCCTCATCTCCCGGGCTGAACCAGCACACTCCCCATCATACTGAGTCCTGCTTCCCTGTAGGCTGTGAGCATCGTATTTGTAGATCTCAGGGCCTCTCAAGTCAGCCAGGCAGTCCCTTTCAGCCTCCCTGCTTAGGAGCTCTTTCTTTTTCAGCCTGCAGGGCCAAACTGCCCTGCCTACTCTCATGCACTGGCTTTATCTGCCTCCTAAACCGTACCCCATCCCATCATGTGACCCTGCATCTCTGTACACGTGTTCCCTCCCTGTGGCTGATGACATGCCAGTTTTCTCTGCTAGGGCTTAGCTCAGTACCCTGCAGCTGGCTGCCTACCGGTTTGGTAGCAGCCAATCCCCTATTAGACAGCTAATATCCTGGCTGCTAGCTCTCAGCTTTTTCTATGCAGTAGTCCCTGGACTGGAAACAGGTTTTCCTCTTTTCTTTAATGCAGCTCCACCGCAGCTGCAGGGATCCCTGAATGCCTGCCTTCTGGCAGCTAGTCTCTGTTTAGCTGCCTTGAAGCCTAACTGGAGCATTTTCTCCCCTTAAAGTAACAGTAACCCTCCCATAACCAGAATAGGCTTGGAAGGTACTTCAGTTGAAGCAGAACTACTTCTGTCTACCCCTATAGTTGGGCTGCAGAGCCTGCTATATTGTGATGTTATAAATGGAATCATTGAAATACATTATAGAAAGAGATCTGATACAACAACCATACAGATCAAGAAAACAACCAAGTGGCTTGGCACCTAGACACACCAGAGAATCACAGCAAGAAGTGGTACTTGTGGCATTTCCTCTGAGAGGAGACAAGATTACCTCCATTTCCAAGTTCCCTAGGACTTGGGACTGGAGTGGAGGAAACCATACTTAGTATGCATGAAAGCTGCCCAGGCCACTGCAAATGGTACTTCTCCGTCTGTCTGACTCCCTCCCCACTCCTTTCTGCTGGTGCTGGTCTCCCTCAACCCAATACTATCTATCTGCATGCATCACAGCTACACTTTGCATTGACATGATTAACATCCCATGCTTTCCCTCAGTAGTAAGTTTTATTCTAGCAAAGAGCAGGAGTGCTTGTCACATGCACCATTTGGTTGATTGCATAAAATGATTGCTTCCTTGTTCAGTGTTTATAATGTTTACATTTCTACACAGGTAAGTGTACGTGGCATGACAAATTACTAGTGTTTGCTCTAAGGTAGAGAAGGTTTCTGTGTCTCACTGGAAGAAAGGTAAAGGAAAATAGGTTTGTTTTTAAGGCAATAAAACTTTATTCAGTCCCTTGTTCCATTTTACAGTGGATGTTATTGTACTGAAACTCATTTGGTATTTGTAGTAGCAATGGGCAGCTGTCAATCCTTTGGATCATGGTGTACATGTAAGAGGTCTAGTCAGGTCACTGTCAGGTAAGAGGTCTAGTCAGGTGCCTGATTAATCCACTTGTACAGAGTCCTGCAGCCATCACACCAAGACCTTCACTGAGCACACCTAGGCAAGAGTGTGGAGGAGTGGAGGCTGTTCAAGACATAATGTCCCCCTTTAGATTACTGAGACAGAATCCAAAGGCCAGACCAAGTCCAGACATTCAGTGCCTCAATGCTTGTAGCTTCTGCTAGAGACCAAAAGATAAAAAACTGCTGCTGACTGCCTAATGCCTCAGCAAGGGCATGTTTCTGTCAGATTGATGTCCCTTAGCCTTTCTCCAACTAAGGAGTACCCACAAAGCAGTGGGGTCCAGGGTTCAGAGGCACCCTATACTCACCTTGCTCTAGAGGCTGCAACATTGTGTGTGCATATACACATGCTATTGTACTAGAGTTTATTGCTCCCAGACTCTGCATTTGAATGTGCACCTGGGACTAAAGCACATTTAGATGGGTCGAGCAGCTTCGGCTGGCAGGGCATCCAGGGGGTCAGCCTGCCAGCCTGGGAATGCTCCCCAGCTCAGCATGCTGTGGAGGGGCTGGCTGGGGCATGCTGCAGTGTGGGCCTAGCCAGCAGACAGCCCCATGCTGAAGCACCCTCATGCCCCAGCTAACCCCATCAGCACCTACATATGGGTCACTGCGCACTAAAGAACTGCACAACAGGATAGTACTTGTATTTACAAGAACTGAGCCGTGGCGGAGTTGATTAGTTTTCTGCGGCCTAGTAGGGCCACATGTGTAGGTACTGAAACATTACTGAGGAGCTAATTAGGCAACTCCACAGTAAATATCTTGGAGTCTGGTATTTTATAGGATGTAACCTGCCATGAGTAGCCCAACTACGTTGCCACGAGGCCCTCCAACCAGATGCAGTTTTATCATATCCAGACTCAAGTGATAAAAGGGCAAAATAAACTTTTTCCCTGGCAACTGTGTCTTTTTAATTCTGTAGTTTAAATCAGGGGTTGTTGCTTATAGTTGTGTTGGTCTAAGTACATAGGCAGACAAGGTTCTCTGGGTAAATGTGATATATTTTATTAAACCAACTAAAATAGTTGAAAAAATTGTGCTTTGCCAGCGTTCAGGTATGAACACCCTTTGTGTTTGTACCTGAAAGCTTGCAAAGAACAATTTTCCCAATGATTTTAGGCAGTTTAAATCAAGTATCCCTGAAAGAAGAGTCAAAATGTAGAGTACAAAGTGAGACCTTCAAATACATAAATATTAAGTCCTGGAATATATATTGAATGGGCAAAACTACTGCTGTGACAATCCACAGACTCTATGAACAGGATTCTGACATAATTGGCATTGATGCAGAATAGGAGAAATTTAAGTGAAATCAGTGGATGTTGGTGTCCAGAACTGCCAGACTGATGGAGAGTGGCAAAAAATACATAAGCCATTTGGCTGGAAACAGTATCTTCCATTTTTTAAAGTTTTAGATTAAGGCAAGTTCTTTCCAGTGTTTATTCACGATTAGTTCACAACTTTGAAACACTGTAAAACCATTAATTAAAGGCTACATGGTCCTCTGCCCAAAGATGCACCCATGCAGAGGAGCAAATAAACTGCTCTTATTGTAACACAAAGCACAACGAGAAAAATGGTGTTTATTACACACTAAAAGAGAAGTGGAGGCAGAAAGGAGTAGGGAAAGGAGCAGGACTTTCATACGTAGTTCCCTCTATTTGCTAGCTGAACAGCAAATAGGCAAAAATATTCTGCTGTACCCAGTAAATAGAAGAGGCATATTTTGCATGCTTGGACCAGGTAGGAATCAGGGATCAAAATGTGACCATGAGGCAGAGAAGCTGAATACCATCCATTAGTCAGAAGCACTTTATAATATTGAAATAAGCTTCAGTTCTCACAGCACGTCTCTGAAATAAGACGTGCCTCCCTCAGTTCAAATTAAAATTAAAACAACACTTCAACCCTACAATTAAAATTAGTTACTCAAGGAGAATGTTAGCAGTTAAGTGGGTGTGAAGTTGGTCTGAAATGGAAAAATAAACTCTAGGAGGAGAGCCTGGGAACAGCTTCTAGAAGAGAGGAACCTGCAGTTATTGAAGTGAATCCTAAAACAAATTAAAGGAGGAGATGAAAGAAATGCCTCCTTTTAGATTGTCTAAGAGAGATTCTTGGGACCATTTTTAGTACCAGTTTTCACTCAAACCTGAATGTACATAGGTGCATGCTATTACCAAAGCATCCAAAATATAGTCATAATCTTGTGAGGGACCCCAAGAGGCAATATTTGTTGTTCCTAAACCATCCAGATAGGTGCCTGTCTGGCCTTTTCTTGAAAATGTCTGTCTTGAGGCAGATTCCATTTCTCTAGGCATTGTTCCATTATCCTGATTTTCTTACAGTTAGGAAATGTTTCCTGAGCTTTAATCTCAATCTGTTTTGCTTGTGGTTTAAAGCTATTATCTTTTGTCTGCCTGTGGCAAAGAACAACAATTTTCCTGCATCTTATTTATGGCCAGCTTTCAAGTATTCAAAAATTGATGCCATGTTGCCTCTTAATCTCCATTTCTGCAAACTAAACATAACTAGTTTCTTCAGCTTTTCATACGACTGGTATTGCAACCCCTTTAGCATCTGCTGATTAGTGGACCTTGACCTTAGGTTATTCTTAAAATGTAGTCCTCAGAACTTGCCACAACCAGTGCTCTGGTACTGTCAACTCTTGTCTTGCATATAATGCTTCTCTTCATACACCCTGAAACTGTATTTATTTATTTATTTTTGGTGAATACATCACTCTGTGAATAAGGTAAAATTTATGCTCCGGTGTAACAGCTCAATCCTTGTTGTCATTTCTTCCGATAAGCCTACTATACCCTGCTCTCATTTGTGGATCTGGTTCTTGTTCCATCACCTATTTTGCACCTACATTTATCTTTCGTGAATTGCACTGTGTTAGCTGTAGTCCAGATCTCCTATCCTTCAAAGTATTTGCAGCCTCTCCAAGTTTTGGGTCCTCTGCAAATTTGATCAACATAATCTAATATTTAATCCAAGACAAAAATAAAAATATAATGTGGCCTAAAACAGACTTGGTCCACACTCAAGATTTCCTGCCAGTGTGACCAGTCTATTACTCTATGCTTGTGCTTATTCAAACAGTTCTATATCTAACTAATGGTACCCATGTCAGGCATATGACTAGGAAACAGGGCAGGGGTGGGCAAAATGCGGCCCACAAGCCAGATGCGGCCTGCCAGGCATTCTATCCGGCCTGCGGGGCCCCTAAAAAATTTAGAAAATTAATATTTATCTGCCCCTGGCTGCCTGTTATGAGGCCCTCGAATGGCTTGACAAAACTCAGTAAGCGCCCTCTGCCTGAATTGCCCACCCCTGACATAGGCATTCAGGCTTGATTCTACAAAGGCCCATCCCAGGGATTCAGGAAAGACAAGGTCAGAAAGCAAGGGTCCTAGTGAGGGTCAGGAGGTTTTATATATTATAGGTCTGCCTGGGTTTGTGGATTTTAGGAAGCATGTAAAAAGTCCTAGCATTGTGGAGCAGGGGGCAGGGGATCAAGTTTTGCAGTTTTTCTTGTAGTTCAGGTGAAAAATTTTTCCAGCAACTCCATCTCAAGGACTATTTCCACAACCAAAACAAATTCACTTTCAACAACACTTCATTCCTTGACAACATAGAGAAAAAGATTAACACCAAAAAATTCAAAAAACCCATCAGATTGGACACCCCACAGTGGATGAAATTCAGACCTCCACTGCTATATTGACTGCTTCAGGGAAATAATGAACAATGAAATACTCAACAACAAACACCACCATAACAACCTCTCCCTCCCAGGGAGAAGGGCCATAGAATCTCTAAGATCTAATCACCAAATAGTAATAAAACCAGCAGATAAAGGAGGAGCTACAGTTATCCTTAACCATGATGACTATATAAAAGAACAAAGAACTCTCTTACACCACCACCTACTGTGAAAAACCAAAAGAAGATGATGCAACTCCCCTTTTCACCTTAAAACTCAAAACCACCATCACATCATTTCCATTTGAACTACAAGAAATACAGCAAAATTTGATCCCTCTGCTACCCAAACCAGGGACTTTTTACATGCTCCCCAAAATCCACAAACTTGGAAACCGAGGCAGACCTATAATATCCGAACATGGAACCCTGCCTGAGGAAATATCAGGTTTCATCGAATCAATCCTAAAACTTCTTGTCACCCAAAGACTGAGTTTTGTCCAAAACACAACAGAATTTCTACAAAAAACTTAAACATATATAGAGTAGACCACCTTCCCAGCAATACCTTCCTGGCCACCATGGATATTACCAGCTTATATAGCAACATCCCACACCAGGATGGTATTCAAGCCTGCCTTACATATCTACAAGAGCAAGACTGCAACTCAGAGTACAGACATAAAAATATTACTGAACTTGTACACTTCATCCTCACACACCACTTTCTCCCCAATCTCTCAGTTGTAATCCTCAATGGAATTTACAAAACACCTTTTGTAGATGAGTCTAGGAACTTCACTTGATAAATCTACTGGATTCAAAAAATCATAGACTAAATATAGACATTGGATTTATGGCACATTATATCCTGCCTGCCATCTGATAACCCAAGGTAACCTGTCTGCATTTTACCAGCTACACTGTATCACCAGCTCTACATTCCTACTCCCCCCTGCCACCTGTCTCACACCTATTGTCTCCCATTCCTGTGATCCTCACTACCACACATTTGCATTTTCACAGACCTGCATTTTGCAGATTGGCTTCTATTCTACCTTCTTTCGTATGACAAGAACAGTGTCTGTATCTTTATCTTTGTGTACTGGGCATTCATGAGCTCTTGGCCATCAGAAACGTTATCAGGGATTACTACTTGGAAGTGGCTCTCAATCCCCTACTCTACTCAGGAGAGCACACAAACACCAACACACTCTCCTTAGGCCTAAAGAAAGGCGATTGTGCCCAAAAGTTTGCAAAGAACAATTTGGTTTGTCCAACGATTTAGTTTGTCTAATTTTTCCAACTATTTAGTTTGTCTAATAAAAGATATCGCATCTACCCTAAGAAACCTGTCTGCCAAGGTTTCAAAGGGACCGTCAGTGAACACAAATAGAGCATCAGGCCAAAGTAGTCAAGAGCAGGAAGCAGGGATCCAGACCAGAGTCATCAGCCAGAGAATACAACGTGGGCAATCGCAGCAGTGGGGGATCAGTATGTGGGTTTCCACCAAACTTAAGCCACAGGTCAGGAGTCAGCTGTCAGAAAGCAGGTTTGGGGGAAAGACTGGGGTCCAGACCAGAGTGTGGAGCAAAGGGATAGTCTTCTGTCCTGTTAAGTAATCTGCTAGGCACTGAGGTAACTACTGCTTGTAAACTGGCAACCTCACTGAGGAAGGCAACTGGGGCCAGCTGGAAGTAGTTAAACCACTGATAACCAGGTCCACTCAGGTAACCAGAATCAGCTGGGGGCAATTTAACCTCCCTGCTGCTCTGACTCCTGACATGACAGTTCTCCAGCTGGATGGGTAATCAGTATTCTGGAAATACCTGGCAGCTACTAAATCAGGTGTAGTGGATGCAGAGGGAAAGAGAAAACTAGAATGATCTGCTCCCTAGACATCACAATGATTGTTGGGCTATTTCCATTTTTAACTTTGTCCAACACTGAGCAAGGTGAGAAGGAGAGTGAGCAAGCAGCTATCATTTATATAATATATACACTTTTCTTCCCATAGTTGCCCTACCTAATTCTCTACAGAAAAATGGATTCCTATAGGTTACAACCACATTTTAAATTTTATTTTCAAATGTTTGCAATCTAATTAATATCCTCTTAAGCACGTTTTTGTGTATAATTTGTTATTTATATTGCAATACAAATGGGAGAAGAACCTGTTGTGCAAAGTTCAGTAAAAATGCATGCAAGACAGACAGCCTCTAGTCCTTTAGTCAAAAGTGGATCCTCCTAAGCTTTAGCTCTACCTAAGGGGAAAAAAGAGACAAAGTTGCTTCTAATGTGTTTATATGACAAATAAATAAGGTTCTGTGAAACTGATTTAATAGGAACATGTTCTTTTAGCAAAGTTTCAAAAGCATATACCAGCCAACAGCACCACACGTGATCAGACTTGTGAGTACCCACCCCTCCACACACAAACAGACTCTCCACTGTTACATGTGATACTATGAAAGATGTGCAACCTTTCCATGCCCTTAAGGAAGAATTTGACAGCCGATTACGGGATTTACCGATTACCAAGCTTTAACTGAGAAAATACATCAAATAAATATCAAAGAACAAGAGACTTGCCAAATTAGGAAGAATAAGGTAGCCAGCTATAATTATTATAAACAGCTTTCATGGATTCTTTAACTACACATAGAAATAAACCCTAGATAAAAAGAGTTTCTAAGGTCTCATTTGTGCTTTGAAGGATCAGTTCAAAACAGAGGTGATATAGAGCTTCACTATTCCAGGGAAAGCATCTGAAGATGTGAATCCCTTAGATATATCAACTAAATCCCCAGGATATACACCTTCTACACATCTGCTACTTGACTTTTTTATGTGGCCAGTCACTCTGTATGATCCCATCTCCTACTCTCATCTCCCAATCTCTTCATTGTCTTCTCCTAGAATGCCTAGAGCAAACTTCTCCTTTCGTTCCAGTTTAGCATATATTATTATACCTCTTACATCACTGTTAAAGGCTTTTACACATACACCTTATGGAGACCAGTATGTCCCATATGAGATCTGCTGCCCCAATTTGACAGGAGAACTTCCCATTTAAGTTACTGGTATCATGCTTATGTATGGTGTTTTTCTGCCAGTATGCAGTGCCACTTATCCTAAGCAACTCACTTGCCCTGAAGGAGAAAAGAAGAAACTTAAGATGACTACTACACAAAGAGACAGTCTGTGATTAGGAAGCATAGTATCTCATTGCTTGCAGCAATGCGATAACACAAGATGAAAATACATCCAGAAAACATCACAGAAAGGAGCAAACAAGATCAATAGCAAACACTATTCTTCAAAGATAAAGAATGGAATAACTCCCCCCCCCCAAAAAACAACAGATACTTGCTCTGTGGCTTAATGCAGTTGGAGTCTTACAGGTAAATTCATTGATCTTCCCTTTCCTCATCACTTACATTTATCATTCATTTTGCTCATTAACCATTAGGGCAGATTCAATGAAGTCTAAGCTGGTTCATGGGCTCTAACAAATGGCTTTCTAAGCAGACTTGATTTAATTAGAAGACAAGCTTTATTATTCAACAGTAATGGACTTCCTATTCTAGATAATATCCTTTCATTTTACTCCTGGTCAAAATAACCTACTTGCTATAAACAGATATAATTTCTGCATGGGCAGTAATAGCTCTTCCATTTGGAACTCTTCAAAACTCCATTTATCAGAGGCCTGATCCATAAATCTCTTCTGGGAGTCCAGACACCTAAAGATAAAAGCATGGGATGCTACAAATAGTCTTTATAAATATGTATTGCTTTAACATATTCATAGGGAGCATCAAAATAATTTGGATTGTATAGGATTGTTGAAGGTGATATGGATGCATGCAAACTGTGGACAGAGCAAACGATTTGACTGAGGAGTCTTGCTGACTGGAAGTCAATCTCAGCGCTATTTGGAAGCTGTTTAAAGTTGGGTGGAGGGGTATTTGGATTACTATTTGTATTGCATGGTGGTTGGCACTCATTAATCATGTTTTTATTGACAGTTCAGTAGAGGAATACATAGGGGTTAAAGGGATGAACTGGCTTGGAGGCTGGTCCTTCCTCATCAAAAATGAGGTAAATTGCCAAGACATCGAGTTGATCATTTCATCCATCCACTATCACTATAAGCTTTTGCTGGCCCAACCTCTCCTTTCCTGTCTATTGTGTTTTTCATTTTTACTCCCCCCACCCTACCTATTCTCTCTCTCTCTCATTTGCAGAGGGACCTTTTATTCATTATTACATTATTGTTACAGGTGTCACAATAGTTCCTAAAGGCCAAAGTTAAAGTCTCTATCACTGTACACGATATTGCACCAACAAGTGACAATCCCGTATCTTAACCCACAGGAGCCACATTGCTCTCACAATCCCTTAGAACTTTGTCTCCCAGAATTTATCTCCTTCCTCCAAATAAATTCACGCAGCCCAGAACACAAACCTTCAGATTTGTTTTATCAATAGTTCAAAGAGTCAGAAAATGCTCCTGATCTTTGCAGACTTGCAAACAAAGGTAAAGTCAAAGCTCAGGTGATCTAAATTGACCAATACTGATCTAAACTATATGAATCAGTATGTGCATCTAAATGAGATGCTAAATGTGCAGTAAACCAATTCTACTGTGCATTAGTATGTCATGAGAAAAGTCATGTTATTGTGCTACTGAACTGTAGAATTAGTCTACTGAACATCAGCGTCACTAAAAAGCCGTGCATTGGCACTAGTGTGCAGTAGCACTGGTTACTGCACATTGAGTTAGTACCTGTTATTACAGGTTCTAAACTAATGAGGTGTAACTACGGTTCATTAATGAACATGTAGACGTGTCTTGTGTGTTTGCTTCATAATACTTGGAATTGCTATATAGTCACAGGGAGCAATAGAGATCTTGCATAAACTCAGTATTTAGTTTGCAAGAAATATCAATATTCCATCATTTTGTTTTTATTTTGATTTGGAATAAAACAATATTTTGGGGGAAAGAACTCTCATACAGGAAAATTTCTGAAAAAAGCAGTTTCAAAATTGTAGTCAATGATCACATTTACATTGTTATATTTATAAGTTTATAAATGTGATGGTGTGGCAGGGCAGGGGCCTGCGGGGCCATGACCTCCCCTTGCGCCCCTGCCCGACTGTGCCAGATTAGGTTTCCTGCACCCTCTATCACTCGCCCGCCACGTCTTGGATGTTTGGTTCATTGAAGGGAGGCTGCCTTTCTCCGTCCCTGGCACGATGCCTCTGATGTCCGCGCTTCTCGCGCCCACACCCCCACTGAGCCCTCACTCACGTTTCTCGTGCCTGCTCTTACTCACGCTCCTCACGTCTCCTTGCTTGTGCCTCCCACACTCCTCGCTCGCGCTTCTCGCGCCCACGCCCACTGGGCCTCTTGCTCGCGCTTCTCGCGCCCACGCCCACTGGGCCTCTTGCTCGCGCTTCTCGCGCCCACGCCCACTGGGCCTCTTGCTCGCGCTTCTCGCGCCCACGCCCACTGGGCCTCTTGCTCGCGCTTCTCGCGCCCACGCCCACTGGGCCTCTTGCTCGCGCTTCTCGCGCCCACGCCCACTGGGCCTCTTGCTCGCGCTTCTCGCGCCCACGCCCACTGGGCCTCTTGCTCGCGCTTCTCGCGCCCACGCCCACTGGGCCTCTTGCTCGCGCTTCTCGCGCCCACGCCCACTGGGCCTCTTGCTCGCGCTTCTCGCGCCCACGCCCACTGGGCCTCTTGCTCGCGCTTCTCGCGCCCACGCCCACTGGGCCTCTTGCTCGCGCTTCTCGCGCCCACGCCCACTGGGCCTCTTGCTCGCGCTTCTCGCGCCCACGCCCACTGGGCCTCTTGCTCGCGCTTCTCGCGCCCACGCCCACTGGGCCTCTTGCTCGCGCTTCTCGCGCCCACGCCCACTCTTCCCTGTGCTCGTGTAGCCTGCACTGGGGTCTCTTCCCTGTACCTGCGTAGCCCGCACTGGGGTCCTCCTCGTGTTTCACGCACCCACTGCAGCACCCTCCCTGGTGCTCGGAGAACCCCCACCTTACTGGGGAGCTCCTATTGAGGCCTCCTCCACCCCTATAGCCTCGCCCGATCCTACGGTGTAACACCGCGCTTCTCAAGTCACAACAACTAAAACCATAAGCACAAAACCCCTGGGCTATAACATAAATTCCTAGCCAACCTGGCTTGCTTCCATATCTCTCCCCATCAGGGTTTTCTCAAGCTCCATCTTCCTTGGCAGCCAGAGGGGGACTGAACTCTAGCCTCGGCCTATGCTGTTTATAAAGGCCAGGCCCTGCCCCCTTCTGGTCAGCTGACCAGACCGGTTGTCATGGCAACCCGCACCTGTACTGCCCTGGTGATTGGCAGCTGAGCTCGTAACACTACCTCCAGTAGCAGGCACCTTAGTGCCCTGCTACAGATGGTTACAGTATATCATGGAACATCAGTCAGACATTCCATGAAATATTATAAAAACAGAAAATAATGATAAAATAGAGCCAAAACATTTTTGGCCAAGTGAAATTACAGTTTCCAAAATTAAATCCCAGAATTCCAAAATAAAATTAAAAAATTTTCCAAACCAAAAATTTCCTAGGTGACATAAAATTGTTTCTAATTTATCAGTATTGATTTTCACCAAGATACTTAATTTTCTTAAGTTTGTCTTTGAAGAAACTTTTCATCAATAAACTGTTTTGATGAAAAATTCCCAGTCAGATCTTATCTACACTTACGTAAAAAGGGCTGATATTTGCATGAATCCTTCTGACAGTAGTTATGAATCAAAATACATTATAAATGAAAATACAATAGCCATCAAAAAGAATCAAAGCTGCTTTTTATTATACATCTCACCGCTTCAAAGATAAAAACAGACATCAAGAATCTGGTGCTAGAATAGCTGTAATATTCTTTTCTACCAACGTTCTTCTACAGCCCTCAAAATGTATCTTCTGTTTCTATGAATCTGGCGAACAACTGTTTATGCCCAGACTCTTTTCTAAAATTAGTAACAAAAACATCATGCATTTGTCCAAGTTTCTGGCAAGTTGCCATTGTAGTCCTTCTTCCTGCAAACACTGATTCTTCATCTCCTCTTCCCATGTATTTTTCCTTCCACACACAAAAAGTGGCACAGGTTATTTTCTTTGTGGTTTGCAAGATGAACAAATAATTAAGCCTTTGTCAACAAACATTTTCACTTACATAGTACATAAAAAGACAATTTTAAAAACCCTTAAAAGAAAACATGACCTCAGCAAAGACTTCCTTAGAGCAACATCATTTGGGCCTGATCCTATCATCATTTCCTATGTGAATAGTTCCTTTGAAGTAAATATTGTATCAGAGTAAAATTACTCATACAACTAAATTTTATTTTCATGGCCAAGAGCTGCGTGTTCTTATGATTACACTGAATGCAGTGAAGTCAGGATTTTCTTGGTAGTTTGAAGGACTGATGCATCTCAATCCAAGTGAAGTTCAAAGTTCCTCTGATGTCTCTGAAATGGACAAAGATAATTATTATTTATTTTTAACTGCATCAAAAACTGAACATCACAATTGCCAGTGTTCTGTGTGTAGTGAAATGGATTCCTAAAGGAATCCATTGTGGGGCACTTCTGAGAGGAAGAGTGGAGAAAAACCTTGGCCATACCTATTCACTCTCCCTTTCAGCATCCACTGTCTGCCACTGTATGCCACTGGGCAAAAGGGACCTATGGCCTGACCCAGTAAATGGCAATGCTTATGTTCTTACAGGAGAACAAGGTAATCAGGAACAATCAGCATGGATTCACAAAGAGCAAGTCATGCCTGATTAATCTGTTTTCCTTCTATGATAATGTAACAGGCTCTGTGGATGAGAGGAGAGCAATAGACATGGTAAAGCTTGACTTTAGCAAGACATTTGAAACTGTCTCCCAAAACATTCTCATTAACAAGCTAAGGAAATACAAACTAGATAAAAGTACTGTAAAGGGGCTACATAACTGGCTGGATCGTTGTACTCAGTGGGTGCATCTACACAAGACCTAGGTTGCTCCCATGATGTAGCATCGGTGGGCACTAGCTGTGACACCTCCACTAATGCACAGTCAAAAATGACCTACTGGCTAGTACTGCACAGTCGTAAATGACTACACAGTACCAACTGTGCAGTCAGGGGCACATGTAAATGCACCCAAAAGGTACCACACAGTGGCTCCATGTCTAATTAGGAGGAGGTATCATGTGGGGTTCTCCAGGGGTCTGTCCTGGGACCATCCTGTTCAACATTTTCAACATCATCAATATTAACTTGGATGACCAGATTGAGTTCAAACTTAGCAAATTTGAAGATGTAAAATTGGATGGAAGGGTGGACACTCTGCAGGGCAGGGCTAGGATTCAGAAAGACCTAGATAAACTGGAGGAATCATCTGCAATCAATCAGATGAGATTCAGTGAGGATAAATGCAAAGTCCTGCATTTGGGATGGAATAACCACATGCATGCCATATGTAGCCACTCATTCTCCAGTACATTGCAGTACTGGGGGTTATGCTGAACCAACATGAGCCTACAGTGGACTCTTGTCACAAAAAAAGGCAACAACACCCTGGGTTGTATTAACAAGTGTGTCACCTGCAAATCAAGGGAAGTGATCCTTTCACTGTATTATTCAGCCTAAGGAGGGCTTTGGTAAAAATCTTCGAATACCTGAAGGTTGAATATAGAGAGGATGGAGATGGGCTTTTATCTGTACCTCTAGGGGACAGGACTAGGAACAATGGCTTCAAGTTGCAGGAGAGGAAATTTAAAATAGAGATTAGGAAGAACTTTCTGATTATACCAGTTGTCAGGCTTCTTAAGAGAAGTTGTGGAATTTCCATCCTTGGAAACTTTCAAAATTTTATAGACAGACATTTGGCTGGGACACTTCAGTCAGGGATGATCCTGCCTTGAGCAGCAAGATGGACTAAATTACTTTAAGGGGTCCTTCCAGCATTTTAGTCCTCCTTTCCTATGATCCTATGAAAACTAGCATGGTGTATGTAGAAACATGGAAGGAAATAAGGAAAGAGAACAGTAGGTCAACAGCCAGATAGATAATATTAAACTAAATATTACACATCCAACATTATCAACATTAAATACCTTTTGTGAGTTGTGCTTCAGAGTAATAAAATGCATATAATCACAGATTAGGATTTGCCTACCATGAGATTATGTAATAAGAAGCAATTACTGTACCTAACTAGACACAAGGATAAAAACTTCATTGAAATCTCAGGGTCACATTCTATTCCATTCCTAGTCATTTAAAGGTCCATTTTTTATCTATATGTTATTTTTGGAATAGAATTCCTGCCTTTGAGCAAGTGGCATTCTTGGCATTTAGAAAACTGAAATGTCATGTAGATGAGTAAAACTGGACACTCAGTTGCCCAAGACAGGAATAGAATACTACCCAAAATATTGTAAAGGCATGCACTGAGCATGAAAAAATTCAATCAGAAAAAAAAAACTTGAAACAAAACATTTTTTACTCTTCCATTTCCACTTTTCTACTGAAGAGTCAGAGCATACCAAGCCAATCATATTTGTTACTTTTCATGCACAATAGCCCCATTAAGACTTTATATAACATCCCCAATATAATTACCTACTATTGTACAGTTGGCATAGCACTATAAGTCTGGCTGCAAGGAGATTTCATAAGGCCTGCAACCACAAAAGGAGTAAGTTAATGTTTATTGCCCAGTATCTAAACCAACATGGCATTTTCACTAGCTTACATGACCCTGAACCTGCCAGCCGCTTTGCACTCATTAGTGTAATGGGCCCAGACACAAGGTCTGGCTGCCTGGTGCTCTTTTGAAGCCAGTTGGCTCTTTGTGGGTACAAAGTTCTAAAAACACAGAGTAGGCTGCATGTTTGGAGCCTATGTACATTTTTAAAAAAAGGAAGGAGAAACAAAATGCCCTTCCTCCTCATCATGTCCTCCCAAGTAAAACTGCAATGCATTTGGTCTAGAAAACCAAAGACCAAATAAAAAATATGTACAAGGAATCCATTAAGCTTGCCTGTAGTACCTAGCCTCATTTCCTGATCTTTTAATTCTCAAATACAGTATAAAATTTATTTCTCCTGTTAAGATTGTGTGTCTGTCTGAATACACATATTCCTTAAAGATTAAGGGAGCAAAAAGTGATGTTGCCTTCAAATGAAATGGATTCAAGCAAATGAATTCAAGAATGTATTCCATACAGATGCTATTTGTTTTTGTATTCTTGCATCCTCTTCCACTGTTTGATATACCTGCCATAGATTAATATTTCTCTTGTAACCTGCCAAGAAACTGTAGAATTTTTTCTTTGGGCATGTGAAGACATTTTTGACAACTGTATGGCAAACTCAACTGTACTTTCCCAAGTGCAGTAGGGATCAAATGGGTGTGTTTCTCCCCCATCCCCATTCTCTCTGTCTGAACATCTGTTGTAACTACAGGAATGAGTAGAAGTACCTCTTTTGATCCTTTCCCTATTCTTGTTTAAGCTGGTCTCTATATATAGCAAATGCCAGATATCTGTTTAGCTGGTTCATACAAATGCTTATTTGCCAAGCTTTCGAAACACGTAGTATCATGATTTCTCCAGTCTTAATGCTAAAGCGGTATATGATGCCAAGGTGCATGTACATGCAGGCAAGGAATGTAATAAATTACAGAGTGCCAAAGGAAAAGGACACAGAGAAGAAAAGACAAATACTTTCTGTAAGAGAACACAGAGTGCTAGAGGGTGAAGTCTTTCAAAATCAAATGTACTCTACTAAAAACATCCAGACATGGGAAAGTGAGTAACATGGTTGTTGATAGTTAAGCGACCAAAGCAAAATGTCTTGAATTATGTTTGTGGAGTAAGTCATTAACTTTTTCTCTTTGTTTTGACAGGTAAAGGTTATGTGGATTTTTGCACTGTTGGCCTTTCACATCTGGTGCTCAAGGTTTAAAACTACCCCGTTCAGTGTTTATGGTTCTGAAATCTTGATTTCAAAGGCTACACTGCATTAGGGAAAAGGAATAAAAAATGTACATTTCAAATCAGCCTTAAGGCTTTTACAGCTTAATAGAAAAAGCTGTTCAGGAAGAACCAATACAAAATTTCCTCCCCAACTCAAGCCTTCAACTGTAATATTTAGATATATCTTTAGGAACGGTGTTTGAAGATAGTTCTTTTTATTCACATTCATTATTTCCACCATGTTTGGACCATAATGAGAAATAACAAATAACTGCAAGGATGATTGATTTCTCTCTGGATCAGTAGAAGCAATACCTACCTACAGGCACTCTCTTCATCAACCCCACGCTCCCCTGCTGCTGGGAGACTACAGCTCATGATCTTCCAGCTACAGGAGCACTTTATGCACCCCTGCACCTGAGAGCCCACAGCTCAAGTGATCTCCCACTCACTGGGGTCCCAATGCACCTCTGCAGCTAGGAGATCTCTCAGCCATGGGGGTTTGTGGTGCTCCCAGCTATGGAGCCTTGCCTCTTGCCAGTACAGGGGTAGCCCTGGCATGATGGGAACTGATGCGTGATCTCACAATCATGCCTTCTGCCATGCACATGTGGCATGGCAGCAGGTTTAACTATGGGGAACATGCATTAGATACCATCAAACTTTTGCCTGTGATCAGAGGGACCCCAGGCATACCCTCTACCCTGACAGGAGATCTTACTACCTTCATAGGTAGCTCGTTCCAGTGTTTCATTATCTTAATAGTTTAAAAGATGTTCAGAACTAATTTAAATCTTCCTTTCTGAAAAGTGAAGCAATTTCTTTCTGTTTATCCCCAGGGGACATGGAGATTAAATGATCAATGTCCCTTTTATAAGACCCTTCAGTACACTGGAAGACTGTTACTGGGTTGCTGCTTAGTCCTCTCTTTTCTAGGATAAACCCTTTAACTTTTTAAAAACAGACCATGCTTTGTAAATGCTTAGCATTTTTATTTTTTTCTTCTTGATTCTTTACATTTTGTTTATTTCAGGTGAGGCCTTCTAGTGCTGGGTCTTACAAAACTTCAGTTAATAGAGCTTTATTTTATTTTATTGCGACAGCATCATATTGTTAACTCATATGTGTTTTGTGATCTATTATAAGCCCTAAACCTTTTCCTGCAGTACTGGTGCCTAATCAGTTATTCACCATTATGTATTTGTAGGTTTGATCAGCATTCCCTCTAAGCTGCGTGGCATGCATGGCCGTGCAAGCGTGCCTGCACAGCCAGGCAGCTTAGAGGGAACACTGCATTTGATTTCTCCTCCTTGGGTATAAAACTTTGCCCTTGTCACTGAATTTCATTCTGTTGGTTTCAGATCATTTTTCCAATTTATCAATACCATTCCAAATTCTGATCCTGTTCTCTGAAGTGCTTACAAGCCCTCCCAGCCTGATGTCTTCTGCAAACTTTATCAACATGCTGTCTATTCCAGCATCCAAATTATTAATGAAAATATGGAATAGAACTGCATTAGGGCAAACCCCTGCAGACTCCACTTGAAATAGCCATCAGGTTGAAAATACACCACTGACAACTACTGTTTGACTACAGTTTTGCAAGTGGTTAGATGCCTTATGGTAATTTCATCTATATTCTATTTCCCTAATTTGCTGAAGGAGTCTCCAAACATTTGAGCACGTAAGTACACATAAAATAAGTTCGCATTGTTTATATATACCCCCTTAATTGTTATACTTCAAAATATTCTTCATGCTATTCTCAGAAGACCTGAGAATCACTAAACTTAAATTCTGGTGTTGCCTCATAAATCATTGAATAAGAACGTATAGCGGGAATAATGCACTAAGGAATAGTCTTAATATAGCTTGTGGGAATCTGAGTCTGAATACTAGCTGAAGGAAAACCTAATGAAAAAGTTTTACTCATACTTTAATAATGTAATGTCATTTATATTTAACATCTATGTGAATATTTAAAAAAATTGGGAATGGGAACTTCATTTGCATAGATTCACTCTCCTTGTAGGCAAATAATTTTGTAACATAAAACTTATCTTTATGGAATGATCTCTGTGATCTTCCTGGCACACTTTTAAGTAGCTGATAATGGAATTTCTGCCCTGTATTATATTTAATTATTAGTTCTCAGTTATTAAAATGGTTGCCATTTTAATAAGTTTTTCTGCAGTTATACTACTTTTGAGCTGCCATTCTGGCAGATCGCATAGGTTAATTAGATTCAGCTGGATTCCATAGTTGGACTGGAAAGCTCCAAGAAAAAAATTATGTATTCCAGAAATACTAGTGATGGAAAAGTATGCTGGATTCTTTCCTCTCCATAGGCATAGAGCCAATGACATGATGTTATAAGGCAGTGTGCTTTTTGAAGGGCTTTCTGATGAGATGCGTGTGGGAGTATTTAATGTCTCATGGCAACTTTGCAAAAATAGAGGTGCTAACCCTGATGTCCTAGCCAAATGGTAAACCTGGCAATTATATTTTATGAACCTAAATTTATCTTGAATTTGCATTTGGAAAATTATTTTTTTAATTTCAGAATCAAATTTAGTTTGTGCTCATATGTTTTACTCTCGAGACGTGAATTATTCACCTTTCTTGTAAACTGCTAGGTTATAAGTTCATAGAGCTTAAAGCAAGAAAAGCCCATTAAAGTGCTTACTCATCTTCTGTACATTGTAGGCCATTAAATTACATCTGGTTACTTCTGTTTTGAGCCACAAATCTGTGTTTGACTAAAGCATATCATCCAGGAAAGTATACAGTCTTGAACTGAGAGGATTGAACAGTTGAATCTACCACATCCTTTCATAGTTTATTTCCGTGGTGCTCAACTTTTTTGGCCAGTGGCACAGGAGGGTAGTGCCCAGGACATCCACAGGCTGGACACTAGCTGGTGGTTCCAATCTGGCACAGGGCAGTCATGGCAGAGCCCCATCCAGCCATGTGGAGGGGGAAGGGTGCATCCCATCTCCAACCTGGCCCCAGAACAATATAACAGGAGCATCATTCTAAATCCTTGCTGGCTATGGCTCCACCTTGGTCTAAGACCTTTGGTTCAGTAAGGGGAGAAAGACCTCTAAAAAGATCTCAGAGGAAAGATCACTAGAATCGACCTTCACTGCTAGAACTTCTGGTTACCTCCACACATCTACATCAAGGGATTGGACATGGCTTTAAGTGCACCTCACAGCTCTCTCGTGCTCTCCACACAACTCCTACATTTTCAACTCTCAAATGGACTTATGACAAGGGCATACCACTGGCTTGTCATCCTAAAAGATGAACCCCTACTCCTATATCATCTTACAGCTCAAGACACTGATTTCTTACACCTTCCTTCTCCCTTCCAACCACCATTTTAAAAATCTAAAGCAGCCTAGATTTCATCAGTTGTGTTTAAGATTTCGTCAAGAGTAAGATGACCAAAATACGCCGACTCCGGGTACAGATATGTTTTGTGCCCATAATTCAGGAAACAGGCTTCAAGGTAGGAATTTCTTGGTTTGATTTTGTAGATTTTATATGATGTAGACCTGATGTACAAATGCAGTTATTATTGTAGGTACACCTGAGTGTAGCGTCTCAAAGCTAAAATAGATAAAGACATACCTTCGTTCTTCTGTGCTGCCAGAATGACTTGTTGGGCTGGCCATGGTGTCGATAGAACATGAAAGAGGTGGAAAACATTGTCTTAAAGAATTTGTTTCTGAATTTGGAAAACTGAAAACACGAAAAGCAACGTTCTAATTTTTTACACAAATATTCATGAGGATGTTCTTTTAATTGTACAAATATTATAAAAAATTGTATTAGGGTTTTTGCTGTATACTTGTGTTAGGGTTAATGAAAAGTGTGAAATAGTCAATTAAAAATTGTTTTTATTGTTTTAATGTTCATTTCGAATATCAAATAAGTACATGTAAAAGTTCACTCTAGACTTCTTATTTTGCTTTATATAGGAAGTGGTGGAGGTGCTGAGGTACACAGTTCGCCTAGGGTGCCAGTTACCCTTGGACTGGCCCTGCCTGGACCCATGGACTCAGCCCCTCAGAGGGGAAAGGGGGCATGGACAGTGCTGGGGTGAGGGGGTTGTGTCAGCCCCGAGGGAAAAGGGAGCACGACCCAATCCCACCCAGCCTGGGGGGAGGGGCATGGCCCAGGCTCATCCA
>NW_017729004.1:27846403-27857642 GCF_001723915.1 Gavialis gangeticus | reverse complement strand
AACCCAATCCCACCCAGCCTGGGGGGAGGGGCATGGCCCAGGCTCATCCAGCTAGGGCAGGGGTGGGGGGCTCCAACCTGGTGATCAAGGCTCAGGGTTTGGGAATTTGGTAGCAGGGTAGGGTAGCCGAATTTATTGCCACTGCTTTTCTGTTGCCAAATTTCCAAATCTGTGAAGAACCCTGTGGGCCTGATACCTATGACTCCAACGGCCATATTCAGCCCATGGACCAGAGGTTGAGCGCCCCTAGTTTATTTTAATGGTTAGAAGCCATCACAATTCAGAAGATATGACTTAGATCCACTTGGAATTTTTCTGATTTCAACTATTCCTGCTCCCCCAATTATTCAATGAAAGATCACATTAGCCCTTCTTCCACAGTATCATCTGAGAACTCATACTCAGTTGCTTGTCCAGTGTGATTCCTAAATGCTTTTAGAGTCGCTATTTCCCAGGATGTAATCTCCTATTCTGTGGCTTCTGTCTGCACCCTTTGTTCCTAGATGTATAACCAAATTTGATCACATGGTTATATTAAAATGCATTTTGTTTGAATTAGCCCATCCTTAGCAAGCAAATCCTTCTGCTTTATTTGGATGAACATCCTCCTCTTTATTTATCATTTCACTAAGCTTTGTGCCTTCCACAAATTTTTTGAGCATTGACTTTGTATAGTTCTCCAGATCACTGAGCGCTCAAATTGTTGGATGCTGTAAGGTGCTGTGTCAACCCATAAAGACTTCCTTTAGAAATGTCCTGCTTGATGATGATTTCCCAAGATGACCACTTGTTGAGATCTGTGATTGCCTGTTGTTATGCATTTAATACATGCTTTTCTGATAATGTATATTCTTAATACCTCAATCAGAATGTCAGGTAGTACAAAGTGAGATAGTTTTACAAAAGTTAAAATATATTGTACCTACTTAGTGACCTTATCAGTCATATGTTTATTCCTCAAAGAATAAAATTAAGTTTGTGGACAAGATACATTTCTCATGTTGATTCCTGTGTTTATTATTTAACTGTGTAGTAAATCAGCTTTTTCCATTATTTTTCCTAGATTAAGAGGCTTAGATTCACTTAACTCATCTTGGTCATTCTACCTGAATATTGGCACAACATATGTACTGTAATGGTCTTCTGCAATTCCTCCAGAATAATATGTTTAAAATGAATATCAGTGAATTGGGTCTGATTTAAATGCTTATTGCTAGTAAATGTTACTATTGTTAGGATTTATTGTGTTCTTAATATACTTTTAAAAAACCTCCTTTCTTATTGTCCTTGATGCCATTAGCCACCCAGATTAATGTTTTGCCTTTTATAACATTTAATTCATATTAATTGCTATCTTTTTGCCATTTTTTTCTGTGCTTTTTCCTTTTCTTCTTCTTCCTTTCACTTCTGTCACTTAAACAGTCCAACTTAAAACTTTTTTTTAAAACCAAACCACTCCTCTTTGTTGGGTTATCATGGTTTCAGACCAATACAGTTATTTTTAAAGAATCCCTTGCTTTATTAATATTTTTCTGTCTAAAGTCTTCCCATTATTTTATTTTTTTTGTTTTTTGCTTTGCCTGTGGATGCCCGCACACATGCATACGCACGCACATGCATAAAGCAGCTGGGATTGTGTTCAGTTTGGATACAGTGAATGTTAATTGGGTGAGAATCGCTGCCCCCTAAGCAATTACCAACCTCCAGCCCAGTGATTAGAGTGTCTTTATCCATCATTATGAGATCCAAATAAAGTTATCTCATGTTAAATGCATGTTAGGGCTCTTTGTGTTAGAGCATTATCAGATAATTTTAGAAATGATACATAAGATTTCTATCATATCTTTCCCAAATTGAATGTAAGGTCTGATTATCCAACCTCCTAAAACAAAGAAGCTTAGCTTCACCAGGTGGCTGAAATCAGAATGGTATGCACAAGTGCAGTAACAACTTCAGCAAAAGGTTTTTAAGATTCCTTAGGCCATCACTATGGTTTCTCAAGTCCTGAGACTTAGAGAGTTGCAATTTCCAATGAACAGATTGAAGGAATAATAGGAATGAACAAATTAGAGGAATAATGGGAATATGGTTCATAAGACTCTTGTCCAGGCATGACAGAAGAGTGCAATTCTTTGGAAAGGTCCCAGATAATTGGAAAAGGACAAATACAGTGCCCATCTTTAAGAAAGGTAAGAAGAAGGATCCAGGGAAGTACAGACCGGTCAGCCTCACCTTAATCCCTGGAAAATCATGGAGCAGGTTCTTAAGGAACACATTTCATGGAGGAGAAGAAGGTGATTAAGAACAGTCAGCACGGATTCATCAAGAGCAAGTAATGCCTGATCAACCTGATTATCTTCTATAAAATGACTGGCTCTGTGGATGCAGGGAAACTAATGGATGTGATATACCTTGACTTCAGCAAGGCTTTTGATATGGTTTCCCACAACATTCTCACAAGTAAGGTGAGGAAGTACAGGCTAGAAGAATGGACTCCAAAGTGGATATAAAACTGACTGCATCATTGGACTCAGAGGTTAGTAGTCAATGGCTTTATGTCTAGCTGGCAGCAAGTATCAAGTGGAGGGCCTCAGCAGTCGATCCTGGGGATAGTTTTATTTAGTATCTTCATCAGCAACCTGCAAGATAGGATGAAGTGCATCCTCACCAAGTTTGCAGATGAAATCAAGCTGTGGGGAATAGTAGATACACTGCAGGGTAGGGCTACGATTTAGAGATACATAGATAAATCAGAGGATTGGATCAAAAGAAATCTCATGGGATGCATCCAGACAAGTGTGCATGTGCAGTTTGTAGCACCTCAAAGCTGTTTGAGGCACTACAAACCACATGCAGTACATGTGCACCCATTCATCATGCTGCTAATTTGTAGTGCAGCACCAAAATTTGATACCAGGAGATCCTGGTATCAAAAAAAAATGCCACTGAAAAAAGCAGCACGGCATACCTGGTAGCAGCATGTGCTGCCAGAAACAGAGCCTGGAAGGCCAGAACCACACTTTGGCCACCAGCCAGGCTATGAGCAGCTGGATCAGCACCAGAGTTGCTGGCCCCAGCCTCCCCTACCTGACCCGGATCAATGGCCTGCTCTCAGAAAAAAAGCAGTTGCTCAAGTATGTTCCACCGGAAACATCTGGATGCACCCATGTGGTTCAATAAGGAGACATGCCAAATCTTGCATTTAGCTCAAAACAATCCCATGCACCGGTACAGGCTGGGGACTGACTGGTTAAGCAGCAGCTCTGCAGAAAAGGATCTGGGGCATACAGTGGAAAATAAGATGAAAATGAGCCAACAGTGCCCTTGTTGCAAAGAAAGCTAACAGCATTCTGGGCTGCATTAGTAGGAGCATTGCCAGCAGATTGAGGGAAGTGATTATTCCCATCTATTTAGGGAATAATCCAAATATGATTTGACTAGGATTAGATGAGGCCACCTCTGGTGGTGAGGCTATATCTGGAGTACTGTGTCCATTTTGGAGCCCCCACTACAGAAAGGATGTGAACAAGTTGGAGAAAGTTCAATGGAGGGCAACAAAAATGGTTATGGGACTGGGGCACATGACTTATGAGGAGAGGATGACAGAACTGGGTTTATTCAATCTAGAGAAGAGAAGACAGGCAGGAGATTTAATACCAACCTTCAACTACCTGAAGGGGGGTTCCAAAGAGGATGGAGCTGGACTGTTTGCAGCAGTGGCAGATGACAGAATAAAGAGAAATGGTTTCAAGTTGCAGCAAGGGAATCTTAGATTGGGTATTAGGAAAACCTCTCATGGGGATGTAGTAAAGCACTGGAACTAGCTACCAAGAAAGACTGTATAATCTCCATCCTTGGAGGTTTTTAAGACCTGGCTAGACAAAGCCTTGGCTGGGATGATATAGCTGGGGATGATTCTGCTTTGAACAGGGGGTTAAAACTAGATGACCTCTTGAGGTCCCTTCCAACCCTAATTTTCTATGATTCTAAACGACCTACTATTAATTATAATAGCATTTCAAGAAGCTAAACATTGGCAGCATTAACTTCACTGTCAGCAGAATAAGATAGTAAGAATAAACCTTGTGATCTTTTTGATAAAGGTACACAAGTATATCTTTATTTTCCAATCATAAAAACACAGTTTGAAAAGAGAGGGGAGGGAAGTGCAGGGATCAGCTGAGAAGAAATTCACACATATTGTAATTTTAAACCATAGTGACAAATTCTGCACTTCGATGCAGGCACATGCCCCACCCTAAGGTGAATGAAAGCCATGCACATGCATTTAAAGAAAGAATTTGACCTGTTCTTCTCTATCATGTTGCTTCTGCTTCTGCTATATGCCTTATTACTTAAGCATTTCAGAATGCTTTATAACCACAGCTTAGTTATATCAGAACACTAGTAGGTTGTAAGATTAACAGCATATTTTTGGAAGGAATATGAAATTATAAACAAATGCCAGAACAATACACAAAGTTGTATGAAGAGGTCCTCACCCCATTCATGGAACAATTTATGAGAATCATTATTTCATGGAAGCATTTGCTTCAATGCACAAAAAATTATATGTTAATCTAGTACACGGGCAGATTTTTAAAATATCCTTTTAAATAAACTTAAAATATGCCTTTAGCATATGCAAACTATCCAGTATATTCAAGTCTATGCAATAGTGATTATGCATCTGATTCTGTGCATAGTTTATAAAGGGTGGGTCTGGTATGGCTAGTTGCTTTAGCACAGGGGTGGGCAAAATGGCAGATGTGGCCAGCAACAAGATTTCATTTCCCAGCAACTCCTGCCTGCTTTGCTGCTGCCAGTTTCCATGCAGACCCCAGGAGGGGCAGAGCCATGACATGGAGACCAGCCCAAGCAGTACTGGCAGGGTGCAGGGCTGGGCAGGGAGCTGCTCCAAGGCTGGGGCTGGGATTTTGTGGTGGTGACAGCATGGTCTCAAGCAGGGGCAGAACCACAATCTTCTGTCTGGGCTAGAGACACACTCTGGTGCCTGCATGCCTGTCACTGGGGTATATGGGCAGTGGATCATGGCTCTGCCCTAGCTCCGGACCATACTGTCACTGCCACAAAATCCCAGCCCCAACTCTGGAGCTCCCCAGCCAGCTGTGCGCCCTTCCAGAGCTGCTTAGGCAGATCTTCATGGAAACCCCAGCCCCTCACTGTCATGGCCCCATCCCTCCTGGGGTCTCCGTGGAAACTGGCCACAGTGATGTGGGCAGGGGCTGTTGGGAAATGAAGTCTGCTGCAAGCTGAATCTGGGCCAAGGGCTGGACTGTGCCTGCTTTTGCATCTCTGGAGATTCATGCTTTCAGCTCTGGTGGTTCCTCATTCAATCCAGTCATTAGTCAAAGTAAGTACTCTTTTATACAATATTAAAGTGTGACTTAAGGCCTTCAATATATAACTGTATTGCAGTCTAGACCAAGACTCTCACAGACTACAGTAGGGCAAGAATTTCGTTCTAAGGGCCCTGTTGCATATTACACTGTGAGCTGAACAGATGTTGATTGACTTAGTGCTAGTCAAACCTTCAACGTGAAGGGCACATCTTGGGGGAGTGGCCACACCTTAATAGGAACAGAAGCTGGGTTATGTGGATCAAGAGAGAACCCTGCCCTGGAGTGGCATAACTTTGAGCTGCATAATGAGCGCTTTAAGCCACTTAAAGGTATTAACATGCAGACAATCCAGGGGTTAAGACACTGGTTCCCAAACTATGATTCACAACCCCAAATGGAGTCACAACATCAGTGGATGCGGTTGCAATAAATGTGCCCCCTGACTTTTCTGCACCCACAGCAGGCTGCATGGCTGCAGCCAGGCTGGACCAGCTCCTGGCAGGAGCCACCTCTGCAGCCCAGCAGGTGGGACCCATTGCAGAAGGAGTGCCGCACCACTATGGCTGCCAAGGTGAGGTGGTGACAAAGAGTTGGGAGTGAGGGGCCATGCTGAGGAAATGGGGTCATGCTGAAGAAATAGGATCATGCTGAGGAAAAATTTGAGAAGCACTGGGTTAAGAGCTCCATGGTCCACCTAAAATTAATGTGTAACAAGGCCGTAAAAATAGATGAAAGACGTGAGAAAAAAAGAAAGGGCTTAATTAAAAACATAGCAGAGCAATGAAAAGACATTAATTTACCTCAGTGAATTTGGGATGAGGCAGCGATCCCCCTCTCACTTAAAATAATAATGTAGTTATTAAGATTCACCAAGCGATGCTGCTTCTTTTGAATTCAGTGAGATTTCCATTGTCCTCAACAGGAACAGGAGGCTTCCTTCACCTGCACAATGCTTTGGCTCATAGGAAAGAAAAGAAGAACCAGCAACCATGAAATTATATCTGCCTACAAACTACTTGGACAGATTCATTAGTGGATTAAACAACTCATTACGCCTGTGAATCACACCCATGAAGTCCCTAAACTCATTGCATGTTATCACATCTGTTGCCCTCTCAATGATACATTTTAATTACTCTCAGAATAGTGGAATCACATCTCCCCAATTAACACATTAAATAACAAAATAAAAAAGATAAAATCTATATTATATTCAATTAAAAGAAACAGACCCACCAAATGTGTAAAAGATACACAGAATTATCCCTGGAAGAGCTCCAAGATATCAAAAGTACCACAACTAAGGAAGAGAATAAGATACAATTAATCTTCTCTAAAGAAAAGTGCAGCAATTAAAAATGACATAGGGCCGTGCTCTGGCACATTTCCTCAGGCTAAGTAGTAGTAATACACTCTGCAAGTAGCTCCATTGAAATCAATGGGACCACTCAAGAAGTAAGAAACTACTCAGTGTGAGGAAGCGGATCACAATTAAACTGTTACTAAATGTGAAAGATGCACAGGGTGTTCAGTCAGAATTTTTCTGCCAGTCTGATGCAAATAAAACACAAGGACATGCTGCCTTTTGCCTAGGGTTCACAGCAAAAAACAGAGCTGAGCACGTAACCAGTGATAAGGGTTTTGAAATCTGCTATAGCAATTTTAAGATCCATACATTTGAAAAGGATATGAATAACTTTAATGCTAAACAATGTACATAATCAGTTTTTCCATCTGGCAACTTTCAGTTTGTTCAATCTGTAAAAGTTGTTACATTTCTTTAATTAGATGGGTTGGTTGGAATCACTTTTACATCATACTTAGTTTTCTTACATGTTTTCTCTTTAATGGTACACCCTTGTAGGTGCCCATAATTTGGGCATTGTCAAATAAAATATAATGGGGGAAAAGCCCTAATTTTGGTAATATTTGTAACAGAGAAATGGAAATTACATATTCCCTTTTGATGCAGGTGAAGTGATATATAAATATCCTTGCTTATGGATGATTTTAGAAAAGTTGTGTTGATTTTTTTTTTAAACAAACCTTAAGGTCAGTATAGTTCCACTGAAGTTATAATGATGCTGTTACAAAAGTACTTAATACTATTAATAAAGATTTTAAAAGAAGTTTCTAATGATGTTACACTGCGTCTGAAGCTCCTTTGGACATACTGTATAGGATGGCAATTGAACTATTATGATGCAAATTGTACTGCCTGATCTCCTGTAGAAATCTGAGGATTATGCATAAAACATTAAGAATGAAAGAGCCAAAAAAAATGCATTTCCATCCTTCATTCATGAACAAGAATCCCTGGAACATTCATACTCTAATATTTGGCATGTCTTCTAACTTGTGATGTGGACTCTTTTTTCCCTGTGTATTTTAATACATGTGTTTATAAATATTGTATAGTAGCTTTTTAGTCAGTGAAGCTCTGCCTATTTGTTTAATCTGAGGATCCAACCTTAGAGTCCTTGGTTTGTTTCCTCCCTCCTTCCCCCCACAAGAAGTATTATTCTAAAACTTTAACTGCTAGGCCAAACTTCAGGAAGTAGTAATAATCTAATTATCTGATTCTAACACAGATTCCTGTACTAGTGAGAAGCCCCTCTGTAAACTCTCCCTGCTTTGTCAAAACTCCCAGGTCTTGAGGAAACAAGGTAAGGAATCTGGGCTAGCTCACAACCCTTCCCCTTCCAAATGTATCTGTCCCTCCAGAAATTTGTACAACAGGTTTTCAATTTAATGCATACTGGGTACATCTACATGAGGTGCTACATCATTGTAGCAACAAGCTAGAATGATGTAGCTCATCACTATGGTGATGTAGCATCAGTGGGAACAAACTGTGATGGTGATGCTACATTCCCATAGCAATGAGCTACATTGCCATACCATGTCACTATGGCAACATAGTATCTAACAATAACTAAATCACCGGACCTTCGCAGTACTGCTGGGTACTGCACAGTCATTTAGTGTTTGCTAAAGCAAGCATTAAATGACTGTGCACTACCAAATGCAGTCCCGGGCATGTGTAGATGTGCACACTGAAGACCAAATGTATTATTCCACTGAAATTAGTGGTGAAGTTCCTGGAATTCAAGCTTTAAGGTTTTAAGGTACAAAACCTTGTACATATCTCCCCTCCTCCACCTCCCCACACAGATGTAGAAACTACTTTCTCAAGGTATCCCAGATTTTGGGGAAGAAAGGAGGCAAAATTCCACGTTAAAGCAACACAGGACTGAGGAAGAAGAGGCTTGATACAGCATCCTCTGCCTCTTCTCTTGAAACCTGGCCACTGGCACCAACAGTGCAAGAGAAAGCACAGTGATCATGACCTTCTCTTGGAAAGGAAAGTACTGAGTCCTGCTCTCTGCTGTTAATACTCTCTATGCAGATTACACTATGCATCTCAGGTGATAGTTAAGCAGGGTTTTTGAGGGTCTGAAATCCCATTTTTGATCAAGGTCACACAGGAACTTGTAGCATTGCTGAGAACTTAACCCAGTGACCTCTTGGGTGCAGTATATTAACCAGAATTTTATTCTGACCATCTTGCACTTGGTGAAATAGTAATCAATACTGATAGAGTAAAATAACTGGGCTTGAAACCTTTCTAGAATGTTCCAGTTCCTAAGATTAGGTAGTACCAAAAAATAAAATCCTGATAAACGATCTACTAAGCAAAGGATATAACAACATTTCCGTGGGCAAGTAAATAGATACAAAACATAAACATCCTCCATGTTACTAGCATACTACCCAGCTTCAGTACGATCTAAATGGTATTGATGGAGGTATTTGCAAATTCTGCAATGCAAATATTTATTATGTTTCATCTGTTCTGTCAGGCATTAAATAGCATTCCCAGTCTAGTTTTCAAGAACTGTTCCTAATCTTTGTTTACACTAATGCCTCCTTTGTTGACTTTTAACAATTATGTGCCATTGACAATTGTTTATTGTTGTTTAATTAGGAGGTGGATTATTCCCATGTTTTAATGATTACTGTTCAGCAACTTGACAAAAATGTTATTCCCCAAACCACTAAACACAAATTGCCTTTGATTTATTTTATTTAATCTTGTTATGATTGTATTCTAAGCTCTCTATATTATAACTTTTTATTAATCGCAATGTCAGAGTTTCAGCTCTGTAGAAAAAAGGAAAGGAAACGAAATCATAAAATGTCTATGCCACTGATAGTTCTGATAGTTAAAAACAGAAGAATACCTAGGAAGATCACGGTATAGGTCCTCAAGTAACCCATTGTGAAGCACCATTGTATGCAGACAGCAAAGCCAGCCATACCTTGTCATGCATCCAAAGATGCGTCTCAAGCTGGTCCTGAGAGGTGATCCTCCCCCTCTGTGCGACACTGGTCAGGCCACAGTTGGAGTACTGCATCCAGTACTGGGTGCCGCACTTCAAGAGGGATGTGGCCAGCCTGGAGAGGGTTCAGAGGAGGGCCACCCACTTGGTGAGAGGGCAGTAGGACAGGACCTATGAGGAGAGACTGAGGTACCTGAACCTGTTCAGCCTCAGCAAGAGGAGGCTGAGGGGGACCTGGTGGCTGCCTAAGAACTCATCAGGGAAGATCAACAGCAAATAGATAGAGCCCTTTTCTCCCCAGCAGCACCTGGGGTGATGAGGAACAATGGTAATAAGCTGATGGAGAATAGGTTTAGGTTAGAGATCAGAAGGCAATATTTTACAGTTAGGGTGGCCAAAATCTGGAACCAACTTCCCAGGGAAGTGGTCCTCACCCCTACCTTGGGCAAATTCAAGAGGAGGTTGGATGACCACCTGTCTGGGGTCTTGTGAACCCAGCATTCATTCCTGCCTGTGGCAGGGGGTCAGACTAGATGATCTGTTCATGTCCCCCCTGACCCTAGCTACTATGAAACCTACAAGAGAAAAAGTTGATCAGGAACAGTCAACATGGATTCACCAAAAGCACTCATGTCTGACCAACCTGATTTCCTTTATACGATGATAGGATCTGTGGTTGGGGGAGAGCAACAGATGCTATATACCTTGCCATTAGTGCGGGTTTCTTGTGGAATACCATACCAATTCTCATTAACAAGGTATGAAAATACAGATTAAACAAAAGTATTGTAATGTGGATACATAACTAGTTGGATCATTGTACTCAGCAAGTGGTCCTCAATGATTTAATATTTAGTTGGGAGAAGGTATCAAGTGGAGTTCCCCAGGGGTCTGTCCTGGGTCCAGTGTTGTTCACTATTGTTTTCAGTAATGATTTAAACAATGGGATTGAGTACAAATTTAGCAAATTTGCAGATGTCATCAAGTTTGGTGAAGTTGTAAACACTCTGAAGAGCAGGGCAAGGATCCAGAATGCAGAAATATAACATCCAGAAGAAATCTGAACTTTGTTGTTTACTGTCATTGTAAATTATGAATTATGAGAGAGATAGCCCAGATGAAGAGAGTCACTCACAAATTATGCAGATTACAGCTCCTGTAAATTACTTGCATTTAAAAATGGAATATTTTCCTCAGGGACTCAAGGTATTCTGCATATTTTTTAAACCTCTTCTAAACATCCCTTTAATTAGATCAGGTGACTGGGGCCCACAAATAAAATTAGTTCGCCTCTGTGCAACCCCTTTTTTCCAACAATTAGCAGCAAGAATTTTCTATTGACATTTGGAATGATTTTTTTTCATTGTTATAGGTACTCACACAGGCCCCAAATCTGTTTACAAGAAGGAAATGTACTGCTTGACTTTCAAAGCAAAATATTAGATGAATGATATTACCTGATGGAAACTCAGATGGAAACTCAGACACTCCAGTTTTGGGGAATTTCAGCATGAATGATCTTGCTCAGTAGAT
>NW_017729004.1:27839732-27841403 GCF_001723915.1 Gavialis gangeticus | reverse complement strand
CTGCTTGACTTTCAAAGCAAAATATTAGATGAATGATATTACCTGATGGAAACTCAGATGGAAACTCAGACACTCCAGTTTTGGGGAATTTCAGCATGAATGATCTTGCTCAGTAGATTGTGCTCTGGTTAGGTATCTACACATTTGTACATACACATACCTGGGTGAGGATATGTCCCAAAACTGCAACTGGAAAAAGCTCATGGCTAGTGGAGGTTATACACTGGAGAAGGAAGAAGACCCATCTATATATTAATGCAGGAGTCTGGAAGCTTAGGGTACCCATCCAAGAAGCAAGGGACGTAGGTTCTAGGCTCTTCTCACCCAGAAGTGGTTTGAAGCTACATCTCTACTGGTTCACAGCACAGGCTAGCTCAGGGGCTAGAAGAGTGGTGTGGAATTGCTCCACAAGCCAGATGGTTGGTGTAGGAGCCAACCCTATGCATCAGATTGGGCCTATGAAACCCTCCCTGCCATGATGGATCCAGTCAGCACCTGCTCTGGCCCATCTAGGACCATGAAAAGAAACCCAGCATCACTGAGTTACATTTGGCTGTAGCCACAGGAAAATACTGCAGCGCCAGGCTTACCACGGGGCTCCAGCACCACTGCTCTGACCTGGGTGGTTAGCAGCCAAGCCCACAGGGGCAATCAAGTACCTGGGCACCAAGATACCATAGCTTCTCCCCACACGGGTAGCCAAGCACGCAAGTGAGAGCCCCAGTAGCATTGCAGGAAGAAGCCTGACAATGCAGCTTGTCCCCAGGGGCACAGCCGAGCACCAGGGATTCTGGGTTTCTTCCTGTGGTGCTGCTGGAGCTCCAGCACCATGTGTCCTGTCCAGGGAAACAGGCTGCAGTGCTACTTGGGCTCCAGCATTGTGACTCTTACCAAGCTGGCTGCCAAGCACCTGAGCCAGAATAGTACAGCTGGAGACATGGCAGCACCATGGGAAGAAGCCGGCACTGCAACTTGTTCCTATGGTGGCAGTCAAGTACCAGCAATGCAGGTGGCTCCAGCACCATAGGTCTTGCCCAAGTACTTGCTTGGTGCTGCAGAATGGTCCCCCAAATCATAAATCTGCAGGCTGGATGATTTGGGTCTATGAGCCAGATCCAGCCTATGAGCTGTGTCTGACACCCCTCAGATAAACAGTATTCTGACCCTTCTTCAGTCCTGCTCTTGAGATTGGCTCTATAGGTAGCCAACAGGAAGATACCTAGGGCTGAGAAAAAAAGAGTAAGCTAGAGGGTGTGTAAGGATCAGTGATATTGATGTTACAATGCAAGGGAGAAGACATGCTCTTAATCAGTCAGAAACTTCCTCATTGCTCTCCATCCATTTTATCCAACGGCTATTAAATGGAAGGTGAAGTGGTTCAGCTTCAAGAAGAGGAGAGCTGGAGACTGCCTATAGCCTGGTCATTATAGCACTGTCCTGAGAAGCAAGAGACATGTACATTCAACTCCCCTCTCCTGCTTCCTGAGACTACTCTAACTTCAGAACTACTGGACTAAGACACAGGAGAGCCCTTCTTCTCTAGTGTCTAACACCTGATAGAAGGCAGAATAGATCTGCACTTAATAGACTAAATCAGAAATGCATAAGCTTTCATAAGCAACATTTTACTTCATATCACATGATTGGGCAGTGAATGTCACGGGCTATAGG
>NW_017729004.1:27837577-27839721 GCF_001723915.1 Gavialis gangeticus | reverse complement strand
TTCTCAGGTCCCTTCCGACCCGAGAAACTATGAAACTATATATAACATGTGATCAAGTAAGCCACTGCTTATGAAAACTAATACACCTGATTCAGTTAGTCCGTAAGGTACAAATCTACCCTAACTTCTACCTGACTTCAGACTAACATTGCTAACTACTTCTTTCTGCTCAGGGTTAACACCTGTTAGCCATGTTTTTGGGCTCAGCCACAATTTCAGGACTTGAACACACCCAGGAATATGGGTATGAACCCATATACCTGCTTGGCCAGAGAACACCTATTATATATGTGTGGCGGGGCACTGTTCATGCCTGCCACTTTAAGGGCTGAGCTGAAAAGCCAGCAGGTGCTTGATTGCGGCAGCCATTTTGCAACACTGGCTGCCTGTATAAACAGAGCAGATCGCTGCTGACAGAAATATTGCTTGGTTGAACTGGTGAGTGGAACATCTGCAGGTAAGAGCAGAAGGCTCTTGGACCTGGGCATGACTTAAAACTGCACCCTGCCCGGACTGGGTGGTCTGGTGGGGCTCCCAGTGGCACAGGAACCCCCAGGAAATACCAAGCCAGTTATCACCCCTGTGGAAGGCTGGCCAAGGTGCCTCAGTAACCCCTAGCCCCCACATCACTGTGGGTAAAATTAGGGCTAGGCATGGCTACAGCCACCTGAGCCTCCACCAGGGAGGGAAGCCCCAGATGTGGAGCCCCAGTGGGGGGTGAGGAGGGGAACTGGAGAGCTCCGAGGTGTGTGTGTCTATGCATGTCTGTCCAGGGCAAGCTTGGCTCAAGTCAGGTGACTGGCTGGCCACTATCCCAGTGAGGGTCATGGGAGAGGCCCAAACGACAGTACGTCTGCCACCCAAGGTTTACACTACATAAAGCCTATTGCCTAATAGGGGGCTGCTCTGAGAGGGAGCAAGGTGGTATAAGCTGTTAATGCATGAGAGAGACCCTGTGAGAGGGGGTGGAGTGTGAGAGGCCTTAGTGAGAGGAGAGTAGTGTGAGTGTTTGTATGAATGAGACCTGACAATGAGGGCTAAGCTAGGTTCACCTGGATGCTATCTGTGAAGCTTAGGCTGTGGCATAGGGGAGGTAGTGACCCCTGGCATTGGGGCAAGAATGGGCAGCCTCTTGCTTAATTAGAACCAATTATGAAACAGTAAAGCATGGCAGGCGAGGGAGGTGGGTGGCTAGCCTAGGAACTGGTGGGCGGGCCAAGGTTGGACCAGCCCTGAGAGAGCCCCCTGTTACAATATGCTTGGTAGCTACATGGATGCTTGCTTGTTTTTATTGCGTGTGGAATAGGATTGTTTTCTGTAAGCAAGTACCAGAAGTAGCAGTTACACTCTGGGTAAATACCATCTGAATGCATGAAGTGAAATAGATTTCTGCCCTAGGGGTGTAAACTGCCAGAAATGAGACTACGTTATTGGTGTTCTTCTTTAGTTGTTCCCCACCTAATCACCAAAGCCGTACAAGAATGCCATTTATGCTTACTAAATTCACTTCTGATTCACAGACCACCCTTCTATCTTACCTTTAAAGCTTCCACATCTTTCCAGTTTGTTTACCTTCATACAGTATTATATCATCTGCTGTATGAAGGCTGATATATGAAAAAAAGGATTTTATTATATCACAGTTACTTAACAGCAAAAGCAACAGGTGAGCACCAAACGTTTGCCTGGTTCCCCCCCGCCCCCCACATTGGCCTGAGCAGTTTAATGTAAGAATTATTAAGCTACTTTACTGATTTTTTTTTTTTTTTTTTCTGTATATATGGAAGGAACTCATTGAGGTAGTAAACTGTAATTTAGACCATTAATGTCCTTATAGCCCATGAAAATGCTGCTTCAATGTGTAATTAATCTTTTGAAGCTATTTGAGCCACCACATACAAAACAGATGTATGCTTTGCCTAGCTAGTAAACAGTTATGCTCACCAGTAGAAGACATCTTTTACAGAGTGTGGGTTTTTTTGACTTCCTCTGTAAAGGGAGGGCGCGGTCCTTTTTCTTGCATCTCTGAGGTGTATATTAATAACCCTTGCAGTGGCAGGCCCTGCATTACTTGTGGCAGTTATGATATTCTTGGGGGGGGGGGGTTGACAGGGGTGATTATGTAACTTTAGGAATAGGTTAGA
>NW_017729004.1:27823226-27837272 GCF_001723915.1 Gavialis gangeticus | reverse complement strand
TTATGTAACTTTAGGAATAGGTTAGACAAGCCATTATACAGGAGGTTTGGATGGGGAGGATCCTGCCCTGGACTAGACAAACTCCTAAGCCCTACCTTTCAGCCCTACTTTCGTATAACTACATAGAATCATCAGCATTTCCAGAGAAGAAAAATGCATCAAACTCTGAATAATGCAGTGGTTCCTTTACCGCCCCCCCACCCCCGCCACCCCTTCTGTCTTTAAAGGCCAACTATTGAATCTCCAAATGCTATTTCACTTCCAGCCTCCTGTCCCTACGCAAAATCTTCCATAAATTCCAATAAGCTGTACTATCTGACAACATCCCAGGCTGTTTCACAAACAGATTTCAGTTGGGAAAACATCAGAAAACTAAACAATTAGTACTGCAAAATAATCTCCTTATGGCAGTGAACAGAAGAAGTCTCAGTACCACTTTCATGCTCTTGGCCTACTTAACAATATCCAATAAAATTAGCCACAATCACAATTATTGACTAATGTGATGAGAAAATAACATAACTACTGCTCCTTCCATCAGAATTCAAAAACCAGTAAAAAGAAAGTTATCTTTTATTCTCCTAGAAATGGTTCTCCATAAAGTTTCATTGGGTCCTTTAGGTTGCTACAAATCTTTGCCCATGTTAAAGATGAGGGACTATGCTAAGTTTAAGACTTGCTTAGATCTACCTGATTACTCTATGGTCTATATGTGCCTACAGAAAGTCTGGAACTCTTTGCCATCAGATGTTGTGGAGGATGACAGTTCAGTCGCATTCAAAAAAGGATTGAACAAATTCTTGGAGTAAAAGGTCATCAGTAGTTAGTGAGCATGGGAGTTAAAGATACAGCCTCTGAACCAGAACTTCCTAGACCTAAAGTGAGAGGGCAACAGTGGAAAACCCAGTGACCATACCCAGTTCACTCCCCCTTTTCAGCATCCACACTCTGCCACTGTGTGACAAAATACAGGGCAAGATAAAACTATTGTCTGACCCAGTAAATGGCAATTGTAGTGTTCTTAAGATTGCCCTATTGGTTACAGGCAGCTGAACTTTGAGCAACAAGTCTAGTTGTCTTCTCTGATGGATTCCTGTAAGAGGCTGGAAGACAAAGGGTGGGAAGAAGTAATAATGTCCAGGTGGCAGATCTAAGAGAAGCCCTGTTAGGATAAAGATAGGACACCTAGAAAGAAGCAACATATGTCTATTCTTATCACCTGCTGAGACAATTAGACAATCTACTTGTGGGCTAGAAACGTATCTTGTCCTTTTCCTAAGCAAACCTGCTGGTTGGGAATCGGACCCTGCTCCCATTGAAATCAATAGAAAATCCCTCATCAGTATAAATAGGACTAGGTTCAGGCCATGCATGTAGAAAAAGGAAAGGAGGTTCCCTATAAACTCTCTCTCATGCTTAGTGAACCAACATAAGATTTAATCCTACTTATACTAGAAACTATGCCTGGAAATTTATGGCAGAAAGATTCTTGGATTTAATTTGAATGGATTTCTTTTTGCTTAACATACAAGGAAATGTCACTAAAATGAAACACTTTTCTATTTATATATAGGGGGAAAAAATTGAAGGCAAAAATGTATTACATATAAGATTACTTTAAATTGTGGATATTTTATGTAATGGGAACTGGAAAATGGAAGATAAAATGAAATGTCAAGGACATGATTTAGCCTTTGGAGTATATATCTGGGTCTCTCCTAAATCTTTCTTCTTGAGACTTTCAAATTACTTATAAAAATGTACCTTTTCCATTCTTACAGAAGTGCAAATCAGCAAAAAGGATATCCGTTTTTCAAAATTAACAATAATGCCTCCTCAGTCATTTTCAGTTGCTCCCATCCTATGCATTTACTATTGCATATTGCCAACTCAGATAGCAAAAGTGTCAAAAAACAAACTCATCCAACACTTCTTTCCAAATGTACATACACCAAATGTACCAAAGTAGATAATCAAGGTTGCTTGTAATATTGTGAAATAGTAGCATAGGAATTCTGTAGGTTACCTATCTACATGAGTCTCACTTTATCTCCACAATTTCTTTTCTAATGAATTTTCCATTAATTTTTAGGGTTTTTGCTTATAACAACATCTTTCTTTGGGTTTTTATTCAACAGTATAAAATTGGATTAATTCCTTATTAGGTTTTTTCATGCCCAGATAGGGTTGTTCTTTGTTTTCGTTTCACTTAAAGGAAAGTTTCTCTTAAAGGAAAATTCCAAGCCTCCTAAACATAGAAGTGATCAAGTTTTTTTTTCATTCCACTTAACTTCACCAACCAGATTTTTTCAGTGTGTCCTTTCATTGCTTTATATTTCCTAATTTAGTTTTATTCATGCCATCACTTATAATTTCTTTACAGTCTGCTTCACTAGTGTACAATGCTACACCACAACCCTTCCTTCATTCTCTCTTTTTTTTTTAACATTATCCTAGAAGATCCATTTTACATACAGCACAAGTAATTCTAGCTCCTCCATTTTGTTGCTCCAGCTATTTGCATTATTCTATAAATAAAAAACAAATAATATCCTACACTGCAGATATCATCTGTATACATAACAATGTTTCAGTTCAAAGGCGAGTAACTGAGAGGAGGGAAAGAGATTATGAAATTATTTCGGGTATGAACAGATAAAATCCACCTACTTCTTTTCACCAGGCACTTATTCCCTATTATAGTTCATTTAATAAATTAGCCATGTTTTACATTGTTCCAGTTCATCCCCTACAATTATTTGCATGCCCCCACCTCAATGATCCCTGTTGCTCCCTGATTTAGCACTTTCAGTAGTTCTTGACACGTTACATAGTAGGTTAATTAGGTGTTGAAACCAAGGGTGGATTTTATCAAAAAAGCTTTACCATCTGTTTCCCCTCCCCTGACTTCTTTCTCTCTCTTTTTTTCCTTCTTTGTTTGTGAAGCTTTCTTTTCCCTGCAAATGTGTGAGCCTGTCTGATGTTTAAATATCTGGGATATCTTTTCTGTGTACAGTTTTGTTTTGTTTTTTGATTATGTACCCTTACATAAATATGTCTAACGGGAAACAAAAAATATATAATTCTTTACTCTTTGTCTGGGGATACTTGATTAGGAAGATCCAACCACTTAACATATTAAAGAAGTCTGGACTCACAGATGTTAGATGGGGGGTCATTAAGGCTGCTACTAAGTAGGGGCCAAGCTATGCTATTTAGTCTCAACCTATAGCAGTCAGACTATTAACATTCAGAGGCCAAAATCCAGGATGCAAGTCCTGGACACCTTATAGGCCATGTCCAGATGAGGAGAGCGTGTGTGGTTTGACACCACAAATCTCTTATGGTGCCACATACCGTGTGTAGGGAACATTCAAATGTTCCACGCACTGCAAATTTGTAGCATAAGGACAAAATTGGCTACTGGGATTTCTTGGTAGCAAAGGAGTGCCCAGAAAAAAGCGGCACCATACATGCTACAATAGCATGTGCCGGAACAAATGGTGGCTTGGTCCTCCAGTAAGACACTCTGGCTGCTGGCCAGAGAATCTCTGATCCATTTATGTCCTGGCTGCTCCAACACACTGGGGGCCAGGAGGAGCTGGGCAAGGGCAGTGTGTCCACAATGAGACAATGTGTCCCACAACAAAGCGCACATGCAGGGATGTGTGCTGTGGCACAAAGCGGCGGCAAAAATTTATGCTGCTACTATGTGCCGCTTCAAGCACCCACCCCTGCTTGTCTGGATGTGGCCACAGACGCCAAGCTGGAGGTAGTTTTATACCAGTTCTTGTAGGCATTGTAGTGCAGCTCTGCAGACATTAGCTCTACCTCTGAGCACTAAGGCAAATCAGCCTAAGTTTGCCTAGGCACGGGGACCGTGAATTTGGAAACAGTTGCATTCTTACTGTGTCATACGGCATCCTGTCAGCAGACAAGGGACACAGCTGAGTGCTGTATTTTCAAATTTTCAGGTTTTGCATTAGTTTATGCAACTGTCAATTTGTAATCCCTCTCCTTCCTCCAAGGCAAGGTGACTTTAGACCAGGGGGCCAACCTTTCTGGTTGGCATGCAAACAAGTAAACACTTGTCCCTCCCCAAGGGCCACTTTAATCCCTGTCCCCTATTTGATCCATTATTTCTCTCCCTCCTCCCTTCCTGATGTTAGTTTTTCCATACTCTTCCCTGCTTATCCATTGCTCTGCACTCTTCCCTGATTTATATGCCTGTTTTCCCTGCTGTCTGCTCGATCTGCTATGTGCCAGACTAAGCAGCTGTGGGTTGGCCAACCATATTTTAGAGTCTGTAAGACCCAAGCTGAGATTTCTCCAAAGTTGATATTGGAATTTGCCCTTGGTGTCTCAGTCCTCTATGTGTAAAATGGGAGTGACAGCAATGACCGAAAGCTTGTCTGGACCTACACATGAAGTTTAAATGACCAAATTGAAACAACAGTGCATCTTGCACATGAATGCAAGATCGAGACTGGGACCATGGAAAATAGAGCAATCCTAATTAATTTTATCTCCTGTGCTAGTTGCAACAATACTCAATGTTTTTTTTATTATGCTAAACCATTCATAAATAACTTCATATTCCTACAGGACTGTATCCTTGTTGACACATTCCACCTTGATTAAGGCATATTTCTCAGAGCAGGCATTCAGTGTCTCTCTGGAGCTTTACATATATGTCCATAGACCATCACCATGAAGACTTTTGTAAGTGTAAATTCTGCCCCATTTTTAAAATAACTACCCAAAATACAATGTCCTGTCACCAGTGCCCCAAGGTATTCCATTTGGTCAATCAAGATCCATCTTTAGTCAATCAAAGCCCATCCTACTTGATTGAAATATAACCTCTGGAATGATCAGAAGCTTACAAAAACAAGTTTCATGCCTGAACATCCAAAAACAGGAGCCTTTCAATTAGCTATTGTAATGTGATGGTCCCTTCCTACTTGCTTTGTTTGGACTTTAAATTGGCCAGCTATGGAAACAGAATGTTTTGAAGCTATACACCTAAACTGTACAAGAATGAAACAGTTGCCAGCAAGGTGTGCAGTCCAGGAGAAACAGAAGAATCATTCTGCACCCGGCTGCTCACCTCCCAAGTGATGATGGATCCATGCTCAGTGAAGGCTGACAAGACTGAAAACCTTCATTTGTGAGAGATACTCTTGCAGCTAATATATACTGGGACTTTTAAGATAGCTCATTTACTGAATGTGGGAAAAGAGTCTCTGTCATTTAGTTTTATAGTTCATGTATGGTATTATTATTAAAGTCTTCTGCTATTAATCAAATGAGGTGTTGTATCAATCCTTAATTGCACTAGGTTTAAACCCCACTTATGACCACAACAACAGTACTACTTACTTCAGTGATAAAGAAGTATGTTAAAAGACTGTGAGCCACTGAGATGAATAGAGGCCATAAATCAATATTTTTTAGCTAGTATCCAGGGTATCTGCAGCCTATAAATATAAACAGATAAATGTCCAGTTCAAGGCTTTCCAGATAAACTGCCCTCAGAAGAATTAGTGCTGCTCTTCTCAGCCTCCCCTTCTGAGCCTTCAAAATTGTGGATTGTCACCCTGTTTGCTGCATCTCTGGGTGCCATAGTAAAGGATGATGCAGGAGATGTGATAAAATGCTGCAGAATAGGGAAGCTCTATAGATACCAGTCTAACTATATGCTGGGTAAGGACTGCTAGAGACAGAAGCTTGCTCAGAAAAGGGTTCACTGTTTAAGGCAGCCTCAATTTTTTGAAGTCTGGCACATATTGAGTAAAATAATGTAATTATTAAGGTCGGTATTTACAAACATGCCTGATCTGAGGGACACAATAAACTGCTGAGTGCACTAAAGTTCCCACTGATGTTAATGGAAGCTCAAGGAGAAGGAGGTGCTAAGGACCTTGCAGGATCAGGCCTATGCCCTATGCAGATTCTTGCATCATTATTAGGTAGTTGGTTTCCTTCTCTTTTACATGAACCTGCTCTTAATGATTTTTGAAGGCTTGTACTTTTTTTTTCTCTCACTATTAATTTTGGTTCAACTGTCCCTGCACATCACCACTTTAAATTCTGACTTAGTGTCTCATCAGGGTATTTGCAGACTGCTAAGTAGTGTATCCCAAGGGGAGTCTTGACAGAGAAAGCGGTATGCAGTCTGTTCTCAGAGACACATTACATAAACCTGAGCCTCAGATCCTGACAAGTTTGGCTGGTCCTAATACACATAGTATTTTCAAATGAAAGATTCAGTTTTTCCATCTATGCTCATGTTTCTAGCTTGAGTAATGAAAAGTCTTCAGTCAGGACATTGTATCAGCAAAAGTGGCAAAAGCCATGTGCAGAATGTCACCTTTGTCCTGCTAAACATTACTAATTTCTTAATTGTTTTCATGTTTGACTGCTTAGAAGGATATTTCAGGCTTACTCATTACTGATAAATAATAAATCCCCAATTTAGCTCATGTACCCATGCTTAATTTAAGTATACAAGTAGTTCCTTTGACTTGAACGTGTCTGACCACCTGCTTAAAAACAACTACATGCTTAAGCATTTTGAATCGGTCCCTAAGTCTAAAGACAAGTTGGCTTCAAATGTTACTTTTCAAAGTTAGCATACAAATACATTTAAGTAATTTAACCATGAATTTTTTAACAGAAGCAGAATATTCAAGAAGCTTGTTAGGTTAGGATTAATGGATTTTTCTACAATTACTACTGAAGTCAGTGGTTATTTAGCCATTGATTTCAATGGGTACCACAAAATCATAGAAAAGTACAGCTGGAAGTGATCTCTAAAGATCATCTAGTGCATCCCTCTGCCTAGGCAGAATCATCCTTATCCAAGTCTTCCTCTACAAATCCATTGTCTAATATATTGCCAAAACTACACAGTTAAACAAAATCACAAGATTTTGGTGTCATCAGCCAATTTGGACAGCATGCTTTCCACATCCACATCCAGATCACTGATAAAGATGTTGAACGCTACAGGCCCCAGGACCGAGTGCTGGGGGACTCCACTGCCCATATCCCTCCAGGTCAAAAATGATCCATCCACCACCACCCTCTGGGTAGGACCATCTAGCCAATTTGCCACCCATTTGACTGTGTAGTCATCAACGCCACAGTCACCTAGTTTTTTTAAGAGAGTATGGTGGGAAGCAGTGTCAAAGGCCTTCTTAAAGTCCAGGAAGAGGACATCCACCTCAACACCCTCATCCAGGGATTTTGTGACCTGATCATAAAAGGAAACTAAGTTAGTCAGGCAGGAACTGCCCCCAGTGAACCAATGTTGGTTGCCCCTGAGCATTACCTCCCCTGCTGGGCCCTTGCAGATGTGCTCCTTGATGATTTTCTCAAACATCTTCCCAAGGACCGAGGTAAGGCTGACTGGCCTATAGTTGCCAGGGTCCTCCTTCCTCCCCTTCTTGTAAATGGGGACCACATTGACCCTTTTCCAATCCTCTGGTACCTGGCCAGAGCCCCACAAATGCTCATACAGCCATGCCAGGGACCCCGCTATGACCCCCGCCAAGTCCTCAGCACCCTCAGCTGAAATGCATCAGGTCCTACTGATTTAAACATGTCCAACTCCTCCAAAAGATACCTAACTAGGTCATCCCTGACCCTAAGCATGGTGGTGCCTCCTGTGGGTCATTCCATAATCCTAGTGGGGGAAATGTTCTGGTCCCTGTCCAGGAATATGGAGGCAAAAAATTTGTTAAAGAGGTCAGCTTTTTCATTTGCTGCAATCACCAGATTGCCAAGCCTGTCCCCAGTGCCCTCTTCTTACTCCCCATGTACTTGAAAAGGACTTTTTGTTATCCCTAATTCTGGTCACTGGCCCTATCTCCATCTCTGCCTTGGCCTTCCTAACAGCCTCCCTGCAGTCACAAGCAATGGAGGTGTAATCCTCCTTGGTGATAGCCCCTTGCTTCCACTGTTTGTACACCTCCTTTTTTGCCCTTGGACATTCCTGGATGCCTTTGCCGAGCCATGGGGGCTTTTTAGCACTCTTGCCCCCCTTGGTACACATTGGAACCGACTTCCTTTGAGCTTGGAGGATCGTCTCCTTGAGGAACAACCACCCATCTTGGACTCCCATCTCATTGAGGCTCTGAGACCCCAATGCCTCTCCTACTAACCTTCTCAGCTTACAGAAGTCAGCCCTCCTGAAGTCAAGGACTTTTGCCTTACTGCTTGCTTTCACCACCCTATGCTGGATAGTATATTCCAGCTGGTGATGATCACTGTCACCCAGGTGGCCAAGTACCCATAGACCCCTCACCAGGTCATCGCCTGTGGTAAGGACCAAGTCCAGCAAGGCATTTCCCCTAGTGGTACTATGCACCTCCTGGGTTAGGTGGAGGTCCTGGATTCTGGCTAGGAACCTATGTGAGTGGTCAGACCTGGCTGACTGCTCCTCCCAGCAGATGTCTGGGTAGTTTAGGTCATCCATGACAACCACATCCCTTGACTTTACAGCTTCCATGAGCTGACCTAAGAATTCCAGGTCCAGCTCATCCCCTTGGTGAGGCACTCTGTAGTACACACCCACTATCAAGTCCCTTTCCCCATGACCCCCTTGCATTCTTACCCAGAGTGCCTCAGGTTGCCCCTCCTCTGACCCCATCCTGATCATTGACAAGTATTGGTCTTTGACATAGAACGCTACATCCCCCCCTGACTTTTTTTCCTGATCTGTCTCACCTGTACAGCCTGTAGCCCTCAATACCCATGACTGGGCAGTGGACAGAATCCCACCAGGTTCCGTGAGCCCCTCTAGGTCTGGGTTTTTGCTAGCTAGCAGGAGGGCAAGTTCCTTCTGCTTATTTCCCATGCTTTGAGCATGTGTGTAGAGGCTTTTGAGCCTCCTGTAGGTGCATGTGCCTCCTCATTGTTCTTAAGCCTGCCCTGGCCCCTGTCACATACCTGGGTACTACCTGCACACATCCCCTGGCTTGATGGCGAAGTGTCCTTATGGTCCTCTGCATCCCCGTCCCCCAGCAAACCTAGTTTAAAGCTCGTTGTATGAAATCAGCCAGCCTGGAAGAAAAAACATGCTTACCTTTTGGGGAGAGATGAAGCCTGTCCTGCCCAAGCATGTCCTCTGTGAGGAAATGTGGGTCATGGTCCAAGAATCCAAGGCCCGCCTGGTAACACCAGCTTTGAAGCCACTGGTTGACCTTACTGATGCATGCCTCATGGTGCCATCCTCGTCTGCTTACTGGAAGAATAGAGGAGAAAACCATCTGTGTCCCGTCTCCTTGAGCTTGGCCCCTAGGGCCTTGTAGTCTTTCATAACGTGATCCGGGTTGCCCCTGGCCATGTCATTCATTCCCATATGGATAGGACCATGGGGTATTGATCAGAGGGTCAGATGAGGTCTGGGATCATCTCCTAGGTCTTCTCTTCTCCAAACTAAATAATTCTAATTCTATATACCTAACCTAACCACATAGTCAGTACTCAGTATAACATACTTTGTTTTTATTGTGAAAGTATTTTAAAGAATTTGGAAAAAATTATTAGATTTGAAGTAGGCCCAAGGCCTATGGATAAGCATAAAGAAATTAAGTGAGAAGTTCAAACGTACATGCTAAATCATTTTTATGCAATGATGCTATAATTTCTCAAATGGCTTTCAATTAAGTTTCATATCAATAGCCACACAGAGGGTACATCTACATGAGATACTTACTGCACAGCTGCCTAATTCAGGGTGCAGTAAACATGTCAGTGTCTACATGTGAGCCCCTATTAGGGTGCAGGAAACTAATAAACTCCGCAGGAGGGTAAGTCTTGTATTTAAAATTCCTGCTCTACTGAAAGGTTTTTTTGATGGGGGTAGATGCTGCCACAGCTGTCTGGAGCACACAGGTGCTTCAGTGTGGGGGCTACCAACTAACCCCATTATGAAGAACGATCATGCCCCAGCCAGCCCCTCCACAGCACGCTGAGCCTGGTCTGAGCAGCCCCAGGCTGGTAGGCTGACCTCCCGGGCACCTGCCAGCCAGGGCTGCAATGACCCAGCAAAATGTGCTGCACTTAAGGTGCATGTGTAAACCACATACCCAGCAGCAATAAACTTCAGAACAATAAAAGTCCACCATTTATTGCTGCCCATAAACAGCATGTATAGATGTGCCTGGTGTATATTAGTGTTGTCTGCACAGAAAGAATGTATCTGCACATGGAGGTCATGGTCTGAGAGCCTCCCCTATAGCATGAGCTGCAAAGTCTCAAAAAATTAATTCTAGTTATTTAAAATGAATGTTGTCCTTTAACTTTAAGCAGCTATTTGTTATAGGGAATTGAAGTATGCTCTTCCTTTCATTAACTTGTTTTTCCTTTTAAGGGGACAGAAATTATCACAAGGTTTTCTCAACACAATAAAAGTTCTGTTATCCCCTGGGAATGGGGGATGCTGGTTAATTAAATATTCCGGTTAATCAAATGTGCACCATCTGGTGCACTCCCTGGTGTCAGTGTGCTGGGGGACAGGTAGCGGGGGGCCCAGTCAGGTTGCTTTTTTCTGCTCAGGCTGCTTTGCCCTGGGCCGTGCACTGAAAAAATGGTGAAGGAAAACTCAGCTTGCAGCAGCAAAATGGGAGGTCCCCTGGAACCTTCCAGTTTCACTTTCGCCACATCACTTGAATGATGATTAATAGAGTTTTTTAGCTAATAAAGTGTCGGTTAACACAGCTTTTACTGTACAATGAATTGGAGCCAATAGCAGTCCTTAATTTTAAAATATACTTATTTTCTCAGTAAAAGTATTTCAGGAATCCAGTCATTCATAGAAAATGAAATGTACTTAATGACAATCAACACTGTGACAAAAGATTTTTATGAGAGATTAAAAAACTAGTAGGGGGAAAAAAGAAATATCCCTAGAAATCATTAAAAAAAGTCAAAACTTTAAAAATAATTACAGCATAATTAGAAATAAAGATGCTATCAATATGGTAATAGAGTTTTATTCATGCCAATGTATTATTTCAGTGATACAATATAGTTCTAGCCTTTAAAACACACCCATAAATGACTTGCAGCAATTGGTAATAGGAATTAGAACAATGTTTTCCGTAACCAGTTGTCTTCCAAGCATTGGTCTGATAAGTTAATTAATCATTCAGAATATTTATGCAAATTAGCACTACTTGCCAAAGAGTTCATTATGTAGAACAATTTAAGTCTGAAATAAAATTAGAGCAACAGTGGAGCATCCATATGCTATTGTGTGGGTTCACAGATACCATTGTGATAGGTAGAATTTAAGAATGTAAATAGAAGACAGAAGCATTCATTACAAGGCAGAAAAAGTTGTAAATTCTTTTTGAAAACAAAAACACAGTTGTCAATACCTCTTCTAGCTTGCCTGGATAAGAATGGTTTACTGAATGGAATAGGTGTAAATTCCTCATTCCATGTCTTGGGTAATGCAAGTTTACCAAATTGATACTTTGCACAGGTAGTTTTCTTTAACTGTGGTATCGTTAATGTCAGCTAATTATTGCTTAATAATTTTCTTTACTCTATCCATAACAGAAAACATTATATTTGGCTGTGTTACAAGGAGATTATGAGACTTAAGTATTGTTTTAAAAGTACTCTGAGATTCTTGGATCAAAGTCATTGTATCCATGATGAGTATTATTATGAACTATAGACGCTTCCTTTTTTCCCCCTAAAGTTCCAGTGCCCTTCCTGCAAAGGATGTTAGATAGACTATTAAACATAGCAACAACATAACCATTTCATTTAGCTCATGTTCTAATAACACTGTTACAGAAAGATTCAAAACTCATTTCAGCCAAGAAATTTCACTTGGAATACAATCAAGGAGAGGGGTTAATTTGATCATTCATTGGCTTTGGTCAAAAGAACTAGGACAACAAAGTTGCTCACTTTTTAGGAAATGGAACAGTGCAGTTATCACCAAGAAAAAGATCCTCAGAGCATACCAGATCTTGAAAGGACCAAACAAGTTTTGATTTTTTTCAAGCAGAGATTATTCATTTTTACTGCAAGATTCTAACCCAGCTCTTGACATCTTTGAAATTTCAGCTTCTCTTTTTAAGTCAGAGGCAGCTTCTCTCAACGACACTTACTATCAGCTAGAGTAGATTAGAATTGTCCTTCCTGTAACATATAACCAACAATTAACTCACATGGTAAGGATTTTTGTACCCTGGAATTTCTGTCAGATATTTACTCCCTTTTATGTCTGTCACTCCAGCTAAATAAAGACCCAATTAAGTAAATCCCAGATCCTGTGAACTACTAAGTGCACTCAGCAACCAATGACTGTAATGGGAGCTACACAGCATTTTGAGAGACATTTCCGTGTGTGGTCTTCACCTTTGAAAATCTCCCTTGACAAAAGGTAAGAGAGAATCAGCTATTTATGCATTTTTTTTACTTTGAGAGTCCCTTTTAAAGATCCCATTCACCTAAATTAATAATTTTCCAGCAGCATAGCCTACTGATCATATCACATTACTTTCAGATAATTTGTGGCTTGATTCATCAACTTGACATTTTGTTAACTGGTGACTGTTAAAAGTTGAAAACCAGTCATGAACATTTTTATTTGGATCCTGTGTTTTGTTCTCCAGAACTATTAATGTTCTACTTATGAAAAAATCACAGACCTTCTGAAGGAGGGATCTCTGCTCTTTTTTTTTAATGTCTGATAACTGAAAACTTTATTAAGTCTAGGGTTGAAATGGAGATTGGAGGATTACAATTTAGGGTATTATTGAAAAATGCTGAAATTTGCCATGTCATATTTAGGACTGATTGCTTGTGGAAGTCGGTGTTTGTCCCTGTGAGTATGGGAATGCTGTATACACTCTTGCTTATGTAGTAGCCGTTACATGAATGTTGTCAATGTCTCTATATATTTTGGATGTAAATATATAAGAAAGCTGAATTTGTAGCTATGACTCAAATATTTCTCTTAAGTTTTCCATGTAATCTTGTACTGAGGATTTCTAGATAATATGAACGCTTAATCATTGCTTTCACTTTTTCTCACCTTCCTTTGCAGTGGCTTATTGGATTTTTTTCTATAAAGCCAAATCATGAATTCCCTGCTCTAATACCATGTTGTATGCCAGCTGATCATTAAGAAAATACAGAAAGTACCTCTTTATAGCCCAACATATCATATCCTAGAGCAACCTAATGAGATCTTGAAGGAGATTTGCCTGGAAAGTCTGGGAACTTTCCTCCCAACTTCCTCAGTAAATGTCAGCCCAGCTTTTATTAACATTGGTAAAATGAACAATTAAAGAGGCCAGATTGCTAAATATTAGCTTTGGATGTTCCAGTTAATATTTGATCTGTTCTTGTGACTTCATTGGAATCCACCCAATAGGATGTGGTTACATCTTTTATCTAGGGAGCTTAGTAACAGTGCAAAAACTTATGAATAATAATCTTAAATAGAATATGACATGTGACAACTGATCCTTTAATTAAAGCACTAGTATTGAATGGCAGGACACTGTGTTACAGCACCAAATGCATGTAAGTAGTTTGCCAGTTTAATTTATTAAGAAATAAAAATGGCACGTCAACAAATCATAGAAATTTAGGGCTGGAAGGGACCTCGAAAAATCATTGAGTCCAACCCCCTTGCTCTGGGCAGGGATACTGCTGATATCAAATGATCCCAGCAAGGTGTCTGTTCAGTCTCCTCTTGAAGCCTTTCAAGGTTGAGGACTGCACCACCTCTTTGGGAAGTCTATTCCAGATTCTGGTCACCCTTACCATAACAAAGTTCTTCCTTAAATCCAAACTGAAGCCACCCTCTAACAGTTTATGGACATTGCTCTTTGTCCTCCTGGGGGTGCCCTAGTGAACAGTTTCTCTCAGCTCCCACTTTTCACTTACATACTTATAGATGGCCACCAAGACCCCCTTAGTCTTTTCTTCCCTGGACTGAACAGTCACAGATCCTTTAATCTTTCCTCATAAGGTTTGTCCTCCAAACCCTGAATCATTCTTGTGGCC
>NW_017729004.1:27816985-27818226 GCF_001723915.1 Gavialis gangeticus | reverse complement strand
ACAAAGTTCTTCCTTAAATCCAAACTGAAGCCACCCTCTAACAGTTTATGGACATTGCTCTTTGTCCTCCTGGGGGTGCCCTAGTGAACAGTTTCTCTCAGCTCCCACTTTTCACTTACATACTTATAGATGGCCACCAAGACCCCCTTAGTCTTTTCTTCCCTGGACTGAACAGTCACAGATCCTTTAATCTTTCCTCATAAGGTTTGTCCTCCAAACCCTGAATCATTCTTGTGGCCCTTCTCTGAACCCTTCCAAGATTTTCCACATCTTTTTGAAGTGTGGCACCCAGAACTGGACACTGTACTCCAGCTGGGGTCTCATCACCACCAGATAGAAATGAAGTATCACTTCCTTAGCCCTGCTCACAACGCAACTGCTAATGCATCCATCCCAGTATGCTATTAGCTATGATTTGTGTGAATTTACATAAGCCATGTATCTTATTCTTCCTGCTCTGAAGAAGATGCTCTGTTTTAACTGTAAACCAATGAAGTTAAAACATGCAACAGTTGAAGTTCTTGGCTTCCAAGATTCAGGCAGTAACCTTGTTATTCTTGTGCATGATAGCAGCACACAGGCACCCAATATGCTCATCTTATATCAGCACACAAGCACCCAAAACATTACTACAACATTTTGAAAGGAAGATTTTATGGAAATTTTTTGATTCGCAGCATGATCCTAATGACACAAGCATGCTGCATAAAAACAATAATGAGTTACCTCAGTTGTAAAGAGAATCAAACGTGACAACTACCGAAGTGATTGGGCCACATGGAAAAAATAGAAGCAATCTGAACACCAAAAAATTACTTCTTGGGGTGCTGAAAGGGAGAAGGCCACCTGGACAACCAAGATGAGATAGCTAGATGACAGACTGTCAGACTGTCACGGGATGGGGTCCCCAAGGATGGCCATGACACCCCTAGGGCTCTGTGATCATGCCAGTCTTGTTCAATGAGCACCCTTTTCCTTGCCTGCCACTACTTGCTGGTAATTATAATAAATAGGGAGGCTGCCCTCAAGTTTGTGTTTGGATCTGGTCATGATGTACCCCACTAAACCCTGTCAATTCTTGGACCCCTTTTGGGTCCTGCTCAAGACAGAAGCCTCACAGGACACCCTCAGCCTTATAGCCTATATATGTAGCTCCAAATCCACCCTTTTACCATGCCCCAAGCCTCACAGATGGTATTTCGTAGATTTCATAGATGTCATAGACATTAGGGCTGGAAGGG
>NW_017729004.1:27816513-27816974 GCF_001723915.1 Gavialis gangeticus | reverse complement strand
CCTCTCCTTCATCACTGGGCTCTCCGCAGCCCTGTCTCTGCACCCACACTGGCACTGGGCCCACTGCTGCTGGGGTCTCCACACTGTAGTGTGGCCCCAATGAGGTCTCCTCCTCCTCAGTAGCCTCAGCCTAGGCCACCAGTTTATGAACAGCAACCAAAATATGAGACCCCGGGTTATAACATAATGCAATGAGTTCAGGGGTGCTCTGTCCCTTTAAAAGAGTCAAACTTCCTCCCCAGTATTAAGTGCCTTGCAGCCCAGGGTACCTGGTGAGCTCCTGGAGCCCCATTAGTCCTATAGGCAGCATATCAGGCAGCCACAGTATATCTGGGCAATTCTTCTCTGCAGACTCCTTTCTCTGGCTGCTGCCAGAGAACTAACCCCTATTGGTCTCAGCCCTGGCGTTTATGTGCCCAGGGCCCTGCCTCTTCCAGTCAGCTTATTAGGTGCATGTGCAA
>NW_017729004.1:27807431-27811513 GCF_001723915.1 Gavialis gangeticus | reverse complement strand
TATCTGGGCAATTCTTCTCTGCAGACTCCTTTCTCTGGCTGCTGCCAGAGAACTAACCCCTATTGGTCTCAGCCCTGGCGTTTATGTGCCCAGGGCCCTGCCTCTTCCAGTCAGCTTATTAGGTGCATGTGCAAGCTAATTCCCTTGTTAGCCTGCTGCCATAGTAACCTACACCTGTGGGGTTTCTACCTGGCTCCTAGGGCCTTCTCCCTAGGCAGTTTATGCTCTTAAAGGAGCAGGCACTTTAGTGCCCTGTGACTCAGCCCTACAGGAATTAAGTGTGGATGACTGAAAGATTAGGCACACAACAGACTGGAATGGATGAAGACACTGGAAGCAACTAGGGGTCTCTGAGGCCTTTAGTGCTAAATTATTATTATTATTTTTATAGCAGCACAGTTTCATTGATGTGTACACATTCTTTGGTAATCTTATAACAATGAATACAATTCTACATGCTGAATTTGTTAGGGATTCTGTAATAATATGATCAGACTTTCATATGAAATAATGTGACAAACATCACTTAGGAAGTATGCTCAGGGTCAAATTCATCTGCTCTTTCTTGTCACATTGAGTAGTAATTTGCACCCCAAACCATGTTTTGCTAGCTCAAGGCCATGCCTGATATTTTGTGAAAGAAGGAAATGCATACAGAGCAGGTTCAATATACAAGACACAAAGTCTACACCTAAAACTTCCAGAAGCAGAAAAGTGTGGTTTTGTGTTTGTTCAAGGGTATTCAGAAATAAATGATTCCAACCACAAGTTTGGGGAAAATTGCAACCAGGCTAGCAAGAATGAAATATATTGTGAACTAATAAAGTAAAGCTATTTATTGCCATTCACAGGTTCAACAAAATTAACTTGAGATTTTTATGTGTACATTAAGCAGATTCACATATCTCACATGTAGTATCTGTAATTATTTTTATACTGAATTAATTATGCAGTAGTACAACATTGTATAATAATATTTATGCAAGGCTTCAGTAATAATACTTTTTACCTTCCTCCCAAAGATTTCAAAGTTCCTCCCACAACCTGACATAAAACGGGACCCAGAATCATCACAAAGGTAATCTAGGCATCACTCTCATTCTTATCAAGGGGAATCAGGGCCTCTTTGCTTAAGATATTTTTTTAAAATATCACTCACAGTAAATACAATAAAAGAAGGCAACCATTTTGAAAAGGGAAATTCTATCAAGAGTTTTCTGTGGAAGAATATTATTTTTCAGCCCCAGCTGAAGAAGAATCACTTGTTTATGAAAAAAAAAAGTTCTATAATCCTAACTATTTTTCTTCTTTTGATACCAGTCTCTTTACAGTCTCCTAAAATGTTGTTGACATTTATATCACATCTTCATTTATTTTTATTTCTATCTGATGTGACATCAATATTTGTCTTATGTAGGTGCCTACACTCACTAAAGGTGCATACAGATATTCAGGGAGGTTAGGGGGAGGTTAAAGTGTGTTAAAAATGGCCACTCAATATAATTTATTTCACCCAGGTACAGAGCTTACACTTAGATCCCTAGTTAGGTTAGAAGTTCCAGGAAGGTTACATTTGTCTAAAAATGGCCGACCTGATCTAGGTTAACCCGGTCTCCAAGATCATCTAACTTAGATCATGTTGACCATTTTTAGACCAATCTAACTCTCCCAAACTTCTGCACAGTTCCCTGTATAGCCCCAGCCCCAGCCCCAGCCCCAGTGCTGCCCTTTTCCTACCCATCTCCCTTACACTAAGATAATTTTAGCTCCCTGGCCCCTTCCCCCACTCCCAGATGGACAACTCCCCACCCCCACACAAACACACTCCAGGATCACCACACCCCACCATCCCACAAGCCCCCCTCCCAATGCCATTTTTATCAGCATTCATCAATGCCAGGCAAGTAAGTCCCAGTGGAGGGAGGGGCAGGAAGGACGGGGAGGGAAGTTTGTGGGATGGGTGGTGGGGGGTTAGGGAACTAAAAATAGCCTCTGGTCCCAGGGGGTGGGAGAGAGAGCCCCTAACCCCCATAAGCCCCTCTGCAGACTCTGATCCTCCCTGTGGATACTGTCTGCCCCCTGATTCCCCCACTAGAGCCTGTTTGCCCACCCAATCCATCCAACTCCCCAAGTAACACCCCTCATCCCAAGTTACCTTAGCTCAGACGGCTATTTTTAACTCAATTTTACCTCTCCCTAACCTCCCCAAATATCTGTACCCAGCTGAATAGGACTGATGCTCAGGTACTATGGGGGAAGATATACTAGTTAAAACTCTACGATGGCTAGGTAGATATGGTCAAAGTTGTATTATATACCTCTGTTACAGAGTTAAGTTTAGAAATCTCTGTAGACATCTAAAGTACCATTTCAATGGAAATGGGATTTACTTGCCCTCCTTTCCTCCTAGAAATCAGGACTTTTGTTAAATTGAGATAAAAATTGTTCCATTTCCTGTTTTTAAACTTTTTTACTTCCACAACATAGAGTAAATCTTTTGGAATATCGACTGAAACAGATTATATTTGCCACTTTAAATATGTAGCAATATTGCCCACTATTCATTCAGAAAGTCCCACTATTCATTCAGAAAGTTTCAGAAGGATTTTTACGATATAATCACAAATTATAATTGTGTCATTATGCATAATTGCTCTACACCATTACATCACATAATTGGATCAGTTCAAGTTCTAATTGCATGGTTAGGGAGATTTACAATAAGCATGCTTGGGATATAATTACACTAATTTCATAATTCTTGGACCTATAGTGTCTAAATCTGGAAGGCTTAATGCCTATTTTCATGGCTTCATTTTATAATCTGAAGGTTTTGAATGTTATTTTGGTGGCATAATGGAGTATAGCTTGTTCTCACCAGTGCATTTTGTATTTAAATTTGTAACAACTAGAATATTACTTGGATTATTCAGTGGTGAAAGAAGGACAAGGAACCCTGCTTACAGCCCTGCAGGAGGTATTTAAAAAATCTCATTATTTTGATCATCAAGGAAAATCTTAAAAGGATGGTAACTTCTTGCAGATCAAACCACTGGGATTGATCTCTCAATAGGTCCTTGAGACATGTGAGCTAGATCTTTAATTTACATCTCTTGTTGGTAATTTTATCAAACATGTGAAGCTTTTGGAGACCACATGATCACATGTTATAGCTTGCGTTGATAAATATGCTTATTTCACTGATCCTCTATTCTGAACAAAATAACTGATAAAACTGAACCAGAGCTGATAAGACAGTTGCTGAGTTTAGTTATTAATATGTTCATTACTAATCTTGTCCTGCTACTTAATATGATGCAGCAAACAAAAACAGCAAGAACCAAATTGTCACTTTTCAGCCTTCTTCTGAACCCATCTTTTACCACAACGTCACAGTTAGTACAAATGTGGTTCTGAAGAACTGCAGTTTCAGAGATGTTCTTACAGATTGCTCACTATAATTAATTGTACAAATAACAAAAAATAATGTGTATTTCCTTTAGCTTTCCCTCATGCTTTCCTCAAATTGCTCCTTTACCTTGGCCTCCTGCCACATAATTTCTCAGTCTCCCTCCCCCGGCTCTACCCCCAACTCTACCAACCAGGACTTCTTGCTAGTCTGAACCAATAGCAGTTTTTTCCCTAACATCCTCAGTCCCCTGCAGTCTGTCACCCAGATACCTTCCCTGGTTTGCAGGTCTAAAAATTATGGGAATGGAAAAGCTCCCCACATCATTCTGAGATCATTCCTGAAGGTACCAAATGTCTGTGACTTGTGATGAGCCCATAAGAGTTGGCCATCTAGAACCTGGGACCCATGCATCTGACACTTCTGAAGCATGATCTTCCAATGTCAGGGTCTCAGTAATGTAGCTAAGGCTGTAGCAGATCCATCAACTTCTAGACATGGCCAAGCCACTGTACCAAGTAGGTGTAGTCTAAAAAGGAAAATTCACTAGATCCAGCCATTCTCAGAGTGAGTAGGATACTGGGGTACCTCTCTGTTTCAATGCTGTCTGTCTACTTCTGGGAAGTTGTTCATTCTTCATGGGTGAAGACGACCACATCCGGGGGGGGGGGGG
>NW_017729004.1:27791933-27802431 GCF_001723915.1 Gavialis gangeticus | reverse complement strand
GGGGGGGGGGGGGGCAGCAGGGAAGAAATGGGAAAGAAACAGGGTGTCCTTGTACTGCTTATTTGGTGCTCTGCAAGACCATACTCCATTTGACAGTTTGCCTTAGAAGATTTTATCCAGCAGGCGAGTGTCAGGCATTTCTTAAAGGAAGCCAGCCCATCTTAGCTGCACCAGTTTCAGTAGAGTATGAATACTGGGGAGAGCTGATCTTCTGAGCACCTCAGTGTCCAAAAGCTTGTCCTATCACTTGATCTTTAGTTATCTTTCACAGGCAGCACAGGTGGAAGTGGTTTAGTTTATTGTCATGACTTCTGGGATACAGTAGCTTTTATTTTACCCCTTCCTTGGTTCACAGAGTAGGGACAAAATGTAGCCGTTTACTGATACAGTATTAATGAATCATCTTAGTTTAAGCAGAGGACATTACTGAGATTTCACTTTCACTTTTTCTAACACCAATTTTGACTAACATATTTTACCTATAACTCCCATTCCATAGATTGGGAATTTAAAAATAAATAAAGCTTCTGCATCTATCAGCTTTTATTCATTGTAGTATAATTTTAAAAATATAATCATAATTCTCAAATGCCTGAAGTCATAAATGGCATTTGCAGGTAATGAAATGTCAAAAGCCATTTATTGTGAGTGTAAACCAAATGTTTATGCTCTATAACCAGATTAAATTGGTGTCTGAAGGCTCCTTACTCACTATTTGCTTTTCCATTTTCATGTATGCAATACTTTTTTTCCATTGTGCACTGCATAAACTATTCTCTGGTAGATGGACACAAAATGGTTTAGGCTTCAGTTTCCAATAGAATAACAGAAAGTATGTATGACACAAGTTATTTTATACTTTGATTTGGCTAAATTCAGCAACTGGAATACATGTATACATGGAAGAAACAGGAACTATCATCAAATGATGATGAATAAGCCATTAGCATCCACTACCAAAATTAAGGAATTTTATCAAAAAATACATAAATATATATTTTACTATTGTAGGTTTTGATTTATCAATAATCTATAGTCCTGAATTATTTTAAGGAGGACAAGTATATTAGGATTTTAAAAATAAAACCACAGTAAAGTTATGATCTGAGACGCAGTAGGTACAGGAACAAACATAAGGAAATGAGGTATCACAAATATTGTACCATACGTTATTTCCTCTGGATTTCATCTGTAATATATACTAAAAGCCATTGAATCTTGGATGGTCCTATTTCTAGCCTTAGTTACATGTGTGTGTTGAACTTACACTCAAATAATCTAATCAGAATACAGGAGACTCCTCTGGCAGGTTAGGCTTATATAGGCTGGGCTTTTCAAAGATTGCATATATAATCCCTTTTACAGAAAACTATTCACTGAGTCTTCACTCATCAGAGCACACTAATTATATAAGCCTAATTACTCACCCTGCTGCTAAGTAAGTGCATTAATGTTTCTTCTTGCACCAGATGGGGTTGTAGTAGGAGAAACAAATCCACCTGTTCAGCATGATGCAAAACCCTGAATTGCTGTGACGGGGAATTCCAGCAGGCCTCATTCCTTCTATAGTACAAAACAAGCTCATTAACCTCAAACCCTTGAAGTTATCTGTCTCTTTGTCCTCCTTCTTTTCCTTTAACCATCCATTGTCACAAGTCTTATCTCCAGCCTTCAATATTGCATTTAATCTGCAAACACCTTGGGTTAACCCAGGGGCAGGTAAAATATGGCCCACGGGCCAGATCTGATATGCCAGGTACTTTCATGTGGCCCACAACGCCCACCAATTAATTGCACCCCACACAGCCCTTCTGCCCATTAGTGTTTGAGTGAGGGACCCAAGTATACCCCCCTTCCTGCCAACATACCCTATTGTGCCTCACTCCCACCCCTATGGGTGGAAAGGCCCAGCCCGGCCAGCATGCAGCTTCCAGGCAGGGTTGCTGCTGCTGCTATTGCTGCTGCCAGGGAACCTGCTTGGTTTCCTCAGTGTCCCAACAGCAAGTAGGGGCAGGAGAGAGGAGGATCTGGGTGGAAGGATGAAGCATAGGCCAGGGGGGTGGCAGCAGCATGGAGTTCAGGTGGGCAGGATGTGAGGGAGGATCGGGGGTGGGGGCCCTTCCCCTCTCTCCCCCCAGGACACACAGTCCCAGCAGTGGCAGTGACAGTGGCGGCAGCAGCAGGCATGGATGCTTATGCCTGGTGCAGGCATTGGTGCCCAGTGGTGCCCAGCTCTGGCCAGCCCCTGCTTTCCCATGGAGTCCCAGGACCTTCACTGCAGGGGACAGGGAAGGCAGCCAGTTCCAGCGCATGGAGCTTCCCCCTGGTGGAATGCAAGTGCAGAAGCTGCATATGCATGATGGGGAGCCCCCATGACAGGGGAGAACTGGCCAACATATGCTTCTAGCTATGATGTGCAGTGCTGGCCATAGCCATGTGCCACTGGGCACCAGTGCCTGCAACAAGCACGAGCACCCTGAGCCTGCTGCAGCTGCCACTGTCTGCGGGGCTGCTCACTGTGGCGGGTAGTGTGGGGGTGTCTCCACACACCCCCACTCTCCCTCACATGTGACAAATGCTACACACCCACACCCTGCCCCCACAATCCCCCACATACCCTATGCCCCTCATACACAGCCACACGCCCCCACAAACATCCCCGCAGCCCACCTTTCATGCACACACACCCCACACCCTCCACACCCCAGCCTACACACACACTCACACATATGTATGCGTGCACAAGTACACCACCCTCCACAATATACAAAACTAGGAATTTATTTTAAGTTATTATGCAATCACCTCTATATACAGTATGCAAAACATGACAAAATTATATTTTGTAATAAAATTAAAATGTGTTATAGTAGGTGTTTGACTTTTAGTGTACAATTTGGTTATTTTTTTGGTTCTAAAATGGCAACCCCCCCCAAAAGGAGCATTTCTGGGGGGCATGAGGAAGGACTTCTAGTGGCAAAAGTCAGGGGCTACCCATGCAGACCTCAAAAGCTCACCAAACCTCAATAAGTGGCCCTCCACTGAAATAATTGCCTGCCCCCTGGGTTAAACTCTATTTCACTTTATTTGGCTAAATAGCATGTGCATAGCTATAAGTTTTAACACCTAACCATTTCAGATTCTGTTTTACCCTGTAATAAAATCAATACCCTGTGTGTGCCACCTACTTGAATCAAGGGGAAGGAGTAGGGTCTTGCATATTTTAGTCAGGGCATGAGTCAGGTTTTAGTCCCTCTCACCCAGAGTGGTTTTGAATCTGCACTTTCAAGTACCCTTACCAGTAATTCATAGGTTAGGCATTATGAAGACTGCTCTTCAGCTCTCCATCCCTCCTCCTCTTGAGGCTGAGCTACTGTACCTTTCATTTAATATTTTTTGGATAAAATGGATGGTGAGCAGTGGAAAAGTTCTGCTGATTCATAGTAATAGTCTCCCATCCAGAGTAGCATCCCTGTCACTGAACCACACACTCTCAGGCTTGCTCTCATCCTCTTTGCTGGAAAAAGAGGTTCAAACTCTTAGATGAGGAAACCTAGATCCTGGGTACCCTGTCCCTGAGTAAGTCTTCTAATCACTAGGCTGGTGGGCTAAAAAGTAGGAGGACCTCCAAATAACATTTAACTAGTCATGAGTTTGTGCCTGGCTACAATTTTGCTGCATGTTCCTGCCTGGCCAGAGTGCTTCTCTTTTGAGCACAGTAGGAACATGCATGCTTGCCTGTGCAGGGCTGAATCAAAGTGCCAAAACCTGCAGTTACATGGCTGCTTAACTGTCATTTATATATATGAAGTGAAACATGATCTAATCCCCTTTTTTCTTGCCAGGAGCTGTCCAGCTTTGGTCTGAACACAAGGTTGATTTAGGTGCCCAATATCTAATTCCCGTTCCCTGGTTTTGCATTATAAACTGAGGGAGCAGAAACGGAAACAATCAGGTATCAGAATCTTAGTGACCTCTATCTGGGCTTCACAAGTGCTTCTCTCAACTTCAGTGTGGCATTTCCCAATCCTAGCGTAGTGCTTAGAATGTTAGTTTCCATGGGATTTCAGTGCCTCATAAACTGAGGTTACTTTCAAAATAGACTGGGAACTTGCTTTTGCCAGTAAAATGCACAGGACAAAAGGAAAAAGGCCTTTAACAAGTAAAGGTCTGCTCTCCTTTAGAAGAGCAATGTCTTCAGATTGCATGACAAATGGGTTCCCTTTACTGCTATTTGATTTCCCGGATGGTTGCTTTCTGATTTACTAAACTGGAAGCTCACTGTATTCAGAAATTTCAGTGAACTTCATCATTGAACAGATTTATTTTGTAACTAGGGTGAGAGAGAGGGCTAATTGCTTTCTGTTTCAGTAGTTATTATTATTTATCATTTGGATTACTGTGACACTTAAGGCTAAATCCTAGTTCACTTTATATACCTAAGTGGTGCTTATGTGGCCACATAACCACAAATTTTTGTACAGTTTGAGTTCTATTTCTACTTGTGGAGGAACAGGATTGCACATGTCTAAAACCATGGAGGCAGAGGGAGGATAGATCCAGGAGGTCTGTCCCACCTTTTTAACCCCAAAGTGCAGTGATTAGGGCATTTATTCAGGGACGAGGAGACCTGGCTCTATGCCCATCTCTTAGGGGGAAAAGGAGAATGAAGGGATTCAAGGTGCATGTCCTGCTTCCCACCAAAGTGCTCTGACCATCTGGGCATGGTCCAGGTATTGCTTATTCCTCTAAAGGCTAGCCCACTGGACAGGCAAGAAGGAAAGAGATGTACGGCCAGGTGTAAGAGAGCAAGAGAAAGGCAGTGCACTTCAGTGAGATGGATGCTAACCTGGAAAAGAGGCATCCCTGGTCTCTGGTCCTCACCACAGCCCCTAATGGCTTTTTCTTTTTTGTGTCCTGCTCTCTATAAAATGAATAAATAGCTAGGGAGAGTTTCTGTCTTACTTAGAACCAGTGACAGAACCAAGGGCCCTCTCTCTTCTAGGCAGCATCCATGAAGCTACCCACCCTCTAGATTGCTTTTCTCCTCCTCGCCCCATATGTCTTCTCCTCTAGCTGTCCAGTGAATCACTCAACAAGGGAAGACTAGAGGGTGCTCTGGGCAATGCCTGGACAAGAGCCTGGTGGTTAGAGCACTTTGCTGGGAAGCAGAAGATACAGATTCTAACAACTTTTGGTGCGGAGAGTTTATTACCCTCATCTCTCACTCCCTAGGCAAGTGCCCTATGAGATTGTCAGGCTAAAATGTGGGAATGCCCTCCTCCTTCAACATCAACACCCACTCATCGTTCTTTTTCTGCAGGTGAAATTTTGGGACTTATCCATGTGGCCTCATTGGGCATTTATACACATGCTCTGGGAGTGGGGAGGAGGGGTGCTTTAATTAGAGCAGCTCTGAGAGCCTCTGTAATGAAAGTGCCCAGAGCATCTCTTGAATCAGCATCCCTGTGTTTCAAGGCGGCAGCGGAGGCACTTTATCTAAAGCTCATTGAACAAGCTCAAAGAGATGTGGGAGGCTGCTGGAACATGGTAATTGCCACACTCTGACAGACTTGATTAACTAAGTCTGGTCTGACATGCTGGAGTTACAGCGCATTGGAGCAGCCTCCCTGCCATGTATAAGCACCCACTGATAATGTTCTTCCCAGGTGCCTGCATATCCAAGCGTGCTCAAAAGGCAAGTTCAGGGTGAGCCCTGCTACAGTTCCATGACCAAATAAGTGCTATTTAGATGCATAAAGGTGAAGTAATATTTCACTTAAAACCCCGACTGAAGCTAAAGACCCATTATGTTAAGTATTGAATGGGCATGTAGTAAGAGATGTTCTTAGTTTGAAAATGTTATAGTCTAAAGGAATAACAGAGAAAGGGGCAAAATATGAAATAAAGAACCTCAGGTCATCCAGTAAATCAGTGGAGGGCCAACCCCTTCCCCCAAACAAAATAAATACCTGTTTTGTTTTGTTTTGTTTTGTTTTGTTTTGTTTTGTTTTGTTTTTTTTGGGGGGGTATTTATTTTAAATGTAGTGCATTGTCCATTATAGCACACTTCCTCCCTACATTCAGTAAGCTGCCTCTTAAAGTTAGGGTGTTCAAAGACTGCCAATTCCAGTTCTCCTTACAAAGAGTACTTTTATTTTTCCCTTCTGTACCAAGTATAGCCTGATGTTGTATTTCTTTTTTCTCATAAAGACAATCTTCTATTATATGAGTCCAAATAAAGATAAAAAATTGCAACCAAAAATGTTCCATTTCTCCCATTCATCAAGGGTGATCATACGTCATTTGAAACATTAAAATAATCTGACCAAGAGGAGAAAAAAATGACTGTATTTCATTCCAAAAGTTAAACATTCAGAATGACCTAATTGGTATAAAGATTTGATAATGCTTCCAGTTCCAGGGTGAATACTGGTGTGGGGTCCTCCCAAGTTCCTTATAGTATTTAATATCAGAGAGTTGTCTGCTGGCTTCATTGGTATAGTGTTGATGGTTGAGGATAACTATAGCTCCACCTTTGTGTACTGGTTTGACTGCTGTTTCATTGTTGGATCTTGGGACTGTATGTCTTTTCTCTTTGAGCAAAAGAACTTGTTGTAGCTTTGAGAATTTTGCTGGTACCTTCTTCCTGAAACAGCCAGTGTGTGCATATGTCCACTGGGAGGTGCCCAGTCTGATGTTACACGTTTTCTCTATTGTGATAGACAGGTTGTCAGGGATGGTTCTGACCTGGTTGTCAAGGCATTCTTTCAGGTGATGTCTGATAAATAATTCTTCAAATTATTCACATATTAGTATCTTGTCAGGTTGTTTCTCAGGCAGTCGTTCAGGCCTTTGGAGAGTACACCTATTTCAGAGTGGGATAAAGGGTGTAGTAATAAGTTCATGATATTAGTCTTCTTGGTGCTGCTGTCTTGATTCTAGCCTGTGCTGCTGTTGTACTGCCTATGAGGTGTCTTCTTTTGTGATGGATGGTTTCACTTTTTTCCTTGTATTGAATGACTGTCATCAAGTATTTTTGGCAATATGTTTAAGTCTGCTGCACAGTATCCATGTATGTCTCCAGGTTGGTGTCTCTAGTTTAGTAGCATAAGTGAGCATGTTCCATTTATGTTGATCCCCTTTGGAGCAGGTTAGGTGAAAAAGATGGTTTCTCCATTTTTTCAAAGTTCTCTTGCATAATTTTGTTGCATATATGGAGTTGCATGCATTAGCTAGTGGGTTGCAAATAATGAGTCTCCCTTGGCATGATGTTATATTTCTTGCACAGGCTGAAAAACATGTCACTTCTCTGTGGGTTTTTTTAGGTTATGGATTTTCTATTTTAAGTGGCAAATTTTGATATATCCCATGTTATGGTAGTGTTAGAGTCATGTTGTAGGCACGTTGGTCCAGGAATTATATGAGAAGCAAGGATTTCCTAGAGTGATATCTTTTATTGAACCAACTGCATAGCTGGGATGGAGTTAGATAAGCCCTCAAATGCAATACATTCCTCTTCAGGTCTGAGCACTAAAAAACATCAAAGCAATAGTAAATACATTTGGAGAAGGAGGCTGGAAAATTCCCAGGGATAGTAGAGAAACAATCAGCTGAAGGAAATAAGCTGATTACTGGGAGATCAAGACCTATCAGAAGGGAGGGTGGTCATAAATAACTGGTGTGTAGGAATAAATTCAGGCATTAGGTAGATTATAGTGTATAAAAATCAGTACTGGTGTTCAGTCCATGGCTTTTAGTGTCCAGACATCTTATGAATTTTTGTTCCCAGTTTCACCTTTTAAAGGTGTTTGGTAGATTTCCTTCAAGTGTGAAGATAATGAGGTCAGAAAAGAAATGACTGAGTACCAACCCACACTGGAACCAATTAGTAGAATCATTGGACTAGGGTGGTTCTCAACCTTTTTTTTTTACTTGAGTCACCCATCCTTTGGCTTAAGGCACCTCTCCATAACTTTTGTGAATCAAGCAGCACTCCATTTCAAAACCAAATGTTTAGATATCACTTTCCAAATCTATGAGCCACTGTCTGTTACTATTACTCAATGTACAGATTCCATCATCCCTACCTGGGCTTTTGTAAAGATTGCAGCTTTCTATTAAGTGCTGTGCTGTTTGTTGGACACCACATCTACACAGGAGGCTACCCATGCAGAGTCTTTACTCCCGACCTTGTGAATGTAATGTTTATAGGTGAGAGAATGGTTTAATGTGACTCTTAGGTAGGTTGGGGTATGCTCATAGGTTGGGATATGCTCATGGGGAAGGATGTGGTTTCCTACTCTGATTTTCAGTGTGCTCTTGGTTTGATTAACAAATAATCCCTAAACATTCCCATCTGATCATCAGAATCAAACTCCCCACTACTCAATAGGCATAAAATGAGGTATAAGCTTGCCTTAGCTTAACTTATCAACGTTATCAACATTTCTTTACTGATATTACAGCCAACACTTCTCCACAATGGACCCATAAGAACCCATCTGTCCTATGCATGCCTTTCCCAAAGTGTGATATATCAGATCCAATGGACCAGGTGCCTTCATGGCAACTACATGGGTGAAACTAAACAGCAATCAGAATTAACATAGAAAAAAAAAGGGCAAAACCAAACATACATAGTCTGAGAATATGGAAATCCCAGAAATCTAAGACATCATCTGGGAAATCCGGGATACTGTCATCCCCCTCAGCCCTGCCCTATGCTCTCACAAGGCAGTGAGTACGGGGCGGTATTCATAGATGTTAGGGTCGGAAGGGACCTCAGTAGATCATCCAGTCTGAACCCCTGCCCTGGGCAGGAAAGAGTGCTGGGTTCAGACGACCCCAGCACAGTGCTTGTCCAGTCTCCTCTTGAAGACCCCCAAGGTAGGGGAGAGCACCACCTCCCTTGGAAGCCCATTCCAGATTCTGGCAACCCTTACCGTAAAGAAGTTCTTTCTAATGTCCAAACTAAATATGGCTCTCCATCAATTTGTGGCCGTTGTTACTAGTTACTCCAGGGTGTGCCCTAGTAAGTAGACCATCTCCTAGTCCCTGCTGCCCTCCCCTGATGAATTTATAGGCAGCCACAAGATCACCTCCCAGCCTTCTCTTGTGAAGGCTGAAGAAATCTAGGTCCCTGAGTCTCTCCTCATAGGGCCTTGCCTGCAGGCCTCTGACCATAAGAGTGGCCCTCCTATGGACCCTCTCAAGATTCCCTGTATCCCCCTTGAAGCATGGCACCCAAAACTGGATGCGATACTCCAACTGCAGCCTGACCAGTGCCACATAGAGTGCCTGCCTTCCTGCCTGCCTGAAAGGCACTCTGCACTGCTCTGATTCCCAGCCAGACTGTACCCCGTGACCCTGCATTTCTGGGATACCCACTATAATTCTCAACAGGCAGCTCAGACCAGCCTCTGAAATCCAGGACTGTCTCAGCTAAAACAGGACATATGGTCACCCTAAACATATACCATCAGGAGCACATTTCTCACAGAACAACCACTCCCTCTCTCACTTTATCATAATTGTGCTCAAGGGAAATCTACCCAACACCTTTAAAAGATTAACTTGGGAGCAAAAATTCATAAGCTGTCTAGACATTAAAAACCAAGGACTGAATAATGATATTAATTCTTGACACACTAAAAGATACCTTCTAAAAAAAAATCCTTGCCTCTATAACAGTTGTAATGCAGGCATTGTGGTGAGAGTTCATTCTCAAACACATAAAAGGTATAACACATGAGTAACTGGATTAAATATTTCAAAGATTAGTTTGGCTTGATTGATTTTTTAAAAATTGGCTTATTTTTATTTATTTATTTATGCATTTAGTTGGGCTGCCAAATATTGTGGCAATCTACCAACTTTACTAATAGCCTCATTGTCTACAAGATGTAATACTGATCCTAATTAAAACCCAGAAATGAAAGCACATAGAGATTTTCAGCTAACATGAAATGCAGGAACTGGCAGAAAAATTAGCCTCAAATGAATTAAAACCTTCCATAGACAGAATGTGTGGAGCTAACCACCAACTGGTATCCTGGTTATAGTAACCTAAATAAAAATCTTGAGTTTTATGAACAAATATCACATACTGGAGAGTAAAACAAAAATAATTATGTTCTTTGGTGACAGGAGACACTGGCAGTTAATACTTGTACCCTTTCCAACTATGTTTTATTCTGGTGTTATGTAGATCCAAATAAAGGTTTTCCTGCAGAGCATCTAAACTCAATTAATGGTCTAGAATACCACTTAACTCAATGGTCATTGACTTTGACATGTGAACTAAGTGAGAAATGTTTTTGAAGTCTGAGGAAAGTTTTTAGTATTTCAAAACTGTTCCTGGTCCACATTGACTTTTCAATGACAAATAAAGACAGAATGCACTCCAGAACAGTCTAAATTGCTGTGGTCAGGGCTCTCACCATGGGTATTGAGAACCAGTTTACCAATTTCAAGTTTTTGGCATGAATATAGAAAA
>NW_017729004.1:27772241-27786933 GCF_001723915.1 Gavialis gangeticus | reverse complement strand
AGAACCAGTTTACCAATTTCAAGTTTTTGGCATGAATATAGAAAAAAAAAGGATGCAGAATGGGCTTCTCACATCCCAAGCATTTACTGGGCTACTTAGAGGTGAGGAATCAATTAATCTCTTTCTTTCACCTTAGTTTTGCCCAGATATTCCACCCTGGACTCAATATTCCCTGTCCAAATTGTTGTATGACCCCAAGGAAAGTTTCAATTGGATAGATCAGTACTTCCTTAAAATAAAATATTTTTGTCAGAAATTTCCTAAACAACCAACAACAATTATAGAAAAGCAGGGCTGGAAGGGACCTCAAGCGGTCATAGCATCATAGAAAATTAGGGTTAGAAGGGACCTCAGAAGGTTGTATAGTCCAACCCCTTTCTCAAAGCAGTTCCCTGCTACATCATCCAGCCAAGGCTTTGTTTAGCCAGGTCTTAAAAACCTCCAAGGATGTAGGTTCAACAGTCTCTCCAGGTAACATGTTCTAGTTTTACTGGCCTCCTGCTGAGAAAGGTCTTCCTATATCTAACCTAAACTTTCCTTGCTACCACTTGAGACTGTTGCTCCTTGTTCTGTATCTGCCACCACTGAGAACAGCCCAGCTCCATCATCTTTGGAGCCCCCCTTCAGGTAGTTGACGGCTGCTATTAAATCCTCCCTCAGTCTTCTCTTCCCCAAACTAAATAAGCCCAATTCCCTCAAAATATCCTCATAAATCATGTGCCTCAGTCCCCTAACCAATTTCATCCATGGAATCCAATCTCCTGCTCAAGGCTCATCTCATCACAAACATTTTAGACAAGTGTTTCTCTAACTGCTATTAAAGGGATGAAGATTCCACAACTTCTCTGGATAGTCTGTTCCATGAGAGTTAGGAAGTTCTTTCTAATGTCCAACACAAATTTCTCTTGTTGTAATTTAAAACTGTTGTTGCTAGTGCTGTCCCCTGCAGCCATGGAAGACAGTTTATCATTATCCTCTGTATAACCATCTTTCAGGTATATAACGCCTGATATCAAGTCCCCCATCAGTCTTTTCTACCCCAAACTAAAGAATCCCAGTCCTTCAGTGACAGTGGGAACCATATTTTATTCATTAATTACTTTTACCATGCTTTTTTATGATGTGCATTTATTTTTGTCAAGGAAGTACCAATTGCCAAATTTGGGGTCAGGAAAGAAATTTTCCTTTAAGCCAGATTGGCAAAGGCTGTTGCATTATATGTGGTAGACTGTGTATTCTTTTCCCTAGGACTGTCTGATCATTTATTAATCAGCATCTTCCATGCCACTGAGGTGGTAGGAAAGGACTGTCCAATTTCTTAGCTGCAGGGGATCAGACATACCACAGCCTGCACCAGCAGAGGACACATGCCATGCGACCCACACTAGCATACACCAGAGGCCTCCTGGGCACTCCAACACTCAGCTGGGTATGTGGGTGCTCCCTCACTGCACAAGACACATGACAGCTTCCCAAACTCACTGTAATGGGTATGTGAGCACTTTCCCTCCACGCCCCAAGCACATGGGTACTACCCACTGCAGTGGGTACATGAATGCTTTCCACCACCCCTGCACAGGGCAATGGGTGTACATACATAGGCATAGGTGCCTCAGGCTCACCTTCAGCTCCCTGGGCTCTTCCACTGTGCCACAGCTCCGCAGGCTTGTCCACTGTGCCAAGCTACACCATGCTCTATACCATGGTCTTCCCCAGAAGCATGCCATGCTGCTCCACCCCATCACCTGGGCCAGGGTAGGAAGCAGAAGCCAGAGGAAGCATCTGACTGCTGCTGCTTTAGTCAAAATGATGGGAGGAGTGGCAGCTGGGTAGCAGCCCAAGGGCCACAAACTATCCCTTTGCAGACTGCATACAGTCATGGGTTGCCAGTTAGACAGCCCTGTGGTAGGACATTGACAATATTCTTGTTTTTCCTCATATTACCTATGGGCTCCGCTCCATAGTCAAACTGAAATGGGATAGAAACTAGGTAGAGTTGTTACATATTTTCAAGCATTAATTTTATACCTGGTTGGATCTTTCTATAGTTGTCATAATCACTTTGCACGTGTGGCTGGGCAAAATTTATCGCACGGTTGACCAGTTGTGTCTTGTGGCCAGCCATAATTTGCATGTGTGGCTGGTCTAAATGTATTGTGTGATTGAGCAGTTACTTGCATAATATGTGTAACATGTAGCAGGGGCCATGGTATATTATAAAGGTATTGGTGGTATTGTGTCCTATGGTTGTATGAGGGTTTGAAGTGGCAAGTTGGGAGTATTTCTGGTGGGTAATGATTATCTATAAATGCATAGGACTGGACTCAATGACCCAGGACTTTCAGTCCTGTTCTTGTAGGGTTCCCATTGTACCAGGTGCTGTACTAATATATTAGGAGATACAGAACTTGTCTATGTGAGTGGTAAGTTTTTTAGGACAGGAAAGACCAAGAACAGAGGTGGAACACAGGTTGAGAAGTGAAATGAATTTTTCAATGTTACTAGCAGAACAATAACACCCTGGGTCTACCAGCCTCCTGTCAGCCTCCTGTCCACTACAGTTATACATACATTAACATGTAGTAATACATGTTAATATATGTAACATGTATTTCTATATGTAATACATGTTACATATATTATACAAGCAATGTTATATGGCAGTGAATCAGTATGACCAGGCTTTGTGCCAAGGCAGGCTGGCACTGTAGGTGAAGTCCCTTATTGTCAAATGCCACCAAAGCCTGCACTCTACAGGCTAGATCCAATGGCTCTGTAAGCCGGATCCGGCCCATGGGTTGCCAATGCTCCCCATTCTTATATATATGGATTGGCAAGAGTTGGCAATCCATGGGCTGAATCCAGCCTACAGAGCCATTGGATCTAGCCTGTAGAATGCAGACTTTGGTGGGTAAGTATATCTCACCCTTTTTTCACATTGCGTTGGACTGAATCAGAAGGAACATGAGAAAGCACTGACAGGTTTCAGTCTGATTTTCTGTTTGTTTTGTCTTCTTTACATGGCCGAACAAGTAAAAAAATATCTGAGGACCCAGTTGCAAGTTAGTTTTTCTTTTCCAAACCAAACAAGCAGTACCAAAAATAAGACAATCAGTTGAGGCAATACAAAAATCCTCTCCCTTTACAAGAAAATACAAAATTCCACGAGGATCCCCAGGGCCTTCCCCTAGCTAAAAAATGCTGAGCTGCTTGTGCTCATTTGAGCTGTCTTAAAAGAAAAGGAAAGAAGAAAAACATATGAATTTGCCTTAGGATTTCGACATTTGTTTCAGAACATAACGAGACTGCAACAGTTCACATTTTATTTAAGAATCAGTGACTTAGGGCAAAATTCAATTTCACTTCATGTTCCCAAATAGATGTTTTCCACTGCACAAATGGTGTTTTTGGCACTGATGCACAATTTACAGTTCTGGCTGTACAGGTACATGTGCATATATCTGAGTTTCAGTCCTAAAAAAAACAAAAAAAACCACAGAAAGAGAACCCTCCATGTTTTAACTCTAATAGTTGAGGGCCTGAGCTCTTGTCTAGGAAATGGAAGACCACTTAGCTACTGAGGATAGAGCGTGGAACTGTCCTGGCTCGAATGCTCACTAATCATGGATTTTTTTTTTACACACCCAATGTATATACATACATAGCCATGTATTTGGTCACCCAGCATGTAGCCTATAACACATCCTCTGTAGCCACGAGGACCCTTAGGTATCCTTACTACATAGGCAGCAGAATTCATAGGTTCTTAAGTGCTGAAGTTGTCACATGAATGGCCGAAAAACTGTCATTGGGTATTTAAAATGAAATAGGTTTCTGCCCTTTGTGTTTTCCCCGTAACTGGCATCTCACATCAATCATCCTGACTTATGAACAGGTTTTCAAACTGCCAAGAAATCATACAAAATTTTAGTCTTAATATAAATTAGCTGGAATTTATTTACACTAGTCACTACTTACATCTTGGCAGCCATGAAAAGGATGGGAATGTCCAGTGGAACAAAGCTATGATTCAAAACAGTGAGTTTACTGATCTCACACACACATATTTCCAGACTTCACATTCCTTCATAGGTTTACTGTCCCCACTCCAGCTATTGCTCTACTGCTTCATGTATATAAACAGCATGAGAGACTACACTCATTCCTGGAATGCTTAAAAATCTGAAATGTTGTGAAAGACTGTTTAGGCTTGTCAAATTCAATGATAGCATCCTGCCCTTAAAACAGATAGACTTGTGGTTGTGATAGTTAATAACTTGAGTTGCTGTCTGAGGTATTGGGGAAAAAAAGACCTTCAAAATCAGATGGCTATCCAGACATCTCTTATTTTTTTCCTCTAGGTGAAGCAGAAAACAATCTGATTTACAGAAAGAATCCTGTTAACAGTCATCTACTTTTAGTAATGCTCATTTCTTCATTTTATGATTATTTCTTCAGAATATAACTACTGATCATCAGAATATTAAGAATAGTAGAATAAATGTTTCTTATAATGAACGTATCTGTATAGTGTTTTTATCCACTCTGTTTATTATTGCATTTCTAGATATGCTGCAAATAAATATATGTGTGTATGTATGTGATTGGATGGTTAGATTGGATGATAGCTTATCATAAAAATGAGAAATTGATACCCCAACAAAATTCAACCTAACAAATGCATTCTTTTCTCCTTTTGATCCACACAACTTATTTGCTGAAAATATGCTCTTCATAAAACTTTGTATTACAAATCAAGATTCAGTAAGACTGAACAGAAGACATGCCTAAAACTTTCCTTGATACTAACCCTAAAGTTTTCCTTATGGGATCAACTTGAAGCTGTATACTGATAAGCTATTTAGAAAAAATAGCTGAAAAAAATCCTGGAATATCATTGATATGTTTTGAGGAAAAAAAGTTTGGGGAAAAGAAATGACATTCCTATCTATGAAAACATCATGCCATTTTATAAACAGCTGAAGTTTTCTAACATACTCAGTAATGTTCTAAATTCTCTTCCATTGTAGTTAATTGATTGTCTAGCATTTATTTCAATGGAACCAGATTTAATTTAAGGCTGAACATAGTAGGAAAAACTATCCTACATTGTTCAGCAAATTTTATTTTTTAATTTGCCTCTCCTTGAATGAAACAAATATAAAGTATACATGTCAGTATTTTTTTCTGTTCTAACAAGAAATGGAATGCAACATTTTGCAATTGTTTTGTATTTATTGAGCTACCTCATACTACATAAACATTTACATGTTCTCTAGAACTGTTAAAGGAGAGAACCTCTTTTTCTGAATAAATGACACTTCTACTTCTCCTTTTAGTGGTGAGGAAGAAGTAATCTTAAGAATGCTACATGAAAGGTACTTTCCCTGCAAGAGCAAAGGCTGAGAAGTTCATTTGTTTTTATTTAGACTGAAAAGATAGCAGCTGTGACCCACACTCCTGTTTTACATTAGACTGTGTTATGCTTTGCCTGTGCTTAAATAAAATACTGCTTGTTGCTTTCTCTTGAAAGTGAATCCCTAGCCACAGTTCTGCAGAATCTGACACAAAAGATTCACTAGAATTCAGAAAGACATTGTCCTCTCGCTGTGTGATCTTGCCTTCTGGGTCAAGCACTGCTGGTGAACCTTGTCAACATGCTGCTCTGTTTATAACAATGGAGTAGTGTTTCCTCCTTCATTTTCCTACAAAATAAGGCAAGTTGTATAGAACATGCTATTCTCACACATTTTCAAGTGGCCACACTTAATAGAGACATTCTCAAATCATCATGATCATTACTGCTTTCTGAAGATCAATGGCCCTATTATATAACAGTGTCTAATTTATGCTATGTTGTTGTGATGTGTTCATTTGTTATGTTGTGTGGCGCTGGACCTCGTGCCCCATCATGAGATCCCAGTTCATCACCCACAACTTGGTTTTGATGCCCAGGATTTTCTTCAATTCTTCTTCTTGTTATTCCAAATCTATTGTATTATTCATGGTGGAAACAAAGTTTCTACCCCGCAAGAGCTTGCAGTCTAAATAGACAAGACTAGAGTAAGGGAGAGTGGACAGAGTGATTAGGTCCATGGTTTGGAGGCAGAGGGGCATGCAGAGTGAAAGGTAGTGGGCCTTTTATTTTTCATTTTTTGAGGTGGTGTTAGGAGAGCATTGGGTAAATGGTAAAAGAACGGATAGGAAAGAGCCATGAATGTAATAGAATAGGGGGAAGAGACTGGAAGAAAGAAAAGACCATTCAGGGCAAATGAGGCTGAGTGGAGAGAAGATTTGGAGAGAAGAGGCAGGAAAGGCTTAAAGCAAACAACCAACTGGCACAGAGGAGAGTGTGTTGAGAGTGAAAAAATTGATAAGCCACACATCAGAGCTCAAAGATTTCAGCTCAAGAGCCTGCTGGGTCTACTTCTTTGTAGGCAACTGGTGTCTTCCTGAAATTTCTTTTGTCCACAAGCCTGTACACCTTGAAGAAAGAGAAGGGAGTATCCTATAGTACTAATACACACTGGACAGACAGGAGAAAGGTCAGCACTGGGTTCACATGTAAATAACTTCCTGCATTAAATGTCCAAGATGATACAGACTTCCTAAAAGCAAGTGGAAATGGGATGGAGCTGAAATACTGTACCAAAGTATTTTGATTTGGAAATTTGGTTCAAGGTTTCATTAATGAAAAATGCTCTATAATTTGAGAAGACAACTCTGGCAGCCGGTCACAGCTGTGGGAAAAAAAGGGATTGGCTAATAGGCAAATAAGAGAGCAGTATTCACCTGGCAGGGGCCCTAGCAGGCAGCCCAGCCTGGGTTAATTGCCTAGTGGGCCACACCTGTTTGGAGCTTTGACTGGCAGCCATAACTCAGCTGGTGACTCCACTGGCCACTGTCTGAGCCTCCTGATTGGCTGCTGGGAGAGCAGCTTCCCCATTTAGGTCCAGCTGCGGTGATGGCCCTCAGGCTGGCCAACAGCTCTGAGTAAGGTCTGCTTTGGTAAGCCTCTCTGTTCCTTTGCTCTCTGGCTTTCCTGGTTTCTGATCCTGCTCGGTTCTGTTGGACTCTGGTTTGTGGATTTTCCCTTGGATCTGTTAACTTGCACTCTGATTCCTGGACTCTGCCCCTACCCATGTTTTGGACTCTGCCCCTAGATTTCTCTCTGAACCTGGTAACCTAGTCTCAGCTTCCTGAACCTTGACCTGGCCTGTGTTTTGGACCCTGCCCCAAGGTATCCCCCTTGCATGTAGTAATTTGGCTCCCAAAGCCTGACTCAGCCCATGTTTTTGAATACACCCTGGCTCCTGCCTTCCCTCAGTAACCTAAGCACTAGGATAGGCAACCTATCACCCAGTTCTTTATACCAGAAGATATGCAAAGATGACAGATCTTGGTTTTCAGCTTAAGGATGCTGCATTGACCAGAATGGCATTTCTTTAACCAAGTGCAAACCACAAAAACAACGTAGGAAAAAAATGCATACATTTGTCACAGCAGCAAGCTTGTAAGAAACAAAACTCTAGGGTGTTGGTCATCTTGTAACGTTGCACCAAGAAGACCTATAGGAGCTCAATGTGTCAGTGTTTTCCCTAAGCACCAATGCTTCAAAGCACAAAGCAAACTAAATCAACTATCTGGATATTTGTTGGTTTCTTTTGTTTTCCAGTTTCAAAATCAATCTCAGATCATTTGCCCAGTCATCTAGTTACAAGGGCTTCTATATATGTAGGCCGGGATGCAGGGTAGGGAGCTACTCTAATTAAAGTACCCACAGCATCACGTGTATTCAGAGTCCTGCACTTCAAAATGGCAGCAGAGGTGCTTGAAGTAAAGCTCATCTAACAAGCTTAAATTCAAGTGCTCCCATTGCCATTTTGAAGCATGGGGCTGCTGAATAGATATGACATGGAAGCTGCTGGAACGCGTTAATTAATCCGATGAATCGAGTTTGCTCCAATGCATACAAATTAGCACACATCTGAACAGATGTCCTGCACATGTGTAGATGTCCCAAATGTCAGGAGGTTGAAAACCTGAAAATATTGCCAATGCACCACTGTTTTGAAAGAAAATACTGGCTGTGCTAGCAACAGATCACAATATCATAGAACTTACAAAGGCACAAAGTTATCACTGGAAGTAGTAGGTGGACTGACAACTCTGATACACAAGTAAAACCTATAGTCATTATTGTTTAATTGCTATGGCAACTAAACCTGGCCTTTCTGTAACATAATATTGTCGTAGCACCTTACCCAATATAAAAATTCAGTCAACCTAGAATTGCTATAGGGGCTGCATTCAAGTGAAAGCTGTAGATTTAGAAAAGAAAGGTTAATAAAATACGCTGAATAGAAAACAAGGTTAGAGGTGATGTTTTGCCTGTGAGGCGCTTTTTTAGACTGTAGAAGAAAAAGACAAGATGAACATTAGCTCTCCAGTTTCTCCCTTCTACCAATAACCTTTTAAGACTTTTTCCACAGCCTACACAAGGTCTAGCAGCTATAATGACACCCTGAACCTTGTTATCAGTCCCAGTTTCCAATATATGTTGCTATCAATCGCCACTTTCTTTCATTCCTTTGCAGGAATTACAAATGATAATTAAGTTTCTCTTACATGTTAGTAATTCTGATCTCTGGATAATTTGACTGCTTTTCATAGGAGAAACATTTCCAACTTGTTTGAAGACTGGGGATGACAGATTTGTTACTGGCATTTTTCTTCTTACTTCTTTGGTCCATGAACAAAACAGGGCTAAATGTTTCCCTGAGGAAACTCCATGGAGTCCCAATAATGAATTTGGCCCATTCTGTTCTATTATGTGAGCATTATGCTAAAATATATACTGCACCACGGGAAAAATAAAATGCTTAATCACCTAAGAGCTCACTTTTTCTTATTCTTTTCTAGGCAATCTCCTTTTTTATTGTTTTTTGAATTTAATTTTTTTGCTGCAAGCTTTAAAAATAGCTGAATCTCAAAGACTTATTACCATTTAAGACTATTTCATTTATCATGCTGCTGCCATACAGGTAGGCTTTGTCTCCTTAGGAGTCTTTCAGACATCCAAACAACAGTTTGCAACTGGGCTTGGGTGACTGCAGCCCCGCTGTCTGGCTTTGCTCCCTCATCACCCAAAACAATAACCCTTGGTCCAAACAAACAAGTAAAGCATATATTCAGCCTTTTTCCAGGTGACAAGAAATGGTCCTTTATCTCTGGGCCATTCTAGTAGCAAGCTCTTCTGGGCTTAAGTCTGCTTCTTGGCTGTAAACTGCTCCTTTTCTCCAACTCAACCTCCATGCTTGGGGTTTAAACTACCAGCTCTTCCCTCACAGCTGGGCTCCTAATATATGGCTGGCTGCCTCTCTTAGAGGGCCAAACCACCTCTTACATATCTGTTCCCTCCCCTCTCAAGAGTAAAGTCCAAGACTCACTCCTCCACATTCAGTCCCCCTCCTGCCCCCATAAGAAGACACTGGCATCGGCATATGCCACTCCAGGGTGATGACAGATGTCAAATGAATAGGGCTGAAATGCTAGGTACCAACGTGTGATCTGGGGGGTGGCTTCTTCCATCACCTGTAGCTATGTCAGGGAGGTATGGTCAATGGCTAGAGAAAGGGAGGCCCCAAGAAGATAGCAGTAGAGCGTCTCAACTGCCCATCCTATCACAAGATACTCTATGATCCTTTTTAATCACTGAATATTTTTTGCTCTTGATGGAGGAGTTTCTGGCTTAGATATGGGACTCGGTGTTTCTTATCCTGAAAGTCCTAAGACAAAATAGCTCTAAGACCTTTCTCCAAGGCATTTATTTGTAGAATCAACTTCTGGCTAAAGTCCAGACTGGGTAATACTGGGGTGATACATAGAATTCAATTTTGTCTCGCTGAAGGCCAGGCTAGCAATCACTACACTGTTTTGGTTGCTGTCTTACATAGCTTGTCTGCCAGTCGGCTAGAAAGCTTTGAAAATTGTGGGATAAAGTGGTGGTAGAAGCTGGCTAACCCCAGAAAGGACTTTAGCTGTCTTCTATTTTTAGGCAGAGGAGACTCTACCAAGGTTATTTACCTTGTTGAAAAGGGGTCTAAACTGCCCGTTCCTGAGAACATGAATCCAGCACCCAAAATCAAAATTTGCTGTATTTGCCACCAGGCCTGCCTGAAGCCCAGAAGGGCTGTAGTACAGCCCTGACCTAATAAAGATCTTTCCAAGTGCCAGTGAACACAACCACATTGCCAAGGTAAGCCACAGCATACTCGCAATGTGATCACAGGACCTAACTATCAGCTACTGGAGGGGCTGAAAGAGAGTCCTAAGACATTGAAAGAGCCCCAAAGCATTTAAAATTAGTTTAGTTTACAGGACTCTGGATTAAGAGGAATTTGCCAGTACCCCTTTGTCAAATGAGTGTAAATGTGTACCTGGCTTTCTCCAGCTATTGTAACAACTCATCAAGTCAAGGTATCACATATCCATCAAACCTTGATACCACATTTAATCTGCAGAAGTCAATGCAGAACTGGATTGTTTTGCCCAGTTTGGGTATTAACATGCTGCACTCAAGTACTTCACTTATTCTTATAGCTAATATCTTTTGTACTTCCTTTTTTCTGTCTCCCATAACCCCTTGGGTATCTAGGAGAAGCTCTTTTGGACAGGACAACCAGGTTTTAGAGTGATTAGATTATTAATTAAGGTGGTTCTCCCTGGCTTGGTTGTAAACATACCTGGAACTCTTGCAATAGGTCCCTGGCCTTCTTCTGTTGGATGTGGACAGATTCTCTCTCAACATGACCTCAGTTGATGGCAACTGATCAGAATTTGTCTCTCCTCTGTAATCACTGGCAAAGCAGTCATGAAACTCAATTCTTCCTGGGGCCACCAGGGTTTTAGGATGTTGGTATGGTACATCTGTGGCCCTTGTTGCCTTCTCATGAACTACACCTCATAGCTGATATTACCAACTCACTTTAGGACCTCCTATGGACCTGCCATTTAGCAAGGAGTTTGCTTTCTGATAGAGGAAGTTACAGCAGGAACTGTTCTCCAGGCTGATAGACCATAATTATACATTCTTGTGCCAACTGGGAACTTAGGTATTAGTCACTTTTACACACACAAAAAAAAAACAATGATCCAAAAATAAGCCAATGGCATGATCAGTCAGGGCTCACAAGAATTCACAGGAAATTGCCTGTTTTGTCCTGGTAAGAACGATGTGTGTGTCATTTCCCACTTGATAAGGATGGAAGAAGTGAAGAAGGAGTTCACAATTAGCATTTTCAGAGACAGTGACACTGAAATAAAACATAGGAGTTTTATAAGGAAGTAGGAGTGGAATAATTCTGCCTATCTCTTTAAAAGGGTGTGGCTTCTGGATTCCATGCTGTTTTCCAAGAAGAGATTGGAGAAAGTCTGATTCAGATCTCCCTTATATAAATATAAAATAAAGAGCATCTCCGTCAATACTAATTATTGGAATAAAATTGATGTAACATCATCATCACTCACTGTTCCAGTTCACAGCAAAGTCTCGGATTAGAGTTGCATCTACTTATTTTCCAGTAATTGTGTGTCCTTGCATCTAGGAAGGGACTTGTTTGTTGTGTTTTTTATTGTGAAGCTCATCTAGTTGTCTTTTTCAAAAGCTACTAGACATTCATGATTTTGCAGGGAGACATGTTACAGCTTACTTCAGACTAACAACTTCTTTCTCCCTCATAAGCTAATACAGCACAAAGACTCTCATTTTGAAACACTGTAAGTTATCTACTGAAGAGAGCTTATTACAAGGAAGACGTTCCATGATTTTTTGTGATTATTTTTTCACAAAAAATGTCTATTGAAATGCTCATAAAATTATGAAACATAAAAAAAACAGAAACATGGCTTTCTTATCTGTGCAGAGATCCCACAGACTTTCAGAATTGGAATACAAAGTGGTAAATATATAGTGGAAAACCTTATAAATTTGAAATGCAGGGGACCAAAAAATACCAACTTCAAAATAAATGGGTTCAAATTATCCAAATTACTATCGGTACATGCAGACTTACTTCATCCATGTGTGGAACTTGCTAACTGATATGAACAAAGTCAGGACTTATTCCAGTGACTAAGAAGATTTCATGGTGAGTAGCACAAGGAGTTCCAAGAATGTAAATGGTAGCAATGTTTAGAGGCCCTTTTCCCTTTGTTTAGGTCAATCTAAGTGATGAACTGCCCTGTCAACCCCTTCTCCAGCCCCAATCCCACCAAAATCCCTCACAGACCTGCCATCTCTGATCCCATGAAACTGCTTCCAATCTCCCCAATCCTCAATCCCACCCCTGCTCCTGCAAAACTGCCCCCAGTCCTTCCAACACCTGATCCCATCCTGATCACACCAAACTGCCTCCGATCCTGCCAACCCCCCCGCTAGTCCTCAACTGCAGCAAACTTTCCCTGATCCCACCAACCCCGATCAAGACAAACCACCCCCAGTCCCATGAAACTGTTCTCAATCCTGTCAACCTTTCCTCCCCAGCATGAGCACAGTTACCTCCAATCACACCAAACTGCCCTCAATTGTGCCAATTCTGGATCTCCTATCAAACTTTATTCAAGGGTTTATGTTCAAGGGACCCCCATACCAGCCACCAAAAGGCTTTAAATTTCCAAGTAGTCATATTTTGAATTATTCGTATTGTAAAGCAGGGGTTCTCAACCTTTTTCTTCCTTAACCCCACCCTAGCATGCTATACAAACTCTATGGCCCACCTGTGCTATAACTTTTTTTCTGAATATCCAGTATGCATGAGGGGGCATAATCAAGGTATGGGAGGTCAGGGGGGCAGAGGTGATGCATGGGGGGTGGGGATGAAATGTGCAATACATTGGGGCATGCGGCAGCTCATACTGCCCCTAGATTTGTGCCCACAGTGGGCACAGGGCTTCAGTCTGGCCAGTACAAAATGGGCAGGAGCTGTCTCCATGGCCTAGTGGATGGGACCCAGCATGGGAGGGCAGAGCAGGGCAGTGAGACTTGTTGCTGCCACCACCAGGACCCCCATACCAGCCACACTGCCAGCAGCAGGAGGAGTAACAGATCAGGAGAAAGCACACTGCCCTCACCTCCTTCCAGCACCAGCCGCTCACATGCCAAGCCATGGCTCTACCTCACTGCTATGGCCCAGCCACAAGCACTACTCCCCTCATGCAGTGGCTTTACCCCAGAGTGGAGGTGCGGTGGTGGGAAGTACAGACCTCATGAAACCTGCTCCTGGTCCCCCAAGGGGCCACAGACCCCAGGTTGAGAACTGCTATTATAAAGCATACAAAAAGCTATCTTTTCAGCAGGAGTGACAATAGCTTCAAAGTAGAGTATTCAAAACTTTGAACTATCCAACACTGAAATAATGAGGTTGTCTTCTATAAAATCAGTTCTCTCAGCATCCCAAGTCAGAATATGGTAGTTTTATATTTCAGGATCAGTTCTTTACACATTAAAGAACAAGGATAGGAAAAGCTCAATCATTTGTAAGGGGACAAACATAGTATATTAATATCACATAATAAAAATAGCTAAACCTGATGTATCCTTATTCATATAATTGAGTATAGCCACCCTTGATAAAGCAAAATTAAGGTCCATAACATTTCCTTTAAAAATGGTATTAAAGCAATCAGAGAAAGCACTGGACAGAATAGGGAAGAATGTTTCTGTTCCTTAAGGGCTACTTTCTAGTTAAATGGATCTTCTCTAGACGGTCCATCTCTGAATAGGACGCAATTTTTACCAGCATTAAGCCTAAGGAAATGAAAGAAATGAAATGATCCTATAATTTTTTTTCTGCAGAGCCTACATCAAGTAATCTGGATCTTTTCCTATATTATATATCCTTAGCTAAGTGTGTCAGAGGAAGAAATGGATAATGTGCTGCTTTTAAATCCTGATAGCTTTCTGATGACCCCCAAACCCATTATAAAAAAATATCTGGTTTCTTTCATGGTTAAAACATGTTTATAGAGATATTCTGCTTTCATTAATGTCTATTGGAAAAATTAGATAATATCCACCTAGTTATTCAGTAAATGGGAAAATTATCTTTATTGGTTAAAAAATTACATCCTAGAAGACAATGTCCTTTTTGCATACATGTTTTAGAAATAACATTTTCACCCAGTATAACACCATTAAAGACAATCTTAGGAGTTAATTTGGCTCATTATATTAATCTTGTTATATCCATAACCACTATAGTAATCTAAAAAATAAAATCAAGATCTTCACTATCGTAGGAAAAAAACCCATACTACTCTGACTCCAAGTTCTCACATAATTAGAACAACCAGAAAATGTTGGCTACAGGCCAAATACTGAAACTATATTTTGCATCTGTGTCTAATATTTCTTGGTACAAAAACAGTATGAGATTTTGAAAGACTGAGGGGAAAGGAGATGATTGCCAGAGTTAATTTTATTTGATGATTATTATTAGCTAAGTGTGTCCATTAATTGTCTTTTTAAAGCTAAAGACTATTATTAATATAGTTTTTCAAAAATTATGTAAGGGTGTGTGAGCCCTGTAGGGTTTGATTCTTGATGAGTTTGCAAACTGATACCTGCAGATTTGGTTGACAAGGGCTGGAAATGAACCAACACCTGAACTTAGCATGAAGAACAGAGTGTGAC
>NW_017729004.1:27766139-27767241 GCF_001723915.1 Gavialis gangeticus | reverse complement strand
AGTCCAGTCTGAACAGGAGCCCTAGCTTTGCTGTTTTACCCTGGACAGACATTTTGCTGAGGGAAAGATGCAGGTTGCATACCCAGGCAGGACTTCTGGCTCAGCAGAGAGACCCTGGAAAAAGCACCTGGCACTTATATCCAGATCTCATTGGTGACAGAGCACAACACATATCTCCAGGTCCCAGACTAAGGTACAAAGATCATGTTCACTTCACATTAGCATTGCTGACAAATTCAAACTTCAAAAGGGAGAGGTTTCTGGGCTTGTGGGAGTTTTAGACAGTGCATGTTATGAAAACTAGATACTAACTTTGTAGATATACGCACAAAATCATAGTAGGAAAGGTGAATAAAGATCTCCAGTTGCATTGGAACTCTAACCCCATTGCTATGTACAAGTGAATTTGAGGCTTGGTGCAAATATCCTGAGAATTGTTGCCAGTATGTTACATTTGCTACTTAGGGCCTTGTTATGGGTCATACTTTGAGCTGCTCCATTTTAATGCTAACTGGAGTTTGAAGCAGTCACACCTTAAAGCTAAAATCCTTCTCTCACTGTTCTGCACCTGCATAGCTGTGACTAGCCACTAGAGCGCTGGTAAGCAGGGACCTAATGAGGAGCTACAGGTGCCACTACAAGGCTGGTGAGCCAGGCAGGTTTCTATTTGTGCTCTAGGTGAGGGGGTGTGAGAGAGGGGTTGGCAAGGAGCAGGCTAATGAAGCCAGAAGGCACACAGTCAATGGGCTGGGGGTGGTTAATGAAATGGGAGGTGAAAAGGAAATGGAGGTGAGGGAAGGGTGGTGAAATGAAGAAAGTCAGACACTGAAGGATAGAATAAAAAGAAGTAAAAAAAATAAAAAGAAAGAGGAAATGAATTAAAGAAGGTCTTATGTTTTAATAAATTGGAATTATGAATAGGGGTATGGGGGAGGGTGGGGGTGAGCTGGTCATGCTTCCTGGGGTGGCTGGGAGGTGGGAGAAGTAAGAGAAGGCATTCTGAGAGAGCTACTGCCCCTGCACCAGGAAGGAAGCCCCAGTTCATGAGGACCCCCTCCAGCCCCCTATCTTGATCCCCCACCCATCCCTCCAAGACTCAACT
>NW_017729004.1:27747044-27765988 GCF_001723915.1 Gavialis gangeticus | reverse complement strand
GATCCCCCACCCACCCCTCCAAGACTCAACTTCTGGACCCATCCATACCCTATGACCTGGCTAGCTGGAATGTTCTCTGCAGGCTGTTTGCATGGGGTTGCACCCCTGGGGGTGAGAAGGTCACACCCCTTGGGATCAGAAGGAGGAATTGAGTCAGTGCCAGAACTTCCCCTTAGGCAGTAGTATTCAGAGAGTGGAGACTTTTTGTCCAAACAGAGCATAAGTGAAAGGGAGAGAACACTGTCTGGTGGTACAGTAGGGGGCACTGCTATCCAGAGCCACTCACCTCACTGTGCCAGGTCCAAAACCATGCTTCTGGAGTCTCCCCTGGGGAGCGTACATCTGCCCCCCCCCCCCTTTCAGGAGAACACCCACAAGCCTGGGGTAACACTGCCACCACCTGGGCACTGGTCTCTGTTAGCACTCTGTGTAGCCCAGGATACACAGACCCTTCAAGCCTTGGGGGTGCTTTGTCCACAGTGGTATTCTGGGGGGCTTCTTTCCATTTGAAGCATCCAAAGGTAGACTCCTGTACTGGAGGAAAGTAAAGAGCCAATCCCACCTTAGTCAGCCAAGCAAAAGTAGCAAAAAGTCTTATCTCTCCCCTCAGGAATTCACAGCTAGGCATGCTGTAACCTGAAACCGTTATTGTTCAGGGGGAAGAGGTGAGTGGTGGGGGGAGGAGGGGGAGGAAATGGAATATAAGAGAAAAACACCTTGAGCAAGTTCTAATAAATGGAGTCTGTCAAATTGGGGCTCAATGGCCCTTTTAATATGCATCTGGAATTACTTAGCTCTAATCTACTGGCCAGTTTTCAGGCATACTCACTGTAAAACATCCAGGCAGGCCTTAGAGGTACTTTTCATGCTGCTTTCAAAATGCCCATCAGAGGAAGAGCAAGCTCCCCACTCCCTTCAGGATTATATACAGCCCCGTCACCTAGGTGATCAGGTTGAACCAAGCGGCCAGAGTGGAAAACAGAGGAGTAGATGGAATGTCCTAATTCAGGGACAGACAGAGGAGGATTTCTTCACACCCTGCATCCTGGGATGCTGAAAGACTGCAACTTGGACAGCCCATCTGTGGGGAGTGGCCACACATTAATGGAGCACGAGTTGGTAATATGAGTCAAAGATACCCTGGAGTGTCATAACTTTAAGCCACTTAAACCAGTTTCAGGTGTGAATGTGTGGACAATCCAGGGGTTAAGAGCTCCAGGACCCATCTAAAATTAATGTGTAACAAGGACCTTAGTTACATATATACTTTAATAATAATAGATCCTGAATTTGATCTTATCATGATTCCAGTTGGCTGCCAATACTCTGCTCTATAGATCTACAACAGGTTATCCCTGTCTGAGTGAAACCTTTGTCAGTGTCATTAACAGGTTTTCTCATAGAGCACAGAAGGTGCAGAAAGAAGTAGCATTTTTTGCTGGATCTGACCCCTGAAAATGCTATACAGCCATGATCAAACAGAAGCACGCAGCTGCAAAGCACTTTAAAAGAGCCTGATCCCACAAAAATCTGAACCTTCATTGCGTGGGGGTTTAGATGAAGATGCTCCAAAACAGATCATCTTCAATGACATGTATCTTTGCCACCTCCCAGTCCCAGCAATGGTTTCAGAATGGGAGGGGCGAAAGGGAGTAGATGGAGTTTGGTCTTGGGTTTTTTCAGATAGTGATGGAGGGTAAGGAAAGTGGATTGGAGACCCTTCGCCCTCCCTCCCCCCAAGATGCAGGGACTCCAATCCACCCAACCCAGCCTCCAGCACCAGCTGGGGAGCCCCCAGAACAAGTTTCCTCCACTCCCTCTCCCCGCTCCCATTCTGAAAACAGCCAGGGATGGGAGGCGGTAGGGGGGAAAGAGGGGCACTGCTAGGGGAAACCAGCTGCAGGCTTACAGCCAACAGGTGGATTAAACCCCGCCCCCCTACCCGCCAGACCCAACAGTGAACTTCTATTGGGTCTGCGGGATTGTTGTAACTCATAGCACTTCCTGTGAAGTGCTATGAGTTACAGCAAGGAGCTGCTCTCCTGTCTGCACCCATAATTTCTCTGAAATGGTGTGAGCATATGCATCAGGAGTTTCTTTGGTAATCTCTGCATACCTCATTCTACAGTCAGATACACTTACAGGAAACAGAACAATATTTTGGCCATGTAGGTGCTTGGCTGTTAGAAATAATGATGGTTTCTGGATGCAAAGTTAAGTATTTTGTTAAAAGAATGCCAAGCAGACTCACTTCCTTTGGAGATGAAATTATAGGTCACCACTTGTACAAAGTGCATTTGTTGGGAACTGCTAACAATCTATTCTAATGTTTGTATGTTGAGTTATAATGCTCACTGAAAAGTGCTACTGGAGCTTCACTGTTTTGCCTTCGGCATAGGAAAGCTTACACCATAGATTATAAAGAACCTATGACTCACCTAACTGTGGAGAGAGCATTTGCCATTCAATCTCCCAGTAACAGCAATAGCCAGCATGACTTTAGGGATTTTTATCTATTTTTGATCCAAAGAAATGAACACCGTGACCAAAGTTTTGGAAACCTGCATATAGCTCATGTGATTGTGCTTTATGCAGGTATTCTGAAGAGAGATTTGATGGTACAAAATACATATGCTGCTATGGCAGACTGATACTTCAACATATGTTCTGGGGGAAGTGACTGCAGTGCTTCAGCTCTGCATCTCTCTAAGGAGATTGACAGTAAATGGATCTGAACTCCTGCAGATACAGTGACTCTGTCCTCAAGTAGCCACTGACCTTTTGTGCAGGACTGCTTGATACAAAGCACAAACCACCTCATCTTGATACAGAAATGATTTCCTTATTCAGTTGTTCTGTTATAACTCACAGAGTTATCTGAAGCTCTGAGGTCTTTCCTTAGGTTATTCTTTATACGGTAGGGTTCGCTTTGCATGCATTACCATCTGGTTGTCTTCACTGCCTATCTTACTCAATTCAGTTTAGCCAACAGATTTACACCATCTGCCTGTTCAGCCACAAGAAGGTAGTTTCTTCCAGAGGACAAAGCATGGGATTGTTTTGAAATCAGAGAAAAGAGCTGATAAAGCTACCTTATACTGCAACTGATGATATCTAATGCTACTACTTTTACTGAAGATGCCTGAAGATCTGTTGCCCTGTAATTTATGATTCATCTTCAAAGGAAGTGGTTTTTGAGATGTTATTTTCATAAATGCTTTTCTTTGTTATCAGAATCATCTCTTGCTTTTGGAGAAAGCAATGTATTGAGAGATGAGACAAGGGCATACCAGATACTTGCCTTTCTGTGAAAATATAATGCCTATGATAAAGAAAAGAGGATGCTTGGCCTACTTATAAAGCAGCTTTTATCTGAGACTCTCAGTGATCCTTACATGCATGTAATTAAACTACACAACACCTCTCTGAGTTATACAAATATTTAACTGTACTACAGCTGGATGCACTGATATGCAGAGAGAAGAGATATGATTTCCCAACACCACATAGGTTGATATCCTAGTCCTGTTGAAGTCAACAGCAAAAACCTCAATTCACTTCAGCAAGGCCAAGATGTCATTTAGAGATGGGAACAGGACCTGATTCAGCTGGATAGAAAACTGTGTGTGTCAAGATGTGCTGTTCCTTGCTCCAAGGTGAAAGAAAATCCTGCTCCTCCACATCTTAATCTGTCGGTGCTGTGCTGAGCTCATTTTAATGTTTTTTTTTTTCAAGGATCACAAGTAGAAGAGAAACTTTTCAAGTGCCTTTTCAGTCATTTTCAAACTTTCCTGTTATCCTATGGTTCCACAGTATAGGCATTTCTCCATCACAGGCCCCTGTGGGACCCAAAGTACTGGGCACTTTTCAGAGCATGCATAACCAGTGCCGCAGCAAAGCGGGGATGAGTGGGGTGACTGCCTCAGGTGCCGAAGCAAAGGAGTGCCAACAGGCACTGCCCGACTGGGGTGGAGCACGGGATGGAGCCACAAGTGGCTTGTTTGAGGGGGTGCAGGGAAGAGGGAAGGTGGCTCCCACCACTGTGTGCACTCCTGGGCAAGCATGGTGGGGCATGTGCCCCCCAGATCTGTGCATGGGGCGACGGCGGGCTGCCTCTGCGGGCTTTGCCTCAGGCGCCAAATGTCCTTGCCACAGCACCGTGCATAACACACATCAGTGGAACTGGGCTGATAATAAAATGCAGTGAGAGCCACTGTTTACTTGACCGTGAAGAGGGTGCCACCGTACTTTAATACCCTGAGTTCAGGAAAACCCAGGTTCAGTTACTTCCTAAGCCTGAAGGAGTTCAAGCTCACATCTCTCACTTTTCTGGAGACTGTTTTGATCAGGAAGCTATGCCCTACCCTGGATGGGCTTTGTCTCCATCCCTCCTATAGAAGATGAAGCCCTGTGCAGACAAGAATCCAAGATTTGTTGGGTCAAAAAGACAATAAGCCTGATTATTCTAATGGTTTGGTCATTCTCCTGTGGGAGAGGGGAGCCCTAGAGTCTCAGCACTGGACTGTTTTTATATGCTATAGTCATTGGGAAAATACATAAACAGTCCCAAGGGCTGAGATCACAACTCAGGACGTTGCTTTTCTCCTCACCAAAAAGCCATGTGTCCTCTTGTCTTTCTTTCTGGAATCTTCTCAGCCAGAGGCAGAAATTGAATCCAAGTTTCTGATATCCTGGGCAAATATTCTAACTACCTGGGTATTATATAAAATACCAGGACCTCTGTTTCCTCTTTCTGCTGATGGGTTTTGAAAGAGAAAGAGTGAGCTCATCTCTTTAAAAGAAAGGGAACAGGGTAGAATTCGATTTCCTTTTGCAAACCTAAATGGCAGCTTTTTAGTCATGAGTGCTAAAAATGCCACTTACATGCAGGTAGCAGTGTGCATGGGTAAAGGCATGTGTGCCCACAGCGCAGGTGCAGCATGTTATACACTGGCTGTGAATACATGCGGCCATGTGTGCATTCCCTTTGTGGGTGTCTTCTGGTGTCCAAATACCAAACAGAGGCAGCCAAAATCTTTGAGTATCCATACTTTGGAGGGGGAAGGCACTACCATGCAGCTGAGTGTTTAAAGCAGGAAGCTATTAAAAGACCCCCTTTGCCTAGAGGTGTTTTGTACCTGTGATGCCTAAAAGATCAAAGAATTTGTGATACCTGTATGATTGCGAGCAGGGGTTGGCAACATTTTGGGGTAGAGTGCCAAAAACACCCACAACCTCAACTTGTAAGATGTTGGCATGCCAGGGGCAGATGGCAGGGGAGCTTTATTGTGGCAGCTCAAAACTGGCCCCATCCCCATAGTCTGCTCCAAGTTTCATGTACCAAGCAAAATGCTTTCACATGCCACACTTGTACCAGGGGCTGCCTACCCCGATCTAGAGGTTACTGTGCCACAGTATTTGTCAGTTTAAGACAGGTCCTAGAGATTTTTTATATATAGAATTCTAGATGGTTTGCATTACTTAGTATGAGTACACTGAACCTTTCACACTCTCAGATCGTGCATGAACATCAGAAACTCACATTCCAGGAATACCATAGTGAACGAAACATGAAGGCAGATGGGAGAAAAACACATCAAAGGTGAAGTATGTTTTCAATCAATCTCTGCAGAGGTTTCAGGTTGGAATGTAGAGATTGTGCAATAATCTACAGATTCCCATGCCCAGCTGTATGAAAAAAAAGTAGATGAACACATGGCCTGTGATAACTGAAGTGCTTACTGCAAACCTAAGCAGCCCAATCCAATTCCTACCTGACACCTTATCTATTCTACTGAAATTCTGTTTAAAGGGAGAAGGCAAGATCGTGGCACTGTTCTCTCTCTCTGCAGTACGCAATGAGAATATGTCCTTTTGCGTGCATCCTGCTAAAATTCTGAAGACTTTCATGCCAGAGCCATCAGAAACTTTTTTAAAGAAGTAGGCTGATGCAACCCATCTTAGGTCAGAGGCCAGCTGGCACTTTCGACACAGTTGTTACCACTGCCATCACTGCCACTTCTTCCCACTCCCCAGCTACAGCACAGGTAGTCCCCTAGCACCCAGCTGTGGCACAGAAGCGATCCCACTACCAGAATGCCACCAAATCCCCCTACCATTGGAAAATCACTGAAGCCCCCTGATTCTACTGGATGGATCCTATGGCTCGGCAGGCTGGATCCAGCAGGCCATATATTGCAGCCCCTAAATGACTAGCCTTGGTTATTTTGTGCATGCTCAGAAATGATTCAGAATAGCCATCCAGGTACCACATCAGCTCTGTTGTATTTTAATTTCATCTGTGAAAGACCATAAACCCTATAAATTCATCTAGTCCTTGGTTAGAGGGGGGACAAAGTGCTGCAACCATGGGAACGGAGAAGGAGCCTCCTCCTACCTCCATCTCCCTTCTGTGTAATGGCCTAGTGGTTAAGTGCAAAGGTCAGGCTTTCTGCACAGGAGGTGGGGAAGCTGGGTTTCATGCCTGACTCCCATGCTCTCAATGCTATTTATGTGTTTTGTGTTAGGTAGTCATTAAATAAAATGGAAATAGGGACCAGAAAACAGGGCTCCCTTCTTCTCAGGCAGACTGATTCTTATAGAGCTAAAGAGGCAGAGTACCTCTGGTTTACTTTCCTTCTAAACAGAAGGAAGTAGGAGAGAGATGTTTACATCCTTCAGGTGAGGTGGGCAATAGGGCTGTGCAAAGCTTCGGTCCCTGATTTGATTCGGTGGAGATTCGGCCTGATTCGGTGGCTGAATCTCTGAATCCAAACCAAATTAAGAGACCCTTTAATCTCTCTGAATCGAATCAGAACCCTCTGAATCAATTCAGAGAGATTCAAAAAGATTCTGGGTCTGCTCAGCAGCAGACCCAGAAGTGGACCAGAAGCACTTCTGATCCACTTCTGGGTCCGCCAGGGAGCACACAAGCCCCTCCACACACTCCCCCTGGCTTAGTGACTGGTGCATCCTGGGTTTCGGGGGGCACCCAGGGTCCCACCACAGCTGATCGCCAAGTCGGGGTGGGGAGCCCGGGGCCCCCTAGAGCACTCTCCAGTTTGCCACTGAGCATGCGGGGCCCCCACCTCCCACTGCGCTCCTGTGGGATGCTCCATCCACCCCAGCATCACAGCGTTCATGAGCTGTACCTGGTACCTCAAGGTATGTAAAAAAAACATTTAAAGCTGTGTCTCTGGCTGAACCACAGATTCTCCAAATCAGCATTGAATCTTAAGATTTGTATTCAGTTGAATCGAATCAGGGACACTGATCTGAATCAACTCATCAAATCACTGTCCCCGATTTGGGCTGAATCTGAATCCAAATTGAATATAACCCATTTTGCACACCCCTAGTAGGCAAGTATCTTCCCCACTAGGTTTTAGGGCAAAAGATGGGTGTGTCTTCTCTCTTGCTATTGTGGATACCATCCTTTGCCTACGCTCTGAGCAAGCTGTATCATAAGGCAATGAAGGGACAGTCTAGAATTTCTTAGCCTGTGCCTAGTGTCACCTATTGCCCATATGTAGGTGACTCCCTCCTTAGTGCTTTGTAGGCATGTACGGCTGCCTATTGTCAGAAGAGAAGAGCAAGCTGCCTCACATCCCCACTGAGAGAACAGGGGACACTTAGGTGCCTCAGAGCTGGAACTCATGTTGAATTTTCTGAGTCTTGACACACATTTTAGGTATGTGGCAGCTAAGTCTTGGGCACCTTTGAAGCAGAATAGTATCTTGGCCTTGATTCCATACAGAAATTCAATGCATTGAACTGGGCTAAATTTCATTTAAAAACCTGAAACCAATTAAAGGTCACCTGGTTTTGCAATTTCTCACTAGCTAGAAACACACCCATAGGTTATCTAAATGTTTGTGTGACCCTTTGGAATAGATCAGGGTTCAATTTTGAGTGACTGTACCTGTGTTGATGTATAGCTCCATGTCAAACAATATACCTGTAAGAAATCAGAGCATGGGCTGGGAAAACACACGCACACGCACACAATGTTAGGGACGTTTATTCAAATAAAAGTAGTGAATTAGGTTGGATGGTATGTGTGATCCCTTCTATTCAGTAACCAAGATATTTTAATCAACAATTTTTTTTTGCAGATCACGTAACTGAAGATTCACTCTTGCTAATATCTGTGTACAGTTATTCACATTGAAAGAGTCTGTGAGCCTATCCTGAAAGCTTTGTGGATTTGGGAATGTATCCAACAAGGAAAAAAACCCACCAAAATGTGACACAGTTGACCAATCACACAGGACAAATAAAAGTTAAAAGCATAGAAAATATTCAGATCAATAGTCAATCACCCATATAAATAGTGGCACTCAAGATTGGGCATCTGTTGTTCTGAGCACAATACATAAATTAAAATCGCCATGGTCCCAGAAGCTCATAGTTAATCCCTAGACAGAAGCATGTCTGCAGGAACCATTTATTGAATAATTCCAAATAATACCATATCAAAACAAATCAATCTGCATATAATCTATGAAAAGAAAAGGGGGTTAAATTTACTGAATAAACTCTAAACAGTTAATGCTACTGCAGTTTCGATGTGAGGCTGAAGGAAACTTCACAGTTTCCCCTGAATTTTTCCAAGTTCTTTCAATGAAAATATTGGAAACATTCACCCTTATGAACTGAAACCACTGAATTTAACACAGGTATACAAACTAAGGCATCAGATAACAGGATTGTCCCTGGGGCTGATTAGGGCTTCTAACTCTTGGCTGTCACAAATTTATGGGAACTCCTCAAACTGCTTGGCTGAACCAACCATGCATGACAGAGATGGTCTTTTCACTTAAGACTGACCTCACTTTAACCCTAGGTTTAAATAGGTGAAAATGGAATATTAATGATAGAGCTGGTCTTGTAGCACATTAAGTAAATGTATAAGGAATACATCATATTAACACCAAATAGTTTTATGGCACACTAAACAGCTGCCTTAATGTAATCTGAGTACTATTACCATGTTCTGCATTCCTTGCCCATTCAACTCAATTGAATGTTCATGTTAATGTTGAATATACTTAACACTTATAGAGCTGGGTGGGCTTATTATTTAATTGGCTATTAAAACATTTTCAAAGTGCCAGACAAATATTGACTGTTACAGTTCTCTCCTATTGTACAGAAAAGAGGAGAATGCTTAACATGGAGGTGCTATATAAATGCTTTGATGCAGCTTTTTATTGCATATGGGGTAATTTATGATGTTCTGCTCCCTGGTTTTCCAGTTCACAAGACTAATCATACCTCATCTGAAATGAAGATCCCCTTAACATTATTACTATGCCACTGATACCATGGTGATGAGTCTAATACATAGATAAGCCAACTTGATTAGCAAAAGCACCATTTTCCTGTGCTTGCAAGGGGAATATATTTCAGAATGTGTAGACTTTGGTAAAATATCTGAAACCTCAAGAGTCAGGTAAACAATGAATATTTAGTTCTGGTCTTCTCTTTTTTTTGTAAAAATGAATGGAAAGTTTCACTATAGCAAAAGATGCTTCTTGATTGACAGATTACTCCAATTTTATAAATTTCAAAGCAAACTAAAACAGACATTTAATCACACATGAAGAAATAAGACAGCGTAAAATCCATCCACACCTGCATATGTGTCAAATAGACCCAATTTATAAATATTTATTCACACAACACTTTACACCTAAAGCCACGTAGGTGACTAATAAGGTATGCAAATATTATAAATTTCTCTTCCAGAAGATGCCCCAATACCATCAGTATGTGTATGTTTATTCATAAAATGCAACATGAGGGCCACTGAAAGGGTGTTCTTCAACGATCTTCCTTGTCTTGGAATGTGTAAATGTTTCTCTTGTGTTCTGTGTTTCAAATGTTTGCCTGCCTGCTCACTTAACGAGGTCAGTAGGGCTCCATCTATAACTGACAGACACAGGGTCTGCTGGGTAATACTGCTATATCTTGAAAAGACACTCTGAAACGTTATTATATCTGTTTACAGCACCCAAAACTGTGCTGGAGATTTTACAATATAAATAGAAAGAGAAGGGCCTTGCCCTAAGGACTTATCTAACATTAGATGCAGTGAGTGGGGTGACAAACATTATGAGAAGAGGAGGAAAAAGGATGAACGTGACAATAAGATCTGCCAGAAGAATGTGATGATTGTCCACTCCAGGCTATATGCAGAGGAAAGAATTCAAGGTGTGTAGACTTACAGACAAAGGTCTTCAGTGGAGCTATTTTGATTTATGCCAGCTGGTTTCTCATCTGTGAACAGGTAACCTAGCAATTGGATGATGACTAGCTAACAATCTGTCAAAGCTTAAAAGCCAGTCATTCACTTGCCCATATCCAGTGAAGTAATACAGAGCATGAGCTATGTATGAAGCATTTTCAGGCAACTGTCACAGATGGGGAATTTATAACGCTTGCTGAAATTATTCCAGGAATCCCTAAGCCATGTTTGAGCATCAGCAGGTTATGAAGAAATATACAGTATCAAGAATGCCATCTAGGGTACCCTCCAGCAATATTCAACCGTAACAATCAAACTGCATGTAGATATAAAGTGAAATGATTACGTACTGTATATCACCCTGGATAGTGATTGATGGGCCGTTGCTAACAACCTGACAAAATCAGATTATTAGATCTAGTGCAGATCACATGGACTCTCAAAATAGCATTTACTATATTGTTTCTTGGAATGACATAAAGTTCTTTATATGAGATTATGTGAAGCCATTCCAATTTCATCTAACCTGCCTTGCTAATCTTCAACTCTAATGCCTCATGGCAACTCAATAACTGAAGAAGAGCCACCTCTTTCTTTGTGTAATCATGAATATAAGAAAAAAGGTAGTTCTAGGAATGAGGTTCCTGGATAGTCCCCTGGGTTCTTAGAGATAAGGACACATCAATGTACGCCTGGCAAAGATGCCTAAAATTATGCTCTGTTATCTGGTGAGCAGTTAATCTTATTATCTCAAGGCTGTTCTGCTATGCAATAACAAATTGTAAATACCTAAATATTTTCCACAAAGCATGTCAGTTCTTATTGGGGCTGAATCCTTTGTCTCAGCCTGACTTGTGTGAACATATGCAGATCAGCAGTGTGGGCCTACCCAACTTCTTGGCCCCCTTCTAGCTTCAACCCTGTTGCCACCACACAGTGGATAAAAGCACACGAATCATTTCAATGTATGTGTTTGTATACACACACATATCCACTGGATATATATAATATATGATATATTTAATAATATTGCATGGATCATTTTAAAACCAAATATGAAGAGCCTATTTCCCCCCAAATAATCTAGCAGTTATGGCACTCCCCTGGGAATGAGAGGCCTGAGTTCTGCTCCCTGTTCCTGAGACTCTATGCATTTCACATGTAGGCAGTCATTGGTTAAAAAACAGATACGTCCAAAACAGTACAGGCTGGAACCCAGGTTTCCATCTGCTAAACATAGAGCTGCAATCATAAGGCTACAGGAGCACTTTCCCTCTGTTTGTTTGTTTTTTCTCTCTTTCTGGCGCCATGCTTTTTGCCTGCCACGTTGATATAGCTTTAACAGAAGAGTTGATTTTATTGCTTGGTGGCTAGGGCACTCTCCTATGCAGGGGTGTGCATTTGAATTTTCTTAGCTGAGGGCAGCCTAAAACCCAGTTATCTCACTTCTTGGGTAAATCCTTATGCTATCTGGCCAAGGGTGGACACCCCTGCCATCACCAGTCAGGTGCGTAGTTTCAGAATCAGAAGTAGGTGTCTGAACTGTATTTGAAAGGAGGTGTCGAATGTGAAGCCTGAGTCAGGTACCCAAGTTCATGGAAGTGAAAACAGTGGAGACATACCTCTACATTGTGTTTTCTATTAGCTAACCCTAGGTCCTTCCAGGATTTCTGGATTGCCCACCTCTCCCCATTTTCTGCACAGAGTGCTAAACTTAAACTTTGTCAAAGTAGATTGCCCTCCAGGGACATGTTGGTTTTAAGCTCTCTGATACCTCAATATAGACTTCTTCATAACCAAACTGCATTTGGGTTTCTACTCTGAAGTTCCTCTTTAGCAACAAGGACATAGCAGCACCCTCTCACCTCAAAGTGGGGAAAATGTGTTAAAAGAGTGTTAGATGCTTGGATAAAAGAGATAATAAAAATAGTTACCCATATTTTCACACTTACCACGTGCCCTCAAATAAGGTATGTACCAGAATATACAAAAAAGGGTTGTTCCAGAGTCATACTTAGCTATGTGACAGAATACGTCCTCCTGGAAACATACAGTGCACATGAAGTTTGGCATCCCAGGAGAAAGTCCTGGATAAGGCAGCAGGAAATTCCCAGCGTGTCAGGGTAGCAACAAGGCTAAGCCCCAGGCCCTTGCAAGAGCAGTAGCAAAACTGTTACTTCTGTACTGTCAATAGTTCTTTACATAGGTTCCTGTAAATAAGAAAGTGTTGTTTCCAGACTGCAAGCCTCATTAAAATACTCAGCTGAATGCAGCTGCTCACTTGCCCTGGGCCAGCTCAATTGCTTCTGCAGGTCCAGGCTATAGTGCTCAGCCAGTAATAGCTATAGCTGTGGAAGGGTGATCACAGCACTCTGCCCTTCTGCTCGCTGCAGAGACAAGCAGCAGCCATCTTAGCTGCATTATAGCATAGTGAGCGCTACACAAGAGGCTACATCGCCATAGCAGTGGGCTACAGGAACTTAGCTCATTCCTATGGAGATGTAGCATCAGCGGACATGAACCATGACACCAGTGCTGGTGCACAGTAGCTCATTGCCACTGCACAGTAGGAAACAACTTATGTGCCTCCAGGACTGAGCAGTGATGGCGGTTACTGTGCAGACATTCAGTACTTGCTTTAGCTGTACTCGAATAGCATGTTATAGATGCTGTACTTTAATAGCATGCTTTAGCAAGTACTAAATGGCTGTGCAGGAAGAACTGTAAAGCTGGGCACACGTGTAGATGTGCCCAGTGTCTGCATACTTCTCATCCAGCAAAGGAAAATAAAAATTAATGTTCCTGCTGAAGACACACACCCCAAGTTTGATGGGCTAATTTTGAGGGGAAGGATGTGTGTGGAATGTGAGTAGTTATGGTAATATAAACCTAATTCTCTCCCAGGTATTCTGATTTTAGTCCTTTTTTGTAACAAACCTATACCTTTGCCTATGTTACACTTTGTAGATCAGAGGTCCATGTAGTTTGTTTTGCTATTTATCAAGATTAGCTACAAGATCTGCATGAGACAGCCCTGAAAGGGCGTTGCTTTAATTCCACTCTCTCTTGCATTGCTGAGCAATTGCCATCACTAGTATCACTTACTAGTGAAGTGACATGTCAGAAGTGTTTCAATGAACTGATTTATCACAAGATGACATATATACTCACTAACATCCACGTCACAGAATTCAGATCATAGTATGACTTACAAAGGTATGTATAAACTTTCTGAGATCCAGAATCTTACCTGATGTAAATTGGTATAGCTCCACTGATGTCAAAGGAACTATGCCAATCTATATCAGCTAAGGATCCAGCTTTGGAAATTTTAAAAGCATCTATTTAGTAAATCAATAAGGCACCAAAATACACCTCCCCCCCAAGTCTTCTTTCTAGTAGGGGAATGGAATAAAACAGAATTTACCAAATGTGTAAGGCCTCTGGAAGATTCTCATGTGTACAAAAATCCTCATATGCTATAATGCAAACATAGCCAACCCAAAACAATTTCGCATCCTGGTCCCTGAATGTAAATTTGGCAAACCAGAAGAGCTGAAGGAGAGAGATCTATACTAAGCATACCAAGAGGCCAGTGTTATATTCTCAGGCCTTTCTTTATGGATTAGCAGCCAGATTTAGGTTCATTTTGGAAACTCTGGTGTCCCTCATGAAATATGATTCTCCTTTACCAGTTCCACTTATTTTTGACCTTGGACCATAACTTAATAGAGATCTTCAGCAAACATAGGCTCCTTGGCATTCTTAACGTGCACATCCTTTGCATACTCTAAATCTTCCTTCCCTCATGCATGAAAAGCAAACAGTTCTGATTCCTGGACTCCTCTGCACTCATAAAAAGGGACAAGATTTTTCCCATTATTAAGAAACACTGAAGTGAAAAACTAAAGCCTTCTGTAACAGAAAGATATTTACACTAGTTTGGGTAACACATGAATAACCTGAAAGTAAACTTGCATGGGAAACTCAAACATAAGGAGGTAGCACAGCTAAGAAAAAAAAAAAAGAAAAACAACTTGGGCAATAAGTATTAAGTCAGATACAGTATGTTTAATAAAACAGCAAACATGTTATCAAAGCCCAGATAATAGGGATTGAATACCATGAGTACTTGCCTTTGATGGCATGAATTGTTACACTAAAGCCAATGGGACAACTAACATTTGTGGAAGCTTCAGGATAGAGGCCTAGTTCTATCATGAGAAAAATGACATGATACTTAAAATACACTTTAAAACGCAGATGTTTACACACTAGGTAGAATCAGAAGTCAGGAGAACAAATGGTGATTTAGTTGTGGACCTTCTCCATCATCCTCTCAACAGACTCAGGTGTTTGTTTTTCAAGGAAATAAGTTTAGCTTAGCAATGCAACATTTGCAACATCCTTGGCATATGAAGGATGTACTCAGGGTTTTCATCTGTATAATGAAACACTGTCCAGAGATCCAGATGGCCTCTATTTTATACCTGCAGAGTCTGGCATAAGAGTCCCAACATGATATGTAGCAGGTCCCTGACAATTGAATCATGTCAGTGTCAAGCAAATTCAAGCACAACATTACTTTGGCACAGAATCTGGTTCTTGGTGCTAAATAAGTCTCACAAAACTTCTGCAACATACAGTAACGAGGGAGTTGCAAGCAAATGTGAACACATGGCATCTCTTTCTTGAACAAATATCAGGAACTTGTATCACTGTTATGTTTGGCTGAACTGAAGTCTGTGTTTTTTGAGGACACCATGATTTGTTGTGATTTGAAATCACTAATAAGTTATAAAAGAGCAAATCTAAATACTAAGTACTTCATTAAACTATAGCTCTCTCTTGACTGTAATAACCAGGGTGCTCTTACCAAGTATAAAAGCTGCTGGCATGGTTTATTATGGAGCTCGTTCCAAAAGGGGGAAAAATGGAAGTGTAAAATATAAGTCCAAAGGTGGCCAATCTAATGCACAATAAACAGGGCCCAATATTTATGATGAAAAGAAGAAATTAATTTTAGTGTAAATACTACTCATAAAAGTCTCAGTAGGAAAGAGTAAGTGTACCACCAACATAACAAGGTAAGGCTGCCGTTTCCATGATGATGATTTTAGTTGACACCTTAAATAACTTTATAATTTCAAATATTTTCCACAGCAAACGATTGCTTAAAAGTTACTGCAAAAAGAGCATATGAATATGAAAAGGATACATCAGCTATAAAATGATGCTGGTGTACTCATATCTTAAGGCCCGGTACTGCAAGACCAGTCCTGATTTCGACACGTACAATCAGATAAAGAAATCAAACTCTTTTTTTGTTGTTTGTTTTCTTGCTTCCTTGGTCCAGTCACACATCATCAAGCTGACCCACCTCCTTGACTCAAGCCTGGTCTGCCTGACTCAGCAATGGACCTGCCCAACTGGCCAGGCCAGCACTCTGTCTGCTTTGCTTGGCACCGCTTGGCTTAAGTGAAAGCTGCCCTCCCTATGGATGCACTTGCTGCCCTGGAGGACCACCCTGCGTACAAGGACCTCTCCCTAATGGTAGCTCACTAAATAGACACCCACCATCACCGCCTATTTCTCTGGCCATGATGAGCAATAAGAGTGACAGGCTCAATATCTCATTGTTCCTTCCTGTGACCAACAAGAACAGTGGTGGGATCTGCTTTTGATCCTGTCTGGGAAGGCACTGTATCATCAAAGGGTGTCATGCCTATGTCCTTACTGCCTGCCTTGACATGACCTGGAGGAGGCGTCTAGTGGCAAGCCCAGCAGGCCACTGAATCCTGTACAAGCCACCTATCACCAAGAGAACTGGCAATGTTCCCAGTTAAGAGCTGGGAGCTGGGGACTGGGGGACACTCAGTGGGGCTGGGAGAGCAAATTGATGTGGAGAGATTCAAATCAATTCAGACCTTTTTATCGGTCTTCTGATTCAATTTGGATTCAGAGATGCAAATCAGGCAGAATCTCCTCTGAATTGAATCAGCACCTGAAGCTTCATACAGCCCTACTAGATATATAGTTTCTTGGTAATTTAAACACCAACAAGAATTAAAAGTATCTTATAAGCCATTTTATAGCAAAAGCTTAAGTTGCTCAATGTTATAACTTTTTTCAATTATTAGTGCTGTGTGATGATTGACGAATCAGTCTAGTTATACAAATGATTCTAGAATGTTGGATATATTTTTGGAAAGGAGGGTATTTTTTATATAAATATTTAAAATACAAATACAAAGTTACAAAATAAAAATACAAATACAAAGTTAAAAACATTTTGGAATACAGTCCTACCTACAAAAGTCTAGAAAGCATGCACTTTCATAGTGGGCCAGTATCAGCTCCCAATGTGAGGCTTTAGCAACAGCTGTATTCAAGGCAGATACTCAAATATTATATTCTGTACTAAGTATTATACTAAATGATATTGAAAAATGTAAAATGGATGCAGAAAAAAAGAGTATTACGAAAACGATCTGAAAGACACAGAAATGTGAATTCACGTGATTATAGTACATAAGTAAGTACCATCACCGAGAGAAAATACTACTAACGGCTTTCTAAGGTTACTAAAGGGTTCTTCAGGCTAGAAGTAAAAGATATAAGAAAAACAATTATTAGAAACTAAAGCCTAGCAGATTCAAATCAGAAAGAATGTGTTAATTTTTAACAGTAGAGATGATCAATCACTGGATCAAAACACAAAGGGAAATAGTATGTCCTAAGCCTCTCACAGTCTTCTTCTAGCCTTGATGAGTTTCTTGAAGCTAGTTTTTTTCCAACACAAGTTACTGGGCTGAACACTGAATCAACTAGGCAAAATTCAAGAGCCAGTAATGTACAGATCAGAGGAGATGATTGTAACAGTATTGTGCCCCAGGGAAAACCACGATGTCCCCTGGGCTAGGGACGTTCAAAAAGCCTGAGTCTGAATTGATTCAATCTTTGCAGGTTAGTCTAACCTGGCTAGGCTGAACTGGTTTGTAATTGCACAGACATCCCAGAAATGCAGCCACATGCCTGCATGGCTCAGGCTAGAAGCTGGGAGGCACTGGAGCAGCCCTCCTGTCCCTTCCATTACACTGAGTTGAGGGGGGAATGGCCAGACCCTAGCAGGATTCTTTGATTAGCCCACCAGGGAATTGATAACACAGTGTTTATCACCCCCTAACTCAGTGTTTATCACCCCATTAAGAAAACAACAGAGGGACATTACCAGCTACCTGTTGATTCTGCCTTTGTCCCATCTGCCACAGCATGGACTGTAGCCAGCACCTGGTCTACTAGCTAATGCTAAGAGGTGTCTGTGTAAGGCAGAGGGGATGTGGAGGGGAGAGGGGCAGCCAGGCAGAAGCCTGCAGTCTCTGCTGAGCTCCAGCCAGGGAGCAGAGGGGAGGGGCCAGTCCTGCTGTGAAACACAAGAGCCTCACACAGCCCAGAGAGCATGCCAGGATGCTGGGGGTGTCTGGTTTATCTTAAACCAGCAACAGGTCTGGGACAGACATTGCATAAACCAGTTTGACCCAAATCATTTAAGTCTGATACTACATTCAACCAGGTTCAAACTGGTTTATGTGCACTGAATGCCTGTCCTATTACAGGTTTGAACCAGTTTCTGATTACTTAAACTGGTTTATGTGTAATGCCTGTCCCTAGCTCCTGCCCCACTTAGCTCCCCAGGGTACCTCCCTGTTCCTCTTTCCTGCCATGCCTTGATGGATTGTTTTCTGTTGTAGAATGGAGGCTACCCCAGGGTGGCTAAGCAAGCCCTAGCCTGCCGCCCATACCCAGCTAATCCAGGCCCTGTTCTTCAATGCCCTAAGTGCTGCCCCCCACTTTGCCCCATCAGTACCCCAGGGCACTGGGCTATTTGTGGCCTCCATTTGCCCCTACAGCCATGCCCATGCCTAACAGATGTTATTTTAGATCCATACACCAGCTTATATGGGCTTCAGCCTTCTTGGCTTTAGTCTGCTGGTTATTCTTGCTGTAGACTGCCAGCTCTGGCCCAACTTCTAAATCTCAGCCTTTTCTGTCCCTTGACTTGTCACACTGTACTTGGGCCCTTGGCCCATCTCATTCCTCTTGTTCCTCAGGCCCTGGCCCTCACAGATGGAGTCTTCCCCTTCCTCTCAGTTGGGGACCCTGGCCTTCATGGGTGGAACCTGGCCCTTTCTACCTGTTAGGACTCAGGCTCTGGCCTTCATGGATGGATGGATCCTGACCCTTTCTCTCAGTTTGGGATCAGGCTCTGGCTCTCTTGACTGCATCCTGCCTCTGATAGGGCTGAAAATCTGGAGAACCTCCCTGGCCTCTTGCCCCTTTCTCCAGTTACTGTCCACTCATTCAGTATTTAATCAGAACATAAATGCAAACCCACAGAAATGTCACAAAAAACTCTCCCTATTTTGGGTCAGTAATTAGAAAACCCCCATAGCTCTATACCATCATCTCTTGAAAACCGCTTGAGCCCTTTCTGCAGCCATCCTGCTTAAGAGCTCCTCTACCCACTTCCTGAAGAGCTGGACTCCCAGCTTTCGCTCAGGGCCCAGGCTTATACACCTTGAAGCCCTGCCCTGCTTCCTTCTAGGTGGCTCCCTAGCCACACGTAGAAGTTTCCCATTTTAATTAAGAGCAGCCTGGTCATAGTTTCATAGTTTCATAGTTTCATAGATTAAGG
>NW_017729004.1:27746246-27747033 GCF_001723915.1 Gavialis gangeticus | reverse complement strand
TCGCCTGCGGCCAGGACCAGGTCCAACAGGGCACCTCCTGACCCCACAGTCACACACAGCCAGCTTGGCCTGCTGCATTCTCTTAAAGTAACAGGAGCCCTCTGGCTCCCTGTTACAATAATATAATGGTCTAAAACTCTATGTATTAAACTCTGTGTATTAAACTCTATGAATTTATTCATGATAGCACAACCAGTCTGCCACAAGATGCAGAATAGGACTTACATAGGAACACAAAATGTATATGGCCTCCTGGCCATCAAGTTTAGCTCCCTACATTTGCATGTAGCTATTTGTCCAAAAGGCCCAGAGGATTATGCACTCCGACTCTTTTAACACACCACAGTCACAAGGCACTCTCTGAAAAGACAACCATGTCTAGTATGTCACTCTGGCAGGCCCCCTGCCTGACTTTCCTGCTCCCTGTGATGCAGGTGGTCATGATGCACCTGGCACAGCTGATGTTGTATGGACTGAGCTGAGCCCGGATTGGGGTGCATCACAGCAGTTGTGCCATAAAGCAAAGCCTGGAAATGAGGATACCAGGCATGAGGATACCAGGCACCCAAGCCAGGACTGGACACCACTCGCAGCACCAGGGGATTGCTGCCACCACCAATGCTGCCACCGCCACCACCGCTGCCAATGCCACTGCCACTGCCATCACTCCAACCTCTGCCAGTGTCACTGCTGCTGCCACCACTGCTAATGCTGCTGCTACTGCAGTTGCTGATGCTGATGCTGCTGCTGACACCACCACCAATGCCACTGCCACTGCCACCAACAC
>NW_017729004.1:27736655-27741246 GCF_001723915.1 Gavialis gangeticus | reverse complement strand
CTCCAACCTCTGCCAGTGTCACTGCTGCTGCCACCACTGCTAATGCTGCTGCTACTGCAGTTGCTGACGCTGATGCTGCTGCTGACACCACCACCAATGCCACTGCCACTGCCACCAACACCGCCGCCACTGCTGCCAACATGAACACCATCACCAACACTGTGGCCATCACTACAAAGCCTGAAACCAGGGTTACAGTAGGTCCCCAGATGGGGCAGCTCCCACCCAGCCAAAGCCCACGTGAGTGCAGGAAGGCCCTCATGTGAAACAGCCAACCAGGGCTCAGTGAGGAAAGACCCCATTGGGAGTGGAAGAATCACTTCCCTTGATCTGCTGGCAAGACTCCTACTAATGCAGCCCAGGATAATGCAAGTCTTCATTGCAACAAAAGAACTGTTGGTTCTTATTCAATTTATTGTCTACTGAAACCCCCAGGTCCTTTTCTGCAGAGCTGCTATTTAGCCAGTTGGTCGTCTGCCTGTAGTGGTGTGTAGGATTGTTCCATTCTAAGTGTGGGACTTTTCAGTCATGCAGGACACACCCCCACATGGAGACAGTTGCCTTTTTCATGTGTGTCCTGAATTCATATACCACATAAAGATATTGCCACGGAACACTAGTATCCTATCATATAAGCTCTTTCATAAACTTTTCAATATGTTCAGGTTCCTCATTCCCACTTCTTTCTTTAAAAGCTCATTCCAAAATGTCATACCTCTTACTATAAGAAACCCTCTTCTGATTTCATTCCAAGTTTGGCTTATGACCAGTTTTTAACCTTTGTTTAAATTACTAGTTCTTTTTCCCTCCTTAATATTCATGTGTCCTTTGCCCTCCTGTGCAAAGCATTCACAAATAAATATTCATATACCCTCTTTTGGACCATATAACATTTCATAGCAGAGGAAACAGGTTCAATGTTGGGAAGAGGATAAAAGACTATTTTGGTAGGGAGATGGCAGTATAAGAGATGTTACTGCTGATTCAATTTATTCCATTAATAAACCACAAATGAGCTTCCTGAAGTAGAAAGGATCAAGAGCAGGACCAATTTAGAGTAGATGCTGAAGTGAAAGAATTCTAGGTTTCTGGAATTCTAGGCCATGGATATACTTCCTCCAAGAACAGCGTTAGAGGCTGGTCAAAACTCTTGTATATTATACACAGATGAAAGAGCTTGTATATGGATAGAAGGAATACCATAACATTTTTCCTGCAATCATTCATTCACATTTTAAAATGAATACTTTGACTGTATTTGCACTTCCTTTGTATTCATTTTCTACAAAATGAATTGATTCAGCTCACTCACATAAATGCTTTCCAAAAGCAAATTGTTAGTACTTACACCAGGCAGACTAAATTTTATAGGGGCCAAGAAACACCTGCTGAAAGAAGCTATTTAACAACTCTCAACAAAAGCAGTTGAAGAAGACAGACAGACATTTGACTCAACCCTTGTAAAAATGAGCAGTGCAATTAGCTTGTGTAAGTGTGACAAGAAAAAGTTAATTGTAAACTCTGCACACAGATAATAAATACTATGGTAACCTAAGTGTTCTAGGGATGAGGCTTTGGGCTAAACCTAGGGAAGACCACCCCTGCTACAGCATTACTCCAACACTACCATGGTTGTTGAAGTTATTGGGAAGCATTCTCAATTTATTTGTGTAACATCCAATTCCCTTATGAATGTTTCATAAGGCACAAATCCATGGAGAATTTGTTCCACTGTCTTTAATAATTATGAACTATATTGGGGAAGTGTAAGAATATGACTTGGGTAACATGTTTTATTGAGAAGCTTTAGTATTCCTATTCAAATTGAGGACATTCTCCACTCATTTTACAGTAGTGTAACCATGGAGTAATCTGTATGATACCCATGAAGTTTAAATCACGTAAAACCAGAGTAAACAACAACAGAATTAGTCCATAGAATCCAATGAATCTCTTCCTTTCTACAAAAGTAGAACTGATCTTTTCTTAGCCTTTTTAATTTTTATATCTTTTTTTACTTTTATCTCATCCTTTTGCCAGATCTTCTTACATCCCCCTCCTCTTTTTATTTTTCAGTTCTATCTGATCACAATACAATGATAGCTTTTTATCACTGAAGCTTTATACTTCCTTTCAGTCTCTCTCCTCTAGTCTATACAACATTCCCACTTTAAAAAGAAATCTCCACAATATTTCCTACATTGTGACTAAGAGCATATGAAAGAAAAGCCTCAATACATTATCAAAAACATAATTCTAGTTTACTGTGATGACTCAAGCCAAAATAAAAGCATGCAGAAAATCCACAAGCAGATGAACAACAATGGCACATGAAAGTAGAAGGTTAAGAAGCATTAAAATGAATATTTAACTTTTTAATAAATAATTATCTTCTAAATTGCAAAAAGACATCATTTTTTTTCAACAGATCTGCACTAATACAGCTCAACTGTTATTTCTCCAGCAGGAAATTAGTGGGGACAGGTGTCATGATAAAGCACAATCAACACTAAGAGAACCTATTTAAATCAATGTCCATTTCTCTCCCCTACCTTGATTGAGATTTGGCTTTGAGTCCTGTATAGTGTATTAAGTTCCCCTTCTTACCTCAGCACTGTATTATGAAGCATTAAAAATTGCCTCTGTGAACTACAAAATTAATTCTGTCCAAATAGCATCTTTCTCTTTTTCATATTACACGATATCATTCCCAATTAAATTCCTAGCCCCTCTAAGATGCATTGGACCTTCATTTAATACTCTCTGTGCTGCAAGTTTTACAGGAATTAGAAAAAAATATGTATTATGCTGGATATCATTACAATGTTACAAATACATACATGTAAAAGACATGTATCACTCATGGTTTGAATTTCCTGAGCAATGAAAACAAGCCTGTGGGTACATTCAAATGATACGTAAAGTTCAATGGCATGAAATGAAACCTCTGAAGGACTGCTGGTGATTAAAGAGTAGTGAAGACACAGATTCTGATCTCATATGAACTAGACTTACTAATCCAGCTTCATTCACTTCAATACCCCTGATTTACCATGCTGCTGTATGCAGATCCAGAACTATAGATTGGCAATATTGTTTCCATTCTTCCTTGTAATGTTAATGTTTATATGGAAGAACTTCACAGTTTAATAGCTAAGTTCAAATAAAAAATGTCTCCCTTCTAGCTAATGACCCTATCTTTTAAACATTATAGCCTAAATTCTCTACTCTGATCACTACAGTCATAGAGTTAGTAATTCGATTGATCCAGAATGTCTTCTACTTGGAAACAGGAAGGGTAAAAAATTTTGCAGGCCTGGCAAACAGGAAATTTAGTATCTACCAGAGATGCTAAGACAGGAAATCCAACTATTATATTAGTAAAGAATGGGCTATATTAGAGCCCAAATACTATATGCACAGAGTAAGGGAAATAGTAAGGCCCTACGGATAGACAAATTAAAACAGAAAGGAGGGCAAGAGAGCTGGCAGTTCCTAAAAGACCTAATAGTGAAGGCTCAACATCAATCTATTTCAGTGCCTCTGCGCTGAAAGATAAGACAAACTGAAACAGATGAATGCAGGAGCAGAAATAGATTTGTAGCTATCTGGAAATCAAAAAAGATACATGCAGGCAGTGGTGGAAAGGGACATTAGTAAGGAAATGTACAGTGGACTCAGTAAAAGCGCATGAATAAAATCAGGAAAGCAAGTTACAACTTGCAAAAGATGCTAAAAAACACAAAAAGGGTTTCTATGATTATGTCAAGTGAAAAAAACAATGGGGACACTGTGTATGTGGTGCTCAGCAGAGAAAGCAAATGACTCTGGCCAAAGTTAGGAAGTCAGAAATGCTCAATGACTATTTTGCCTCAGTCTTCACAAAAAACAAACAAACAAACAAAACCCTCCAACTGAATGACTAGTAGAATTAGTATAAGTCACAAATGTCAAAGATCTACCCTGTGGACCATATCCGGACTGCAGACCCATTTCATTCAGTTCATGAGGCTCCTGGAGGAGCCACAGATTCAAGGGTACAGTGAGTCAGAGCATAGCCCACCACTGATTTCCTGGAGAAAAAGAGCTGCACTGGGGACATGTATTGGTGTTGCAGGGACAAGCAGAAAGAGCCCTGTGGTATGGATCTGGCTCAGGGAGCCAGCCGAGTTTGACATGCCACATTTAAAGAAAGAAGTTATAAACAAGTATAAACAAAGAAGGATGTAGGTAATGATAAGTAATGAACATGTCAAAGAATTTTTGTTTAATTTGAATGAATGAAGCTCATAGGACCTGAGGGAATCTATTGCAAGATGCTGAAGGAACTAGCTGGAGAAATCTTGAAGCCACCAGCCATAATATTTATACAGTCATGGGTGACCGGCTAGTTTCCAGAGGACTGCAGAAGGCTTAATACAGAATATATCAATTAGGCCACATTAATGCATTAATTCACCATCCAGCGCAAGGTGGTGAAGGCCTGCAGCAAGGCAGCAGCCCTGGACTTCAGAGGGGAGGTTTTGAATGAAGTAAAGAGATTAGTGGGGGCCCCGGGGGGGGGGGAGAGTTGGGTGTCCAAGAAGAGTGG
>NW_017729004.1:27710895-27726470 GCF_001723915.1 Gavialis gangeticus | reverse complement strand
AAGGGAGGTAATCCCTACATGGATCAAAGGGAGCAAGAGGGCGCAAAGGCCCTCATGGCTCACCAAAAGCATTCAGAATTGTCTACAAGCTAAAAAGGAGGCGTACACCCATTGGGAGGGAGGGGCCATCACCAGAGAGGACTATACCTCTGTTGCTCGGGACTATAGGGGGGTGGTCAGGAAGGCCAAGACAGAGACAGAACTGGGACTAGCTACCCAGATCAAGGACAACTAGAAGTTCTTTTTTAAACACACAGGGGGTAAAAAGAAGGTACTGGGTAACGTGGAGCCTCTGCAGGACGCGTTAGGAAATCTGGTCATCGCACCAGACAGCAAAGCTAACCTATTTAACAATGTTTTTGCCTCCATTTTTCTGAGTAGGGACCTGGTCATCCCCCATACTGGGACCCCTGTAAGCCCTGTGGGAGGCACACCCAGGCCTAGGGTCAGTGAGGACCTAGTCAGGGAACTTCTGGAGGGACTGGACATATTTAAATCAGCAGGTCCTGATGATCTCCACCCCAGATTGCTGAGGGAACTAGCAGAGGTTATTGTGGGACCTCTGGCATGGCTTTATGAGCACTTATGGTGTTCTGGTGATGTTCCAGAGGACTGGAAAAGGTCCATTGTTGTTCCCATTTTCAAAAAAGGGAGGAAGGAGGACCCAGGAAATTATAGGCCCGTTATTCTTACCTCAGTCCTGGGGAAGCTTTTTGAGAAAATTATCCTGGCGCATGTCCATGAGGGGCCATCAGGGGAGATGATGTCTAGGGGCAACCAACATGGGTTTATTAGAGGCAAGTCCTGTCAGACCAACCTGGTGGCCTTCTATGACCAGGTCACCAAATCCCTGGATGCAGGTGTCGTGGTGGATATAGTCTTTCTGGACTTTAGGAAGGCCTTGACACGGTCTCTCACCCCCTTCTCATTAAAAAACTAGGAGACTGTGGTGTCAATGCCTACACAGTCAGATGGGTCACTAACTGGCTGGAGGGCCACACCCAAAGAGTGGTGGTGGACGGGTCTTATTCGACCTGGAGGGATGTGGGAAGTGGGATTCCGCAGGGCTCAGTCCTCAGGCCCGCACTGTTCAACATCTTCATCAGCGACTTGGTCAAAGGGGTAAAATGCACCCTGTTCAAATTTGCAGATGACACTAAGATGTGGGGAGAAGTGGGCATGCCAGAAGAGAGGAACAGACTGCAATCGGATTTGGACAGGTTACAGGGGTGGACGGAAGAGAACAGGATGGGTTTCGACATTGACAAGTGCAGAGTACTGCACCAGGGGAGGAAGAACTAGCAGCAGACCTACACACTGGGGTACTCCCTTCTCATCAGTGCAGAGACAGAGAAGGATCTTGGAGTCATTATTGAGGCCAGTATGAACATGGGCTGACAGTATGGGGATGCGGTCAGGAAAGCCAACTGTACCTTGTCATGTATCCACAGATGCTTCTCGAGCAGGCCCAAGGAGGTGATTCTCCCCCTCTATGCGACATTCGTTCAGCCTCAGTTGGAGTACTGCATCCAGTTCTGGGCACCGCACTTCAGGAAGGATGTGGACAACATCAAAAGGGTTCACAGGAGGGCCACCTGCATAATCAGGCCAGCAGGGCAGGCCCTATGAGGAGAGGCTACGGGACCTGAACCTGTTCAGCCTCTACAAGAGAAGGCTGACGGAGGATCTAGTGGCCATTTACAGACTAGTCAGGGGGGACCAGCAGGCAGTGGAAGAGTCCCTGTTCCCCTGAGCACTACCAGGAGTGACTAGAGATAATGATCACAAGCTGGCAGAGGGTAGATTCAGACTAGACATCAGGAGGCGCTACTTCACTGTCAGGGCGGCTAGGATCTGGAACCGACTTCCAAGAGAAGTGGCGCTGGCTCCTACCCTGGGGGTCTTTAAAAAGAGGTTGGATGAACACGTGGCTGGGGTCATTTGACCCCAGTACTCTTTCCTGCCACGGCAGGGGGTCAGACTCGATGATCTGCTCAGGTCCCTTCCAACCCTACCAGCTATGAAACTAAGAATGCTGGCTTTCTGCCAAGAATGAGACCAAGGCTAAAAACTAAGTCTCAAGTACTTTGTGTGCACCTGGCAATTTACACTGTATAAATGGCATCGAGGGGTCCCAAGCAAGTGAGAGAAAGAAACCTGAGAAAAGCACTCAAAACTTTAAAGCCATCTGTGCAGCCTACTTACTAGGTTTGGATACACAGGGCATCTATACAAATGACAGACCTCTTTTCTAATGCATGCTTATTAGCATGCTCCAGCAGCATCCGCATGATGTGTATGCAGCATCCCCACATTTCAGGATGGCAGTGGAGGCATTTTAACTAAAGCTTGTTGAATGAACTTTAAAGTACCCTGCCACCATTTCGAAGTGCAGGGTTGCTGAATACACGTGATGCTCTTGGTGCTTTAATTAGAGCGGTTCTCAGTGACTGTGCTGATGGGGTACAATGTACACCCACAGTCAGCATCTACATGTGCATTTCATTGCAGCAAATTACCCTTGGTGTAATATAGTTTTGTCCCTGACAGTACTAGCTTACTGTGGCATTAATTAGTTTACTGCTGCCTAATACCAGCACATGTGTAGACAGTGACACTTTACTCCACAGCTATTTAGTCTACTCTGCAGTAAAGCACATGTGTAGACATGACCAGAGAAAGGTTGTGTGTGTGTGTGTGTGTGTGTGGGTGGGTGTGTGTGGTCTAAAAGGGGGAAAAAGGAGATCCAGGGAAATATAGGGCAGTTGTTTAATTTCAGTATGTGGGAAATTACTACAGCAACTTAGAAAACTGCCCATTTCTAAATATTAGGGATAAGGGGGTGATCACTAGCAGCCAAACTTCTTGCTTTCTTCCTTTTGATAGTGTCACTGATAAGGGGAATGCAGTGGACATCATACACCTGGCTTTTGACATAGTTCCATATGCTATTCTCATAAGAAGGCTGGAGAGCTAGAAAGAACTACCATTACTTGGATAAGTACTTAGTCGAAAACTGGATTGACAGGTTGTCTCAAATGGAGTTTCACAGGCTCACAAATTTTATTAAAGTCATAGATACAGGGATAGAGAGTGTACTGATCTAATTTGCAGATCATACAAAACACTTTGAAGGAATAAATTCAAAAGGATTTTGATAAATTGCAGAATTGGGCTGCAGACAACAAAATATCTTCAACTGATAACTTAAGGTATTACACACAGGGTGCATTTAGACATGCGCTTAATTGCACAGTAGACAAATTTGCTGCAGTCTACACATACAATGCTATTAGACCACAGCAAACTAATTTTCATCACTGTTAGATAGTACTGTCAGGGACAGTATAATTTACTGCAATTAAACACATGTGTTGATGCTAACTGTGAGTGTAAATTGTGCCCTGTCAGCCCAGCCAGCCAGGGGCCCAACCTCTGCCTGTTGCCTAGCCACACAGCTCTGCTCCTTGGGCAATTCTGTGCCCTGGCAAGTAGGGCTGTGCAAAATTTCACCAGCTGTTTTGATTCGACACTGTTTTGACTCATTTTGAGTTCAAAACAGCAAAGTCTAATCAAAATGAAGGGCTTTGAAGCAGCCTTGGAACAAAACGAGGCTAGTTGAAATGTTTAGAAAATTTCAAAATGTTTTGAGTTTTGAAGCAGCCAGCAGGCAGGTGGTGATAGACAGGGGAGAACCAGGGCTGCGCTCCCAGTGGCTCCACAGCCGCATGTGGCGCAGCGGAGAGCGCAGCTGTGGCTCCCCCCACCTCCCGTGGCCAGGCTGCAGGAAGCCGATCACAAACTGAGCCTGGGCTCAGTCCCCTTCCCCAGCACTGTGATCAGGGTGGGGAAGGGAACTGAGCCCTATCACTCAGTTCCCCTTCCCAGACTTATGATTGGGCTGGGGAAAGGAACTCAGCCCAGCCGAGCTGAGTTCCTTTCCCCAGCCCGATCGTAGCACTGGGGAGGGGAACTGAGTGATGGGCTAACTTCCCTTCCCCAGCTCCCCGGTCCTAGGCAGCAGCACCCAGCTTCCCTCCCTCATCTGGCAGGCAGATCAGGGCCTGCAGCCCTAGGAGGACTGGCACAGCCCCCACAGCCCTCCTGGGGTTGCGGGCCTGCATCTGCCTGCCAGATGAGAGAGACTGTTTCAAGCCTCCCCATTATAGTAGTGGAGTGGGCGAAACGTTGAAACAGCTTCATTGTTTTGACAAAGCGGAACGGAACAGGTGTTTCAAATAGAAATGAAATTAGAAATGAAATGCTGTTCCATCGAAACCTCGAAACACGAGAGTGCCATTTCACACAGCCCTACCAGCCAGCCCCTCTGCCACCTGTCACTGGAACCCAGAGCCCAGGGCTGACCCTCCGAGCCTGCTGCCAATCCAGGGCTGCTCTACCACAGCTCAAACTGCTGCGGTTCTGGGTGCGCTTGTAGACATTGCACCTGGGAGTTGTTAATTCCGGTGCAAACTGCACCAGAGTTTTTCACAACACACTAAATGAACATGTAGATACACACATAGGGTATTAAAAATAAAGGTACAAATACGGATTGGGGATATTTGGCCTCATGGTAGCATTGCTGAGAAGATTACGGGGGTTATGCTGGATCCTAAATTCAACATAAATCCCAACAAAAACCCAGACCAACAAAGAAACCACACACACACACACGCAACCAAAATTCTTCTTCTATTTTCATATGGCATCAGATATCAACTTTCAAATCTATGATCCTCTGTCTGGTATCATCGCTCAGTGTGTGAATTCCATCTACCCCATCTGGGCATTTGTAAAGGTTTCAGCTTTTGTTTAAGTGATCTGCTGTTTGCTGGACACCACATTCACACAGAGAGCTGTCTAAGATGTTCATCTTATAAAGTGTTGTTTTGAAGTGACTGTCTCCAGATCTCAGTATGTTCAGCTTGACCCATGCTTCTCTGTCAAGGTCATGCCCAAAGCGGGACTTGTTTAGTGCTGGTATAAAACACTGTAGAAATAGGTCTGACCTTTCCCAGGGGTTGGCCCACTCCATTGCTGCATAGATGGAGCATATATATGTTTGCTTCAGCATCCCCAATCTCTTCCAGGAGCTTGTGGGCTTCATATAGAAATAGATTATGACTTTTAAGCCTCTGTTTGGGTCTTCAGTTAGCAGTTGATAGACCAGGTGATTTTTTTCATTTCTTCCATTACCAGTAATGAAGTTAGGGTCCATTTACTTGTATCACTTGAGCTAATGCCTGAGAGTACAGGGAGTACATCTGTGGGTGCATTTACACATGCTGCTATGGCACCGCTGTTACTATGACATCATTTAGTACTTCCTTTTGGAAGTAACAAAAGATGTCACAGTAACAGCCCATACTGCACCGTGCATGCCGCACATGGTTATTCTTAGGCACTACATCACCATAGCAACACACTATAATGAGGGAGCGCATCACTACGGTGACCTAGCTGTGGCATCACAGTTTTTGCTGCAGACGCTACATTGCCATAGTACGTTGATACATATATGTAGCTTCATATGTAGATGAAACCTGCGTGTGTGTAAGTTGTGCAGTCTGTTATGAGTCTCAATACACTGTTAAGTACAGTGTCAAACTTTTTAGTGTGACAACTTCCGGACCATATGGGAGCACAGTATTGCTAGGCCATATACCATTGCAAGTGCAGTGGTTTTGAGCACTTTGAAGTTGTCATCACATGTCATGCTGGCTGAATATTTACAATAGCTACCTGTGCAGAGACTTTACTGCTGGCTTAATCCTAAATAGAATAAAGAATGTCATCAACCCCCAGCTCCCAAAAGAACAAGCTGACTTTTGGAAAAAGAGATGTACCACTGACCAAGTTATATTGCTTCCAACTTACATAGAAAATGGTTTTGAAATAAGGCAGAAAACAGGCATAATATTTATTGACCTCAGCCTCCTATGACACTGTATAGCATCAAGGCCTCAAATGTAAACTGCATGCTGTGATTACCTGACCACAAGCTATGTACTTTCCTCATAAACATGATCTTCATCAGGTCATTCAAACTCACTACCAGCCAAGGAAAAAAAAGCAGCATACGAACTATGAAGAATGGAGTTTTCCAAGGGTCAGTGCTAGCACCAATACTTTTCAGTGTATATACCTTAGACTTCCCACATATAACGTCTAAGCAATATATGTACACTGACAATGTTGCCATAGTAGCCCAAGGAATAGACATGACAGAGCTGATAAAAAACACTGAGTATTGAAATGAAAGTCATGGATTATTATCTCCACAAGTGGTGCAAAAAGTTGAGCATACATACATGACTATCTTCACTCTTCCACCTAGACAATTGATGAGCCAGCCACAAGCATGTTGAACCAGAGTAGGCAACCACATTCTTCCCCATGAGTATACCTCAACCTACCTAGGAGTCACATGAGACCGTTCCCTCACCTATAAACCACAATTCTGAAACACATTTACAGAGCAGAATAGTGGAGTCTGTTGTACCCTGCTGCTGACTTTTCTGGAAGTACAATATGTGCACAGGACTCCAGTTTTCAATATAGGCAGAGGTTGGCTGATACATGCATGATTACTTCATACTAATGTTGGCGGGAAAGTTCATCTCTGAGCCTATAGAAAGGGGACTATGTTAATCCCTGGCCTTTGCATGAGATGTACCTGTAGCTTCCCTTCTACAGAAGCTCCACAGTAAGTCATCCCAAGCCAAAAAAGGGGTATTGGAATGAATGCTCCAGTGTGCAGATTCGAAGAATTGTATGTATGCAAAAGGAAAAAAGACTTTTGGAAATTTACATTTCACAACCTTGATTTTTCCTGTCACCTGCACCAGTTCTGTATCAGTGACAGTACTGATTCTGATAGAGCTGCATCTGATCTTTAATACCACAAAGGAGAAGACAGTCTTCAGCTCTGAGCCCTTTGACCTTGGTAGTACCCACATTTTCTAGCTGTAAAACACCATATTATAGTCCACTATATCTGTACTCTAGAACTATCCCTGTTGCCCAGATGAATTTCCAAGATCCACATTCCAGGAGGCAAAGGGTACACCATCTTCCTGACAACCAGTTGTCCAACACCTCTTGGAAAGCCCTTGTATTTCATAGGTACAAGTATTAGAATTGTGTTCAATAGGCATTTCTTTAATCTGCTTCTGTTATCTAATATTAAAAATACTCCCCTGCCCTCCTCAGAGGAAACAACAGTATTACAAATATACTGAAGTAAGCTGTTATTGCCCTAATGTTTCCTTATGAGTTAAGGAAATTCCCCACCAGGCAATGACACTCTCAGCACTTCTGAGAAACCATTGCAAATCTTGATCTTAAGCCATCATATTACTTTAGCCAAGTTTATTCCTAGGAAATACTGGGGGAAAATGGCATGAGAAAGCCTGTTCTCATCATATTCCAGCCCAATATACAGACCAAATTTGTTGGCTTGTTCCCTGAAACAAATCAAATCCTAGAACATTCTGAGTTTAGTTTCACCACTAAATAGACATAACTATATAAATCAGGTAGTGATAATGAAGCAGTGAATTTTCCTGTGCACACAAATACTTTGGCAATCAGCAATTGTGGATAAGCAGAAATATGTGAGAGCTTAGTGGAGATTTTGGAAAGTCTAATTCATGCAATATTTGCCAGAATATGACAGGGTCTGTTTCAGCCCATACCTGTTCTCATTCATGCTGTTATGTTTTGTCATGAAATTCATTTCAGTGCTGTACTTCAGGTTCTGTTAGCACTTTTACCATGAATAATATTTACCAATGGTTTATAGAATCACTGTAAAAATACATTTGGCATTGAAACTTGGCATATAAAGGATTGGTATAAGCATTGCCCAGAAACACTTTTTCCCTCCCTAAATTTAAAAGGCAAATAAACAGTCATTTGGAGTTATTTCTATATATTACAAGAAACAGTTTAATATTTTCAAACACACTTTTGCACTTGTGTAATCCTTAGATGGGATTGGTCCAAGCAAAACACCATGAAATCCACATTGGTGCCTTTACTTGACTAGCTAAAATAATATATAAGGCAGAGTTTAAGTTCTCATTAGTGGATTTGCAGATGCTGGTGCAAAGAGATTACAGAATGAATATGTAAGTGACATGTAGCCAGTGTAAGGCTCCACACCAAACCACATTTCCAGCTGAGGTACAGGGGTCAGTGTGTTGCTATTCCCTTGAAGCTAAATATAATGAAGAACAAGGAAAAACAGTCCTGATCCAAATTGGACTAAAGACTGGAGAAGAATGGTTGGTTCTGGACAGGTACCAGCTAGCTCTAGTGTAGGGAGAAATGCACAAATGCCTGAATCCCATCTACCCCTGTACTCCCCCCTTTCCTGTGTTGAGACCATAGGGTCCTCCCAAACAGAGAACTAGAGGTACTGATTTCAGTCAAGGAGGGAAGAATCAGGCAGCTTTTCTCTTAGACTATAGGAGGCATAACAAGATGTAGAGTGTATATTCTGTGTGCAGAAGGTCACCTCACTATGATGCAGTGTTGCATATCTCCTGATCAATGCTTAAGTCTCTATTATGCCTTCCTCGCATGGAAGGTCAATGCATAAGTCTTTATTATACCTTTCTTGCTATTCATTTTTGTAGTGCCACTGTCAGCGTACACCTGGATGCTGCTATGGACATGTAGTAATATTAATCAGAAAAGTCAGGATCTTGGAATCATGCAATAATAGAAAAGTAGGTCTGGAAGGACTTCAGCAAGTCACCTTAGACCAACCCCCTGTTCAAGGCAGGATCAGCCCTGTCTCAACCATGACAGACAAATGTTCATCTAAATTGTATTTAAAAAAAACTCTAATGATGGAAAGATTCTACCATCTCACTAGATAATCTCTTCCTGTGTTTAATTCCTATCAAAATTAGAAAGCTTTTCCTAATATTCAACCTACTGTGTGTGTCTACAGAAGCCACTTTACTGTAGAGCAAATTACTGTATAGTAAGCATCACTGTCTATATGTGCAGACCCTTACTGTGTAGTAATTTGCTCTACTCGGCAGTTAATTTACTACCTGAAAATGCAAGTAGCAAATTAACTGGTGAGTAAATACTGTGAAGTAAGGCACATGTAGATGGCTGACCAGGAGCAAATTTGCTCTTTGGCAGCAAGGGGCAGGAGATTTTTCCCTGCCCCTGGGCACTGCATGCTGTCGGGGTGGGCTCTACCACCGGACCCCTGGCAGGGACAATGTACCCCTGCCCCAGGAGCAGGGACTCCCTGCCCTCACTCAGTGATCACGTAGCTGAGGCAGGGAGCTCCCTGCATAGGGAAAGTCCTCCATCCAGCCTGGAACTAGCTGGGACCTGCCCCAGACCAGGACAGTTCCCAGCCATCCCCAGCTGTGCAGGAAAGTCTGTACATGCAGCCTAGAGTCCATCCCCAGCCAGCTCTAGCCTCCTGCCCCAATCCTCTGGCATAGCAGCTAGCAATGAGGATTCCCCACCTAGCCAGGGGCTTGCTGCCCCTCCCTTGCAGCACTTTCCAAGCCCTCTGCCCCAAACAAGGAGTGGGGACTGGAAGCTCCCTGCTGCCAGGGCAGGAGGACATTGTCCCCACCCAGGGTGTACCACCAGAGCCTGCCCCAGCACCAGGCAGCTCCCAGGGGCAGGAAGCAACCTCCCATCCTCCTCCAAGAAACAGCTGTCTCCTGGCCCTGTGCTCCCTGCCAGCCCCTGGGGCAGAACTATATCCTCTCTACCACTGAAATTAATTTTGAAACTTTATTTACCTGTTTTACTGAAATCAGTGTAGACCATTTGCAGAGATAAATTCTAACCCATACTTCTCCCTAGATTTCCTTAGTGTATCCCTCTGTTTTGATCTTTTTATCTCTAATTATTTTGGACTCTGACTCATCATCGTCATCATGCCAGACTATCCTGTACCCTCACTCCTCCTTTCCATGTTCTGGATAAGAAAAGATGTTTCTTGGATGATTATTATTTGCACCTTCCCATGGATCTGTAACTAAAGAAAGCAGCTAACTCTTGGGGTTTTTTGGCATTTTTCAGTTCAGTCTTCAGTTCTTCACTACAGCTCTTCTGTCCAGCTTTCATCCACTTTAGACAAAAAAGTGCTCATTACCTATGAAAGATCTTCACTGTCTATATTCATGAACTTCATATTAAACATGTTAGCTTTTTTCATGTTCCTTTATAGCAGTGAACAGCATTAAGATTTTTGCAATGGATAGTGCATTTGGCCTCATTAAATAATTACAAAATAGACCAGAAGGAGCTGGTTCCAACCCATTATTTGAGCAATAAACAGTTTTTAAAATGTGGCCTAATTAAATAATTACTCAATAGACCACAACAATTCTGATCTGTCATGTAGCTAATGTGTAGTTTTCAAAACCTACCTAATTAAAGTAATTATCCAATAGAACTGATAGCTCTAAGTGAGCCACTTCTTTTCTTTAGGTGCTTGGTGCTTGGATTAAAACCTTCTTACATACTTTCCTGAAGTAGCTATTTGGACCTATCTGTAAATAATGGTGATTGAATCTTTTCTTAGCTTTCTGCTTGCACACTGGTGTTAATCAAATGATATCACTGGAGTGATCGCAAACCTGTGTATGGCACCTATGAGGAATTATATTATGGGAGTCCTCATGCAACAAACAGGGCCAATCTAACCTATGTCTCTCCCTTTAAGGTTTTCTATTTTTAATTTATAACTCATTCATCACTTTCTGCCTTCACTTCTGATAACCACCTTATCAACTGTTCACAAAGGTGCAGAGACAAGCTCCTTTGGCTGAATGCCTCCGTGGAAAGATGCCTGAGCTAGGAACAGGTTTCTGTCACTTTTCATCATGTTGACATGGAAATTAATGAGTGCATAAAGAGACCAATCTTTTTTAACCTGGGGTCCCTCAGATGAGTCGTCTAAGTGATCTGGTAAAATTTTGTGAAGGACTTACTGATACAGGAGCCCTGTTTCAAGAACTGTCTTTGCTTTTGTTGGTACCCATTATCCAACTCTTTCCCTCCTCTCCCCACCCCTCCCTCTCATGTAAAACAAGATATATTATTAAAAGTGTATTTTTAGTTGTACAGCTGTCTCTATAGAAGCAGCTTTTGCCAGAAGAGTTAGGTCAGTCAGGTATCAGATCTCACTTGACCCCTGGCATCCAGAGACAGCAAACCTGTAGATCTAATCTAAATTTCATTAATATGGCAATAGAATTTAGATACCTATGGCACGTGGACATGTTTTAACATTACCTACATATCTTTCGTTTGATTTAATAGATATTAAATTGAATAATGAGGGTTGATTTTTTTTTTTTTTTTTACTTTTTGACCAAAAGTGTCCACAACAAATTTTAAAACATTTTCACAAAAAAATTTGTTATCATTATTTTTTGGCAAGCTCTATGAATGGAATACAAAAGTCTAAACCCCATGCACATTTTGAAATCTCAGTTTCATTCACTTCCATTTTAGCTTCAGCTGCAGGTACCAGCTCTAAAAACAGACCACTTTTTTAGATGTCTAAACAAGATGTCTATACTTGAAAACCCAGGTATGAAAATTTGGGGTTTACTTTTTAGATAATATATTTAACTTGCTGCAATTGTTGGCACTGGTAGATGGAGCTACTAAGTAGGCCTGTGCAAATCAGAAGGGATCCAATCTGGCTTCGGCTCCGGCCACTTCAGATGTCAGGGATCCGATCCAGAGCTCTGGACCGGGTTTCTGCTTCGATTTGGCTGAAGTGGCTCCAGAGTTTCAGAGCTGCCTCAGAGATCCATCCATAGGGTATAATGGGGAATCAAAGAAATATCTATAACTTTGTTGTTTTTTTCTGATTTGGATTGAGCTTGCAGGGGTGGTAGCATCTGCTGAAAGCATGAAGTCTGCCAAGTTTCAAGAAGATTGGTGCAGGAGGTTGGGGGAAACTGCACCCCAAATTCTTGAAAGCAAAACATGTCATGTCTGTGTGTTACATCGTGGCCTCAGCAGGGGCTACTACCCCTGCAGTTTTCACCCCACTGTGGTGTAACACATACATGTCACATGAGTTTTGCTTTCAAGATTTTGGGGTGCAGTTCCTCCCAAACCCCTGCACTGATCTTCTTGATCTTGGTAGGCTTCATGCTCTCAGCAGAGGCTACCACCTCTGCAAGTTTCATCCAAATCAGACAAAAAACAACAAAGATATAGATATTTCATTGATTCCCCATTATATCCTGTGGCCGGATCTCAGAGGCGGCTCTGAAGCTTTTCCGAAGTGCTCCGAAAGCTCTGAACCACTTTGGAAAGCCTAATGAAGCCAGCGCTTCAATCTAGACATGCTGCTTTGGACCCCGAAGCTCTGTCTGAAGCTTCTCCGGATCCGAAGCTCTGTCCGAAGCCTTGCACAGCCCTAATGCTAAGCTTTTTTATTGACTATTTTGTTTCTGGAACCTTACTGGAGCATGTAACATACCTGTGTTACTCTATTAGTTCAATTAACTAAAAATATTTGCAAATATAAGATGAACTGGTTAAATGGTCTTCCAGTCCTGAGAGACTGAAACCCTCAGTCCTTGTATGACAGTTATGCTGCCGCCACCAGTGAAGGACAACTTACTTTAATAGTGCGAGATGGTTCACAAAACTGTCCACTAAATGTTTTGGTTTGAAATGGAGCTAAGAGAGCAGTAGCAGCTCTGTTTTGTGAGCTCTGCAACAAAAACCAATACTAGGCCCATTAAACTAGTGAGTCAATTTCCAGGACTTTCCCTTGTTTAAGATAATTCCAATTGACAATATGCCAAAAGAAACTGTTTCATTTCAGTCAGGAAAAAGAAATTAGTTAATAATGCAAAGCTTATCCTTGTTTTTGCAATACTGCTCATGAAATGATAAAATCCCAGTACAACAGATCTTAAAATGTTTATAATTCATAAACACAAAAAAGCATTATATGTATCATTTCCATTTGGCATATCTTTGAGCTGTATTTCTTTTTGTTTTAAATCTTTGTCCAGCAATGGTAGAAACAATCCAGACTTCCACAAAACTATTGGTATATCTGATCCTTTAAAGTTTTTTTTCTTACTACTAGATCTATCAAAAGCATCAGATCAAGTTGGCAGTAACGGTAAAATTAAAACTGACTGTACTGAGAGAAGAATTGGCTTTGTGAGTCTCTATTTTGCAGGAAGTGCTCATACAAACATCCTCCAGGATGTTCCTAACTGGGCATGTCTACACATGCATATTTAATGAACATTAGCCCAATTTACAGCGCATTAAGTGCACATGTCTACACATATGCGCCCTTAATGTGCCTTAAAAATGGCAATTTTATGTTATTCAAGCCTAATTTGTGCGGGAATAGCTAAGTCACATTAGTGAATGTGTAGACATGCTAAGGCATATTAACTCAGTGTCTGTTCAATGACTTAGGACTAAATTTAGTCCCAAGTCAGTCCACACACCCACATTAATGTGCCTTATGGCGTTCATGTGCAGACATGTAATATTCATGGTAATAAATGTTTCTTTCATTGCAGCTGCAAACACACAAAAAAATGAATTTATTGTTTTACTGCTGAACAAAGGATAGTACAACTACTTCTATTCTACTGTTTTTTTATACCACAGAGACAGGTAGTTAGCTATATTAGTATGAAGTCAGGCAGAAAGCAGGGTAGATTTATATCTTATAAAACCTTATATACTAACTAAATCAGAGATGCATGAGCTTTCATAATCAGTAGTTTACAGAGTTAGCTTTATCAGATACTATGAACAGACTACAGGAAGCAAAGCTTCTGAATAGAAAGCAGTGATTCAAAAATAAAGGGTAGAAAAGGGTGAAGAAAAAGGAGGGGGCATTGCTGGGAGAGGCAAGGTGGGTAGAAGAGATGAAAACAAAGCAGTTAACCCACTGAGGAGCATAGGGGTTATAAAAGCTAATCCAGGTAGTGAGATAAGAATCAGCAGTTGCTGACTGGCTTCTGGGGGGGCAAGTGCAAGTACCCCCTTCTCCCCCACTCCCCAACTCAGGAGGCACCAGTCACCCATGTGGCCAACAACAAGGTAGCTGAGCACCAGAGTTAGGAATAACTGTATTATTTCTATCTTGCTGTGGTTCAGTGGTGAGTATTGCTATATGAAACTAGAGATGGGGGGTGGAAATTGAACTACATTATACATTTGCAAATAAGGAAAGAGAGCATGTTATTTATCAAACCTGCTTCAGTTTCCTATTTCAGGGTTCAGGATTTTTTTTGAAAGGCTCAATAATAGAATTTAAAATTAAGAACAGAATTGTGAGCTGCCTCACATGGGAGAGCAGAGCAACAGAAGAAGCATAAGAAACTCCCTTGCTTTCCTGCCCAGGGGATAGAGCAGTTGCCAAGGACTACTAACACTCCTTTTGGAAGCAGATGGAGAGTTGGAGTGGGCCTGTCAGCAGGCGGATCTTCGCCTTTGATTCCTGTCTTCCACAAATAAGCAGGCATTATGGGGAAAGTAAATGCCATCAGCATTAGGGACAGTACTGCTTACTTCCCCAGAGGAGAATAAACCAATTTGGAACTTGATCTGCTTTTAGGGAAGTGAAACTATGCACTGCCACTTCCTCAGAAATTGCAGTCACTCCATATTGTAGCCCTTAATCAGCATCTAGAACATTAAAACATGTCTCTTTTCAGGCCTCTTGGCCATTTTCAGTGATTGTTCTGATCTGTGCTTCACGGAGATGGTCATATTTCTACTGACAGCCTTCCCACAATGACACTTACTACTGTTTCATTCCAAAGAAGCTGTTATACTAACCATTAATTTTATGAGAAATTTTAAACACATCACAGCTGTACAAGTGTGTGGTTAAGCAACTGCAGGCAAATTCTCTTCTCGTTTACATTACTTGACTTCCCCTCCCTACCCCCACCAACTTCATAACATTTATATGAATTAAAAAGGTGATGATCAACAGTGTTATATGCTGAACAATATTCAAGGCATATGAACATAGTTCTTGTGGGTCTAAGGTTTAAAAGTCTCTCTGGCACAAGTGCATTGCATCTTCTTCATTGCCGGCATTCTTTGCTGTACCCTGTAAGAATGGAATTAAGGCCCTGATCCAATAAAAGCACTTAAGCATACATTTACCTTTAAGCACAGAGTACTCCTATTGAAGCCAATTAAGCGACTCATACATTTAAAGTTAAGCAGATGTTTTAAGGGCTTTGTTTTGGATTGGGAACAAAGATTTTGCCCCATCCCTGAACTTCTGGGGCATGTGTAGGATTGGGAGACATTTGTGTAACAAAGAACAATTTATCCATAAAAAATACGGAGTTAGGGAGATTCAGTCTATGAATTCCGTGAGTTCTGCTCAAATTTGGCTAATAGTAGCCAACACAGAGGAGAAAATTTGTAATGTGTAATTGCTTCATTTCAACATTTTTAAACAAGTTTTTGGAAATGCCTACTTTTTGAGGGTTTTTTAATATTAAATGTTTCAAAATAAACATTTTGACTTTTCATTCACCCACTCCCCCCCCCCCCCC
>NW_017729004.1:27696978-27710870 GCF_001723915.1 Gavialis gangeticus | reverse complement strand
TAATGTTTTAAAAAAAACATTTTTACTTTTCATTCCCCCCCCCCCCCCCCCCCCCGACAGGAAAAAAAGAGGAAAAATAAGCTTCATTTTGAATTGAAGAAAATCTTTTGGGTCGACCTGTCAGGAATTTTTTTAATGCTTTTGTTTCCTCCAGAAGATCTCTCATCCCTTCAGCCCATCCCAATTTTCCTCTTTATCCACTAAATCAAAAAGCCCCTTAATCACCTAGGTCAACTAATGGCTGGTTTGTAAGTGAATGAGGAGTAAGAAAATAGAAAGAAAAAAGGCAGACAAAGATCTTTGGGTAAATATGATATCTTTTATTAGACCAACTCAAATAGTTGGAAAAATTCTTCTTAACAAGATTTTGGATTTAAATACCCTTTGTCAGACTGATGAAGCATCTGCAGTTAGTGTGTGCTCTTCCTTTACTATTCATTCAATCCAGGAATGATCTAATAAAAGACATCAGATTTACCCAAAGAACCTTGTCTGCCTTTGTCTTTAGACCAACATGGCTATGACGTACACCTCTAGAAAGGAAAAAGAAATTTGACAATTGAGTTTGTATCCTATGAGTCCCTGTGTTTTGCAAGCTGGGAATATTGTGATGGGGTAGCAGCAACACTCCAGATCCTTAATTGGTGGTTATCACACATTGGCCTATCCTCCTGCTATTATTTTTGTTGTTTTTATCTTTGGTTTATGTGATTCCGACCACATAATTATCCGCTTCTTTGTATTTTGTGATTATCTAGAGCTGTGCAAAGTGGATGTAAAATTGTACCCAGTTAGAAGGATGACGTTTTGCATTCACTTTGTACCTAAATGGATAAATACACAAGGTTCAAGGCAGCAGCAAGCAGCTTCCAAGACCTTTGCTTTAAGTGATATTGTATTAGGTTTTCAAACTGTTCTTTAGACAAATAAGTATTGTTCCATAGGAATAAAGATTGCTATGATACTTTACAGTGCTCAGTGCAGACAACACAGACCCAGCCCCCACAGTGCTTAGGTATCACAAGATTAAAATGGAGCTGGTTTTACAAAAGGGAAAAATGATTCAGGAATGAATATAAAGCACTAAATTGGGTGGGGGGGGAACATAGGGCAGGGTAAAAACAATAATTTAAAATCATGAGTGAAATCCCACCCTACTGAAGTTAATAGCAAAACTTCCATTAGCTTTAATAGGTCACAATTTCACAAATATAGTGCAGTATGTACTAAGATTTAGACTTAAGTCAAAGGGAAAGGTGCTCTGTTCATTTGGAAATACCCGCATGTGAAATATCCCTTTGAAATCCGTTTGTCTTTCTATAGTGTGCAAGCAGAATGGGAGCTTGGAGAGCTGCTGAGTATAGCCCTCCATAGTATATCATGGTTTCTTCCCTTTCCAACTTTTATCCAAGGTCACACTAGTTTAAACTTAAAATTAAATAACTACTTTTCAAACCCATTGGAAGGTTGCCATCTAGAACTAATGAAATGAGTTACTAGCCAAAGGACAAACTATTCTGAGCACCACCAATGCTGGAACCACTTTTGCCCCAGGAAAGAAAGTCCTAATTCATTCTTTCAGTCTTGTAGTTACTTGCCACTTATCTACAAGCACTCATGCAAATCATGGTTGCTGCTCAGTGAGGACCATGGGCACGCACACACACACATCAGTATGTTTGTTCTAGAGAAACATTGGTAAAAAAAGAGTCTCTCACAGACATGCTCAAAGTAGGAATAATGAGTAACTCACCAACTGATATTTATTAAGAACTTTAAGTTATTTGAGGTCTTTTTTTATTTTCCAGTTACACAGTAAAATAATTGCCTGAGGAACAGGTTGTTTTAAGTGCATTGATCATTTTTGCATACCAAATATTCACTGCACTCCTTTACAGGAAAAAGGTGCTTTGAAGTATCTTAGGAATAGCTAAAACATGGCCTGAGGTCAAATGTTGTCCCTGAAGTTCTACAATGTAGTCCTGCCTGCCTTTATATTTGTATCAAACACAATAATAGATTGGGTGCATGTCTGGTGGGTTTCTGAAGAGATCAACTGTTGGTCCAATGCTAGTTACTGTTGTTATCAAAAACCTGGAAGAACATAACATAAAGTCTTTACTGATAAAATTTGTGGATGACACAAAGACTGAGAAAGTGTTAAGTAATGAGGAGGACTGGTGACTGATATGCAGCAATCTGAATTGATTGCTAAACCAGGCATAATCCAACAATATTTATTCTAATACAGGCAAATATAAGATCATACATCTCAAAACTAGGACTGTAACCATACATGCATGATGGGGATTTCTGTCATAGGAAACAGTGACTCTGTTGGAGGTCATGGCTGATTATTAGCTGAATGTGACAGGGACAAGCTCTCACTCCTAGTGCAAGCATTGGCCTGCCTCCTGTCTATGGGCTAGCCGCCCATCTCTCTCTCCTGCCATGCCTTGATGTAATAGTATTGGGATGCTAATCAGGTGGGAGGCTGCCCATTTTGAACCATGATGTTTCAGGAATATCCACAGCTCCGTTCCACCCCTACACTGTGGCCCAAGTCTCACAGATGGCATCCACCAGTGGTTTGTACTGAGACTTTCAACATATACATAAACAGACAAACAAACACATACTGGGCTCCAAGCCATTGGTCCCCTTACTGGGGCTTACACACCACCCCCTCACTGGGACTCACTGGTGTCTGCCACCCCGTCCAGCTCAGGTGGTCGTAGCCCTGCCTGGTCCTCCGCCCTGGGGTATTTCACCCTGTGAGGCTCAGGTGGCTATAGCCATGCCCTCAGGGTCTCTGAAGCCACAGGACTCACAGAGAACCTGGGCACTGCTCAAGGTCCCTCTGCTAACCTGGGCCCTGCCTCAGGACTCCCATGAGCCTGGACTCCCCCTGTACCGGCTTCCTAGACTGTAATCCATACTTCCAGAATATGGCCTTGCTGAGGTGCGACAGTCTACATCTCTCTCCAAAAGGTAAGAGTCTGTTCTCTTACAGGTTGGCAGAACTTCTACGTAGAGCTTTAAACTAGGTTCGTCATGGGACGGGGATGTCAAAGACAGGGTGAAACCAGGAAAGGCAATCCATGAACCACACACTGGAATAAACCAGGTAAGTACTAAGGGGCCCACAAGCATCAGGATAGGGGAGTACTAAGGGTACCTATCAGGGGGCTTAGGTGTCTCTATACTAATGCTAGGAGTATGGGGAATAAGCAACAGGAACTTGCACTCCTGCTTGCAGACAAAGATTTGGACCTGGTTGGGCTAACAGAAACCTGGTGGCATCCTACCCACAATTGGGAAGGGTACATTGAGGGCTATAGACTATACAGGCAAGATAGATTGGGGAAAAAGGGGGTGGTGTTGCTTTATATGTTAAGGAACATTATACATCTTCTGTAATTAAAGTGGGGATAGAAGAAGGGCAGATCAAAGTCCTATGGGTCAGATTACAAGTGCGTAGGGGTGAAAGGGACTTGGTATGCGGGTCTACTACAGACTTCCACACCAGGAGGAAGAGTTAGACCTAGAATTCTCGGGACAGCTCTCAAAGACAGTACGCTCAAAGTATCTAGTTGTCATGGGTGACCTAAATTACCCAGACTGGGAGGAGCAGTCAGCCAAGCCTGCCCATTTACAGAATTTCCTAACCTGCATACAGGACTTGCACCTAACACAGGAGGTATATAGTCCCATTAGGGGAAATGCCTTATTTGACTTGATGCTGGCCACAGGGAATGATTTGGTGGGGGATCTGCAGGTACAAGGTAACCTAGGAGATAGTGACCACCCGTTGATAGGATTCACTGTCCGGCCAAAGGTGGGAAAGATAACTAGTAGGGTAGAAGTGCTGGACTTCTGGAAAGCCAACTTCAATGAGCTCAGGAGATTAGTTAGAGTGGAACTGAGGGGTAATACCATCGGTGAGTTGGAAATCCAGGAAGGGTGACAGTTCCTCAAGGGACTGAACCTGCAGGCACAGAGGGGTACCATCCCAGTACACATAAATGGAGGCAAAATATCCAAGAAGCCCTCTTGGCTGAGCAGGAAAATCCAGGAGAGCCTAGAGGAGAAAAGAGAGGCTTACAGGCTGTGGAAACAAGAGGCAGCCACAAAGGAAGAGTATACCTGCTTGGCTCATGTTTACAGGTAAGCAGTGAGGAAGGCCAAAGCAGAAATGGAACTCAGGCTGGCAACAAAGATTAAAGGTAATAAAAATCCCTTCTTTAAGTACATAGGTAGCAAGAAGAAGGTGCAAGGTAACATAGGACTGCTACAGGATGGACTAGGGCAACTCGTAACAGATAGGATGGACAAAGCTGAGCTCTTAAGCAATTTATTTGCATCTGTGTTCCTGGACACAGCTACAAACACACTTCCCAATAAGACTTTAGTCTGGTGTGAGACAGATACCAATCCACCAACGGTCAGCACTGATCTAGTGAAGGGGCACTTGGAGGGGTTGGGCATATTTTAGTTGGCAAGTCCTGATGATCTTCACCCAAGGGTACTAAAGAAATTGGCTGGTGTCATAGTAAAACCACTGGAGCAACTGTCTGAGAGCTTGTGATACCCAGGACAGATCCCAGAGGACTGGAAAGGGACCAATGTGGTCCCTATTTTCAAGAAGGGGAGGAAGGAGGACCTGGGTATTTATAGGCTGGTTAGCCTCACCTCTCTTCTTGGCAAGGTCTTAGAAAAAATCATTAAGAATCACATTTGTCGGGGGCCAGCGGGTAACACAATGCTAAGGGTCAACCATCATGGGTTTATAGCAGGCCGATTCTGCCTGACTAACCTGGTTTCTTTTTATGACTAAGTCACAAAGTGCTTAGTTGCAGGAGTAGTAGATGTTATTTATTTGGATTTTAAAAAGGTTTTCAACACAGTGTCACACTCAGTTCTTATAAATAAACTAAGTAGCTGTGACATCAATTTTTTCACAGTTGGGTGGGTGGAAAACTGACTTATGGGACACACCCAGAGAGTTGTGGTGGATGGGTCAGTTTCTACCTGGAGAGATGTGGGCAATGGTATCCCCCAAGGCACTGTCCTTGGACCAGTACTGTTCAATATCTTCGTTAGTGATTTGAATGAGTGTGTAGAAAGCACTGTGTCCAAATTTGCAGACAACACCAAACTATGGGGTTTAGTAAACACACTAGAGGGTAGAGAGTGAATTCAGGTGGATTTGACAGGTGGATTCGACAGACTGGGGAAGTGTGCAGATCAGAATAGGATGAAATTTAACAAAGATAAGTGCAAAGTGCTGCACCTGGGGAGAAAGAATCACCAATACACCTATAGACTGGGAAGTACCATTCTAGGTAAAACAGCAACAGAAAGGGATCCGGAGTCATAATCGATGTAAAAACGAACATGAGTCACCAATGTGACAAGGTAATAAGTAAGGCTAACCACACTCTTTCTTGCATTAGTAGGCACACCACAAACAGGTCTAGGGAGGTGATACTTCTCCTCTATGCAGCATTGGTGAGGACTCAGCTGGATTATTGCATCTAGTTTTGGGTGCTGCACTTCAAGAGAGATGTGGAAAACCTGGCCTGCATGTAAGATCCTATAAAGACAGATTGAGGGAACTGAATCTCTTCAGCCTCCACAAGAGAGGGCTGAGAGGTAATCTTGTGGCTGTCTACAAGCTCTTTGAAGGGGTGGGGGGTCAGCAGGGAATAGGGGATACTCTGTTTACTAGGGTGCATCTCGTGGTTACTAGAAACAACGGCCATAAACTGAAGGAGAGCAGATTTACATTTTGACATCAGGAAAGAAATTGTTTATGGTGAGGGTTACCAAGATATGGAATAGGCTTCCAAGGGAAGTGGTGCTTCCCCCTACCTTGGAGGCAACTAAAAGGAGATTACACAAGCACCTGACTGGGGTTATTTAACCCCAGTGCTCTTTTCTGCCCAGAGCAGGGGGTCAGACTCTCTAATCTAATTGGTCTCTTCTGACCCTAGAAATCTATTAAATCTATGAACCCACCAGGGATGTGCGGGCTGGGGTTATAAGGTGCCCCAGACTCACATTTCATCAGGAAGGTGATTGGCCTGGGATTTCCTGGGGACTCCCCCGCCACAGGGAGCCCCACTAGACCCCCCTTCTCCAGCAGGGAGAAGTTTCATATCTTATACAGGACAAATGACACCTTCTCCATCCCCATAGCCTCATCCTGTCCTCTGCAGTGTTCCTGGCAGAGATCAGCGAAGAGGTGTTTCTCCTCTGCTGGCTGATCACGAACTACCCTCAGCTCAGGGAGATGAACCTTAAAATGGCCAGCCTAATCTGGCAGCTGCCCCTCCCTGGCCCAGTCCTTAAAGTGGCAGCACCACTGGTGCCCTGCTACACTGAACCTTAGCTCATCTGCTGAATAAGTAATCATGAGGGCTACTGCATGTGTTAGAGGCAAAAAGAGGGGAAAATAGGGGAAAGAAGATTACATTATTGATGCAACCATTACTGGAATATTGTGACCAGTTCTGGTATCTTAGTTCAATTGACGAAGAATTGGGTAAAAGTCATGAAATGAAAAGCTTATTCTCTTTAGTTTAGCAAAAAGAAGTTTAAGGGTTCATAGACAAGTTAGGCTGGAACGGACCTCCAGAGGTCATGTAGTCCAATCCCTGTACATGAGGCAGGATAATCCCTATACAAACCATCCTATATAAACTTGATCACAGTCTAGAACAGGGGTTCCCAATGTTTATGTGTCCAAGGGCACATTCTAATTTAAAAGAAAAAGCAGCAGGCACCAATATGAATATTAACGTTTAGAAGTTAGAATCCTGGATACGTGCATGCACGTAGTTTCATTTGGGGAGGGAGTACTGAGCACCACTCCATCACTGTGTCAGTCAGACTAACTCAGTCTCATTTTGGTGGCTATTGGGTACTGAGTTGAATCAGCAGTGACAGCATTTTTTTTGAATACTGATTTTAACTATTTGTGACAATGTGTGCAGGCACCTGAATAAACCTTGGGGAGCACCATGGCACCTGTGGGCACCACATTGGGAACAACTGGTCTAGAAATATATAGATCAGAAAGTTAAATTTGACTTTAAACTGTATTTCTCTTTAGCAACCAAACCTAAGACCCAGTGACTAGAAGCTGAGGCTAAAAATTCAGATTAGAAATTAGGTGAAAATGTTTAATTCTCACAACTTTCTCACAGTTGTGGTAGGTTCTCCATCACTTCAAATGTTTAAAATAAAATTGGATACATTTTTCAAAATAATATGTAATCTTTTAGAAGAAACCACAACTACTGGCTTTGAAGCAGGAATTTATTCAAGGAAGTTTTATAGTTTGGATTATGCAGGCTGTCAAACTACATTGTCACATTGATTGCTTCTAGATTTACAATCTGTTAATCTATGAATTCATGATTTATTAATAGTCACTGTTGATCAGATCTTATAGAATCATAGAAAATCAGGGTTGAAAGGGATGTCATCTAATACAACCCCCTGCTCAAACCAGGACCACCAACTATATCATCCCAGCCAAGGCTTTATCTATCTGGGTCTAAAAAGACTTCTGATGATAGAGATTACACAACCTCCCTGGGTAACCTTTTCCAGTACTTTACTACTCCCCTAGTGAGAGATTTTTCCTAATATCCAACCTAAACTTCACTTGCTGCAACTTGAGACCATTGCTCCTTGTACTGTTTTCTGCCACCACTAAGAACAGTCTACCACCATCCTCTTTGAAACCACACTTTGTTGGCACCAGATTAATGCTCCAGATACCTTGTTCCAGGTGGACCCAAACCCTCAGACCAACCACAACCTCTCCTTTCAATAATAGGTGAATTTTATTGATACACAGTGATAGCTGATAAGAATACTGCAAACAATTCTATATCTACCAGTCCCAGGGTTCACAGAGTTGAGGTACATCTGGCCAGTATGCGAGCTTCACTCTGAGGTTCTCACTTGAACTTCAGATATCAGCAGCCTGGTGGTCAGAGGGTAAGGCCCACCCCCTCACCCCAGTGGGGTGGGTGAGGTGGGCTGGTAGTATGCCCTCTGTCCATAGTGGGTTACTCTCTTGGGGAACCCTTTGCTGCTCTGAAATCCCTCTTTTTGTATTCTTTTCTCCTCCTGATGACTCTTCATCTTTGGGCATTGCTGATTGATCTCCCTGTGGTCATCACATTGTCCACTTCCTGTCCTGTCAGCATATTCCTTTGTTTCATAAACCCATCGCATGTGTGCTTCCTAATTTGGGTTTTAGTAGTCTTCTCCTAATTTGGTCTGTTCTCTAAAACCAGAAATCCCATGGGCTCTGCACTTTGGCACTGTGACCTGGCCAACATGGCATAGTCCTGTATCTCATGTTATGGAACAGTGGTACATTTCTTCAGTTTCCCAGCCTGTGTGTATGTTTGCTGCTTGCCTGTGTCAGACACAGTGGGCCTTAAAGAAACTTTGACATAAACAGACTTTTAGAAATCATGTAACCCTTGCTGTTGCCCTGGACCATTATTTTAATGCAATATCTACTTTACTTACAAGCCAATTGCTTAAAGCAAACCTCTAAATACCATTTTCTAGCCATCACCCTTCAGGTAGACGAAGGCTGTTATTAAATCCCCCCTCAATCTTCTCTTCTTCATACTAAATAAGCCCAGTTCCCTCAGCCTATCCTTATAAGTCATGTTCCTCCCCCCTCTAATTATTTTCTTTGTCTTCCGCTGCACTCTCTCCAATTTATCTACATCCTTTCTATATTAGGGGGCCCAAAACTGGACACAACTCCAGATGTGATCTCACTTGTGACAAATATAAGGGAATATTCACTTCCCTTGATCTGCTAGCAAGGCTCCTACTAATGCAGCCCAGTGTACTCTTAGCTTTCTTTGCAACAAGGGCACATCATTGGCTCATATTCAGTTTATTTCTACTGCAGCCCCCAGGTCCTTTTCTGCAGAGCTGCTGCTTTGCCAATCAATCCCCAGTTTGTACCAGTGCCTGGGAATGTTCTGTCCTAAGTGCGGGATCTTGTACTTGTCCTCACTGAACTTCATAAGACTTCTTTCGGTCCAGTCATCCAATTTGTGTAGATCTCTCTGAATCCTAACCCTACCCTCCAGCATATCTACTACTCTACCCAGCCTGGTGTCATCCTCAGACTTGCTGAGGGTGCACAACATCCCATCTTTAAGATTGTGATGAAACTATTAAACAAAACCAGCTCCAGGACCAACTGCTGAGGCTCAATCTTCATGCCCTTGGGGCACACTTGATACCAGCTGCCGACTAGGCATCAAGCCATTTTTAACTACCCTTTCAGTCCAAAAATCCAGCCTTGTATCCACCTTACAGGCCATTCATCCAACCTGTACTTCCTTAATCTTTGAGGAAGTATATCCCTAAATGTTCTGAGCTGAACATTTGTTTTAGTTGTTATTTAGATTACACTCCAGTTGCCTTTCTCAGAAGAAGGGCAAGCTTAACCATTGTCTCTCCCAACTATATAGTATTTTCAATAAAAAATATTAGCAAGCAAATATCCTAAATGTTCATGAATTTTTGTGCATATCCGGTTCAAGAAAACAGATCTTTAATGTATATACATAATTCTGCTTGGTGCATTTAGAAAGCTACATGGTCACATATATCCCCAGCTTGTGCACCTGGATGGAGCAATAAATGTGCCTAAATCAGTCAGCACAAATAGACACATACAAGTATATATAGGCAGAAGACCCTTAGGAAATCTGGCCTGTGAACGTAAGTGAAACAAGCCATTATGCCTAACATTGGGCAAAAAATCTAACTCATAGATAGTTGAGATTTCAAAATGTCCTGTCAGACTACAGGATGAAATGAAGACCTTTCCAAGATTTCTGTGGGGAAAAAAAATGAGAAAAACCAACCTCTGTGCCCTTTCCTGAGAAATAGCCAATAGCCTGGTAGTTAGTGCACTCATCTGGGATAGAGGTTACAGGCAACCCCCACTTAGCGCTCTTAATTAGTTCCTGAAAAACTAAGCGTTAAGTGAAACAAGCATTAAGAGAAGCCAAAAATTTTTAATAACCCAAGATGGCGACCGCAAGTGTTTTTAGTGACCCAAGATGGTGACTACAAGCGTTATAATGAAACCTGATGAGTCCTAAGTGAAATCAGGTATTAATTGAAAATGAGTGTTATGGCAAAATAGCGCTGTGCAAAACAGCATTAAGTGGAGGTTGCCTGTAATGAGTTCCAAGTCACTTCTCCAGTGAATCTTTAATGATATATAAAAAGTAGTAGAGCTCCAACAGGAAAACTTGTGAGAAAACCACCCTAATATGTCATATGACACAACCACAGTTGACTTGAGATACCCTGAGGCAGACTAGTGCCTAATCGGCATCAGGCGGAGAAGGAACTTGAAGCTGTTTTTTTTCCAGACCCCAGTGAATGCCCTATCTACTATTTACTATTCTGGGAGGGTTCTCTCTCTCTCTCCTTCTCTCTACAAGGTTTCTTTGAAGCTAGTATGTTCCTGTGAAAGTTTCAGTTTTAACACTGGTATTTTCCAAGGAGAAATCCTTTCAATGGAAAATTCCTGACTAGCTCCACTGAAAGTCTCTGAAAGCTATGCCTCTCAGCTGCCAGTGAGTGTGGCTGCAACATACTCCATATTATGGAAACAAAGTATGTGTCATGATCAATTAATTAGATAGCCCTCTAATAGTTAAAGATTATCTAGTTGCATGTAGCATTTTTGGGAGTGGACTCGCACAGAGGATGATAGTCAAAGGGATGCTTGTACAAATAAGTATTTGTGAGAGGCTTTGTGTGAGACACTGCTTTTCTCATATTTATGTTATTTTTGGTCATCTAATCAGGGAGCAAAAACCTACATCATTTGACGTAGGTCACCATAATATCATGAAGTTACATAATTCATTAACAATCTAAGAGCACTTTAAGTGCTCATTGCACAATTCTGAGTAAAAAACAAATCTATAAAAAATATAAAAACTGAATTGGTTTTCAGATGATTTGCAAAAAAAAAAAAAGAAGTAGCAAAATAAATTATTCATTGCAAACAGTTCTCCCAACTCTTTTTTTTTTCTTCTGCAAACTACAAAATCAGCCATTGCTTTCTGAGGCTTTCATTAGTATGTGAAAGACATACTGTAGAAAGCAAGTCCACTAGGGAAGCATTATCTTTTACTAGCAATCTGTGAATGCTACTGAAAAATGACCTTTTATTATCAAAATATTAATGTCTTCATCTCAAGGAAGAATTTCAAATCTAAACCGTGTATGAAAATTGGATACCATTTTTCTTTGCACTCTGTGGATATGGATGTTTCATAATGATCATATAATTCTAGGTTTTACATGCACCTTGTGCCATATTACATAATATCTGAAGTTATTATATTTCACAAGGCTATTGTAGGATTTTTGCCATGTGTAATGAAAACTGTAGCCTTAATATGATTTATATTATATATGCAACATATTTCTCTCTCTCGCAAACGAATAGCACGGATGGAGTGCAAAGAGATTTCTAAGCTACAGAAATGTTGGAGTGAAACTCTGAAACTTTGGTCTACTCACCAAAAACTGGACTAGATTGCCCCTATTCACAGCAAGTAGCATTTAGTACAGACATGAGAATCAGGCTCCATGGCAAGGGTGATTAACTGAAATGAAATAGATCCGATTCTGAGGTGGTGTAAATCAGCACAGTTCTCCTCACTCTAAGGGAGCTATGCTGATTTCAACTAACTACGGTTCTAACAAAAATGAGATCACATAATTGCTTGCTTTGCACTGTACCTGCATAAAAATAAAGACGGAAGAAAGGAAATCACATAGAATAATCTACCTCCTACAAGGGGTCAGAGCCATACATAGTACTAGGACTTAATTTTATGCTTACAGTAACAAAGTAGGCTGTCACCTACAAAAGCTTATGCTGTTCCAGATGAATTAGTCTCTAAAGTGCCACTCTACCCTGCCTTGTGAGTGAATTTCTAATGAAGAAACAGAGCCAGAGGGAGGGGAGAGAGGGAAAGGGAAGTTCCAGATCCATCTTTTAAGAGATATATGTAAGCCAAACCCCTGATTCAAAATCAAATTATGGATGTGGGTATGGATCTGGAATATATATGACATTAATCACAAAGGGAAAGCAAGAATATATAACAGGCAAAAAGTCAGTGAAAGATGAAAAACAGAGCAAAATAATTTTATTACAGGGGCATGAAGGAAAGACACCATGTGTGACTGCAGGTGTGATCTGTGCTTATGTGCAAATGAAGTAGGCTGAGCCATGAGGGATAGATCATATCTTGCAAAAATTCTCACGGTTTAAAAGGTCTTACTTGCACAGCAGAGGGTGACATTTCTCTGTGATGTGTGGAGATACTAGGTCACTCTTTTGGGGAAATAGGAAGGGATAGTGCTTAAACAGGAGATTTTAAAATAGCATTAAGGCTGCCAATGTGCATGTCTTATGAAATGCTAGAGTAGAGTTTTCTTCCTCAGAGTCTAGTGGGAATAAGCTGTCACAGGGGTTGTCAAAGATACTCTGAGCTTCTGATGTGTCTTCACAGCTGAGAAGAAGAGCTTCTACAACCAAGCTAGCATGGCTGGTACTTTGTTAAATGTTTTAATGAACACAATGAACTTACCAGAAGGAAGAAAACAGTAATAACAGGAGCAATTATTCACACAAGCACTGTAAAAAAGCACCTGCTATAGCTAGAGATGGCTCCAAAGTGAGAAATTCAGATCTTGCTATCAAGGGATTCCCAAAGTGCTATTTGGTACAGCATTTTGTTTTGGTTCATTTAGGCCTAATTAAGGAAAACATATGCTTAAATTTAAGCTTATGTTTGATTGCTAGAGTCCTTCAATGTATGTGGATAGCCTTCCTGAAGGTGGCTAATTGTATGATAAGGCTAAGGCGGCCATCATAGAGGACATTCCGGTTTTCTGCTACTCTGTCCTCTATTGATACAAAACCCAACACCTTTATGTCCTCTATTTTTCTCTTCAAGGGAAAAATAGAGGACATAAAGGCATCCAGTTTCATATCAATATGATATCACATCACAGAGGACACCCAAACTGTCCTCTGTGATGGCCACCCTAGATAAGGCCCATGATCCAAAAATTTAGATTCCTTGTGGAAAGATAGATCTGGGTTATAGGTGTGACTTAGGTCCGCATATTAACATCATGCAGGCCAAATTTAAATTTTAGCTAGAAGCATCTTATATTTATCTTTAATGGTTCAAATGGTGTTCTGTAGTGACCCAAGGATTCAAGAGTTAAAAGGAAGCATAATGAGTTCGAAAACTTGCAATTAGCACCATTGCCTAAAACCATCAGTGTGGGAGTTAAAAAAAAAACAACATTAATATTAACACTCCTACACTAACATTCTTGTAGCACTGAGATTTTAGGTCAACTTGATTTTAAAAGGATAAATAATGAATTGGAGTGTTAAATCATTTTGTGAAAACATTCTGTATTGCAGATAGTGCTTTTAACAAACAGAATGCACCCAAAATTCTGTCTTTGGTGAGCTGACAATACCTACATTGTAATTTATAACGGATTCCCTTCCTGCAGCTAATCCATGAAAACTGCTGCTTTTTCTGGATTGAAATGCCTGCCTTTTTTTGAGACTAAACTGTGCCTCTCTTAATATGAATATGGAAAGGACACTGAAATCCTTTCCTCAGCTCATGAGATCCTATATTGAAATGAACTAGAACACTGAGCACTAGCACTGAATTCACGGGGATTTCTTAGAGGTTTACATTTAAGTATGTGTAGAAGTAGCTTGTTGGGTCTAGGCCTCAGCTCTACAGAAGAATCAAGTTGCATTATTC
>NW_017729004.1:27685232-27696773 GCF_001723915.1 Gavialis gangeticus | reverse complement strand
CCCCCCCCCCCCCCGCAGCCAGTTTGGAAAAGGGAATTTAAAATCCTCTCTTGCATTTCATTTTTAGGTTTTCTTATTTCTATTTTAACTTTTTTTGCATGGCTTCTTTTTTACATAAGAGTAGTACGAAATGTCAGTCTATGGTTAGCTATTAAATATACAGTGTCAGGAGTCAGAAAGAGCTGATATAATGTGTCTTAGCATCCTGTTAATTCTTTTTCACAAGTATCAAGAAGTAATATCTTTAGATAAACAACATTAAGCGCTTCCTCTCTTTCCAGGGCACTAGGCACAATAGTAAGGCAATCATAATGGAAAGGATCTAGGGCAAAACAATAAACCACTGGATTAATTACAAAGATCAAATGAATAAGGGATAAATACATGCAAATTTAACAAGGTTTCAGATACTCTAATCCTGATAGAGATAAACTATGTTTTCTAAAGCCACAAAAACTTTTAGCCAACATCAGAATAGGCTGGATTTTAAGGTCACTTGTGCTCTTAAAAATGTAGAATAATATATTGGAAATCAAAATCTAGCCCAGGACATTGGAAAAATGTATAAATGGACAGAAAGAAAAATGCTCCCAGCTTTAGAGCTATAGCTATTAGCTATGTTCTAAAATAACTGTATCTTCTGAGTTCTGCTAACATACTAGTCTTTGGGCTCGTTTCCAATAGTGTGGTCATGTGTGTGTCTCAAGACAGATGTGCATAATCACTATCAGCTATGAATCTGGGAGGCACCCACTTTGTAGCGTATAGGGAACCAGCTTGTCTATGAAATAAGTTGTATCAGCACATCTATAGGAGAACACTTATTCCAAAATAACTCTAGTATGGCTAGAGAGTTGTACTGGCATAACGACATGAGGACAATTATTCCCCTTTAGCAATGTGTTGGCAGAACAAGTTAAGGAAAAATTTCAGATTTTGTAACAGTGACTTAAAGAAATAAAAAGGTAACTGAACCCCTGCCTCTTCATGTCGTTATTCCCTTTCAGCTATAGAAGAAAATATTTCTCTAGAACAATGCAAATGGCAAATCTCAGGCCCTTCAGTATTACAGTGAAATAAAGGGATGATCATTCTCAGAAGGGTGACTGCAGAGGTCATTAGCTATGTTAGTTTGAGAACAGGCAGAAGGGAGAGCAGGGTGGCATTTTAGAGACTACCTGGTTCAAAAAAGAAGGAGCTTCCATAGGAAACAACCTATCTTGAAAGATGCTAGGAAGGTCCCCTTAGCATTGGTAGGAATGGAGAAGGCAGCTAAGTATCTATCCTTTCCTAATATCTGATGAAGTAGGTTGTTGTGTTTAAAACTTCTTACCACTCTGGACTAGTTATCAGCTGTTTCCACTCTGCCCTACCTTCTGCAAGAAGATTGGTTGTGAAGTTATGTAATTAGTTAACATAATCTAAGTTCTTATTTTGTCTAATAAACAAATCAAGAAGCCTATATTTGCCTCTTTCTTAGACCTGAGGAAGGGCACTTGATGCCCAAAAGCTTGCCAAGAAGCTATCCCAGATATACCGTTGGTCTAATAAAAAGATATCACAAAAATCCATGCCTCTCAGATGTGTCATGGCTCACACACACACACAGGGCCAGATTAACCCTCTAGTGGGCCCTAGGCAAACAAACTTATGGGCCCTGGGATAGTCAAAAGCCCCCTTGGGGAGCAAGGCTTGAAGCTGCTGCTAGGGGGCAGCCACCATGGCGGTGAAGCCAGCAGAGGGGAGTGGAAATGAAGGGAAGGGAGGTGGATAGGGTCATCCACAATGCCGCTATGGAAGGAAAGACCAGGCCCCACCCCTGCAGCTCAGGGCCCTAGACATGTGCCTAGTTTGCCTATCTGTTAATCCAGCTCCACATGCGTGCACACACACACACTCACACATACATACACACATGCACACACACACATGTCCACACATACATACAATATCATGTTCCTTGTCTGCTCTGTGTCTGAGTTTCCCCCTCTGTAAGGTAGCAAGCAGCTGCCTTGCCCAGGAGCCAGGCCCCTGGCTGAGAAGTGCCACAGAAATGCCAGCTCACATCAAGTGTGTAGCCTGCCTCCAGAAAGCCCTGCTGACTGGCTGGTTATGCAGCAGACAGCCACCCTGACCTGGGGAGTGTGACCAGCTGCCTCATGTAGGGAACAATGGGGGGAAAGGCAAAAGGCGAAGGCTGATTCTCTATAACCCCATTCCAACCCAGTAGCCCATTACAGCGCTCCCTTCTCCAAGTCTTATCGGTAGGTAGAAAAGACAGGCTGGGGTGGAAATGAGAGGGAGTTTGAAAAGCTCAGCTCTCTAGGCCAATGGGACAGATGATGCAGAGGAAGACTTGTGCCTCCAGCATAGAGGCCACTGTAACTCTGATCTCACAAGACAACCTGTGTGGACAGAGCCTGGCCTGGGGAAACCAGTGTTGCTAGAGCTTAGGTCTCCCTTGCATGGAGAAGCTGGGCCACCCAGAGCACACAGACCATCACCCTTCTAACAGTGATGTGGCTGTGCTGGCTAGGAAGGCCTTGAGACCAATACAGCTTATTCCTTTTGGAGAAGGGAATAAAGTAATGCCAGTGTGTGGCACCTTTATACCAGGGAATCACTCTCCAGACTTGGAAGGGGGGGCACTATAACAAAACAATTTGGTAAAGAAGTGGCACACTAATGAAAAAGATACACAGCTGTGTTTAGACCAAGGGTTTATTTTTCCTTTTCTGAATGTTTTCATTCAGTGATAGATTAGGAGTAAAGGTGTTCAAATGCAGTTAGGCTCAGGGACTCCAGCAAGTACCATTGTGACCTTTTCCCTTCACCCTTACCTGATGACCCTCCACTGCTACATTGTGGCCCAGATGGAGTCTTCCTCAATCCTAGCCCTGGTCTACAAGGTTTTGGTACCATATAAATAGTTCATTAACAACACATGTGATACTGGGATTTATTGGATGCAGCAAGAGCTGGGTGGTGTGGGTGCTTAGGTACATGGTTGACAGCACAGAGGTTGTAAGGTTGAGGCCATAGGAGAAGCTCTCACAGTGCTGCAAGTTCTGCTAAATACCTTGTCACAAAGATGACAAAAAAGGAAAGGGATGGATCCTGGTGGCTACAACAACATTCCAACTCTACTAAACTATATTGGTAACTCTTAGCTAAGTACAGAAAGTCAAAACACCTGAGACTGAATCAATTCAATCTTTGCAAGTTAATCTAAATTGCACAGATTGAACTGATAAGCAAGTGAACAGACATTCACTTTTAATTCCAGAAATGCAGCCACATGCCTGAAGTGGACCAGGCCAGAAACCAGAGAGTGCTGGAGCACATCTCCCTGCTCGGCTGGAGCAGAGAGCTGAAGTCAAGCCAAGCCAAGCCTGATCACCCTGTGAGGGATGGTTTGTGGGGGAGGTGCAATGAATCCTGGGATGCTGGAGGACTGTGAGTTAACTTGAATCTGGAGGGGATCTGGGACAGAAGTTCAATAAATGAGTTTCACCTAAATCAGTTAAGTCTGATACTACATCCCTTCAGGGTTATCTTAAACTGGTTTCAGTCATTTTGAAAGCAGTTTATGTACACTAAACTTATGTTGTGTTACAGATTTGAATCAGTTTCCAATCCCTTATACTGGTTTATGTATCATTTCTGTCCCTAGCCCTTGAGTGCAAAAAGCACCATATAATCCCCAATTCTCTTCCATTAGCAGCCAAAAATCAAATAGTTTATAGCCAGATATGTATTATTTTTGAAAATATTAGAATCACAAAGAATTAGGGCTGGAAGGGACTTCAGGAGATCATCTAGTACAATCCCTACTTAAGGCAGAATCATCCATATCTAAGCCATACTACACTGAGTTTGTCTAACCTGTTCTTGAAAATTTCAACAACTCTCATGCACAGCTACCAGGTAAATGCCCAGAACATCAAAAACATACTTTAACTTGCCACGGCTAAAGAAGGGTGATGAGGGCACAGTCAATACTGTGCCATTTCAATGACAGCAAGTAGTTTGTTTAAGACATGCTAATATTCATGACCAATTTTTATACAGTTGTTACAGTCACTGTTTTTTTTTCTGTTTTGCTGTTTATTCCTAATAGAAGTTAAGTCAAGTTTTATAAAATATCACAGTCCTGGTTAACATATAAATCTTTCATAAATGTTCAAATCAGATACTTGGCTTAATTTACTATTGTTGAGTGATGCAGTCACCAGTGTGTCACTGACATTGAAAAATGGTGCTGAGATTAGTAAAATCCAAGCTGTAGAATACATATCCCCAACTGTTTGGAAACATGCACAAGAGAGGAAATGTGTTTATTTTGTTTTTCATAATTTATTAATGCACAAAGTAATATCAGCTGGTATCCTGAAGGAAGAGTTTAACATGGGATTATAGCTGAGGGAGTATGCAGTGAATCTACAAGCAGCTCTCAGTTTCAGCAAAGCTATAGTAAGAGCAGATCTATGATTCATAGCATATGTTAAATTTTCATTTATCGGGCTACACTGTTGGTAAGACAATATCAATATCAAGAGAAAGTGATCTGATCCAGCTAAGTTCAGCACCAAAATGTTCCTTTCACACATAAAAACCACACTAATGACTAGAAAACCTGTAATATGGAGACTATAGGGACTATACCTACTTGACTTAAGGAATATCTTGATAATGTAATTCTTCCCACCCAAGTTCTCCCACTTTCCAGCCAAAGTTATTTCTTCTTCCAGAGGCCATTTTCCTTTTATATGCATGAAATATTATGCTGTGGTATTTATCCTGAAGACCAGCCTTAAGGTAAGTCTGCAAATACCACTTTAAACAAAACATTATGCTGCCCCAGATTTTGAACCAATCTGAGAACAAGAAACATCTGTTCTATGCCTATGTTGTCCATGACTATAGTTACTACCTATGTGTATCCCCAAAGGTACCTCTCTCAATAAATCTATATTGTGTTCCTCACACTGGGATTGGAGTCTCTGAGTTCCTAGCAGTGATGGTCAGGAGCCCAGATCCTCAGCTGTGTTAGGACAACTTTGCATTGCCCTTCAAGTGTAAAAATTCCCTAAAGATGGCATAATTGGCCACTGCATAGTCTTCCCTGATTCAGGGAATTACATGGATTTTGCAGAGCCATAAGGGGAAGGAACAGAAATTACATATAAACCAGTATAAGTGATTAGAAACTGATTCAAATCTATAACACAACAAAAGTTCATTGCACATAAACTGCTTTCAAAATGGCCAAAACTTGTTTAAGATAAACTTGGATGTAGTATCAAACTTAACTGGTTTAGGTGAAAATAGTTTATTGAACTTCTGTCCCAGATCCCCTCCAGATTCAAGTGAACTCACAGTTTCCCAGCATCCCAAGATGCTTTCCACCTGCTCTGCAAAAGCCTCCTTACAGTGTGGGTGGGCTAGCCTTGGCCCAAGCTGTCTGCTCCAGCTGAGCAGGGAGATATACTTTAGCACCTCCTGTTTTCTGGCCTGGGCCACTGCAGGCATGTGGCTGTATTTCTGGAATCAAAAGTGAATGTCTGTTCACTTGCTCATAGGTTCAATCTGAATAGCTTAGAATAAGCTGCAAAGACATTGATTGAGCCTCAGGCATTTTGACTTTCTGTACTTGGCCTATAAGGCCTACCTTCCCTTTGGTTTGTGCAACAAACGTTACCAGGAAATGTGCCAGGATGTTCCTCTACCTTAGATAATTAGTGGGGATATTAGCAGTCCCCCTTGCACCTTATAAAGTAATGGCACTGAAGTCTGGGGTGGGGCAGGTAACTCAAGTCAGTTTTAAACAGGAGCACAGGTCCCCAGGCTTGTGTGAATCTATAGGAATCTTCCTGCTCCAACACTGTAAAGAAGCTGGAGAAGGATGTATATGAGTTGGGTCCAGAGATTGGTTTACTAGTTTGAATTTTGCTATGTCTGTGGCTGGTTGGTTGTTGTGTGGGGGTTTTATTTCTCTCTGTGAAGAAAGGTAAATGTATGCAATGACTGACAAGAAGCAAGGTGTTATCCCAGTAGAGAAATGGCACACCTCTTCCCTGATTTGCCAAACACGTGTACAATTTTAATGCTGAGTTTATTTTCCAATTGATGTGATGTGACTTGAGTTATGCAAAGCATTTTTAAGGCAACTTAATGATGAGTACAGGTGTTTCAGGACACCTATCATTAGAGACTGGCCTGGTCTGAATATATATAAGCTATGGAAAGACCAAAGAATAACTTCCTAGGTGACTTGTCTCTCTAATGGATTGAATTGGAGCCATGTATCTAAAACTGTTATTGCTAGACTATGATACTGGTTTTCTGTTTGCATCCAGATGCAAAAATTGCAGCTTGAAACTAGCTATTAAAGATAAACCTTTGAATGAGCTTAATCCTGCAAGGTGTTGAGTGCACTGTACCTAAAACAGCAAATCATGTATGTTTAAAAGTTTAGCATGTCATTAGCCTCACTGAGTTTGATAGAACTAGTCAAGTACCTAACTGTAAGTACTGAGTGCGCACAAATGCTTTGCTTGTGATGTTCTGAAAACTTATTCTCTGGAAGTTTGGAAGTCTGAGGGTAGATCTCCAGAGTATCGCTTGGCATGACTGGGAAAATAAATGGCTTAACACCACTTTCACTCTGGTGTAAGCTACAGCAAATTTTAGCTATAGGAGCTACTCTGATTGGCAATGGCAAGAAGCTGTGCTGCCAATCAGATTCAATGAAGTGTACCACCCTCCAGAGGTTATGACTCCTATTCCTGACGCATCCTCTCCCTATCAGATCAGACAACTCATCAGTATTTGGATGCTCACCTGACTTACCCAAACTTCTCTAGTATTTGGCATTTGACTGGGATCTTTTGATATATCTTCCTTGTGAACTTCCAATACTTGATCCAGAGATCTCCAAAAGCTGTATCTCTGGATCCCTTTGGACACCTCTGCTCCTGAGCAGAACAGAAACTGCAAGGAAACAAAAGCAGAATATGTAAGTGAGCTAACTGGTATTGAATTAATCATTTGGATTTTGGGGAGCAAGCTGGGCTATAGAAAATTTTTGCTTGCAACACTTTCATCCCAAACAATTTAAAGATGCTGCAGTCCTGAGAAGATGCTTGATGCTAATGGAATTCATAGCTTTTTTAATTTCAACTAATGTATTAGTCTATTTTGCCACAGGTTAAAAAATGGCATATACAACAATATAACCTAGTGCTGGAATCACCAGGTATATTCTATGCCCCGTACTATGTAGAAGCTCAAGTGAGATGACAACAGTGTTCCCTCTAGGCCTTAATCTCAGAATCTGCTTTTTATTGTTCTTGTTATCATATTTATGACAGAACCACAGAACAAAATGTACTGTCTAATTTTGAAAGGTGTAAATTAGCAGGCACCAGTTGTTTGGCTCTGGGGGTAAAAGTAATGCACAAGGTAAAGATGTACTTTATGGGAGAAGTAAGTATGTAGTTTGGTTCACGTTACATAATAGTTATTGCTAATTACTTCTTGAAACAGTTCCTGAGCCTTTTCTGATGCATGCTGTTATATGATCAATTCTCAATGATGATAAAAGAAAATTTGATGCATAATTTACTGTCCGTTCACTCATGTTACTTATTAATACGTACTTACTAAATAAGGTACACAGCATTAGATGGAACCTGGTGAATTACTGAGTTCAGTCACCTGCTATCATATTGAGCTCTATTTTAAATATAGTTAGGTCTCTGTCCCCTTTTTAGGGTTTAAATAACTGAATACTTGGTGTGAGTTGATTACATAAAGTATAAATCAGGCTATTATAGCTAGTTAGAGAATAGAACCTACATCCAAAGGAAAATTCCAATTAAGATAAAATGTCAAAAAAATTCACAAAGTACAAAAATGTTTTGTTTTCAAAAAATCAACATAATACTATTAATTGAAATGACATATTCTAATATTTCATAGGGAATTGTTGAAATGAAGCACAGGTTTAAACATAAATATCTTCTAAAATGTTGCAATGGGAAATTGAAAGAAGTCACTGAAAACAACATTTTCCTGAATACAAATGTACACACTATCACATTTTCCAGTTAGCATGTTTGTTTTTGAGCATGTGCATCTGTGTGCACGTGTGTGTGTATATATCTCTATAAATCTAGTTGAATAGACAGATATAAGTATTCTCTATAAAGGCTCCTGTCTTGCAAATACAAAAGACTATGAACTATGAGTGTCTCAAAAAGTAAAGGCAACTTTGAAATAAAAACAAATTTGTGTCCAACGATCATGTACAGGACCGCATCACTTCTCTGCATAGTTGTAAACAAAAGGTGCCACCATCTGCATAGTTGTAAACAAAATAATGCCACCATCTGTGTTTCCCACTCAATTGCTTACAAAATGATATTATTTCAATATTGCTGCAACTTTCTGAAATGTATGAGAGAGACTTTTTAAAGTCTATGTGTACATTTTATTTTGCTGCAAATCTTAAAATGCATTCACAGTATTATCTCTAATGCTATAACGTGTTATTTGGCCTCCAGTATCCACACCATAGGGGCCTTAATAGGACTGGAGTTGATTACAGGAATCTTATGACAGTCTAAAAGATCTCACCCCCCCTTCCCGTGCACTCACCTGTCCTGCCACACTACCAGTACTTCAAGATCTTGACCTTTCAGTCCACAAAAAAACTGAAGTTTGAATAGAAATATACTCATTGTAGCAAAATTAAGCAAGTGTACAAGTATTTCAAGGATTGGAGTGTAAATGGACAGTCCTTTTTTGGTAGGATTTCTTTGTACACATAACAAACGAATGCACCATGTGTGAAGTAACAGAGAATCAGGCTCCCTAGCCTAAGAAGCAAACAGATATTGGGGTGCAGGGGGAAATCAAACAAACATACTGTGCTATAGCCATTAAAAAGAGAGGGTTAAAACTGCCTGTATCCTGAAGCTCCTGGAAGGTGAACAAGGTTCAGAAATGCAAATAAAGAAACAAGATGTTGTTTTTCACAGGTAAAACTGGACTTTGTTTAAGGAAAAAAATAAAGAAGGGAAGGGAGTGGGCTACAATTACAGGCTGGAGAAGGTTTCTAATACCTGGTCTTTTTATATTTGTGTGCCATAGCATTATTTCATGGGGAAATTCTGTTCTGGGATGCTGCGTGTAGTAAAGATGAAAACATGTTGTTGAGAGAGGTAGGGGGTTTTGGCGGGGTGGGTGCGGGTGCATTTGCGCTTATGACCACAGGTAGCATCCTCTGTAGACTATGCCTCAGTTCTCTTAGCTGCTTTCAGCACTTGCAGTGAATTGAGGAAAAGAGGGAGAAAATACCATGCTAACGTGAAGTCATTAATAGAATTATTTAATGCTTTTCTGTATTACCACAATGACTAATTTTATTTTGAGACTTGTAAAAAAGACTAATTGCACTAATAAAAGTTAAAAGACCCTTGACTATTTAAAAACATCATTACACAAGGTGATATCTATCTAATTATTTCAAGTGACTAATTTAATGGTGTTATCTTTAAAGGACTGGGTTTGTTAAGGCATCTTTTGCTACAGCCTAGGGTGCAACTTATCAGATGAAGACTGGTCTTCCTTGTGAAAATGAAAGGGCTGGTCTGTAAAAATTTTCTAGCAGCTACAGTCAATCTGAATAAATCATATCCTCTTGTTACTCTATACTTCAATTTTATATTGTATTTGGTCCCTGCTGTATAATTAAATACCAAGCAACTCAGTGGTACAAACTGTGGTGTGTGACTTTGAATGTCAATATGCTATACATATTTTGTCCTGATCTCTGGGAGCCTGACCTACAGCTCATTGAAGCCCAAATTGCATTGGTTTTAATGGATCTTGGAGCAGGAAGGGATGTCTAAAACATGAAAATGGAAATATAATTCCACTCTTCATGTATTTTAATTCATGAATAAGCAGCAGTTTTCTAGCTTGGTTTTTGGCCCTTGCTTCATACTTTGCTTTGGTCAGATAAGCCTGCACAGGGTCTAGTACACACACAGTTCCTGAGTTCAAGCCTTGGAAAAGATGCAGGGGAGTATGCCCTCCCCTCTTTTAGTGCCACTGCCAGAGTGATTGGGGCACCTCCCCATAAAGCCAGAGACCTGGGTACCAGGGTCCACATTCCCTGTATCTGCATCTCTTCAGCTTACCAGCTCAATCTACTAACCACCACATCACAGGTCAGGCATTGTCCACACACATCTCTTTGGGGCTCCTTTTCGAATTCCATTTCTCTCTTGTGAGCCACTGTTCCTTGTGTTAGGAGTCACTGGAGAAAGCAGGTGGATGGAAGGCCCCAAGCTAAAATCCAAGAGCTACCTTCTTCCAGGTACAGGGGTGTAGGTTGTAGCATACCCAATTACCTGTGGGGGCACATTTCTCCCAAAAAAACCACTCTCTCTCCAATCTTTCAGTCCTGATCCTCAAAGGAAACTTACAAAACACTTCCCAGAGACGAGCCTATGAACTCCACTTAATCAACCTCCTGGATACTAAACATCATAGACTAAATATAGACATTAGTTTTATGACACATTATAACCTGCCTGACATCTGACTCCCCAGGTACCCCTTCTCTCTCTCTTCCCCCCGCCCCTGCCTGTCTCTCACCCATTGACTCCTCGATCTACGTTTTCACTGACTACCTGTCTTGTATGCAGACCAGCCCAGCCTCTGGCTTCTTTACTTTTCATTCCATCCAGGAAAAGCACACACCAACTGCTGAAACTTCCTTAGCCTGACAAAGGGTTTTTGAACCTGAAAGCTTACTTAATAATTGTTTTCCAATTATTTAAGTTGGTCTAATAAAAGATATCAGATTCACCTGAAGAACCTTGTCTGCCTTCTTCCAAGTAGGCACTGAGCCAGACACACTCCAGATTGTTTCCTTTTGCCCCCACACACTTCCCTCTTCTGGCTGCACTGGTGCCCAGCTTCAAATGGATTGCTAGAGAGGGGAGGTCTGGATAATGCGTGACCTGTCATAGGTAGGCCAGAGCACTGTGTACGGGTATAGCCAGGATTTACTAAAGGGGGCATACTGCCCCTAAAAGCATAGTGGAGGGGTGGGGGAGAGGCATGGCTAGAGCCCCTGGGACAGTGGTGGCCACTGGGAAGCTGGGCAGGGAGTAAACACTTCAGGCAGAGAGGACTTTCCCCTCGCCACTGACACCACTGCTGCTGTCTCTAGTAAACCTGGGGATGGGGATGGAGGCAGAAGTGCTCCTGCCCTTTCTAGTCAGTGGCTGTGGGGAGCAGCTGCCCAGGGAGCCTGCATGCTGTTGCCACTGTCCCCAGCTCATGTAGGCATGGCGGAGTGGGGATAGGAGAGGGGAGGGTTCCAGAGCTGCTTCTGACTTGGTCCTGCCCTGTGTTGCAGAGAGCCGGGCTTGACAGTGGACAGCAGCAGCATCCAGTTTCCTCCTTCCAGTGTCTGCTCCCTGCCCATCAACTCCTGCCCTCCCCCAGATTCTTTCCAGCCCC
>NW_017729004.1:27669036-27680232 GCF_001723915.1 Gavialis gangeticus | reverse complement strand
CCTCAGGCACTAGAAGGAGAAACCTGCCTGCTGTTGCCTAAGCCTGGCACTTGCACAGCTGCAGGACAGAAGCTGATCGGGGCAGCTCTGGACCTCCCTCCATGCCTGCAGCAGCATGCAGTTTCCTCCTTCAAGTGCCTCCTTCCACCTGCAGGAGATGGTTGGGTAGGGAGCAGGGGCTGGAAGAACAAACCTGTGCATCACTATTGTCATCTCCTGCTGAGTACAGATCCTTGAACAGCTGGAGCCTGTGGCTGGAGCAGGGCAGAAGCAGCTCTAGGACTCCCCCTGTGCTCAGAGCAGCTGAAAATAATGGCAGCTATGGCAGAAAGGCTATGAAGTCAGAAATCTGCAGGTTCAGAATTTCTCTGGCTTCCTGAAAAAGTGCACTTACTAACCACTGAGGCTCAAACATGGGAAAGTCCCCCTCAACCTCCTCTGGATTCTAATAGAAGCCCGACACGGGTTTTCAGCTGCCTGCATTTAATGGTTTAGAAGCCAGTATATATCCACATAGCTGTGCGTGCATAGCAGTGTACATGCTTGGTCAGCAAGTAATATATGCTCAGAGTGCGTACAAGCACTTATATACACTTGCCACACTGCCTGGAAAATAGAATTATTATCATTACTTACTCTCATAAGTAGCATATTTGTCACTTACATGGCTAAAAAGCTGCTATTTAGACACACAAGTGGAGCAGTATTCCACACAAAATGATAAAAGAATGTCCGTACGTAAACAAATCCTCCCAAAATTTCCTTCTTCTGAAGATAGGGTTTGTAGCATGATAATATGGCCAACAATTTAGATTGTCAAACCAAACCATGAAGGGCATTTCAAAGGTGAAGATCACTCATGGTGAGTATCTGGCTTGTAGTTCCAGTTCTCATTCCTTGGCTGATCTCTTCTAAATCAGTGTATCCTGGGAAGAAAGCCACTCTCTCAGGCAGAGAGGTGTTTAGGCATTTAAAAATGGCTCTTCTGGCGTAAGTGAGTTATTGAAAAAAATGCACCCAACTGCTGAATAAAGAAGCCTTATTCAGACTAGTTCAGGTGGGTTCTGACTGGTGCAATCTCTCTTGTTCTCAGTCTGCCAACATGCAAGGAAAAATAAGCACTGTCAATCAGATAATATGAAGTATTCTATTATGAACTGAGGTTTTGACCACAGATTCTGGTCCTTTTGTCTTCAGAATTTGCTGTCCCTGGTAATATATCATTCTCCACACTAATTCCTCTCTCAGTTTCCATATCCATCTCAGGGTCATATCCTCAGCTGATGTCTTCATTGAAGTTCCTTTTCATTGAATATATTACAAAACAAAATGTATGTTAGATAACAAAACTGTTGCTAGAATCAAAGGGTACATTCAGGCTTTACATTTAGATCAACCTAACCAGGGAGTCCAGAAGAACAGCCCAAGAGGGGCTGTTGCAAGCAAGGCCTGAGAACTCAAAAGTGTCACTAGCCCAGGAGTGGGGCCAGAGCCCAGAGATGGGCTGAAGACCAGGCAGGGCCACAGCCAGAGACTCCCAGGGCCAGAGGAGCCCAGGAGTCTCACCTGGCCAAAGACCAGGGCCAGGTCTCAGAGAAGGGTCAAAGGCTGGAGGTCACAGATGAAAACCAAGGGGGCAAAGGAGCTCATAGCCCAGGAGGGGCATATACTGGGACTGAGAGCCCATAGCCCAGGAAAGGCACATGTCAGCATGTCATCTGTGAGGCACAGGAGTGCTATTGGGGAGCATGTGATTAGCCCTTAAGGCAATGGACACCTGTAGTCATGAGAGTGAGACCAGGCTTGGGAAGCCCTGGGTCAGCCTCTCTTTCCTTAAAAGTTAATAGCATCAAGGCATGGCAGGAGAGGGAAGGGGAAAGTGCCCAAGGAAACTCACAAGTTGGCAAGGGCTGAGCTGCCACAAGGGGGCACTGAACCATCCCTGGGATGAGCACCTGCTACAGTTAGTCATGTGTTCTCCCAGTCATGATATGTCCTTTGCAATGGCAGTTTGCTGTAAACCTTGTCAGGCTCCTTTCCCTCCAGTTCCCCTTTCTCTTTCAGGAGGGATTGGGTGTGTGAGCGTTGAGCTGCGGTTCAACCCCCAGAACCAGAAAGTCACCAAGCCCTTGAGCTTCTGCTTTACTTTCTGATCCCTGTGGGCCACTTAAACTGCCCTAGCAGTACCATGGCCCTGATGAAGCAACTCCTAGTTTAACTGTACCCATCTCCCATAGGTTCTTCTCTGCCTAGGGGTTTGTGTAACCATTAAGGAAAAAATACAAAAGATAACGGCTATCTCTTCACCCTGATTCCACTCCTTTCCCTGGGTCCCATGTTGCTCTTATCATGGGGGATGGGGAAATGTCTTCTGGAATGGGAAGAAAAGATGCAAAAGAGTAGCCTTTAGCAGCTCAGAAGCAGAGATAATAATGAGCTTTCATCCCTTTTGCCCAGCAAGGCAGAGGGGATGATCTGACACTATGGAAAGAAAATCCTACTGGACTATTAATATAAAGGAAGCTGACAGAAAAACATCATTATCTCAATAACCAAGGCTAGCTAACATATGTAAATTTTACACATCCCCCTAGTAAGCCTCAATGTCCTTGCTCAGCATTTCCTGTATTAGTTGTACTAAGAGTATCTGCTGAGGAGAGTGGTTTTGCTTGTAGCTCATAGGTGCTCTTTAATATTCTTTGCCTCTACATTCTCATTTTACATCAGGTTATCCACAGTATTAAAGCTGTGATGATTGGTTGGTGGATTATTAGCTAAACTTCATTCTAATATCATTTACACATTCTGGAATTACCAAGGTAAATTCTTCACCTACACACTTTACTTCTGCTACAATTTAAAATGTGTCTATGATTTTGTTTCTTTTTTTCTATTAAATCTATTGTACTGCCTAAATATAACTTCCATTATATTATCAGCGTGTATAATGTTTATGTACCCACAATGAACTGTATAGGCTGAGACTTCATTTTTCATAATACTTTTTCAAGCTAAGCACAGAACAGCCCTGTTAACTCAATGTGTGCATGGAGAACACTGGGACAATGTGGCCTGAGCAATGTTATCAGAAGCTTTTCCTGACTGAAAATGGATCAAAGGTACAAACTATTTTAAATGCAATTAAATGAGCTGCACAGAGAATATTCTGACCTGAATAATTGATAAATATTTGTAAGAAAACGCTTTTCTTTCAAAAAGTACTGCAGGCAGCTTCTGTTTACAATATCTGTAGGGTGCTCTTTAAAGTTTTAAAATATAAAGGCTGGTGTCTGATAATAAAGTTCAGATAGTTAGGGCCAGAAAAAAAATTAGTTTCCCAGATCTACTAAATTTGAAGTGAGACATCATAATTATTTCATAGATTTAATAGATTTCATAGACATTAGGGCTGGAAGGGACCTCAAAGATCATCAACTCCAGCCCCCTGCCCCAGGGCAAGAAGTTAACTAGGGTCAAAGGATCCCAGCAAGATAAACATCCAAGCATTTCTTGAATGAGTCCACAGTAGGTGCCTGCACCACTTCCGGAGGGAGTCTGTTCTATGTCTTGGGGGCTCGGACAGTAAAGAAATTTTTTCTTATGTCCAGCCTAAAGCAGTCTTGGAGGAATTTATGACTGCTGGTCCTTGTTCTTCCTTGGGGTACTCTGGTGAACAGATGTTCTCCCAGGTCCTGATGTATAAGCAGCCACCAGGTCTCCCCTGAGCCTGCGCTCTTCCAGGCTGAAGAGTCCCATGGCTCTCAGCCTCTCTTTATAAGGCCTATTGTCCTGTCCTCTGATCATATGTGTGGCTCTCCTCTGGACTCTCTCAAGCTTCTTCACTTCTTTCTTGAATTGTGGAGCCCGGAATTGGATGCAGTACTCCAGCTGTGGCATCACCAAGGCTGACTACAGCGGGAGGATGACATCCTGAAATTTACTTGAGAAGCATCTATGGGTGCAAGCAGAACTTTGTTCCCTTTACCAGCTGCAACATCGCATTGGTGGCTCATGTTCATCTTGTGGTCAATCATGACCCCAAGTCTCTTTCAGCAGTGGTGCTAGCAACCGTAGCACTGCCAAGCCTATAAGTATGCTGCGGGGGTTTTTTACCGACGTGGAGTACCTTACATTAATCAGTATTCAATGTCATCAGGTTTGTATCCTCCCACTTACTAAGTTAATCCAAGTCAGCCTGGATCACTAACCTGTCCTCAGGTGTGGACACTATGCCCCAAAGTTTAGTGTCATGGGCGAACTTAGCCAGTGCGCTTTTGACACCAATGTCCACATTGTTGATAAAGATATTAAAGAGAACTGATACAAGGACAGAGCCTTGGGTGAAGCCACTGGTCATGGAGCACTGTAATGATTCACTGCCATTGACCACTACTCTCTGGGTCCAACCTCAGAGCCAATTTCCCAGCCATTGGACTGGGGTGTAGTCGAGGCCACAGTTGGCCAATTTTTCCATGAGGAGGTCATGGGACACCAGATCAAAGGCTTTTTTAAAGTCAAGATATATAACGTCAATCTCTTCTCCCTTGCCCAGATGATATGTCACATGGTCATAGAAAGAGATGAGATTGGTCAGGCAAGACCTACCCACAACAAACCCCTGCTGGCTGTCCCTCAGAATGTTGCCTTCAGCCAGCTTATCCAGAAGGGTCTCCTTGATAATTTTCTCCAGAATCTTAGTAGGGATTGAGGTAAAGCTGATTGGCCTGTAATTCCCGGGATCTACTTTCTACCCTTTTTTGAAGATGGGTACCACATTGACTTTCTTTCAGTCTTCAGGTACTTCACTAGAGCACCACAAGTTTTTGAATATTTTGCCAATGGTTGGGCTATGACACCTGCCAGGTCTTTGAGTACTCTAGGGTGTAATTTGTCAGGACCAGCTGAATTGAAGGTGTCCAGCCTCTCAAGGTGATCCTTTACTAGTTCAACACCAATGCTGGGTATAAATATACACTTACCATGGCTGTCCCACATCTTGCTAGGCAGGGCAGTCCTATTGGACTGAAGAAAGACCAACACAAAGTACCCATTAAGTAGATCGGCCTTTTCCTGAGTGTCAGTTACCAGCTGTCCCATTTGGTTCATCGGGGTCCAATGTTACTGTGGGAGAGGAGACAAAAGCCCCCCCAGCATGTCCCAGGACCCCTTCTGCTGAGCCCTGGTACTTACCGCAGGGAAGGAGACAAGTGGCAGCTGTGGAAAAATGCTGATACAGGCTTGGCAGTTCCAGAGCTGCCTGAGCCTGCGAATCAGCAAGCCCCAGAGGTGGGACCTCGGAAAAACATAAGCTGCTCAAAGAGCAGCTGGGAAAAGAATCAGCGGGGCAAAGAGAGAGGTATGCCGTGCCAGTTGGGAGATGTGGGCAGCAGAGCCAGGTGGTGGGGGCCCCGAGCGTGGGGAAGGAAGCTTAAGCATCAGCCAGGGAAGCCTGGCTGCAGGAGCAAGGAGTCCAGGCTCTGGGAGCTGAGGATCACTGGAGAGCCACAATGGGGAGAAGCAGTTCTCCATCACAAGTCTGGGCAAAGCCACAGCCACATTGGAGAGCTCAGATACTGCGGTGAGGAGGGGCAACGAGTGACAGCTAAACCCCGGAGGCAGCCTGGTGAAGAGGGAGGAGCAGGCAATGGCTGCATTGGAGCCCTACGACAAAGTGGAAAGTACCACCAGGTGGTGAGACCAGGAGTGATTAGCTCCTAGTCAGCTGGGCCCTGGGAAAATACATGGACAGATGGATGGATTCCCTCTCCTGTCCCAGGGGACAGAGGGGTCCTGGGAGTCAGAATCCCAGGCACCCGTCAGCAGACGTCGAATACCTTTTTAGTTGAGAATTATCCTAAGTTACAGTTACCCCTGGCCAGGGCAAGTTTAGTTGCCCAAAAGTTGATCTTAAGACCAGGGATTGACTCGGGAGAGACTGACGACCAGAAAGACCCAACCCAGGTTGAGGCAGGTAACGTGGATGAGAAGAGATCATCCCAGGGAATACTATAGGTCGCAGTGACTTACCAGGCCATGGACATGATAAGGGTGGGGTAAAGAGGAGGTTTGGAGCCCCACAAAGAAAGACCAGGGTCAAGACCCCTTTGGGACCACTGACAGGGAACTGCCTCCCCATCAATTAATATCAAAGACGTGGCAGGTGAGTAGAGGCAGCACCTGAAACCATTTAGGTGGCCCCAGGGTGCAGTCTCACCCTGACATCGCTAGGGAACAAGGCACTGATAAGAAAGGGATCACAGCCTTACAACACCTACCAGCGATAGTTACTTTTGCTTTTTTTCCAACTCCCCACATATCTGAAAAAGGACTTCTTGTTATCCTTTATATATGAAGCCAGATGGAGCTCGGTTGCAGCCTTGGCTTTCCTGATCTGCTCCCTGAGGCTATGGACCAGTGCTGAGTACTCCTCCTTGGTGGTAATTCCAGCCTTCCATCCTTTATAAGTCTCTCTTTTGAGGTGTAGGTTCCCTGCTGAGCCAATGAGCCAAGGGGGTTGCTGTGTCCTTTTGCTACCATTCCTCTGAGATGGGATGGCCACCCCTTGTCCTGCCAGGATCGCTCCCTTCAGGAGCAACCACTCCTATTGAACTCCTTTTCCTGTCAAGTCATGGTCCCTTAGGGCTTCAACAATGAGCTTCCTGAGCTTGTCAAAGTCAGCTTTCCTGAAGTTGAGGACTTCTGTATTGCTGACTGATTTGCCAGCTTTGTGATGGATAGTAAAGTTGATCAGCTCATGTTCACTCTCACCCAGTTTTCCATCAGTTCTTAGGTCACTGACTAGATCATCCCCATTTGGACAGTACCAGGTCCAGCAATGCTTTACCTTTTGTCGGCCCATAGACTTCTTGAGTCAGGTAGAGCTCATCCATGCATGTGAGAAAGCTTTGTGACCAATTAAAATTGGCCGAGTGCTCTTCCCATTAGATGTCTGGGTAGTTAAAGTCTCCCATGACAACCATGCACTTAGAGCTTGCAGTCTCAGCCAGTTCCCTGGTGAATTCCTGGTCCAGCTCTTGTTTCTGGTTAGGAAGTTTGTAGTAGACTCCCACTATGATGTCCCCTGTGCCATGTTCCCCATGTATTTTAACCCAGAGAAACTCCAGTCATCCTTCCTGGGTGCCAGTGTCAATTTTCAGGGATGTGTAGCTGTCCTTGACACAGAAAGCTACACCCCAACCCCTTTTACTGGTACGATCTCTCCTATACAGAGTATAGCCATCTATACCTGTGGCCCAGTCATAGGTGGAGTCCCACCAGGTCTCCATTATCAGCCTCCACAAGAGAAGGCTGAGGGGGGATCTAGTGGCCTGTTACAAGCTAGTCAGGGGGGATCAGCAGGCACTGGGGAAGTTCCTGTTCCCCCAAGCACTGCCAGGATTGACCAGGAATAATGGTCACAAGCTGGCAGACGGTAGATTTAGGCTAGATATCAGGAGGCGCTACTTCACGGGCAGGGTGGCTAGGATCTGGAACCAACTTCCAAGAGAAGTGGTGCTGGCTCCTACCCTGGGGGTCTTTAAGAGGAGGTTAGATGAACACTTGTCTGGGGTCATTTGACCCCAGTAATCTTTCCTGCCATGGCAGGGGGTCAGACTAGATGATCTACTCAGGTCCCTTCTGACCCTAGAAACTATGAAACTATTCCAAGGCTAGGGTAGGGGTGGGTTCCATGAAGTGCCTTAGCCTGCTGGATTTACAAAGATTGCCCAGTGGGCTTGTAGTGGTGGTAATCCCACCAACCCCCAGTGGGCTTAATTTAAAACCTGGTTGAACAGGTCAGCCAGTGTGGCTGAAAAGAGCCTCCTCCCTAGAGGAGTGAGGTGGAGGCCGTGTCTCCCCAGCAGGCCACTGCCTCTCTCACCAAAGAGTGAACTGTGATCATGGAAGCTGAAGCTTGGTTGACTACCTTGCCCCATCTCTCCCCCCTCAGCCCATGACCCACAACTGGGAGGAGTGAGGAAAAGACCACCTGCACCCCCACCCCCCTTAGCCCCACTCCCAGAGCCCTGTAGTCTCTCATGACCTGGCTGGGATTGTTCCGAGCCATGTCATTCATGCCCACGTGGATAAGGAGCATAGGGTAGTGGTCAGATGGCTGGATAATCTTTGGGATCCTCTCTGCTATGTCCTGGATGCAGGCCCCTGGGAAGTAGCAGACCTCCTGAGCTAGAGGGTCGGGACGGCAGATTGCCCCCTCAGTCCCCCTCAGGAAGGAGTCTTCCACAATGACCACTCTGTGTTTCTTCTTGGGGAGAGTAGGGGTGGGTGATCCTCCCTTGCCTGCAGGACCCAGCATCTCTGCAGGCTCAACTGGGGCTGCAAGGGGTTCATACCTGTTGCAAAGCCCCAGAAGGGAGGGGACCTTAGTGCAGTGGGCCTTGGGGCCCTTGACCACCTTAGTCCAACCCTCTGGCTGGACAGTATGGGAGGTCCCCGAGTCCTCCTTTGTCCTGGAGGGTGACTGTGGTAAATGCTTCGCCTCCAAGGGGTGAAGGGCCTGGCAGTAGGAGTCTATCACCTGCTCGCCATCCCTGATGGCATGCAGTCTCTGGACTGTGGCTTGGAGTTCCTCTATCTGGCACCCCAGAGACTCCAAAGTGGATAAAACCTCTCAAGGAGAGGTGGCCATGCTCCCGGTCCCAGGAGCCTGGCAATGTGCCAGGCAGCCCCACAGCCGAGAGCCAGAGGCTCCATCTGCATGGGGCATGGAACCATGGGCTCCGTCTCAGTGGAAGCCTCTAAAGTGCCAGAGGAGGAGGCTGCAGACTCTGGGGGGACCCTCAGGGTGTGGCATGTGCCCATCCACATTGTGCTGTTGGTGGTCCAGCTACTAATGGGACTACCTTCCCTGGGGCTCACTGGCAGGGCCACGGGCCCTCCCACTCACCCTCCTGTGCAAACTCCCATGCTAACTCATGTGTTGGGCCCAGAAGCGCACCTGTTTGAGCATCCTGTTTGCATGACTCCCTGGGGAGCTGGGCCAAGTAGAAGCCAGGGTGGGGTGAGACCCTCCTCAGCTCCATTCAGCTGCCTCATGGCTGGGCTATGACCCTCTCACCATGGGCCCCACTTACCTTCAACTGTGCTGGGGGTTGGCAGGGTGCTCCATGGATGCTGGGAGTTGCTGGGGGGCTTTGGGGTATGGGGGCGTGACTGGCTGGCACCCATGCATTTCTCACCACTCCTGGAGCCTGACTGAGGCTTTTTTCCCTTTATTTCAATGTGCAAATCATAGATAATGAGGAAGACATGTGTGACTCCACTTTATCATCCAAATACATTTTGCTTTAAAAAAACTTCCATTTGATAGATTTTGCTATAAATGTGCACTTCAATGTAAAGTAGACCATGCAATAAAAACTTATAAAGAGTTTGTATCCCCTTCCAATTAATATTTAAACTTTTCTTTTAATAGCATAGTAAATGACATTCAAACAAGGTTAATGCTATTCTGCTTGTTTGTTTATGAAGCTCCATATGTTGCCTTGGAAACAAACATACTATGTACCTATGGTAACATTTCAAGTGCTGTAAATAGTGATACTGAAAAGCGGAAGTTAATAAGCTTAAGTCATGAATTCTAAGAAAAAAGTGTCAAAATTAAATATTTCCTGTAATTAAATTGCATTATAAGTCACTGGGCAATTTTATGGATCCAGGTTTCAGCCTCAAATGTGTTGAACTATGTAAAGTTTTCAGTTCTTACTTACATGTTTAGTCCTATTGATTTCAGTAGAACTGCTGGTGTGGGTCCTATTTTACAGAAGCAAACCATGTAAGCAGCTTTCTCTTTCATAGGGCTTTCTTTTGATATTATCTATTTTATTAAAATGCCAGCATGCACAGCTAATGCACATGTGCCTAAAAAGGGTACCTAAAAAGGGCACTGTTTTCTTCTACATTGTATCCTTCCCACTTGCATGGTATGGATGCCATTTGGAAAAAGATTCTCATATGTGCATTTTAACTGAGAAAAAGATTCTCATTATATGTGCATTTTAACATCCCCTTCTATAAATCCACTTGGGCACTTCTAAGGCACAAGAAGTCAGAATTCCCTTTTCAACTTTTTCACAAAATGTGTGATTAAATTGTGAAACTTATTGACATGGCAAGATGTTGAGACCAAAAATATAACAAAGTCAAAGGGAGATTGGATATTTTTATGCCTGGCAAAAATATCCAGAGTTATAAATAATGACAGAAACAGCACTGGAAAGGATATCAGACCATGTGCCTCAGGGCTTCAGCCAAGCTTTAGTTATTAGAGATCAAGGAAGGCTAGCCCACATCTGCCTAACACTGTCCTTGGACACATGTGGTTTGGGCAGCTGTTGAAGACAGGATACCAAGCTAGATGGAACTTGGGTTTGATCCAGCATGGCAATTCTTGTATTCCTTTGTTTTCAGATGACTTGGCCTCAGCCCTCTTTATTCTCTTCACTGCCTGTTTCCTACTTTTCATGCCTGCAGAACTGAATTCTGTGATTTTATTGGAAGTAATTTGCAAGGCTAAATAAACTCATCCCCATTAGGTAAAATTTAATACTGGATCTGGTGTTAGCCTCTGGGGACGACCTGGTGGGGGATATGCTAGTACAAGGGAGGCTAGGGGACAGTGATCATGAAATGATCCAGTTTGCTATTCAGAGAAAGGTGGGGAGGGTAACTAGCACAGCGCAAATGCTTGACTTTAGGAAAGCCAGCTTCAATGTGCTCAGGGCAGTAGTCACTTGGAGCCCAGGGTGTAGCTAGTATGGGGGTCCAGGAAAGGTGGTCCTTCCTCAAGAAGGCTATCCTTGGGTCACAGCAGGATGCAATTCCACTGCACAGGAAGGTGGGAAAAGGGTCCAAAAAACCATGGCTGAGCACGGATATCCAGGCTGGCCTGAGGGCAAAGAAAAAAGCGTACTGGTGGTGGAAGCAGGAGGCAGGGACAAAGAAGGAATACACCTCCCTGACTTGAGCTTGTAGGGATTTGGTAAGGGAAGCTAAAGCAGCATTGGAGTTTAGATTAGCTTCTGGGATTAAGGATAACAAAAAGTCCTTTTTCAAGTAGATAGGTAGTAAGAAGAAGTCTCAGGGTAACATTGGACCCCTACGGGGTAGTGCAGGGCAGTTGGTGATGGACGCGCAAGAGAAGGCAGAACTCTTCAACAAGTTCTTTGCCTCCGT
>NW_017729004.1:27657980-27664036 GCF_001723915.1 Gavialis gangeticus | reverse complement strand
ACAAAGCAATAGGCAGAGCCAACCGCACCCTTTCATGCATCAACAGGGGCATCACTAACAGGTCCAGAGAGGTCTTGCTCCCCCTCTATGCGGCGCTGGTCAGGCCATAGCTGGAGTACTGTGTCCAGTTCTGGGTGCCGCGCTTCAAGAGAGATGTGGAGAACCTGGAAAGGGTCCAGAGGAGGGCCACTCGTATGGTTGGGGGCCTCCATGGCCAGCCCTATGAGAAGAGGCTGGGGGACTTGAATCTCTTCAGTCTCCAGAAGAGGAGACTGAGGGGAGATCTTGTGGCTGCCTACAACCTTATCAGGGGCCACCAGCAGGGACTCGGGGAAAATCTGTTCACCAGGGCCCCCCTTGGAGTCACTACGAACAATGGCCACAACCTGAGGGAGGAGGCTTAGGTTAGATATTAGAAAGAACTGCTTCACTGTAAGGGTGGCCAGAGCCTGGAATTGCTTCCCAGAGAGGTGGTGCTCTCACCTTCCCTGGAAATCTTCAAAAGGAGACTGAATAGGCACCTGGCTGGGGTCTTATGACCCCTGCCACCCCCAGTGCTCATTCCTGCCCATGGCAGGAGGGTCGGACTCAATGATCTGTCTAGGTCCCTTCCGACTCATGATTCTATGAAACCCCTGCAAAGGCTTGAGGGCCTGATCCTGATATCAAACCTGTATAAATTAGGAGTTACTCCAATGAAATCAATGGCTCAAACACTTTTCTGTTACAATGGATATTGCTTCAAATATTTCATTCATGTTCACCCCGACAGAGACTTTTGTCTCAATTGGAATTAAACTCATATCTTTGGCAATCCCTTGTAGTTAAGGATGACTGTTTTCCATGATTGTTTTATCTGTGGGTCCAAAAATGGCTGAGGAGGCCAATCTAGGATCAACAGACTCTGTTGCAATTTGGGCATGTGTTTCTGTGTGGGGTGGGTGGCTTCAGATCCTTGATTCAGTCTGCAACATGCTGTTTCTGCCACTCCTGCTTTTCCATCTCCTGTTGTCATCATAAGGTTTCAAAGTACTGATGTCCTTGCAGCAGATTCTTCCTCCATTTGGGACAGTCCTGAATGATAGTCTCCCTCAAGATGTTCTTGAAGCTCTTTTTTTCTGCCCTCCTCTTAAGTATATGCCTTGACTGAGTTGGGAGAATAAAACTTGCTTCAGGAGTCTGGAGTCAGACATCCAGATGCTGTGGCTGGCTCAGAGAAGTTGATTTGGAGTGACCGTAAAAGGCCAAAAAAGTCCTTGTGAGTTTGTGGTCAGTCAACTCTTGGATCTCTTGATTGGTTTAATCAAACTAGTCTTGATGTTTCCTGGTAGAGAATCTAAGTGTCTCTTTGCAGGCACTGATGACAGTGGACTTGAATGCACCCAAAAAGTGGCCAACTTTTTCCCATTGTTTATTGGAATTCATCCATTTTTCATTGAAGCACTGGTAGAAGCAGTCATGCTCGTTGGGTCCTTGAGTCCTTCGACACTGACCTTCCATTGAGGTTGCTTCTGCAGCAGCCATTGTTTGGGAGCCAGTTTGAGTGACATAACTGAGCAGATGAATTGCTGATTGGTCCACCAATCATCAGCTCCTAGTATAACTAAAGTGATGCAGATACCTTTTTATGGTGGAACAGGGTGTTGGTGATCCTAAGTCCACATTCTGTGCATTTGGTCAAGAGGAGGATACCAACTTCCTACTCCTTCCTTGTGGTGGCCCCATTCCAGAGGTTTGAGTCACTTCTGATTCTGGAACTGAAATCACTGAGAAGAATAAGTATGCCTCCCTCTGGAACATCAGAAAGGACTTGGTCAAGGTTGATGTAGACTTCTTCCTTGGTTTCATCAGCGGCATCAAGAATTGGGGCACACGCGCTTATGAGTCATATATTGGCGCTCTGCCAGTTCAAGATAGAGAGTCATGAAGAACTCATTAATTCCCATAGAGAACTCATTGAGTTGATTTATGAGTACATCCTTGATGAAAAACCAAATCCGTGAAGCTAGTATTTTCCTCTCTTCTGAAGAAGGCATAGCCACCTCCATGTTTTTTGAGCTGCTCATCCCCCACTCTCTGGATCTCACTCAGTGCACCAATGTCAATGTTGTCACCTGAGGTCTGGAGCCAAAACTGCAGTGCAGCACTCTGGGTGTTTGCTATTAGAATGATCCAGGAGAGTCCTGATCTCTCGGGTCCTGAAATTGATTGTGTCTTCATTGATTTCAACCACAGTAAAGATTATCCCAATGGACTTAGTTATCCCATCAGGAAGAAGGTAGACAGGCTATGTTTAGGGCAGCTTTTCTAGCCCTCTACCCATGTGGGATGAGCAAAGTGGATCCTGCAGAGAGCTGCTCAGTTGCAGTTACTGTTGTAGAATCACACTCCTGCCTCATCCAAATGTTAGACAACCTTCTTGTCACTGCCACCTTTGCGTCAGTTCATGAGTAGGGGGTTCCAGACCTCACAATCCTACTCCCATTGAGATCTACCTGGTCACCAAAAGGCTGTTCTGCTACCCAGTGCATCCACAGGTGACAGAGAGAGGAATGACCTTCAGGGAAGGTTAGCTGTGAAATGGGCAGGAGAAACTGACGAATAAGCAGTCCCAGACCAAGTAGCAGCAGCACCACCAGGATGTGGTGGGGACAGCAGAGGGCGATGCTTTCCCTCTCAAAAAGCCACATATATCTTTTGATAATGCTATGACACAGTGAGTACAGGTTGCTTCTATAATAAGACTGCCCAACTCCCATCTATTGAAGATGATGTTAGAATCTCAATGGCCATGTAGGCAGAGAAAGCAGAATAAGATTGCCAATTTTCTTGGCCTCCTTGTCATTAGATTTAAGATCCCGTTCTGTCAAGAACCATGTGGAAGATGATTTGCAGCACTTTCTCCACAATAAGAGAAAGCACACACTTCTTCCATGAAAAAGAGCATATTTTAAATTCATATAAATCTGATATGACAGTAGAATCAGACAATAATTGGGTGGGGCACGTATCACCTTAAAATACTTTTGATCATAAGACAATAACTAAGATAACTTTAACCTCAGTTGCATAATCCTCTATCAATTTATGGCACAAACTAAGTGATCTGTAAGAGAAAGAGAGCTGGTGTTTAGCTGAAATAATCTGAAGAAAAACAATTCAGTAGATTTAATGCAATTCTCTGCTCTATTACACAGGTATAAAATTTATTGAATTCAGCAGAGTTTACACTGGCATAACAGATTGCAATAGAATAAACAATCAATTCCATGTGTTAAGATTTCAATAAGATATTTGACTTGGTGTATCACAAAATCTTAACATCCAAATAAGACTGAACAAAATGTATTGTTTGAAACTATTTCCAAAACTACAACTACCACTGCCATGAAGCATCAAGGCAGCATTCATAGAAAAGTTTTAACTTTTCTATTGAAAATTTTAAGTAAAATAAGTAATTTCCAATTTTGCTGAAATGATAAAAGGCCTATTTTCCAACCTACTATAGTTTCAAAATTAACTCAGGTTGATTTAGATATGAGCGTTGCAAATTACTTCCATCTGAAGCATTGTTAACATAGGTAACAATATAGTACATGGCAATTAATGAAATGGATGAAAGAGGAAGCAACATCCAGCAGCTTTCTGTGTTAGGATCCATTTTGCAAAATGTCTTCATAAATGAAGTGGAGCAACATGTTAAATAAGGTTCAGAATGGTATTACATTTCGATATGTTGAAACACTATGAGGAAAATTGAAGGAAGAAATATTTTGACATACCAATATTCACTAGGATGGAGAAATCTGGAGAGCAACAGGGCCAAAAAAGACTTAGGGATGACAGTGGAAATAAATAATAAATGAGTTTAAAAAATATTGTGCCTATTATAAAAGGTTGAGGCTGCTCATAAAGAGATATCATGCTAAGGGGCAAGTTAATAGTCCCTCTTCTACATAGCTCTCAATTTAATGAGCCTTGTGTAACTGAGTTTGATCAAACAAGCATAGCTACACAGCAATGTAGCTACACACTAATTAAAAAGAGTCTAGAGTGAGCTATTTGTTATTTTCATTTACGGACAGCAAAATACTAACACGATTGATGAACTGTTGAGTGCAGAAAAGAATAAGAAAGATGATTGTAGGGTAAGAGACATTGGGTGCATCTTCACATGCAAGAGAACTGTTAAACTTCAGAGCACTTCGAGCTGGAATACACTGCTCCCATGTGCAGCATCTACACATGTGGCCAGCAGCACTTTGATCCAGAGAAAACAATGCCCTGGCTGGCAGCAGGCTTGGGGGGTGGCATTCAGCCCCGGGCTCCAGGTGGTGGCACCGGGCAGTAAAAGGGCTGGATGAAGCAGAAGAGTGCCAAAGTGCAGAACCATGTGGCTAGGCAGCAGGCAGGCAGGAATCTGGCTCCCTGCTGCTGGGCTGACCAGACACAATTTATGCCTGTGGTCACTGTCTACATGTGCTTTTTATCCCATAGTTTCAAAGTTTCATAGATGTTACGGTTGGAAGGGACCTATTACATCATTGAGTCCGACCCTCTGCCCTGGGCAGGAATGAGTGCTGGGGTCAGATGCCCCCAGCCAGGTGTCTGTCCAATCTCCTTTTAAATACGTCCAAGGAAGGGGACAGCACCACTGCCCTTGGAAACATAATCCATATTTTGGCAACCCTCACTGTTAAGAATTTTTTCCTGATGTCCAATCTGAATTTGTTCTCTTCCAGTTTGTGGCCATTATTTCTTTTTACCCCAACAGGTGCCCTGGTAAACATTGTATCTCCTATTTCTTGCTGCCCCCCCCCACTAAGTTTGTAGGCGGCTACAAGATCAACCCTCAGCCTCCTCTTGCAGAGACTGAAGAGGCACTTAACTTTGCTGTAAGATACCACTGTCAGGGACAGAGCTATCTTATGGTGGAGTAATTAATTAATTTACTGTGCCCTAATGTTGGCATATGTGTAGACAATGATGCTTTACTGCAGAGTTAATTAGTCTACTCCGCAGTACACTCCATGTGTAGAAGTACAAACTGGGCATGTTTACTCATGCAGTTGATCCAGGCTCAGTTTACTCATAAGTAAACTTCTGCAGATTAAGTACTCTGCCAGGCAGAGCAGGCAGAACTGCCAGGCAGGCAGCTACACATTCAGGGACTAGGCAGCAGATTTGCTGCTCTTAGCACCAAACCTCCTGCAGCCCTGAAATGGGCCCCTGCCATTACTGGGGGCAGCTCCAGGGTGCAGCTGCAGCCGTCAGCAGCCAGGAGCACTCTTCAAAAGTGAGCCTCGCTCTCTGCTCCCTGTCCAGCCACTTCCCAACCTGAGAGCAGAGTGCATGGTGTAAAGGCAGAATTCAACTGGGATGACGAGCTGCCCATGCCCCCTGCCCTCCCCGCAGGGGGCCTTTCTGGGAAGGTGCCCTGGGTCCAGCCCCCCAGCACACCAGCACTGCACCCCAAGTGCACCCCTGCTGCACATGTCAGGTGGTGTGCAAGGAGCTGTTTGTGCTGACTGATGGGTGCCCAACCCACTCTGCTGCTGCTGCTGAACAAGGTGTCCTGGGATCCTGGTATGGGACCCTGAGCTATGAAAGTGCAGGGGCAAGCCTGGCATGCCCTGCAACTTCCACCACCACCTGGGAGGCCACCTGTGGCTGTTCTATATATCTCTATCCCCTGCAGCTGAGGAGGCCATTGCCGCTGGCATTGATGCATTCTTCAGCATGTGAGAGGCCCATGCCTGGCTAGCTGGGGGCGGGAGGGGGCACAGGCTGCTCAGTACAGTGCTACACTGTTTCCTGCCTCCCTGTATGCTGGTGGGGGAGGGGACCCAGGGCCAGGGGAGTACAGGCAGGCTGCAGGGGGTGGGGGGGGCAGCAGCAGGTGCCAAGTGAAGGGGCTGGGGGCTGGGCCTGGGTGGGGAGGGCCCTTCCCCCATTCCAGGCCTTACCACATGGCCAGAGGTGGCATGGCCAGTGGCTCTACTCAGTCCCAGCTGTCAGACATGGCATGTTGCTTTGGGCAGTATCCTCAGACACTG
>NW_017729004.1:27614200-27652980 GCF_001723915.1 Gavialis gangeticus | reverse complement strand
AGTCAGGGGGGGGCAGCAGCAGGTGCCAAGTGAAGGGGCTGGGGGCTGGGCCTGGGTGGGGAGGGCCCTTCCCCCATTCCAGGCCTTACCACATGGCCAGAGGTGGCATGGCCAGTGGCTCTACTCAGTCCCAGCTGTCAGACATGGCATGTTGCTTTGGGCAGTATCCTCAGACACTGGGAAGTGGCCTGCAGGCACCCAACTGGTGACTTCCCCTGGGGAGGAGCTAGCACTGTTGGCAGCCAGCAGCATCATGGCTGGCCTCATCTTGTAGCTGCCCCTAAGGCTGCAGGGCTGGTGAAGCGAGCAGTAGCCCAGGCTCCCAGAGCTCCTGGTGGAGACTGCAGCTGCAAACAGTGGCGGATCATGGGTCAGTAGCAGATCATGGGCCTGGGGATCAATGCTTATATTTATGCCCCCACCCCCCACTGGAGACAATCCAAGCAGGGTGCAGTGCCCTGCCTCCTGCCCCATGTCACTTCTGCGGGAGAATTAACAGTGCAGCACACCAGCCATGGAGGGGAGGGGAGAGGGCCATAATTTCTGGCCAGAATGGCCAAAGAAAGCCACAAAATCATGGGAGAGTGGGTGGGCCACACACAAAATGTTGGAGGCGTCCTGGTGTCTCTGGCCAGGGCCCCACCCCAGACCGGTGCCCAGCAGCCATGACTCACTCCTGCCCTACCTCACCCCTCCTCCCACCCCTTTTTATGCCACTGGCTGCAGAGCTCAGTGAGATGGGCTGCTGGATACCTGAGGGGCCCTCCTCCAGTGATATATTGCCAGGGGTGCCAGACCAGGATGGGGCTCAGGCAAGCCACCAATGCTGTTATAGCACAGCTTTGGCCTAGGTCCTGGGGCAAAAGGATGTCTGTCAGTTGCTGTATAAAGGGTATGGACTTGTGGGCACTGCTGGACTGACAATTGTGGCCAATCACAGTGACCCACTATGGCCACAAGGCCTTTTCTTTTGTGCAGCACTGCTGCGCTGACTGGTTGTGCCTGCATTCCTGCATCTGGTCTGACAGTGGCTCATAGATGTGGGAGTTGTAGTGGCTGCTCTGCTCAAACTGGCGCTACACCTCTGCCTCACCTCACGGCACCATGAGGTCACCAATCTCCTCCTTGGACCAGCTGAGGCCTCAGGTGGTAGGTACAGGCCTGGACACAGGTGTGGGCATGGACCTGGGCAAAGAGGAAGCCATCAGAGATCTCATGCTAGCTCTCTGGGTCTCTACGTGGCTGTCTGTGTGCTGTCAGACATTGACAGCTGCCTGCAGCACCCAGTGCAGAGGCACAGCATGGGACTGGCAGCTGTGTGGCAAAGGCAGTGCCCTGCAGCACCCGCAGGCTCTGGGCAGGTTTCTGGGGGTGCACTCCAGGCATGTGGAGCTGGCTCTAGAGCTGCCTGTAGCTGGGCCTTGGGGCTGACAGTCCTGGGAGGAGGCTGCAGCATCCTGCAACAACCTCTAGGCCTGGACAGTGTGGTCCTGGTAGCCATGCAGCAGTCCGGTGCTAGGCAGTGGTGCTGGGGTTCAGGCAGGTTTGCACAGCTAGGCTGCAGCCTGACTAGAGGAACACAGGGGCCTAAAGTTCCCTCGGGTTCCCTGCTGGTGTGCCCCAGAGCTCAAAATGCCTCCAGTCTTTTAAAGCCTGAGCATAGCTGGTGGAAGGCCCGGGCTAATGGGGCTTAGCACTCCCAAATGTGGGGCAGTGGTGGCAGCACAGGCTCTGGGCCCGGGCTCTGGGCAGCTGCAGCAAGACAGAAGGGGTATGCACAGACACAGACACGCAGCTGCAGCCTGCTGCAGGCAGCCAGGAATGCAGCCTGGCTGCACATGGAGCAGCACCCAGAAAGTCTGTGAAGGGGAAGGAGTATGGGGGAAGGAGGGGAGTTAGGGGGCGCAGATTGAGGCCCCCAGAGTGAGGGAGGGAGTGGGCCAGAGGCAGGTGCAGGAACTTGGGTGAATGGGGTCCTGGGGCAGATTATGGGATGGTCAGAGCTGTAGGCAGCTCATCAATCTGGGATGTGGGGAGGCTCCCGCCACTGTACACACCCCAGGGAAGGCATGGGGGGCACATGCCCGCCAGATTTGTGTGTGGGGTGGAGTGGAAGCAGGCTACTGCTGCATGCTGGGCTCTGCACCCTACTGCCATTGCCTTGGGAGCTGCGCTGTGCCATGTACCTCCCACTGCTGGGCAGGCATGGGATTTGCAGGTAGCAAATTTAATCGTGATTCAGGGTTTTTACTGAGCAGTAAGTGCACACACATGTAGACACGCGTGCTAACTGTGCAGTAAACTAGGCTACTATGCAGTTAGTTGTCTCGTGTAGATGCACCCACTGACTATTAAACAAAGGCAAACAGAGGCCCATACATGCATATCCCACAAAGTGGTAGAGTAAGGTTGACATGTTTTCAGAATCTAAAAATATCTGATAGCTGTTAACACCAAGGAAGGAAAGGGATTATTAACAGAGGGCCAAATACTCATCTGGATATATCCAGATTTACATCAGCTAAGCATCTGGAATGATATATGCATTACAGCTGCTTGCACGATTCTTTTTGAATAACTTATCCAACCAAATCATTCACAAAGCAGTTCCACTTCTTTAGTCCATAAAAATTTGCTGAATAGTTTGGATGAGTAATATTCAGCTGGTAGTTTGTCTGCAAACTGATCACTCCAACTAGTCATTACTTACTATTCATTATTTTCAGCTGTTCTCCTACATTGTATGGATGAAAAACAGTGAAACTTTGTCAGAATTTTTTTTTCATCAAAAACGTATCAAATTTTTAAAACTGGTTTTATAGCCCTGTTCAACTAAAAGAGAAGAATTTCTTCAAGACATTTTTGACCACCTCTGCATAGTATCCTCTCTGCTGTGTGATAGGATGGTTAAATCCTGTGTAACTACAAATTAATAAATACTGAATAAGTAGCATTGTTCTCAGGGGGAATATCATTGGCTCAGATACTGCAAATAGATCTGTTTAGCTAAAACTGTACTCCCATGAAAACGCAGTGAGGTTGGCGGGATCATGCCTGGATCAGATTGCAGAACCAAAAGTACTTGTTTCAAGGAGAATATAAATATGCAAGAATTTTTGCGGGGCTCACTAACTTGCTTGCATGAATGCCTGTGAAAACAAAGTGTTATCTTTGTCACTTGGTATTAGGAAGAATACATGGGGATACTGGTTTGTTGCAACTTTATACTTAAAGGAATGATACTTCTTGGCCCGGAATCTATCCTCTCCCAGATAGATTTAGAACTTACCTAGGACCAAACTTAAATGGATACTTCCAAAAGAAAATACAGCTCCTAGTGTACAGCACTAGAGGCTTTCAGGCTTATAGTCCTCAAATACTACTGACAGTCAAGGTTCAATAGTTAGTACTGCTGCCATATTATACACAGCTAGCCCAGTTCAATTGCTTGCCAGATCAAAATTTAACAAGTAAAGAGAATTCTTTCATATGACTTGTACTCATTTGGACACTGTGTTGTCCCTATTTGTTTATTGGAAATGTTTGGTTATTCTTTGCCAAATTAACTTATTCATTTGATGGTGTTGTCATGATGGTACAGGAGAAATGCCACCCACATTTTTTCTTGGTCACTCAGTATGTCAGAAGCTTGGACTAAATGTGTACTATGCTAAATTGGAGAGCCTTTAGTAATAGAGTAGCTAGAAATCTCTATGCTGCTTTCATGCCACAGGAGAATATAATACCATGTACTAGATCCAGTTAGTATTTTTCTCTAGATCATGTTCTTCAAGAACTGGGTACAAACTGTACTTGTTTATGTTTAAACTATAGCTTTCTCCATAACATAAATGCACATGTATAGTATTTTGCACCAGTGAGTTTTAGATGGTAAATTTTCCAGACAGAGGCTGTAGAGCCTGATTCTCTGCTGCTTCACACCTCATGCTATCATTCCTCCTATAAAAAAGGGGATCTGAAATGCTACCTGTAGTGTGAATGAGTAGACAGTTCTGATTTTGGTTGTATACCCATATTGAGGAAACAAGTAATACCAGAAAGTGCAGGGCACTTGGAAAATGGGGCTGCCTGCCATACAGTCCTTGTTTACATTCACTATCATATCCTAACTTCATAGTTCTACTGGCCTATATTGCCAACTTGAGTAATTAGAATGGTAGTTACTTCCAGCTGGATTTAGCAGGATAGTGCATTTACCCTAAAGGCCTTTTATAATTACTTATAACAACATAAGCCAATATAACCACAGCACTTGTTGATCTTAATGTACAGCTACATTTAAAGCCCTTCTTCTTCCATGGAAAGATGACGTTAAGAATGAGATTTAAATTGCAAGAAATGAGGTCACTCAGCTCATTCAGTATAGTGCTCCTAACAATCAACATTTCTCTTGAGGTCATGGGAATATGTCATCTGCTGAGTATAAGCTGTCTGGCTTACTTCACTTTGTCGCCAGCTTTATCCAAGGGAAAATGCAAGAATCCTAACCAGCCTCAGGGGACAACAGTAACAAATACGTGCTTATGCAAAAAAATGCATATTGTAAGACTGAATGTTTTATGAAATGTCAATGTAAGAGCAAGGAACAAAATCCAGAAGAAGAACGTAGGCACCTGAAATAGGCTTTAGTCAAACTAGGCACCTAAGTCCAACACTGAGAGCCGAAAAGGTCTCAAGGACTCAGCAGCTGCATAACTCTGGAGAGTCCTGACTTCCTTCAGAGTCTCCCTTTATGGCTGGAAAATTCCCTCTGTGCCTGCAGTTCTGTCTTGAGCACATACCCAGGACAGCCCCAGCTGAGCAGCTGGGTCCTTAACTTCCGCCTAAGCTCACCACCAACCAATGCTTCCTTCATCACAAGGCCTAACCAGTAGGGGTGCTCCAAGTATGCCTAACACACTCCAAAAGGAAGCAAAACTCATGATAGAAGTGATATCTTTTATTAAACCACCTATTTTTTTTTTAAATCCTTTAATTGCAAGCTTTTGAGCACAAAAACTAGATTTTGCAAAGCATCCAGTTGATCTAATAACAGATATCACCTCTACCATGAATTCTGATCCCTTTTGCCTCTAGACCAATGTGGCGCCAACTTGGATACCTAACACACTCCAACAAATTTGGGACCATCACAAAATGCACTCACAGCAGCTTTCTTTTTAAAATGCAGCCACTGGAGGAAGGTGCACTGCTACACCCTGTGTAAGAACCCAGTGGTTACAGCATTTGCACAGGAAGTAGGAGACCCAGATTCAATGCACCAGTTTACCTGAAGTGATTCTAACTCAGAGGTACAGGGAGCTCCTGCAGCATCCTGGGCAGCGGTCTGACCATTGGAGAGCCGAGGCATGGAGAAGGGAGTCTTACCTGCCCCAGCTCTCCCCACACTGGCAGCAGCAGCTGCTGCTGTAGCAGCCTGGGCACAGGCTGCTATAGCAGAGCAGCAATGTTCCTAATCCAGAAGTCTGCTATGCAGTTACAGCTCTGCATGGCCCAGCCATGGGCTGCCCTACACCCAGTAATGTGTGGGGGTGGGAAGAAGAATGGCACCTGGGATTTTCACCACAGAAGGTGTAGCGAAAATAGATACTTTTCTCTATGTTTCTTTGTTCCTTGTTTTAGTATTAACCCCTGCATTCTGTAAGTTTCCACCCACATGGTACAGGATAGCCCACTACGTCTGTCTTATAGGCTGCTCAGGTTTTGGTTTGAAATGACCAATCAAAATGTAACACTTCAACTGAAAAAAATGCTAGCTCAATAAAAGCCACGTGCGCTCTTTGTTTAGGGTCAACACTGATCTGAGCAACAAGCTCCTCTGTCGGCCTGCTTGCAAGCAATAAAATAGAGTTGGACCCAGCCTGAAAGTGTGACTCTCTTCTAGAGGTGAATTGGACTAGCCTCCAGGGGATAAAATCAGCAATTTATGCAACAAAGGTAAAGCTCTGCTACCTCTTTCGGTGTGCAGTGAGCCTGCCTGTCAGCTGCAGAAGCCCTACAGTGGCACAGGATCCCCAGGGGCTGCCCTTGATGCCCCTGTTTTCACTTAATAGCATATTTAGGGAGGGTGGGGAGCTGAATTGTACCTCTCATGGCAAAAATTCTGGGAGACACACACATGCCATTCTGCTCTCCCTCTCCTCCCCCTGAGACATTATGGGGTGAAGGGCTGCTTAGCTTTTTTGGCTAGGTAGTGTGGGGTTGGCACCTGCATATCAAAGACTCCTGGGGTCAAGTCTGACTCCTCTTCTAATTTGACACCTGGGGCAGGTGCCCTGTTTGCCCCTTCCTCAACCCTTTCTGACATCTGGCTTGGGGTTTATTGCAGGTTGGAGATGGGGGTTAGATCAGTTATGCTGCTATTCTACCCCACATCTCCAACCTGCCATAACCCAAGTCAGATGTCAGAAAGGGTTTGCTTTTACAGGTATAACTATAATGGCAAACCCTCCTACCGGTAACTAAAGGTAGCTAAAAAAATTGGCAAAAGAGTTCACTTGCTGGTAAAATCAATATTCGTCATCCCAGGTAAATGAACTATACTGGATAAATAAATTGTTGCTGGTATAACTGCATTCACACTAGTGTATTTGCTGGCCCAGCTATGACAAGGGTGTAACTTTATGTACTGTTAACCTGTGTCACTAACACTTTTAAGTGGAAATAAGGCCTTGTATTTTTAAACATGGCAGCAGTCCCACCGCTGGTACAAACACTGAGTACGGGAGTATTCCCAAAGCCACACATCCAAAAATAATAAGGCGTTTTCCAAATAACACACTTTTGGTTTCTTTATGTTTGTCTTCTGGTGCTGGAAGCTTTGGAATTCTTGATTTCTACCTTTACTCTGCAATTACCTGTCCTAGAAACTTGTGTGTTTATTTGTTTTTTAAAATGAAAGACAAAGGTGTTGCTTAATCAGGTGACTTCTGGTCTTGAGTTTTAATAAGCATACCAAATAATGAAAGATAACCAATAAACTTGTTATAGGTAGCAACACTGATATTTATATCAGCTGAGGATCTGGATGTATAAATTATGTGCTAGTGACTATAGTACACTTTCAACAGTATCAAGCCAGTTTCTCTGGTCTGCTCTAGATCCTTTGCTTTTTCCTTGTATCCCTATCAATTTTGCCTAATTAGTTCGCTTCCTGTGGGCAATGCTGCATAAGTAAATTTTAAGAGGATTCAAAAGAGGCAACAGACCGTGTGATTAGTTTTGAGAAGAACATTCAAAGAACAGAGGGGCAACATGAAAGGAGGCACAGAAGCATTTGTGAAACGTACACTGGAAACGATGGACCATTTGTCCTCAAAGAAATTTTCTGTAATAAAGGTCAATTATGCAGAAATTACCATCAATGCCTATGAACTGTTACTATTTTCATGATGATAGGAAAGAAATTCAAGATTTAGCCTGGCATTTGGGAAAAGTGAGGTTAATTTCCTACTCCTGACTTCTGTGCCTCAGCTTCTCACCTGTAAAGCCGGGTATAAAATGGGGATAATAGGATCACCATGTTTTCAAAAATGTAATTGCCCTGCTGAAACTGTGGCAGTTTGAATTAAATAAATACACATTAATTGGCTTGAGGGTAAGACAGAAAATGAATGTATCACAGAGCGGTTATAGTACTTGTGTGGGTTGTAACAAGCCATGGATCAGATCTGTTCCCCAATGAATGTTTCATTATTGCAGTGGTGGAGTTCTTTCTCTCCTCCTGAAATAATCAGCGGCCTAGTGCTTGGGAACTCAACTGGGATATGAAGAATCTTGATTTAAGTTCCTGGTGAAAAGTAGAAGAGATCTGAATCCAGGAGATTATCAGCCCATGGGTTGTGCCAGAGGGAGGAGTAAAACCCTCTCTCATTTTGATCATGGGAGAAGCCGTTTGATAAATTCTTCTGTTGAAGTGGCACATGTCCCAAAACAGTTTTAGTTTCAAAACATCAGCATTTTCCCACTACAAAAAATCCCATGTTTAAACATTTCTGGCCAACTCTTGTTCTTCATTCAGACGTGAAAGAGTAAAACTTTACCCACTAGGCAGGCCATGGCAAATGTTATTCTAGCTTTGGAGCTCTTTGCTATGGTGTGGGTTCACGCTTAAATTGGGATTCTGGAATAACATGGGAAGCCAGATGCACTCATCTGCTGTCTTACGAAGGTTGGGATTTCTTTTCCTCTCTGGGAACAGAGAGAAAAAAGCACCCACTCCTGGAAACACCCTGTACTTTTTCTGAGCAGTGTGAGGAAAAGTTGTAATATGTTGTAATACATTCAACAAGTGAATGAGGAAAAAAAGAAAACAAACAACACCTCCCCTCCCTGAAAAAAATGGCAGACACTGAAACCACGCAAGAAAACATAAAAACACCCTTGAAACCAGTCAGGATTTTTGTACACCACAGAATAAGCACTGACTCCAGCAACTTTGACATTTCCCTGTTTCAGGCGTGTTTCCATTGTAGTTTTATGCCCAAATCATTATGCATTATTTCTGATGATTTGATTTACATCTTAAAAGGAAATGAAAACCTCTGCTGCTGTTATAGGGAGTACAAAAATACTGAGAAAATAAGAGGCAGTGGTGAGGAAGCAGTTGGTACATTAAAGCCCCACCCCCACCTTTTTTTTTTTTTTATAAGAGTTGTGCAGAACTGTGTCAGAAAATGAATGCTGTACCTAGTTGCCATGCCTACAGATATGAAATTAGAAAGAACTAGGTCCTCAACTTATGTAAATCAGTCATCATTCAATTTTCACCAATGGAGAATTGGGCCCGTCATTTCCAAACCAAACCCTGCATGGGTTCTGTGTGGGGGCAGCGCAAGGCAATAGCAGAGCAGCCTCTCCCATGTACATGAGATGGCTCAAGGCTGACTCCCCTGACAGAGAAATCAGTATCGGGAGAAGAGAGAAGGCAGACCCATAGGCCCTTCTGATACCCAGTGGAGAACAAGCTGTGCCATCTGAACATGGAACAAACAGTCCCCAAAGGACCGTGCATGGCATGAAGTTTCTTTCTGTGCTCACCTATCGTCATGAGCAACATAGCCACAAACCATTCTTTCAGCTAGGCTTTGTGCCAGTTCAGTAAAAGCTCCTTTCAACTTATCCAGTTCATACTTGGCCTGTCCGTGGGACTTGATCCAAGGACCTTGAGTACTGAAACAAAACCTGAACCTCTTCCTCAATGGACTGACTGATGTCACAAAACAAGTGAACTAGACTCGTTGATCTCTGGTTTGCATTAGCCACTCATAAGGACAAAATCCTCAGTCTCCTCATATGAGTTACATCTGTAGGAGCTGGGAGCTCAGCAGGAAGTTTCCAGTTAATTACCACTAGCTTATTATACTCCACCCTGAACATAAGACAGACAGAAGTGGGTCACGAGCAGAAAGTCAAACCTGAGGTAAGCAAGTGTGGAAGGACAGATCCCCAGGAGCAGCCGAGCTGGGGAAAAGGGGGTCCTTAACAAACAAGGCAAGGTGGAAGCTGTGGCAATGGTGGCTTTGGGTTCATGTTGTGCTCTTACATAATCATCGTTTCTGGGATGTGGCCAGAGAGGGGCAACCTGCTGATTGCAAACCTGTTGCTGTTTCCTCAGTAGTGAAACCCACCAGCTCACAGAGCCCTCCCATCATGTACAGATCTGTACTGACACACATGGAGTTACTGTGTACTTTGCTGAATACCTGGAACTGCAGTTTATGATATTATCTGCACATTTCAAAGGAGACTGACTTAGAAGCATCTAATTGGCCAGAAAATATCTTTTCATCCTGTTATTATTCTTGCTGATATTTTAAATGCCTTTTGCTTTTGCTTTCCTTAAATGACAAGCATGATACTGTTTTGCTCATGGTGACTTCATAGGTAGAAAGTGCAGTGATTCACCAGCTTGGATTTTCCCATCTAATCCCATTTACTGAGCTGTCCAAAGCTGGGGGGTGGGGGCGAGGAAGGAAGAGAAACACCTCAGATGCTGCTTTCTTTTTTGAGCTTTTAGAGTCAGAGGTCAGTGCAAACATATGCTGTCACAGGACTGTGATACAGAGTGCCACAGTGAAGCATAGCATGCCCACTCCCAGCATGCTACATCTCAGCAAGTATCTCATATAGCTCAGTCCTAGGTGCACCTTAAAATGCTTGGAGTCCCAGCTATGCTTATCGGTACTACACTAAGATAGCAATGTGAGGTCCATTTCAGAAAGAGCTACAGAATTTAGCACATGTGGAGCAGCTGTGCTGCACTTCACTGCAGTGACGATTATCACAAACATTTGATGATAGACCTGCCTGCTGACTCCACTGCTAAAGCTCAAATAAAGGGAATGGCCACATCTGAATGCTGTTTTTAGCTATTCAAATTTATATTTTTCAATATAACCCTCTTGAAAGAGAGGTCAAGAAAATACAAACTGAGGGAGATGTTTCACATGGAGCATTTCTACAGATCCAGTTACTAGAATAAAGATTCACTTTGCTACTGGGTTAAATTCCAGGCTCCATATACAAACTAAAAAGCTCTGGATGATTTTTGTCCCAGCTCCCTCTGGCTGCCTTCCTTCTGGGCCACACTATGATGACTAAGCCCAGCAGGAGCACTGTGGCCATGAGTGTCAAAGGAGAAAACTGTAAGTACCCTGGAAATAGTACTCTCGTATCTCTGAAATTAGTTCTTGCTAGATAGGGAAATCCATGTAAGATGCATAACTTTTTCTAGGCCTTTCACTAGCTGAAGGTATTGTTCTTCATTTTGGCACCTAGATTGGGGTATCCCTTTTCAGATGTTAGCTTGCTTAGCATCTGCCAAGATCCATCAGGGAAAAAGCACTCCTGAAGTGAAACAGGTCTAATCTGTGCCCAGATATTCCAATTCTTACTTAGAAATGTGTGATTTAAAGAGGAACATCAAGTCCATATCTACTGTGCTAATCTCTTTCTAAACACAGCAGCTACTGATGACCAAAGCCAATTGCTTGAAGATATGAAGATGTTCTGATCACAATATACACATGTGAAATGGGTAAGGCTACATAAGAAGACTATGGCTTCAGATTAATTACTTGGATTAAAATGTTCAAATCTGGAACCAATCACTGGGAATTATGGGAAGTTTTGGTTGGTCCACTTTCTTTCTGAGCCACTGTACATACCATGGCTGATGTAGTCCAACTGAGATACCCAACATATAAGCAGGAATGAGACCATGAGCCATCTGATCTAAAACTGCCATGAGGCGCAACAGTAGTAGTTTGGGAAGGGGGGAGGGGAAAACAACCTAGCCTCGAACCCTTATTCTTTCAGTAGAAAACAGGACTTTTTTTTCCCATTTGACTAACAGTTGAATTTTATCTGGAACTCCAATGGCTCATGCAAAAAATCACTTAAAAACCTAATTTTCTATTGAAAAATAGTTTAAATGGGGAAAAAAATAACTATCCTATGTTGTGGACGCTCAGCATCTCAAAATCATCTTAGGCTCAGGCTATTTTATTTGGGGTCCCTCTTGGCCAAGGCGGAATCATGCACCCCCGCCACCTTTTTTAAGCACAGGAATGCTGATACACAAGACAGGATGCTGCTGGAGCACGGCAATTGCCATGCTCCAGCAGGCTCGATTAATCGAGTCTGCTCCAACACGCTGGAATTCAAGCGTGTTGGAGCAGCTTCCGTACTTGTCTGTAGATGCCTCCTGATCCCACCGACTCTACTTACTGCTTTCAAACATGAGTCAAGGACTCACTTTGTGTTTACTTTCGTCAGTCAACCCTGTTGGCCCTAATATGTCTATGCGTCAGATTATCCATCTGTAAAATGAACCTCATGTTACTTGTTTGCCTCAGTTGCATGGGCTGACTTCAAGCTTAATTAACTTGTGCCTGTAAATCTCTTTGGGACCTACAGCTGATGGACACATTTCATTGGAAGGTATTATTATCCACATGAGCCAGATGCAGCTTTTGTTTCTACCAGTGGTGCCCAACATGTCCGGCTCTGCAGACCAGATGAGTGGCACAGAACTGGTCTGCAGGCCAGATCTGGTGCGTGCAGCCATGTGTCATCTGGCCTGTGGGGCTGAAATTTGGTGGCAGGAGTGTTAATTGCTGCAGTTGCTGGAGCCATGATAGCTGCCTCCCACCACCAAATTTCCAGCTCCACGGGCCAGATGATGTGACTCTGCACTCCGGATTCATCCCACGGCACTCCCCATGGCTATGGAAATCTGACAGCAAGACAAATGGCAGCAAAATTAATTGACATGGCTACAGGAGCTGTGGCAATTAACACCGCCACCACTTACCATGCTGCCAAATTTCCAGACATGCAGGGAGCCCCCCCCACCCAATCACATGGCACAGTTCCACAGGTCATATCCAGTCCATGGGCCATATCTTGGACACCCCTGATTTACACCGATATAAACTGGGGGTAACTGCCCTGCAAGCAAAGGAGTTGCACCAATGCAAAGAGAATCAGACTGTTTGGATATCATTAACCAAACAAAGACCTGGCATAGGCATTACTAATAGATTTTCAAAGGATGCCTTTCCATTCTACCCCTGGATAAAGCTGCAGTGGGTTGTAAATTGTAACTCCAGCAGACAGCAGCTCTGGGGCTCTTACAAGCCAAGCATGCATTTTGCTGCTGTTTGCTGGTAGTGTTCACTGAAATTCTTGACAACTGCCTAGGGTGCTGACTCATCATTCAGGGTTGCTAAAGCTTTCCTACCAGAAATTAGACACAGCAAGGCCAGTCACATATTCAGCAAAAGACAATAGGTTCTAGTAACTACTCACTGGGGTGAGAGGAGAGGGAATAATTTTAACACACATTAAATCCATGCAAACAGCAACAATGGAACAAACGCAGAAGTAACAGAGGCTAGAACACTACTGACATTCATAAAGAAGAAAGGCTGCTGCAGATTTTCACTGTCAGAGGTCTGGCAGTGATTACACCGAATAGCATGAGTTGTTGACAATTGAAGATGAGCAGCTTAGGCAGAAGGAGAAATCCTTTGGACTTACAGTAAGTCCTGTGACACTGTATCACTTGACTTAATTAGCTCAAATGACTGGGCTATAATTGAGCAAACTATAACATGAGTTGTGACTCACACTGTGACTCAAACTGCCCATGTCAGCGTGGTAAATTAATTCATATTCGGTTAAGTGAAAGTTAATAGCCAACAGCAATTCTTGGCATTTAACATTGCAAAGGAGATAGTGGAAAAGGAAAGGAATTTGTACAAACTGTTGATCTGTCCAGTAATTTCAAAACCAAAAGTGAACGAAAGTTAAAAACAAGGGATCAAAGCTAAGAAATATGTTGGGTCAACAAAAATAACTGAAGCCTCAGTTATTTTTGGCATAACATCTGGTAGCTATATATGAAAGTTGATGATTAACTTACTAGTTATGCATGTGTGTGATGCAAGAGGCATGGTGAGTGGCTGGTTCACTTGCATATTTAGTTATCCAGCCCTGTCCATTGCATCCAGACAAAATCCCCAACATAAAAGGCTTATCACACAACTTAGTCAACACAGCCATCCTGGATTTTATTTATTTTAAGCTGCAAGCCCTGGAGTGACAATCTACTGCAAAGCTCTAGTATACTTTGCTTTAATGCTTACTTGAGATAGGGCTGAAATTATGTTTGGCCCCACAGTCAGATCTGATTTCTGGTTTTCTGATTCACTGTTCCACTTGGGCTGAAAAAAGAGAGAGGCCAAAGTAACAGATGGGATCCAGGTCTGGCATGTGGGGGGAGGCTGGCTGTATTCAAGCAGAAACATGAAGCTAAAGGAAATGTTTGGGGAAAACAAGAAAAAGAGGGAGCACTCAAAGCAAACTGCAGAGATGCTGGGGAAAGCTAGACAGTGAATGTGTAAAACTGAGTCACAAGCATAAATTTGGTGGCTGACGAGATGCAATAGAGAAAAGTGAGGGAAAGTATTAGATAAACATTTGGACTGAGGAATCACAGAGGAAAACTGGGTTAAAGGAGCACTGGAGATCAATGCAGGACACAGTTCTGTAGCTAACCTTGTAAAAGCCTTTTCTGCACAAACTAAATGGGTGCAAAGTCTGAATATTGATCTTCAGCATGATTGTAAAAGGGTTAAGGAAATTGAAATTCAGATGCAAGATGTGTTAACCACTTTTAAAGGATGTTGCCTTCCTTCACATTACTTAGTAATCACATTTTCAAACACTCTCCAATGCAAGATATCATGAATCATGTTTCTTGTGGCAAATCTGTGGTAAGAAACGATGCCAGAGGTATTTTATAATAGAAACAGCTTCTTAGAAAGTGATTTTTTCCCCCGCTTTAATTTAAAGAATGGTTAAACTTTGGAGGTTGAAGAATATAACGTCCATTATTTGAAGGAGTTTTGTTACTGTTTGGAAAATGCAAACCTTTCACTGAACCAAATATTAATGAGTATGGCCACACTCCGACTGCTGGCCAGGCTCCTCGCTGCAGAAGTGCCATGGCTGCAGCTCCCCAAGGCCCCCTGGACCCTAGGTAAGGCTGCTGGGGCCAGCATAGTTGCCTCTCCTACTTTACCCGAGGTAACCTGCCACATGCCAGAGCGTGCGTCGCAAGGGCATTCCCTAGGGACAAGTAGCAGCGGCACAAGGTGTGCCACTGCTACTTGTCCCTGGAGAAACAAATGTTCACACTCCTGTGGACACAGCCCGCAGGGTTAAAAACATTCTGACCTGTTATGGTCTTTCTGAGCTCCTTGCAACAGAAAAATTGCTCTATTGTTTTTTGGTCATCAAAAATAAGTGAGAGCTAAGAGTTGGCATCTTCCAAGGGGTGCCTGGAGTCTAAAAAGGTTGAGAGTCATTGCTCTAGGTGATGATCTGGCCCAGAATATTCCTCTACACAAAACATCCCACACCAAAGATAGTAAAAATATCTTGTTAATATTATTTTATGATAAGTCATTTAAGACTGTGAGTGACAGAGCCACACAGTCCCAACTCAGCCTCCCTCTCGTCTTTCCACTAAAGAAGTCCTTCAGAGAGATAAAAACACCTTACTCTTGCTTAAACTTGTTTGTCTTTTGCAATATCTGCCAACTACCAACCATCAATCCCCAGTGAGTGCATCTACACAGATCACAGAGAACGGCCCTGAGAAGCAGGTGAACAGAAACCTTGTTTTGGAACTCCAAGGGGCAAACAGCACGTGACCAGTTCTGTTAGGTCATAGCTGAATTACTCGTAGGATACTCCTTTCTATATCATCTCTGTGATGGCAGAAATTAGTGGCTGCCAAAAGTTCTGATATAAGTATACTACCCTAGATCACTGCCTTAAGCATGTCATGGTTTAAATGTAGGCCTCGTTTCCTTAACCAAAGGACTAGTCACTAGCCTATCATTTTCTTTCCTTCAGTACTTTTCCTCATCCATATTACAGAAATGTCATTGAACATAATGATTTTTTGGCAAATTCTTCTGTGTTTTTTGCACTTACTTTCAAAGGTGGGCACTGCAGCACGATGAGGGGAGGAGGGTATACAGGACACCACAACTTGGGCACTAGCCCCGGGTGCTGATTTAGCAGAGGCACAATAATAGCAGCCACTGCTACTGTTATCTCCGCCATCGTGCCACCACTGCCAGCCGGTTATTGCCGCTTCCCTGTGCACCACTGCCCCCCAGGGTGCAGAACTGCCCAGGTATGACTGCGTGGGTATGTGGGAAGACGTAGCTAAAATCTTTCTGAGGCAGTATGATTAAGTGGGTAAAAATATATATATTTTATTATTCAATGAGTTTGACTCTATCCTGGGCTAAGCTTTTGCGTTGGATTCCCGCCCTTCCAGTCTTGAGGTTGAAGTGATCTGGGTGATCTGATGGATTTTAGGAAGGATACAATGTTCTCTTTTAAACTGAAGTTGACTTTAGTTGTCATGTGGGACCATACGGCAGAATCCTCTGTTATTACATGTGCCCAAATGACAGCTTTCCATGTACATAACAGGCATTTGCACACTGTCTGGAATCCTATTCCATGTGCAGTATGGATGTGTAAGTGTCCATAAGGCTACTGCCCATGCTCACTAAGCTGTGCTCTGGCCAGGGAGGCATGTAGCTCTTAAGATTCAATTTTTTACTCAAATAAGTAATATTAAGAGGTAAGGTTTTATGTAGCTTAACTCATGTCATGCACCACGCACCTGAGTATAAGTGCCCACATTGTGGCTTAGTAAAAAACAGGAGGCAAAAGCTTCCACATTTTACCTGGAAGTTAGTGTGTATGCCCAGGAAGATGGAGACCCAGGTTCTAGGCTGCTTCTCACCCAGAGGGGACTTAAGCCAGTCCTTTTCCAAAGCCCCATCATAGTTACAAAACTGCTAATTCAAGCACCCTCTGGGACTTCTGCTTCCTAGATCAGTGCTCTTGGCTCTTAAGCTAATATACATGATGAATCTCCTCCAGTACTGATCAACTGCTGGTCATGGGTTTTGCCAAGTAGAATCTCATGACAGTCATGCGCCTTATGTTCAGACAGAGCTGTATACCTGCTCAGCCCAGCCAAGATACAGCGCTTGCTCAGTTGCCACGTTGATTACGATCCCAGCTGTGTAAGGGCCAAAATGGTAGTGCTATGGCTGTAAGAGAAGTGCAGTTGCTTCTTTCTGCAGGATATTATGTTTGAATAAGAGCTGTCCAGTGGCAGAAAATTCACGTGATCCCTGTCTGCCCTTTTCCTCAGTTCTCTTGAGTTTTCCTTTTCTCTTGGCACATAAAAAAGGAGAAAGTGTTGCTAAAAGGCTGACATTTAAAACAGACCATGGAAATTAGACTATATTTCATAAACACACTAAAGACATGTTGCCTCGAGTTTGTGTCACAAATTCTAACCTGTTTACGAAAGCTGTTTTAAGGACATTTTATTGGTGTGTTTGGGTTTCAAACAGGTTTGAAACTTCAGCTTTAGACAGAAATGCTTGCACTATTATAATCTTAACCAGGGATCCGGGTTTTCTATTTTCCATGGAAAAATGGAAAAAACCCACTTTTTCCCTTTCAACAGAGAAAAAAAGCAGATTTTTTTCATTTTAATGGAGATACCTATGGATTTTCCACTTTTGGTGTGAGTGACTGCCAGGGCTGGAGGGAGGGGGGTGTGATTGGGGGCTGTGAGAAGAGCCAGCGGGGTGGGGGGGAAGGGCAGGGGTGTGTGGGTGAGGGCTGAGAGAGGAGGGAGATGTCTGCAGAAAGGAGCACATGGAGAGCCAGCCCAGTTTGATAATGCATTGACTGGGAGCTGTGTGCAATAGGGCCAGGTGGGAAGCTTCACATGGAGGAATGGAGGCACACACAGTTGGGTCTGATGGGCTTCGTGCCTTCATGGGCAGCTTCACACAGGAGTGCTGGAAGCCCCATGTGGAGGCACAAAGCCCTCCCGATTCAATGGTGCACGGCTCTCCCCCACAGTGTCACGATCCACACGTGCTGGCACAGAGTCAGCCCAGTTTGGTGTGAAGGCGCACGCCAGTGGGCTAGGCCAGCTCTGTGCCTGCATGTGCAGGCCCTGAGATTTTACTAGAGGCACGCATTGCCAGGGGCTCTACCTGTCATGGCCATGAGCACCTCAAGGGCCCAACGGCTGCCACTGCTGAGCCGCCAGCAGTGCAGGCTGTATACCACAAACTATACACCCGTCCACAAACCCCACACACCCCTTCATAACACCGCCCACAAACCATACCCACCCACAAACTGTACATACTGCCATACCCAGCACAAACCCCCAACCCCTTCACAACCCCCCCACAAACTGCACACCCACCTACAAACCCCCCACACCCCCACACCTTCATAAATCCCCCCACATACACACCCCAACCATACAAAGTACCTGTATTTATTTTTAAAGAAGGTTCAAAGTGTTTAATTTTTAAAAATATAAAAAACAAAAAGTAATTAATTTTGCATAATTTTGAATTTTTCTGCACGATTCTCTGGGGTGTACAGAGTGGTCTCAGCAGGAGCTCTGATTTTCCATGATGAAAAACCCAAAATCAAATGCCAAAATATATGGGTATTTAGAATTTATTTTATTACAGTGATTGAGGCACTGGTAGGCTTCCAAATTGCTTTAAAATTGTAAATATATCAATAAAACATTGTGTTCAACTGACAGCTGTAGATAAATACAGAGGCCTTTCTTTTTCATCATGGATTTTGGGTTTTTAATCAGAGAATTTGGGATTTTTTATGAGAGAATTTGGGATTTTTTTAAACAGAAAAAAACCAGAAGCCCTTGATTATGACTATTTCTTGCAGTTGAGATGCTATGGGGACCTTGGACTCATGCCTCCCAGGAGAGAGGGACCAAAACCATACTGCTTGGCCTGAACTCTTACTGCTTGGATGCCATGATTCTAGCACAGTTTCCTCATTTGCTAAGGATTTTGTTCCTGTTCTACACAGGATCTTATACTGCTCTTATCACCATGATATATGAGTGTTTTCCATGCAATGCACTTAGTAGAGATCAGATGCATTTCCTGCCTGCTGGTATTATTGCACTGAGGACTACCTTGAGAACTGAGGACAAATCTGCTGCTGGTGTACATCAACTGATTTCAATGGAGCCCCATTAACTTATACCAACTAAGGATCTGGCCTTTTGTTTACAGCATAGTGTGGCTAGACATTTTTTCCTGGGATATGGCTGGAGGGGGGGTGGGGGACAAGGAAAGGAGAGAAAAACCAGCAACCAAAAACAGCAACTACAACAATAAAAACTCCTCCTGTCCACTTTGGTCAGTAAAAGTATGCTGGAATGCTGCTAGCACACCACATTTAACATAGCTGTGGCAGGCATGTTTTGAATTCTAGCAGAACCTAAATCAGGAAAGAGGCAGGAGAAACTCGGTGCAAATGTGGGCAGGGCAATATTAGTGACTGGCCTTAGTGTCACTTTCTCTTTGTTATTAAAAGCAACATCAGTTCTTGGGAAGGGTAGACATCAGAGAAATGGAACTGGGTGATGCTTTTAACTCATGCTCAGCATTTCTCTAAATCTAGCTCATTGTGACTGAGAAACGTGCCATTCTGAGAGCAAGAGAGAACAGATTTAAGTGCTTTACTGATTAGGGGTAGTGCAGGCAGTGATGATGCGACCTTTTCCACACTCCTCTGCTGACAGGCTTCAGTTATAACCTGCAGTTACTGACTTTATTAGTGAAGGGTCAGTTGATTTCCTTGCCCCTTGTGTCCTTAATCTCCCCAATTAGCCTTCAACAAAAGTGTCAAATGACTGAAGCACTTTGCATTGTCTACTAGGGGCCTTTAGACCAGCATCCCATTTCACAGAGACCACCATCATCCATTGCATGGTAATAGCTTTTAATGAGTGGACATGCATTGTCATAAGGGCCTTGTCAAACCTTATGCTGTAAACCAAACATGTGTTAATTGGCTTGGTGCTGTTTGGCATAGTGGAGCAGTCACATAGTAAGGCAAAAAAACCTGCTCTTCTACCCCTTCCCTGCACAGCACGGTGACTTGCCCCTAGAGGCTTGGTATGCAGGGGCAGGACCAGGAGCTAGAGAAAAGACGCTCCCTGCTCCGTTAGGGCAGAGCAAGTGCTACAGCCGCAGTTCCTGGAAGCCATGGTGCCGCCCACTACCACTGTGACTGGCTCTGCTCCTCCTGCCACCACTGTGATTGTTCTTGGTGGGAACAGAACCAGAGTCAGCCAGGTCTGAGCAATGCAGTTCCCTCTCTGCTGGGACCCAGCTGGCTCTGCTCCTGGCAGGGAGTGGAGCTGGGTCTAAGCAACATGGTTCCCTCCCCCCATTTGAACCCAGTTGGCTCTGCTCCCAGTGGGGAGGGGAGCCAGATGCAAGAGGTGGTGGTGACATGGTTCCCTTCCTGGTTCAGACCCAGCTGGCTCTGCTCCCACCAGAAGCAGGGTTGGTTAGAGCATGTGGCAGAGGGAAGCACAGAGGACCCATTGCCTCCTGGGATGCGGTAGAACTTCAAGTTGAGCAGAAAAGCTGAAGAGAGATGCCACAAATTAATAAAACAGGAGCAAAGTGATGATCCTGCCCTGAAGTGGGGTAACATTAAGTTGAATAAGTAGTGCTGCAAGCCACTTAAAGGGTGTTAACATGTGGTCAGTCCAGGGGTTAAGAGCTCCAGGAGCTACAGGCCAGGGCAGGCAGAGCCATCCCAGCCCTGGGGCTGGAGAAGCTCCAAGCTCCTGTGGCCCTGGGGCTAGCCCTGGTGGCGGGGCTGACCAGGAGCAAATTCACTCCCAGTTGGCGTCTACATGTGTGCTACTATGTAGTTACTATGAAGCGGTTAATTTGCTTTCTGTATTTGCAAATTAACCATGCAGTAGACTGACTGTGCAGTAAGTGCCTGCATGTGTAGAAAGTGACTGTACTGCAAAGTCAATTAGTCAGCTGTGAGCTAAGGCATCTCGAGCAAATGCATCCAATGTAAGTAAGTTAGATCAGACTTGGGGCTGATCTAACTTAAGCCAAGGTGCCAGCCTTGCTTGAAGGAGAATCATAGGTGATTTAAAATAGCAAATGTTATGTCAGTCATAGGCTTTCACTTTCTCTGAGTATTCCTCTGTGACAGAGGAGAATTTGCCCCCATATATTTTTAAGCAAAGAAATTATAATATTAAAATCAATTTAATTAGATACAAAAATATTTATAACTTGACAAAATGTGCTATGATATGATTGTTTTATCTCTGTCAGTGTGGAAACAAACATACAGGTTGGCCTTGTTACTGCTTATCACATCAACTACAGGTTCTTTTGTCAAAGCTTTTAAATAGCCTTTTGGTTTGGAAAAGTGCCTAGATGGTCATAGGATTGTATGACTCACTGGGCTACAAAAACTAGCTAAACACAAAGTTTAAAAGAATAAAAGCAGATCACTAAGACATTTGTTTTACACACGTGTGCGTGCACACACACACACACACACACACACACACGAGTTACATAATTTAGGCACAGACATTATTTTAGTAGCGAGCAAAGATCAGCCAAATAGCTGGAATACCTGAAATGTTTGAGAAGTAAGTTCAAGGTCATTTCTTGAATGCAAACATGTTGCACATAGTAATTATCATGAGTTTGTTATATTTACTGGTACAAAGTATTCACAAAGTCTGCAGCAAAAAACTTATGACTTGTTATTGAGCAAAGTTTAAACATCACGTAATATGCTGTGAATTCGGATTTTTTTGTGTCAGGCCTTCAGAGTTCATAAGGCAAAAAAAAATGTGATTATGAAAGAAAACTTAAAAGGTTTACAAAACACAAAGAGAAGTGAAAACCTGACAAAAAATCCCCTAAAGACTAAATATAGGGTTTTAGATCCAGTTATATAGGCAGCAGATAAGAACTACAGGAATGAATCCAAATATTTTTATATGTTTTAAAGCCTGAAACTTCCCAAACTCTCCCTTTTAATTTCCAAGATGATACATTTTGATATTTTGTCAGAATGAAATTACATCACTCAAACTGAGATCAGCATTTACAGAAGGTCTTTTTGATTAATGCTCAGGTCCTTATACCTAAGGCAGTTTCAGTATTAATCAGTCTCTTGTCACTAAGGACTAAAGTCTGCTAACAGAAACCCTGAGCTGCTTGATGAGTCAGTGCAATGGGCACTATTTGTTAACAGTATTTTAATTCAACCATTTACATTCATTAAATTCAATTCAAAATTGCTTTAACAAAAGATTCCATTGGCCAATGATTTTTGTTGTTGTCACTGGTTTCACCTCCCTCTCTGATCCCAAAGTTGCAGAGCACTGACAGTATTATATCAGGGTGTTTTTAAGCCTTCCTCAAGGGCACTGAGTATTGGCTACAGCCAAAGCTAGGAGATTTGACTGGGGTGTGTCAATGCTCCTGCTGCAACCAAAGCCAGAGGCTTCTGGCAAAAGGGTCTCGCCCCTCCTATCAGGGTCAGACCTATCACCATATCTGGGGTCAGGAAGGAATTTTACCCCATGGTCAGATTGGTATGGACTGTGGGGCTAGAGACAGACATTACACATAAACCGATTTAAGTGATCAGAAACTGGTTTAAACCTGTTACAGAACAGATGTTCAGTGCACATAAGCCAGCTTCAAAATGGTTTGAATGTAGTGTCAGACTTAACTGATTTGAGTCAAACTGGTTTATGCAATGTCTGTCCCAGACTCAGGGGTTTTTGCCTTCCTCTGTAGCGGGGGACGTGGCCCTCTACCTGGGATTTCTTGAGCATATATTGACAACATTTCATTGAAGCAGGATGTTGGCTGCTGTGGTTCCCCTGGGTCTGTGTTGTGTCAGGGCTAATGGTAATCTTATGTAGAGTTTAGATTATGGATTTTATGAGATAGTTTAGATAGGGATGATCGTGCATTAGGCAGGGGGTTGAACTAGATGACCTTTGGAGGTCCCTTCCAGCCCTATTTCTCTATGCGTCAATGGTGGGGGGCACGTGTTAGTGAAGAAATCCAGTACTCTATTCATTGGGTTACTGAGTGAAATCCCACTTTTGCTACTGCACTAACCTTCTCTGGGCCCCTGTTGAAGTAAGAGCTGTAAAAAACTACTGTAGGCAAGCATTGTACTTTCAAGGAACAACAGTCACAAGCCAGTGAAGCAAGGACTGAGTCATCTGTACTGCTGTCTTACAGTTATCAGATGCAAGTAGTTTTATATTACACAAATGTATCTACTTATGATGTTATACATTTTTGGCTTCAACAAAAGTACCAGGGTCTATTTTTAAAAATGTCCATATGCAAATACTCACAAGGCTAGAGCCTGATATCAATGGCACCAGTTTAATTCTAGAGTAACACATTCAGTCATTGGCCCTGTATTGCTATTCCCTGGATTTTGTTTATGAGTCTTGCAAGAGCTGGTATTTCTTTTCTCTTGAAGTCTCACCTTCCAGAGTCACATGAAAAGACGTGACCATCTAAGTTTTTGTTTTTTTAAAACTAAGGTTCTTGTTCTCATTGTATGGGATGAAGCTTCAAAATATTAATGGCTGGAATGAGAAAGAAAATGAAAAGACCCCTAAATGTATTATTTTCTTAAGGTACTATGAATTTGGGTGTTCTGACTCATGATTTTTGAATGCTGGGGGCTGGCAATACCTTAGGTCCAGAGTGTAACCTTTCACTGAGCAACAGCTCTCATATTTCTTGTGGGACTCATGCTGTGTCATGATTCTAGAATGTAATAATATTTGCTACATCCTGGGTTTTTAATTTCTTGAGGAAAATGTGACTGGGAGTTGGGGTTGGGGAGCTGTGTTCTTTACAGGCCTTTCATTAACATGTCTCTATATAATGTGTGCTTTCTTTGGCAATGATCCTACTTTTGAGTCTGGAAGAAAATTGAAAGACAATGTAGATGGAAGGCAATGGATTCACGAGCATGTGTTCAAGTTTTGAATAGGCAGTTTCAGCTCTGTGAGATATAGAATGATAAAAAAAGATCTAGGATGCATTTCCTTTCAAACTATTAACTATTAATAATTAAATATAGTAGCCAATACCATTCTCTTAGAAAGTCATTTCTCTCTCCAGTACCTTATGGATCAAGGACCACATCAATACTTATCTTAGAGGAGATGGATAGGTAGCTTTATTCATTTTGCAAATCCAGGGACGTGATGCTTTAGCACATTGGTACCAACTGTCTCTGACACTGAAAATTAGTGAAGAAAAAAGTGCTGAAAATGTCAGGCATAGAAAGACTTCATTTTTCTGTTGTTTGAAATGTCATCAGTTATCTGCAATCAATGTAAGGAGACAACTTCCCATACCATAATGATTAACAATATGTTTATAGACACAGATAGCAGTAATCATAGGGTTAGACAAATGTCTCTTTGTGAATTCTTTGAGTGTTAGAAGTATTTAGTTCTGCAGTTCTCTCTGCCTAAGTGTGCTAAGAGACAGACTAGGACATTCATAATATTTCTGTAATTCATGAACAAACACACATAATATATGGAGCCTATCTGGCCTTAACTTCATGTAAACATATCCAGTGACCAGATGCTTAAAACATTTTTTTTTAATTGGCCCTACCAAGGAAGAAGCAAGAACTATTTTTTTCACTGCTTACATATCTAAACAGATGTGTATTAAAGGAAAAACACTCATTGACTTAGCGTTAGTTTTAAAATGTTAAAAACTTTCCATTGTTTGGAATTTCCTGTTTAAAATCCTGAAACTTAAACTTCTTCCGTGACTGAGTTTGTCCTTTCCCAGAGAGTAATCATTGTCCAAATGTTTTAAACGGAGCTGAGTTGAATGTGACTGTTTTGTTTATTCCCTGTGTGGGCATAAGGACTGTGGATGTCAGCAGCACAGTGGGAATAATACTCAATATCTTTGGTTGCATTAGGAAGGCCTGATTGTTTTGAAGGGCTCCCCAAAATCACAATTTCAATACCCGTTAATGACATAATGTCTTTTAGCTACTTATATGATGAGGTGAGGTACAGAGTAATTAAGATCCAGGGCCACAACAGGAGTTTGGGTGCCTGCATACCCTTGAAGATCTTGGGGAAACAACTGGCCCATCACCACACAGGATGTCTGTGGCAAAGGGAAATGAGTGTCCTAACCAGCGAGTCATCCTTCCTCAGTCAGATAACAGTGGGTTTTAACTAATTACATTTTTCTGGTATCTTAGGCTCAGTACAGACATTCAGGGGCTCAGAGGAAGGTTGGATTGGGTTCAAAATGACCACCTAATCTAACTTAGCTCTCCTCCGGTGAAGAACTCACACAGAGATCCGGTCTCAGTGATCAGAAATCAAAATCTAAACCCGTAATAGTACAGAAGTGCCATACACACAGACTGGTCTAAAAATGGCTGAACCTAGGCTAAGACCTGGATCCAGGCAGTATCAGACTTACCTGGTCTAGATTAGACTGGTGCATGGAAATTCTGTAGTTACGTACGTAGCCTTCGGGTTGGGGAAAGCCCAGCCACAGGCACCAGCCCCAGGGTCATGCTTTTTCTATCCCTGCCCCTGAGCTATTTTTAGCTCCCCACCCCAAGTCCCTCACCGCTCCAGGTACTGCCAATTTTATCAGCATTTGCTACTGCCAGGAGCTGAGCAAGTAGGTCCCGGGGAAAGAGGTGGGAGGGATGGGCATGTGGGAGCTAAAAATAGCTCCTGGTCTCATTCCCAAGGCCATCTGCCAACCCCATGAGCCCTCTTGATCCCACCAAACCCCCCTGAACCACCCCCCCCAATCACTGTCATGGACCCCTGATCCCCTCTCCTTCAGCCTGTTTGTTCCCTTAACACCCCCCTCCATTAGGTCCCCACATCCCAACTTACCTTAGATTGCGTTGCCCTTTGTAATGCAATCTAACCTCTCCCTAACATCCCCAAATGTCTGTACTTTCCAACGCTTATCTCCATTAGATTACAGCAATGGTTAGTGTGAGGAGCTATATAATATTTATATACTTATACCATCTGTACACCAATAAAGTATTCAGCTTTAAACTACAGGAAAACAAAATATATTTATACAACTTAGAAATGAATACTGACCAAAATTTTTCAACTGGAACATTTTTTAAGGAAGAAAAAACATCTTTTTCACTAAATATTGAGAAATGCTCTCTGTGTGGAAAAATATTCATCTTCAATGTTTCAGTGCAAAAACAAAACTAGCAACAATTCTGATTTCAATTTTTGCCTGAAAACCTGAAAACTTTCATAAAAGATAGAGTAAGAAAAAAAGATTGTGCTTCTATCCAACCAGGTCTCTGCACACAGAATTCTCTTATCTTTTATGAAAGAAGTTATGGAATATATAAAGCTGAGTCTGGGTACTTATGTTTTCAGGAGCAGCTGAAATTCCAGTCAGCCCACCTGTTCGGGAGTCACCCTGAAGTCTACTGGTGCCCAAAAGCACTCAGATAATGATCCACTCCAAATTACTATATTTTCCCCCCATGCTGGTACATGATGAGCAGTACAATGCATAAATTAGGTTAGGTTGCAGACCTTAAATTATTCAACCTGGTAAATTCTATATATGAAATTATCCAGCAGCTCCCCAAATTAAGACATATGTTTTAATCCTTTGCACTTCCATCCAGCCATCTCTAAGTGCTTAACAAATATTCCCAGTTCTACCACTTATCTGTTGGGTGACCTTGAGCAAGTCACTTCATTTCTCTGTACCTCTGCTGCATGAGAAGATGTGTCTGTGTAAGCAGATTGTTCAGGACAGAGACCAGTCTTTAATTCCATAGAGAAATGGGCTCTAGGTGCTCCTAAAATATAAATAAACAACAGTAACAATGGAGTAATCATAACTGAAGTTAATAATAAATCAGGCGCAGAGATATGGTTTTAATTCAGTAGTTCCTGCCTCCAGCCCTTTGCTTATATTCACTATCTTTGAACTATTTCTTCCAATAATAGTTAATTTAATTAGAACGTATGCAACTATTGAGACATAAGAGTACACTGTAAAACAATATAAAAATAAATTAATCTTTAACACAACAGGTAGCATTTTCAATCCATATATTCACATTGCTGACAGGTGGACCCAAGCAAATGAACTAAGAAAAATGTATCTTGAGGCTTGTATCTACGGAGATGGTGATAGAGGCTTGTATCTATGGAAATCCTCAACATAATAACATTTTGGAAAGTAACCTTTCAAATGAGGGTTTCAGTTTCAGGATTTTCTGTAGGTATGAACAAACGTTGCATGACGTGAGCTTGGTTAGTCACATTCTTAACACAGCAGAATGAATCAACAACTCTAATACAGGGATTTTCCCTGCCCAATTAAACTGAAGTATTAAAGAAGAATTATAGGGAGTAAAGAAAGGCAAAGATGAAAAGACAGCACTGCATTTCTCATTATCTCAATACGCACAAACTACCCTGGTAATGGTTTGTAGTAGTTTGAAAGGAAAGCTGGGAGCTATATTTTTGTCTCATTTTTACTGACATAAATTTTCAGTAACTGCATCTAAGTTATTGTAAAACTGATTAAAGTGAGAAGTCATTTCAGAAACAACAAATGCTTTTTCATATGAGTAGCCCATTCTTAGGTGAACAGTTCTGAAACAATCAGTAGTCAGTGTGAGAACAGATTTAAGTTGATGGGGCTGTTTTCATGATTACATACTCATATGAGGAAGGATGAAGTAGAAAGCTCCTAATCTCTTGGTCAAGAGGAACATTCTCAAAGCAAACGCCACCACTTCTGACTTCCTTCTGAAATTGGTCTATCCAGTTGTGAAATTGGGCATTGTCTGTGAAATCAGGCAATGTCCATGAGATCCATGGCCCCTCCCCGCAACTCCCCGCCCTAGGGTGACACTCTGAATAAAATGCTGGCTTCACAGTAGGAGCCAGCAGTCCTCATGGCTGCTGCAGCCTGGTGAAACAGCCCATCGGGGGGTTAGGGCAGGGGCATAAAGGGGACCAGCCCCCACCCCTTACAGCTGACTGGTGGGAGTGTTGTCTGTCATGTGGCCCTCCCCCTCTCCATCAGTCAGCATGGAGGAGTAGGGCCACACAATGGACATGTCTCTTGGTCAACCAGTAGCAAGGAGCAGGGCCACCAGGACCCCTTGGCCAGTGGCCTAGGCCATGCTGCACACATCCGGTCTCACCACCCACAGGCACATGGTGGGGCATGGGCTGTATGGCAGCTGGACTTGGCTTCCCAGCAGTCCCCATAGCAGCATCTCACTGCCCAGCTGCCACTGCTAATCCAGAGTGGACTGTGGCTTTGCCCTGGGTCCCATCCCTGTGCTGTCACCACCTTGCAATCCCAGCTGCACCCACCTGTTCCACTCCCAGGTGGTGCTCCCTGCCTACCTACAGCCTCATTCCATCCACCCGGCTGAGTACATCCTGCCTTCAGGGGTCCCAGCCCAGTCTTTGTGAAGACCCCACCTGCCTGCCCACTCAATCCAGTGCACTCAGCAGTGGGTGCAGAATGTATGCCCTGGGGCTGGATAGGACCAATTCCTTTCCCCTCTCTGTACCCTGTGCCAGGTCACACCCTCCTCCCCACCACACTGGGTCATCACTCCCACTCTGGCCCACAGCAGCTCACTGAAACTGCTTAAGTGGCCCTCCAGCCCAAATAATCAACCTACACCAGCAGCCCAAATAATCGCCCTCCCCTGAGGTAATCCCAGCTTTGTGCTGCCACCTCATCCTTTCCACTCTCCCTCAGCTCCCTTCCCTGAGAGCTTTAAACTTCCTCTGGACCATACACTCATCCCCATCAGCTGGCCCATTGCACCTAGGCAGGTAGGCAATCCCCTTCTACCTGCCTGCAGCTGGATGGCAGCCCGAGCCATGTACCCTGCTACATCCTCAAATTACATTTTAGATTGCATATGAAGGCATATTTTTCCCTTAGATCTCTCCTTCTGTTTCTCTGCAATTCTTGATCTATATGGAAAAAAATAAATTAAGTAAATATGTATCTCAGTTCCAGTAAAACCCCACTGTTATCTTTGGCTCTATGATATATCTTAATCATAGAATCATCCTTGAATATTAAATATTTGTACATGAAAACCCTGGGGAATGTTAAAATTTCTTTATTCTCTTTAACTAGGCATGCTATTAATTAATGCACTGCAAAACGATTAAAAGCATTTTTCAAATACTGAACAATACAGAAAAAGACAAGTTAATTGATTGATCGGTGTATGAGCAGGGTCCTAATGGATTAGCATTTGCATATTAACACAGATCCAATCTCTCTTTCTTAATGAACTGCTTGCCACATTTTGTCTTCCTTTTAGCAGCACTGAGCATGACAAGGTATAATAAATAAGTTCTTTGGATTGCTCTCTCTCCAGGGAACAAAAAACAAACCTTAAAAATAGCCTTCACAAAATATGACCAAATGCATACCATGTACACCATGTACATCAGTACATGCAGATATTCAGATGTATTTAATTTTTAGTGAAGGGTGGCATTCTGAATACCCTGAAGAATTAATTCTACAAACTGCATCATGGTAATATAAAGGGTATCTTCACCTTCCCCATGCTGAGCTAGCATTTGCCTCAACCCAATTCTATTGGATAGGTGGGAAAGGGAGTTTACTGTGCAAGCTCATTCCATTTCTACGGGGTCTGGCCTTTTTACTGTGACTGCTATCAGGAATAAGCAGTTTCTTACAGTTACCCACAAGGAATAGATTTAAATCTCTAGCTCATTCTGGACAGGCCATCAGATAGTAGTTTTCTGTCGCTGCAGGGCAATAGAAACCCTTCTTGGGTCAAAGTGTATATGTGGATCAGTATCCTGGAGACCATAATTACTAATGTGACCATAGAATCCTATAACAGGTGGAAAGTAGGTCATAGTACTAGGGAAGAGTATACAAGTATCACCTGGGTATGCAGGGAGACAATCTGAGATGCAGCTGGCAAGGAACAATGAAAGGCAATAAAAAGGGATTCTACAAGTACATCAGAAGTAAAAGGAAGGCCAGAGAAACCGTAAGTCCCTTATGAAATACTGAAGGGAATCTACTCCTGGCTGATGCAGAGAAGGCTGAAGAGTTTTTTTACTTCAGTTTTCACAGAAGGGGCAGCTACCAAATAAGTGATGAGTGTAGTTGGCAGTAAAGCTAGAGAAGGACATAAACAGCCTAGAGTAATGGCAACACAGGTTAAGAACTACTTAGAGAAACTAGGTGCTTTCAAGCTGGCAGGGCTAGATCGGATGCAGCTTAGGGTACTGAAGGATTTGGCTGAGGTAATTTTGGAGCCGTTGGCTATCCTCTTTGAGAACTCATGGTGGTCAGATGAGATCCCGAATGAGTGGAAAAAGGCAAGTATACTACCCATCTATAAGAAAAGGAAGGAGGAGGATCTGGGTAACTACAGACTTGTCAGCCTCCATACTGGAAACATCATGGAATAAGTCCTTAAGGAATCTATTGCGAAGCACCTAAAGGAGAACGAGGTGATCAGGAACGGCCAGAAGGGATTCACCAAGAGTGAGTCACGCATAAGCAACATGATTTCCTTCTATTATAAAGAGACAGGCTCTCTGGATGGCAGGGGGAAGCAGTAGATGTAATATACCTTGACTTTAGCAAGGCTGTTGACAGTCTCCCACAACATTCTTATTAACAATGTAAGAAAAGACAGGCTAAAATGATAATACTACGAAGTAGAAGCATTACTGGTTGGCTCTTCAGACTCAGTGAGTAGTCATCAATGGCTCAATTTCTAGTTGGAAGGAGGTATCAGATAGGGCTCCCCAGGGGTTTGTCCTCAGTCCAGTATTGTTTAATATCTTCATTAATGACTTAGATTATGGGATTGAGTACATGCTTTGTACAGTTTGCAGATGGTACCTAGTTGCAAGGAGTGCAGATATTCCGGAGACTGGGGCTAGGATCCAGAACGACCTGGGTAGGCTGGAGAAATGTTCCGCAATCAGATGAGATTTAGCAAGGACAATTGCAAAGTCCTGCACTTGTGACAGAATAACTGCATAAACAAATACAGACTGGGAAATGACTATGTAGGCTGCAGTACTGCAAAGAAGGACCTGGGGATTATAGTAGACCATAAGCTGCATATGAGCCAAAAGTGTGCTCTTGCAGAAAAAAAAAAAAGCAAAAAAAAAAGCCATGTACACACTGGGTTATATTAGCAGATGTGTCGCTTGTAAATAAAGAAAAGTGATTCTTCTGTTCCATTCAGCACTGGTGGGGCCTTGCCTGGAGTGCTGAGACCGGTTTTGGGCTCCACACTTCAAGAAGGATGTGGACAGTTTGGAATGAGTCCAGAGCAGAGCAACAAAAATGATTAGGGGCCTGGGAAGTACAACTTATGAAAAAAGGCTGAAAGAATTATTAGCATTATTTAGTCTGGAGAAGAGATGACTGAGAGGGTGATTTAATAACAGTCTTCCACTACCTGAAGGGCAATTACAGAGGATGGAAAGGGGCTTTTCTCTGTGGCTGTAGAGGACAGGACTAAAAGCAATGGCCTTAAGCTGTAGCAGGAGAAATTTAGGCTGGAGATTTGGAGGAGCTTTCTGACTATGGGGGTGGTCAAGGTTGGATCAGGCTGCCTAGAGAAACTGTGAAATGTCCCTGGAAATTCTCAAAACCGGGTTAGACAGACACTTGATTGGGATGGTATAATAAGGAATGGTTCTGCCTGGAGCAGGGGGCTGAAAGAGATGACCTTTTGAAGTCCCTTCCAGCCCTACTTTCCTATAATCCATGGTAATGACTCCCAATTAGTTTTTCAGCAGTATAATCAAACCTTGCTTATTCAAACAGTTATTAAAAGAAATTCTTGGGGTTCATATGCAGACTTAACAACACTAAGTTTCGACTTTGTCATATAAAACTGTGTCTAAGTCCTTTGACCACATCCTGGGATGATGTAAATTGGCATAGCTCCATTAAAACCATTTGCCACTTTATATAAGCCAGTTGGCAAAGAAGCTGCCAACCACCATGTTTTTCATGTGGCCTTGAAATTCAGGTAGGTCAAGTTACAGGTTTACTGGACAATGTTCCCAACTTATCTGTGTGCCCTTTGAGGTCTTCAGACACTAGAGATTTTCTGGTATTGTTTTACTCAGTTTGAACTATTATAAGGACACTCTTTGTTACAAAAAGAAGGGCCAAATTCATCACTAGTTCCAAATTCAATGCAGCTCTAAAGGTCTGCCTGTCCTAGTGCTCTAGCAGTAAAGACTGGCACCTGTAGCTGAATCCAGAACTTGAATAGAAATCAGTGACAACTGAGTAACTCTGATGTCATGTGCTGTCTTGAGGGTGAATTGTCATTCAAAATCTGCAGCTGCTTTATTATACGGCTTCTGTCTTCAGTCCTTAAGAGATTACATTGCTGATTTGATTGACATGGTTCATAGGATATAAAAAGTATTTTTGTCTAGGGAATACCGTTTAGAGCAACCTTTAGAATATGTTATGTAAGCCTATATTTTGTGTATAGAGATAATTAATCCACTCAGAGAATTTTTTACTCAAATGGATTGGTTCAAATGGGTTGTCTTAACCTAAACTTTAGTTTATGGTATTAATTTAATGCAGAGTTTGGGCCCCATCCTTTTCTACACTATATGACTTTTTTTTTTTAAACATTCCCTCTACAACACATTTTAATTCTAAAGGAAATTAAACTAAAACTCATCTCTCTTCAACACTGTTCTAATAATGTTTATGCTATATATCCCAGGTTGTGCATAGATGATTAATGGAGGCTTTCAAGAGTTTTTGGAAATCTATGCTGGAGTGTTTTGTTAAGCTAATAGTCTCTGTTAATATCTGTCACTTTTAATCATAGAATAAATAGGACATGTATGTGTACCACTTTATCTATTGCCCTGTCTATCTGGGTAAGATAAAAGCAAGAAAATGAAGCCACGATAACCTAAAAATCAGGGTATTACATCAGTAAAAATTTCTACCAGTAACAGTAAAGTTGCTTACCTTAAAAAAAATAAACAAACACACAAAAATAAGGACCTGAAGAAAATGCAGCTACGAATATTTCAAACTTTAAAACACACAAAAAAGAACCATTTGTGAAATGTTTTCTTACATTTGTTGGCACGCTTGTAAAAGTATCGTTTTGATCATATATCATTTTTTCAAAAATTAAAATATCAGAAAAAACACAGTGGAGCAGAGTCCCAAAGATTTTAATACCTTTATATCCTTTCCCCATTTATTTCTGCTCTTCCTAATATTAAGCCAACCATTTAAATCAAAGAAACAGGAAGAGAAAGCATTGCCTATGCACAAGATGGATCCGTTAATGTTGCAGTAGGTAGCTTGCTTTAACACTTCCTTAATTCAGTGCCCTGTATTCATGCCCAGCTAAGCTAACACATGCCAGACATTTACCCTTCAACTCTCCTCAAAATAATTTTGCTCAAAATTTCAACCAATTAACCAAAATACAGTTATAGAAAATTTATAAAATATGAAAAAATGTTTTCTTTATATCAAAAGACCCAAAATAGGCAACGGGAAAATCTACCTCTGGCACCAAGACTTTGAATTAACCCTAACTGATTGTTTCAGAAAAACATTTTATATCTTTGTGGTTAGCAATATAAATAGGGAGCTGTAATGGAAGTAATCTCAGCCTTAGCTATATTATTTATATTCCACTAGCACCTTGAAAAACCTCAATCACTGGTTGTGCTATTCTGTATTATTTGGACTTTTTTTCAAGTTGTATTCAGTCTTGACAGGATAGGAGTTGTTTATTCTGCCTTTTTCCACATTATTTTGAATCTTATTTAGGATGTTTATTACATTTACAGTGGTTATGCTCATGTTTAAGGATCTCTTATTTACTATTCGTTATTCTGTTTGTTTTCATATTAGTGGATATCCTTGAGAGTTTATTTCAGTGAGATACAGGATGTTGGTCTAAGATCCTTGGTTTCTCTTGAAAAAGAGAAAATGTTGTGGATTGAATTTATTTTCAGACTGTAGAAATATCAAAGCTAATCCCACAGCTCAGTAGTCTGCCTCATATGTTTTGCTACTTGTAGATTATGGAGCTGCTTAATGTTAGCGAGAATTAGAAGGTTTTTTCACAGTTCACAAGAGAAAAGAGCCACAATTAAGAGATTTTGAGGCAGTGTAGAAATGGGGATGAACTGGTGTGGGATGTGCTTCCACCCTGCCAGTTGTATTAACCACCTGAGAAATAGTTATATGAAAAAAAACCAACCATGTGCCTTCTGAAAAGAAAACTAACAACATGACAATAACAGACTGTGCCTCCTTGAAAGATTGCATGACCCTATACACAATAGTTTGCCATATTGTTGAGAAGTAGGAGGATGCCCCCCATTATATGGGCACAAGGCTGCTACTAAACAACTCCGTGGATGCAAAATGTAGCAGGCCATGGCCTCGGCCTGCCCAGCGCAGCTGCTGATCTGGCTTGTGCTGCTCCTGACCCTCTGACGGATTCTCTAGATACCTGACACAGCTATGGACCCTGAGTTTAGCCAGACCCTTTTGCATACCTGACCCAGCCCTGGTTTGATCTCCTGGATACCTGATCTGGCTCATCCCCTGACCTTGCACTCTGCCTGACTCTCTGGATCTCTGTCTCAGTTCCCTAGACAAGTCTCCTGGCTTCTCTACAACTTAGACTCTGCACGCTCCCCTCAGATTTCGACTGCTTCTTCCAACCCTGAGGTAACCCCCAGATCTGGATGCCCATGGCTTGGTGTGACAAAATGTGAAAATTTCAGGTTTAGGAATATTCCCATACAAACACAAGTCCCAGTGTAAATTGGTTCTCCGGGCACCTAAATGGGACTTAGATAGAGTTTAAATACCTATATTTCAAGAAGTGACACAAAATGATCATCCAGCACCTACCATATTAGTTACCATGGATTTCATATCTCTGTACACCAACATCCCTTATAGGGATGGATTACAAGCCTTAAAGAACACTAAACCTGACAAGAAAACTCCTTCTGTTTCCATTAAGCTCTCCCACTTTGTCTACACAGACAACTTACTTCAGGTTTGGAATTGCCCTATACCTACAAACAAATGGCACTGCCATGGGCACATGTATGACCCAACATTATGCCAACATATTTATAACAGGCCTTGAAGTTGGTTTCCTCAGCAGGTGCCTTTTCATCACCCTGGTATACCTCAGGTACATTGATGACATCTTCAGAATATGGACACATGGAAAGGAATCTCTAGAGAAGTTTCATCAAGACTTTAATAACTTCCAATCCTCCATCAAACTAACTGGAATACTGCACACAGCAGATTAATTTCCTAGACACTACAGTGAAGGTTTGCATCATCGCCACATTGCATTGGAAACCTACCGGTACTGCCACAGCTACTTTCACACCAGGTTACATCTTAAATTCACCACTAGATCTATTGTCCACAGCCAAACTCTAAATTACAATTGGATCTGCTCAGAATCCAGCAACTGGGACACCTTTAAGGATCTAGAGCAAAGATTTTCGCAGTTCCAGTACAATCCAAAGCCTGTAGACACTCAGATCAGCAAAGCCAGATTCAGACTTTGCTCCAGCCTGTTACAGTACTAACCTGGGCACAAGGACAACAGAATCCCTCTGGTTGTCACCTACAGTTGGAACAAACTAAACCACATCTTTATTGGCCTTTATCCCATCTTGGAAAAGGATGGTCATCTCAAGGTATCCTTTGGGGACAAACATCCTGGCTTACAGACAGACCCCCAACCTCAAATGGCAACTCCCAAACAACAAACGAATGAGCTTCCATCCTTGCTGAGACACCAGGCCTTGCAATGGAGCCAAATGCTTGCTGTATTCCCACATCAGTATGAGCCACATCATCACTGGACCCAATAACAAGGAGTGCAACATCCAAGGTTCATTCACTTGCAGCTCTACCAATGTCATACACCATCACCTGTTTACAACGTTCTCTGCTCTCTACCTCAGACAGATAGGGTGATCTCTACATGTAAAAATGAATGAACACTGATCTGACATCAGCTTCAGAAAGACACAAAAGCCGGTGGCAAAACATTTCAACCTCCCCAGGCATTCATTCCATCGCTGAACTTAGAATTGCTGTTCCCAAGCAAAAAAAAGAAAAAAGTTGGGACCCTAAAATGGAATTCGGTGTCTAAATATTTTGAGGATTTGGGCCTAAGTCATCTTCCTTGCTCACCTTTCTGACAGCATCCAACCACCAGCAAATCTCTCTACTGGTTCTCCCTTCTCCGTTGCATCCACTGGAACAAGTTCACACATCTTGTCATCATCTTCAAGGCAGTATATCTCTCTGCCTTTTCCTGCTAGGCAAATCTTCTCTCTCATTATAGCACTCCACACCCTGCCATGTCTGCTTTGACCATAATAATAGTTTTCAAGAAGTTTTACTTCACTGATCCCTCCCCCCCTCCCCCTGAAAGTCTTTACTTTCTCCCCCAAAAAGTGCAGATTTCAACACAGACTTTATAGACAGTGTGGCTTTTCTTTGTATGCAAGATTCTCCTCCCCATTGACCTTTGCATTTTATATACATAAAGGTATATTTTATACACAAACTTCCAGCCAGCTAACCACCCAGCCAAAGGTATTGTTTTCCAGGGCAATATGCTCGACTAGCAAAAAGGAATGTATCTCAAGTAAAGCCAGTTTTAAAACTTTTAAGAATCTAGGCCATATTTTACCAAGTATTTGGGGATTTTCTTTAGTAAATGGTGTTACTGCTGCTTCCCACAGAGGCATGGCATTCTACTTTGCTTTATAATCAATCATCCAATTAGACTTTGGGTTCTTGGGACAGGATCCATATAATGAAGTACTTCTGATGGGTCAAATTCAAATCTTACTGAAGAAAATGGTGTCCTTCCACTAACTGTATTGGGAATGAAAATGGGCCCAAACTTAAGAAATAATGGACCTATAGGTCATGTCTACATGTGCATTTAAGCACAACTAAATTTAATGTGCGTTAAGCTAATATGTATTAAGCAACTTTTAGCAGGTGTCTACACATGCAAGGGTTTGGAACTAAAATTAGTCCCAAGTCCCTGCAGACCTGCCATGTGCCCCAGTGGCCACTGGAAGGAGCTCCAGCCTCTGGTCACATGGCTACCAGCACTTGGCAGCCATGCTGAAGACAGAGTCAGTTACCACTACCTGGCAGCCATCTGAGAAACTCTGATCCCTGGCCAGCCCCTTCTCTGCCCAGGAGCCTTTCTCTGTGCCTAGTGCAGGGGCAGCACACAGCAGATCCCTCCTTGCCCTGCCTGACTCCATGTACCAGGGCTGCTCCAGCCCTGCCCCTGCCAGTGATGACCAGTGCCCCATGCTCCTGCTGGACATGGTGCTGGCCCTGCTGGCCCCAGAAGTGCTGCCTCCACCCCTACCCCACACAGGCCCTAGGGCAGCTGCACACCTGCCAGCAGGGGCCAGGGCATTGGGTGTGGGAGGCCCTGCCTGGCCACTGCCTCCTACACTCCCTATTCCAGCCCACCTGCCCCACCGCCCACACACCTCTTACCCCCTTCCCACCCCCAGCACCACTGTCAGGACATGCAGATGGGTGAAACAAAATCTTTATTATCCTCACAACACCCACACCTATCACTGTTCCCTTCTGCCTCCCCCCTCAACAAACAGAGCCCCTCCAACACCCTCCCCACCCAACAACAATAAAAATATGCTTACAAGTGGGAAACAATATACAAGGGGAAAACTATATAGTTTCATAGTAGCTAGGGTCAGGAGGGACCTGAATAGATCATCTAACCTGACCCCATGCCACAGGCAGGAACAAATGCTGGGTTCACAAGACCCCAAACAGGTGATCATCCAACCTCCTCTTGAATTTCCCAAGGAAGGGGCGAGAACCACTTTCCTGGGAAGTTAGTTCCAGATTTTGTATATATAAGGGGAAAACTATTTACATTATTTTGGTTCTTCAAGCCCAGAGTGGGGAGGGGCCTTGGAGGCAGGGCCCCAGGGAAGGTGCCCAGCACCCCAGCCCCTGGATATACCCTGGGGCTGGGTTGCATCTACACATACATTAATGCACATTAACTAATTGTGCCTAAATTTGATACCTGCATTTACAGGTGTTAAATTTAGGTGCGATTAAGCCAAGTTAATACACATTAAGTGCTTGCACATGTAGGCATGTGCCCATAATGCACATTAACTTAAGGTAATGTGCATTAACATGTCTTGTGTGGAAGTGCCCATAAAGTATCATTTATACATTCATAGGGTCACTATAAAAAGAGAATGAGAAATTAGCAGCACAAGTATGAACCAACAATTTGTTCCTCTATACCTAGCTAGTATAGCTACATTGATTTCAGTAATGCTATACTAATTTACACCTGCTGGATGGAGATCTGATTGTCTTTTCTCCAGGTTTTTTTTTTTTTTTTTTTGGACTAGATACTTAGTCATGCTTTTATACCCGTGATTACAGCCTGTACCATTAAAAACATGTCCTGTTGTTGTGGTGCTATCATATTGCCAGTTTCTGAGACTAAGAAGCATCAACTTTAAAAAACTTTCTTCAGGGGAAGCAGGCTAAATTACTGACAACTAAAACAAACTGCATAAGACGAGCTGGCATTTTGTTCCTGTACTGATGCTTATACTATGATAGGAAATATTTCAGGAATAATTAGACAATTTAGCTTATTTCCCACTACCTTTTTTTCCCAGGAAGTACAATATAAACTAGTACAATGTAAGAACAGACATATCAGACACTATTTCACTGTAAAGCATCATGTTCGAACAGCCTTTTAAAATGTTGGATATAGTTCTAAATGTAAGGGTTGTTTACATTTGAATGTAAATGCTTGTAGAAGGGAAATATCAGAAAGGTGTTATTTGGCTCCTATGGGTCCCTTGAGCTTTCTGCAACTGGCATTTCTCCCTGGGGTAATTTATAAACTATTATTCCCTGTTGTGAGAACATTGGCAGGCTTGAGGAGAGAACAGCTCCAATTTTCACTCTTACAGGGCTGGCTCATATCCAGAAGTTACAGAAAGAGTATTTACTATAAAACTGAGATTAGAGGCTAATTTCTATATATGCTATTAATGATAGAATGAAAAATTTATTGCAGTCTTTCTGTGTGTGTGTGTGTGTGTGTGTGTGTGTGTG
>NW_017729004.1:27599100-27614015 GCF_001723915.1 Gavialis gangeticus | reverse complement strand
GTGTGTGTGTGTGTGTGTGTGTGTGTGTGTGTGTGTGTGTGTGTGTGTGTGTATTAAAAGGGGTGCAGGTTGTAGCTGTGTTGGTTTAAGGACATAAGCAGACAAGGTTCTTTGGGTATATGTATTACACACACACACACACACACACACACACACACACACACACACAAATATAAACATGAATGCATAATACAGGCTAGAAGTGTGCATATTCCCAACAACAAAACTGTAAGCTGCAAGTAGAAAGGTACATTTTTTAAAAATAAAGCACTAACTATGCTTCAGAAGCTCTATACATTACCTACTAATACACCAGAGATCTCTGATCTAGGTCAAAGTTTTTATAAGCTGCATGAATTAAAGGATCTAGTAGGTTTGAATATATAGAGTAAACCTCTTTGGAACTTCTTAAAATAGAACAACTGCTGAAACAAGATACACAAGCATTAATGGCTGCCTAGACACCATTCTATTTTAATAAGTGTCATGGATGCTTTGGGGCATATCAAAAATAAATGGCAGTAACTAGGTAAGAAGCCAGGCTTCTGCGACTGCCAGCAGAACTGCAATGCATATGAACTCCAATGAAGTCTTTTACAACATCTTCTGGGTTATCTGTGCACCATTGTCTCAAGTCAACAATTTAGAAACTTGCATTTGCTGATTACACTTATCTGGACAATAGACTCCAGCTGATAATGCTTTATATAACGTCAGCTTTGACAAGTGATTAACTGACTAAAGTAGCTAACTTTACCTTAACTAAGGTACTTCAGCTGGTTTGATTTAAAGAGACTCATTGTCTCCTTTACATCAGTTTTACATCTGTGTAATTCCACTGACTTCAATACAGTTACGCTTGATTTATTCTGTAATAAGTGAAAGACAGTCAAGACCAAAGGATTTAAACTGTAGGCAAAGAGTTACTTCTGAAATCTTGAGCATGCTGGATTTCAAAAGCAGAGAAATCCTTATAAATGGGGGGAATTTTTTAAGTCAGACATTGTCTCTGCCTATCCTCAACTCTACTTCCAGCTCCATTTCCTAACATGGATGGACAAAAATAAAAACTTTCCAAAATGTTTAATGATTCATATAAAACAAATACTTTTAGGGACTTATTAACATTTAATACCTTCAAATGTTATTGCCAAATTGCTTACAGGGTTAATAAGCATTTGTCTATGTTTTAATTATTTAAACAAATTGTCAAATTCTCTAAATTAAGTACAAGTAGTAAATAATTTACACATTATGCCAGCAATGAGGAAAACTGTGTGTGTGTGTGTGTGCATGCATGTGCACAGATGTGCACACATGTATGTGTGTGTATAGGCAAAGGCAGTGTATGGGCAAAAGAATTTTCATGCAAAAATGCATTGAACATACAGTTCAAAATGCATTCTTAAGAGGAAATCTTTATATAATGGCAAGATGTGATAAAGGAATTCTAGAAAAACAGCCCTTGAAACTGTTTAGCTTTTATTCACCAGACTATAAGGGATGAGGTTGTATAGAAGAGAAATTAACTCAGTTAAAATGTGGACAGAACTCTTTTGAGAAGCATTTTGTTTCCAACCTTTTACATGAAAGGGATTTTGTATGGGAAAAAAAGTTGCTGCAGTCACAAAGCAGCAAACCAAACTTGCTAATTAACTGCATTCTGCACCACTTGCACCTCACTACGTGCACTGGCTGACATGGCATTCAGTGCTGGTTTGCAAACAAATTTAAATATTCAGTGCACAGCTTCTGGGAAGGAAGCCATTTTTTTCATCCTGTAGCTCTGGGATGAAACATTTATTAGTGACTTATGCTTATTTCCACCGGCTTTCTGATGCCAAGAGGGTTAGTAGAGTACTGTATTCTGCAAAACCCCATCTAATGGTGGGGGAAAGGGTAACCAAAGGGAGGAACACAGCAGAAAAAACAGCAGGAGGTATTTGAAATGGTGCCCATATATTCTTAGTTGAGCAGAGACCTGGCTGGAAAAAAAGAGTTCTGTCTTATGAAGAATTTCAGTGTTATAAAAATCTATTTTCATTCTGCATTAGAATGCATCCCTCACCCTGGCTAGCCAATAGTCCACTAGTCAGTCTCCTTCTCTCTCTCCCTCCGACTTGATGAATATACAAAATTAACCAGCTCCGATCAGAGAGAGATCCAGGTAGAATGAACACTTAAAGTTGAGTCTCCCACATCTCTGAGAAATGCCATATCCACTAGGCAAGAGTACCTTGAGTCTAACAAAGGTGTCTTTAGTTGTAAAAAGGCTAAATACCACTAAGATAAGCACTAGGCTGTTCAGGGCATGTGTGCGCACACATGCATTTGTGCATGCTTGAGTACACCTCTGTAACATCTCTCTAATTGGAATAATGATGCTCCACTTAGTCTAGCAAAACAACCAAAAGCACACTTTCTTTCATCCCATGACAGAAAGAAATAATGGTTGTTGATAGACAGGGAGTGGGGGGCAGGCAGGATTGCTCAAAAAAAAAAAAAAAATCAAGACTGAAGAACTTTATAAAGGAAACTCCTCTTGGGAGGCGATTGGCCTGAGCTCTCTGCATTCTTTTCTGCAACACTAGGCATCTACACGAGACATTTACTGCAGAGCTGCCTAATCAGTTCTCAGTAAAGTCTCGACATCTATATGTACAGCCCAATTAGGCCACAGGAAATGAATTAACTCCACTGCAAGTTAGTACTTGTAAATACAAGTACTATTCTGTAGTGGCATTCTTTAGTGCTCAGCAGTGCACATGGAGATACTGACATGGCTGACTGAGGCACAAGAGTGCTTTAGTGAGGGGCTGCCTGTTCGCTAGCCATACACTGGAGGACCCTCATGCCCCAGCCAGCCCTTCCACAGCAAGTTGAGCTGGGTAGAGCAGCCCCAGGCTGGCAGGCTGACCTCCCAGGTCCCCTCCCAGCCAGCACTGCTCCAACCCAGCTCAACATGCTGAGGTCCAGGGAGCATGTGAATATGTAGTGCCTGGGAGCAGTTAACCCCAGCATGATGAATGCTGAAGTTTAGTACTCCATGCTAATAGCACATGTAGATGCACGTGTAGACATGCCCACTGATTCCTACTTTGTTGCTATGCAAAGAAAAAAAAAAAAATATTTCTCCCTTGTAAAAAAACATTTGTCAACTGATTTTTTTGCTACATCTGTAAAATGTCTATGATGGCTACTCCATTTTGTTGGAAAGCAGTAAATATGTATATAGAAATGCAGAGAAGGTAAAAGTTAACATAGGCAATGTGGTACAAGACCACAATATAAACACTTCACTGAAAACCAGACCCTATTCCAAAGGTTGGCCATAGGCTAATTCTCTTGGCAAGGTGTAGCACTAACTTATGTACTTATACCCCCTTTTGTTCTCTCTAACAATTGTCCAGAAGCCCAACTTCTCTCTATTCTTCAAACCCAGAGTGGTCAGTAGGCCAGTTTCCACCCTCCCATTCTCCCCCATCCCTCAACCAAGAACTCCCATCATGACTTGTTTCTCTCTGGACACACTTTTGCAAGCAGGTTCCAGTTATGTTATACTAACAGTGACTGGATTGGTCCTTTCTGATTAAGCTTGCGAGGGAGGACAGTGAGGCTACATGATTAGCATGAGATTAGCACTCATATGGGAATGTAGTTCAGAGATGGAAGAAGTGATCCTTGCAGCATGTAAAGTATTTCTGCAGCCCTTCAGGATGTCACTCTGGGTGCATATAAATACAAGGTGCTGTTATGCACTATACTAGTCCAGGGATAGCATTCTGTTCTTTAATGCCTAGTTTCATTCTAATTCCTCCACAGAAGGGGATAAACTGGGGGAACCACCCACTTCCACCTCCTAGCACCTCTTAGAATAAATTAACTTGCATATCAAAAGCTTCTGTCTCATCGTTAATCATCTTCTCTCTCATACTAAAGGTGTATAATGCCATTTATATTGCTTGTATTCATTTTACCTTCAATCCAGCAAGTGACATTTCCTGTAATTAAGTAGAAATACTATATTAAACAATTAAGATGCATATAGAACAGAAGGCCTTATCTGAGGAGTGAAATTGACTCAATTTCCTGAAAGAATGTTGCTACTAACCAAAATGTTAACTTCTGTCATCTGGATTTGAGGTTGACAAATAAAAAAAATAAATAAATAAAAGACTGTCATGGCGTGGGGCCTAGGAGCGGCCATGATCCTGCTAGCGACCCCTTGCCGTGACAGTTAGGAGATCCAGCACCCTCTAATTCTCACCTGCCATGTCTTTGATCTTTATAGTTAATATGGGAGGCTGCCTTTGATCTCCTATTATCTCAGGGTGACTTGGTGCACCCCAGCCTTATGGGCTATGCATGCCTCCTACCTCCCCTTTAGCACGCCCCAAGCCTCGCAGTTCTTCCGGACATTTTTGTCTCTCCAATCTTAGACTAGCCCTCCCTGGGCTCCACTCTTGCAGGCTGCCCCCCCGTGGGGCCTATGCCACGCGCTTCCCACACTCTTGCCCTCGCTGGGACCTGTGTCTGCGCCTCTCGTGCTCTTGCCCTCGCTGGGACCTGTCTTGTGCCAAACCGCACCTGGGGCTCAGGTGGCACACAGCCGTGCCTGGCCCCCGGACCCTTCTCAGGGTCGTTATGCCACGCGCTTCCCGAGCTCTTGCCCTCATTGGGGCCTTTATCTGCACTACTTGCGCCCGTGGCTCTCTCTCAGCCTGCTCCCGCGCTACTCGCGCCCGTGGCTCTCTCCGAGCCAACACGCCAGCCCTGTCTCAGGCTTTCACCAGCGCCGGGGCTCAGGTGGCACACAGCCGTGCCTGGCCCCCTGACCCTTTTCAGGGTCCTATGCCCTCACTGGGCCGAGTACTGCCCTCTCGGGCTGGGGTCCTAAACCCCATACACCGCACCACTCCGGTGCCAAGCTGCCGCACCTTCCCAGCGCTGTTTGGTGCCCGCACAGGGCACCCAGGAACCCCCAGACTACTGTGGAGCCATGAGGCCTCCTCACACCCCTACAGCCTCACCCAGTCCTCCAGATGATATACACATCAGACCCATAAGCGCACCCGGCTGTAACAAAACAATAGGCCCACTGGCAATAACAAGATAATAAGCCTACCGTCTATAACAAAACAGTAAGCCTACCGGCCACAACATAAAGTCCAGGCCCACCTGGCTTTCTGACCCACAGCCTCCTGGTCAGGCTTCTCTCTGACTTCACCACAATACAACCCCCTATACGCTACGCTGCTCTTACCCTCAGGCTGCCAGAAGGGAACTGCCAGCCAGGCTCTGGCCTGGCTGTTTATAAGGGCCCAGCCCTGCCCCCTTCCGGTCACATGACCAACCTGGTTGCTCCAGCAACCCACACCTGAGCTGCCCTGGTGATTGGCAGCTGCTCTTCACTCTTACTCAGGCACGGGGCACCCAAGTGCCCCCGTGACAGACACAATATTCAAAAGCAGGTAGAAGCCTTTAGACACTTTTAAAAGGCATGATTTTCAGGAAAAAGGAACTGAGCACTGAAAATTTCACCGTTTGGAGATGTTTTGTCTTGGCATCAGAACTTGTTAGTTGCTTCTGAAAATTTTGTTTAAAGTAAGGAACAAAAATGTATATTATATTATTTTGATTCAGTCTGTCAAGGAATTGGTTCCACCTACAATCCCTTTAAGCTCTCCTCTAGTGTGAGTAAATATGTTTTAAAGAAAGAAAGAAATCGAAGTGTACAGAAATAAAAATAAGGCTGATTTTTTTTTTCAAATGAAAAAGCATGGTAACAAAAAAGATCTTTTTCCTCCTCTACTCTCGACTTACTTTTTGTTAAATGTATTTTTAACAAAATATAAGATTTTTTTTAAACCCCTGAAATACCTGCATGTGTGAATATGTGTATGTGTTTCTGTGTATGTGTGTGTATATATGTGTGTATTTATATGTATGCTTGTGTATATGTAATGTATGTATATATTTGCATCTACATCCAAAAGGCAGTTACAACTAATATACCATGTGAGAGCCTTTTATAATGAATCTGTGCAGAAACAAAGATGTATGTGAAAAATATGTTATAACAAGTCATTTGAATTATGAAACCAAATTACCGCTAAACATTGTAACAATAAATACATTTCTCCACAGGCAATAAAATATTGTATCATTAGTAAAGCTAAGTATAGAAATATTATCCGTGTCTATCTCATTTATAACTTAAACTTTGTACAATTCTGGCTTTATAATTTAGCACAGCACATTACACGTTTCTCATACAATTCCCCTCTGGCCCCTACAATCATGAGTTACTGTGGTTTCAAAAAGTGGTGAACTGGGTAAATGGAAACTGATTTTCAAGGATGAAATAATGGACTAATTCAAGATGGTAACTGTTGTGAAGGAAAGCCTGCTGAGACAGAGGTAGATGGAGAATCAAAGTTATGAAGGTTAACATTGCAGGTACTTGTAGATGTGGGGGATAATACTGAGTAGGATTTGGGTCATAGTTATACTTTCCAGAAATGAATGAGAAACTATAAGCCTGTGTGTGCTACTGCTTATTGTACTATCCAATTCTGCAGCATTGTTCTTGACCACTGACCAATACACCAATAATGCCTCTGTACCATAAATACAATCGCCTTCCCAGAAAATAGGTACTGAGTGGGAGATGCACCTATTGAGCATATAATGGTATGTGAGCCAAATTAATGATTTGGGATGGATGAAGAGCACATTTCTATGTTAAAACAGTACTGGATGAAGAAAAAAAAGTACATGGGAGTTTTCAGACATGACAATATCAGTAAGTGAAAAGAACAAAGGGCTAAAGGCTACCTACAGTAAAATCATGATCCAAAATAATCTCATCTCTGTTGCTGCAGTCTAAGAGGTGACTCAGTTTAACTGACACCTTCCTGTTTGAATTTAGGGTTCTCAAGATGCCTGCTGTTCTGTTCTGCTTCTGTTCATGCCCAGAACTGCCTCAGTGGCCGTGTCTACAAGGGCGCTTAACTGTGGATTAAACTAATTATCTGTGGAGTAAAGCATCACTGTGTACATGTGTGATGCTATTAGGTTGCAGTAAACAACTAACACCCCTATAAAATAGTACAGTGGGGTAATTAAAGGCCAGACTCCTGTCTGCTGCCTGGCCACATGGCTCAACACTTTCAGCATCCTTGTGCCCCAGCCAGTCCCTCCACTGCCTGACACCACCACCTGGAGCCCAGGGCTGACCCCCATGCCCCCTGCCAGCCTGACCATGGGATAAATTGCTCTACCCCAGCTCAAATTGCTGCTGTGCCGAGTGCATATGTAGATGTTATGCCTAGGAGTAGTTTACTTCAGCTCAAACTGCTCTAAAGTTTATTGTTTCAACTTAATTGCATGTGTAGATTCACCCACTGTGAATAGCTGGGCACTTATCTCCTCCTAGCTCAACAGGATTCAGAAATGAGGTGCTCCTCTGCTTTAGTCTTCCAGAGGATTTGATTTCTTAGGCCTTCTTAGTGCAATGCCAAACGTACACCAAGAAGAAAATAAAGGGGTGACCATTTTCCCTTTTATATAGCTGGTGGAGAAGGGTAAAAGGATGCCCACCACTTTATACGTAGTAGTCTAGAATAGGGATGTTAACTCACCTCCCCACCTGGGTTTGATCCAGACTGTGTGGCTCCTCAAAGGCTGGATCTGAATAAGACAGTGGGTTAAGCAGTGACAGTGATACAGCAGAGCAATAGGGAAAGTAGAGCAGTGCAGGTATGAGCAATGGGGAGTTGAAGCAGCTGTCACTCACCCCTTGCTACTGACATGTGTTGCCAGTGGGGTTTGTGTCCTGGATTTTGGTGTCAGGCCTCACCCCTGAATTCTTGACCCCTCTACCAGCCTCCCAGGCCATACAGTATGGCTTTGTGGTCTGTATCTGGCCATAAGCTTGATGCCCCTGGTCTATAGCTCTGATCCAAGAAGTAGAAGACTCAAGTTCAACATCTGAGGTGGTTTGAACTCATAGCTCCCGTTTCTTAGGAAACTGCCTTACAGAAAAATAGAGGGTACTCTCAGTAGGAGCATTAAGTTTGAACCCTTCAGGCTGAGGACCTGGGTCTCCTGTGAACATTGAACCTGGGTCTCCTTCCAGGGTAAAAATTATATAAAAGTGGGGCATCCCCCCACCAACCCCTCAAACTTTGTTTTAAAAGTGCAGAGTAAATCCTGCTCGATTCTTTGAAAGAATGGGTATAGACACCTACACTAAGGAGAAAATTCAAGACTTTGTCTTCCAACCAGTTGCAAGGGCCTCCCCACAGCCCCTGACTCAGGTGCCTAAATTCTGGAAAGTGGTGGGGTTTTATAGATAGATAGATAGATAAAACCCAACACAGATATAGTTATATATATGTGTGTGTGTATACAGGTATATATATATATATATATATTAAGGTTGTGTGAAATGGCATTGTTCTGTTTCAACTTGCGTTTCAAGGTTTCAACAGAACAGCATTTCATTTCAAATTTAATTTAGATTTGAAACCACTGTTCCATTTCATTTCCTCAAAAGAGGGATGCTGTTTTGACATTTTGCCCATATGCTATAATGGGGAGGCTCAAAACAGCCTCTCTCATCCAGCAGGCAGATGGGGGCCTGCAACCCCAGGAGGTCTATGGGGGCTGTGCCAGTCCTCCTGGGGCTGCAGGCCCCGATATGTCTGCCAGATGAGGGAGGGAAGCTGGGTGTTGCTGCCTAGGACTGGGGAGCTGGGGAAGGGAACTGAGCCCAATCACTCAGTTCCCCTCCCCAATGCTACAAGCAGGCTGGGGAAAGGAGTTCAGCCCAGCTGAGCTGAGTTCCCCTTCCCCCCAGCCCAACTGTAGCACTGGGGAGGAGAACGTATCTCAGCTGGGCTGAGCTCCTTTCCCCAGTTCAATCCTAGAGCTGGGCTGAGTTGCCTTCCCCAAACCAATTATAAGGGCTGGGGAGGGGAACTGAGCAATCAAGTTCAGTTCCCTTCCCTAGCCCCATCGCAGCACCAGGGATCAGGTTCCCACAGCTCGGCCACAGGAGGTAGGGAGAGCCAGGGCTGCACCACGTGGGACTGCAGAGCCACTGGGAGCGCAGCCCTGGTTCTCCCCTGTCTCCCACCACCTGGCTGCTGGTTGCTGGCTGCTTCAAAACTCAAATTGTTTCAAAACTTCTGAAATATTTTGACTAGCCTTGTTTTGTTTCAAGGCTGTTTCGAAGCCCTTCATTTTGATTTAATTTCGCTGTTTCAAGCTCAAAATGAGTCAAAACAGTGTCAAATCGAAACAGCCAGCGAAATATCATGCAGCCCTAATATTTATATATTCTGTGTTCAGTTGTTTATCCTAGCTAGCTAGCTCTAGGCAGCTTTCCATTCAGCAGGCAGGATTTTTACATCACCTTTCAGAGATGCCTCACTTTCCTGTGCATTACAGAGGGAGTCTAGGGGTGCCTTTAGACATGTGGGGATACTGCTCCAACACAGAGTGTCAGAACAGACTCGGTTAATCAAGTTTGCTGGAGCATGCTAATTAGCATACTTCAGAAGCCCCTGCATCTCATGCATTCAGCAACCCCATGCTTCAAAATGGCAGCAGAGGCACTTTAACTAAAGATCACTGAACAAGCTTTAGTTAAAGCACCCCCACTGCCATTTTGAAGTGTGCGATACTAAATACATGGGATGCTGTGGGTGCTAGAGGCTTTTGGAGCTGCTCTAATTAAAGCACTCTCCTCCTATCCCCAGAGCCTGTGTAAAGATGCCCTAGAAGCCTTACTCAGTATTCAAATTTTAGGGCTAGGTTAGAAATCCTGGTGTCTGACCTATGCATCTGTGACCCTTACTGAATCTTTTTTAGCCCAACCAGATTAAGAGCCTTTTGGTGGCCTACCATGAGATCTCTCTTCTACTCAGTTCAAAAACATATTGTTTCCTTCCAGCAGTTCAAAGAAATGCAACGTGAGGCTTCTAGAGTCAGGCATTTGTTTGGGGTTTATTTTATGAGTGAGTGAGCAGTGAAGTGGCTCTTTTATTATTTTATTACTTTTATTTGCTTGTTCTATGTTTTTTATGTGAGGGCACCGTACGGACACCCCGTCGTAAACTGCAGAGCCGCTTATGGTTTATTTTTCTAATATGTTTCATATGGAAGCTGACAATTTTGTTGTAGTGGATGAAATTCAATCTAAGGGAAAAAATAGAAACAAAAGAAATTATTTAAAAACAGCATAAGAAAATGCACTGCAGCTGCAGACTGAGGAAGCTAGTAGGGTTTCTTACAGGTCCTGAACTAGAGCCCACTAAAGACAACAGAAAAAATGTTTTTAGTTCCGGAGGCTAAGATCAGTCCCATGAAGACTATTTCTTTTGTCCAATATTGGAAAAAAAAAACAAAACAAAAAAAGCCATAAAGAATTTCCACAGTTATTCAAAATCATTCTGGGGTAAAACATTGTTAGAATCACTGCAATTCACAAATTTGGCATTTAAATGAATGTAGATAACTCCTTTATTTTAATTCTAAACATAATTCCAATTGCAATATTATTATCTGGTTCCAACCCTGTGTACTTAAACTCTTATAATGTCCCTTATGTGTTCTTATATCAGGAAAGATCTGAACTTGTTTAAAGATCAAAAGGAAAGCTTTATTGTAATGCAAGCCCATATTTACAAGATTTATCTGAACCCAGACAGTTTATATGCAGGATTTTTGTATTAATAATCCATCCTAGTTTTGAATAGACCGATTATCTAAAAATAGTTCTGAGGTTGGTAATCCAATCCCGGAGATTTCTGTTCTAGAGTTTCAGAGTTTGCCGTACTATCACCACATGACAGGAAAAGTATCTGAAGCGGGATTTTACAGATTTCTTTAATGCTCCCATGGATTATCTATGCTGGTAGTGGCACTCCACTGTTTCTACATATCAAGTCAATCACATATATTCGATCAAGTGCAACAGAAGCGGAATCACCAGATACCCTGTCTGCTCACCAGTGACTGGCTTATACTTTCTTCCTTCAAGTTGGATTTCTCATTCACTTTCAGAGAAGAGGAATGACTCTTTCAAAGATTGCTCTTGCTCTTGAGCTGACCTAGGCATCATTTAGCCTGATACAATAGGACTACTCATATGAAGAAATAGAATGAAATTAAGAAACAGACAATTTAAAATAATGGGCAGACCTATTTAGATTGTAAATACCCTGGGGCAGTGGAGTTCCCCAAAAGCATAATCCTTTTCACAAGGATATAAATTTCCAGTTTTCAGAATGGTAAGAAACAATGGAGTTCCTTAGAGATCTGCATTGGCATTGGTGCTATTTAATCTATTCATACATGCCTAACCTCTCATAATACTAGTGTCAAATAGAGCCTTGTTGCACATTAATTTTAGGTGGCTCCTAGAGGTGTTTAGTCCTGGTTTGTCCATACATTAACACCGGAAACTACTTTAAAGCATATTTTAGGCAGTTTAAAGTTATGCCACTCCAAGTCAGGTTTAGCTCTGATCTGTGTTAGCCAGCTTGTGTTCCATTAATGTGTGGGCATTCTCCACAAATAAGCCACCCAGGTTTTGGTCCTCCAGCACCCCAGGATGCAGTGTTCCTCCCTCACCCTCCTGTCCTATGTGGACAAACTTTCCGCCCTCTAAACTCTACTGCCTGGGGGAGGCGGGATGATTCTTGCACTGAGCCAACTGCCCCTCCCACCACCCTGGGGTGTGACCAACTCACCCCCAGGGGTGCAATCCTGTGCAAACAGCTTGCAGAGAACATGCAAGATACGCAGGTTGCAAGGCATGAATGTGTGCAGGAGTGAGGTCTGAGGTGGGCAGGGGACAAGTTAGGAGGCCGGAGCAGGTCCCCATGAGCTGAGGCTTCCTTCCTGGAGCAATGGCAATAGCTCTCCCAAAAGTGCCTTCCCTCACTGCTCCTACCTCCCAGCCACCCTGGGAAGCATGACCAGCACCCCCACAACCCAATCCCAAATCCCAGTTTATTAAAACATGAGACCTTCTTTGATATACTTCTTCATTTCTTCTTTTTTTTTCTTTTTCACTTATTTTTATTTTAGCCTTCAGTGACTGTCCTCCTCCATTTGCTTTCCATTTTATTACCCACCCTCATCCCATTAACTCTCCACCTCCCAGCTTCTTGTTCCCATCCTCCTCCTCCCATCTCTCACACACCTTCATTTAGAGCAGGGGTAGAAGCCCATCCTGGCTCACCAGCCCTGTAGTGGCAACTCACAGCTGTAGCTCCTAGTTACACCCCTGCTTACCAGCTCTCTAGTGGCAAGTCAGAGCTGTTCAGGTGGGGCACAGTCAGAGCAGGTTTTTACCCTTAAGGTGTGACTGTTCCAGCCATGATCTAGAACTAAAATTGATCAACATTTGAACAACTCAAAGTGCAACTGGAAACCTGATTTCAGTGGAGTTCTCTCAAGACCTAGGCCTCTTCACAAAGATATAAATTGTTAGTTTTCAGAATGGTTAGGAACAATGGGGTTCCTCATAGATCTGTGTTCGCATTGGGACTATTTAATATATTCATACTTGCCTTATCTTTCCTAATACTAGAATTGTGGGTGGGGAGGGGAGGCACAATGAAACTATTAGGTAATAGGTTTCAAACGTAAAAAGTAGAGTTATTTTTCTGCACAGCATGCAATTAATTTGTGGAACTCATTGCCATAAGTTGTTGTGGAGGCTGGTATCTTAACCCAGTTCAAAATGGAATTGAACTAGTTCTTGAAGGAAAGGTCCATCAGTAAGTACTGAATATGGTAGATAGGAGTGCAGCTTCAGAACTTCCTCTCAATGCTGGAAACTGCAATAGAAAAGAAGCCAAGCATGGAAAATTCTGCACATGCCCTGTTCACACTCCCCTTCAGTGTCCATTATCTGCCACTCTGTGAGACAGGATGCTAGGCTAGATGGACCTATGGTCTGACTTAGTAAATGGTATTTTTTGTGTTCTTATTTTCACCTTCTCCTGTTTTGGGGGTTGGCTGCTCTTGTTCTTTATCTCTGAGTGTCCCTATTTTGTGCATCCTCTATGATGGCCCTGGCCTTCATGCCTTTCTTCAATCTGAGGATTCCTACTAGAGGGTTTTGCCCTCCCTCTCAGGATCAAACTAATTTCTATTAGGCTTGTGTAAAACAGCTAGTATTCACTTTGAATTTGGATTTGGCCTATTTGGGGGACAGTGATTTGAATCACTGTCCCGATCTGATTCAGAGATTCAGCAGTCGCCAAACTGGCTGAATCTCTGAATCAAACAGGCCCCATCCCCTCTCCCCACTGCCAGCTCCATCAATAGATGCCGGCTCTTAAAAAAAAAAATAGCCCCACACTCACCAGCTCCTGCCAAGTGGGGGGGTGATCCCCACTGCCCCCCACTGCCCTACATTGCATGGGGGGCTCTGCCACACATCCTGGCTCTTCAAAAAAAAAAAAGCCCCACACTCACTGGCTGCTGCCAGGCAGAGGCAATCCCTGCTGCCCCCACTGCCCCGTACTGCATGGGGGGCTCTGCCATTAGCCTCAAGAAGCCACAACGGCTGCTGCAGCAGCCAGTAGCTGCAGGGCTTTATTTTTTTTTTTATTGACAGGGCTGGGAGAGCAGGCAGGGGATGGGAACTCATGGCAGAGGCCCCCACACAGGACAGAGCAGTGGGGAGCAGCAGGTATCACCCTCCAACCTCGCAGCAGCTGCTGAGTTGCCAGCTTTTTATTTTTTAATAAAGAGCCAAGATGCTGGGGCTGGGCGAGGTGGTGGTCAGGGGGTGCTCAGGTGGAGTGGGGGAGCAGTCAGAGGGTGGGGCCTGGTGGGGGTCCCCCCATGGTCCTCTTCCCACTCCTCCAGCCCCCCCCTCCTGCCCCCTACTTACCAGCACAGATTCTGGCTCCAGCTCCTTGCAGCAGTGAGTGGGGACTACCTGAATCTCTGAAACTCTCTGAATCTTTTCTGAATTGATTCAGATAACTTCAAATCCATTTGGACCTTTTTGCTGGTCTCCTAATTCAATTCAGGTTCAGAGATTTGGCCACCTATACAGGCTGAATCTCCTCCAAATCAGATCAGCACCTGAAGCTTCACACAGCCCTAATCTCCATATTTGGGGGACTATGGAATTTTACTTCATAGTCAGATTGGTATGGACTGTGGGGTTTTTTGCCTTTCTCTATAGCGAGAGGTGGGGACAGGGGGACATGGCATCTTCCTGTGATCTCTCAAGCATATTTTAATAAGCTTTGTAGCATCAGGACATTGGCCACCATGGTCCCCCTGCTTTGCCCATTGCAGATCAGGGTGTTATGTCTTGTGGTTGTGTCAGAGCTGACTATGTAGTTGTGCTAAGAGATTAGATAATGGATGTGTAGAGGATGGTTTGGATAGGGATGATCCTGTCTGAGGCAGGAGGTTCAAGTAATTGAGGTCCCTTCCAGGCCTACTTTTCTATGATGTCTGTGATTTCAGCACTTCAAACTAACTTTTTTTTCTGGCTCTTCCTCATGATTTTTTTACCTGTGACTCTGGTATCCTGTGCTCTCCAGAAGGCTTATTTTGTATCATTTCATTTCACAAGACCCAGTCAATTTACATGATATGCCTTCAGAGTTTCCATCATGAGACAACTTGTATCACAGCTTGTATTTTCGCATAATATATAACATCAGTTCTCATCATATCCAGTGGCAGCCCAAGTATTCTCATTCTCATCTTAAATGGGTATTTTGCATCAGTCTTTCATCAGTCCCATGGGACGCCCATGCCTGCTACAAGACAGGGAGGTCCAGGTGAGGGAGATCCCCTGCCCTCCATTAATGCTGACCTCATGAAGGAACACCTTGAGAAGCTGGATACCTTCAAGTCAGCTGGCC
>NW_017729004.1:27589103-27598492 GCF_001723915.1 Gavialis gangeticus | reverse complement strand
TTTGGGCACCGAGCAGCGCCGGGAAGGCGCGGCAGCTGGGCACCAGTGTGGTGCAGGGTGTGGGGTTGAGACCCCAGCCCAAGAGGACAGTACTTGGCCCAGTGAGGGCGTAGACAGGCCCCAGCAAGGGGAAGAGCGCAGGAAGTGCGTGGCATAGGCCCAGGGGGGGCCAGCCTGCAAGAGTAAAGCCCAGGAGGGGCTAGTATAAGATTGGAGACACTAAAAATGTCCAGAAGAACTGCGAGGCTTGGGGCGTGCTAAAGCGGAGGTAGGAGGCACGCATAGCCCATAAGGCTGGAGAGCACCAAGTCACCCTGAGATCATAGGAGATCCTTGGCAGCCTCCCATATAAACCGATATAAGATCAAAGACATGGTGGGCGAGAATTAAGAGGGTGCTGGATCTCCTAATTGGCACGGCAGGGGGGGCCTAGCGGGATCACGGCCGCTCGTAGGCCCCACCCCGTGACAGATGCTTACCTTGCTGGGATCCTATGACCCCAGTTGACTTCCTGCCCTTTGGGTGGGGAGCAGGACTCGATGATCTTCCAAGGTCCCTTCCAACTCTAATGTCTATGAAATCTCTGAAATCTCAGCAGGTCGAAGCTGTTGTTCCTTTCTTCCTTGCTGGCCAACATTCCAACCTGTATGCCATGGCTGCCCTAAATATTGTCTTACACACCTTGCTCTTTGGCTTACGTGTCATATTTGTATCACAGAGAATCCCTGTCAACTCCCTCCATTTGCACTAAGCAATCTTCATGCTATTCCTAACATGCACATTCCCTTCATGGCTCATCAGTGATTCAAATGAAGAATATTAATGATTCCATACTGGAAAAACCCAGGAGGCTGTGGATGAACCTTCCAAGGAAAATGTGGAATGGTTGTTGGAACATCTGAAACTTCATAGGACAAAGCACTACTACACAATATGTTTCTATGAATAAAAATAGGCTAACATTAGTCAAAACTGCTCATAAAGCAGCTCTTTGCTGCTGACTAAACAAGTGACCAGAATTGTCCAAAATCTCAAAACCACGCTTAAATAAATATATGTTCCAGGTTAGTTTCTATTCCACATCCTGACGTCACCATACGCCTGTTGTGCTGACCTAGCAATTGGAGCAGTATTAAGGAAGCAATATAATAGAAATTGAAACTACATTAGTGCAGTATCACTTTATTTATCTATTTATTTTACACAAAAGCTTTTATTTAAGCAGCAATAAAAAGCTTTAATTATCAAAGACAAAGTATGTTTTCTAGTGCTGACTTCAGTTTAAAGACAGAATTTGATGTGAATACATTAGGGGTAAGTCTGCCTTCTCTCAAGCAGCTTCTGCCAGTAGTCCTTGGTTTTGATAAGTATACAGTGATCTTTCTGGTTGCAGCCCTTAATAATCTTCAGGGTATCTCTCTACTTTGGATTTTGAAAAGGGAGAAAACAAACAGGCTGTAAATCAGACACAGATTTAAATAAGGGAACATTTGTTCCCTTAAATGCTTCCCTTAAGTTGTCTTAATTCAGAAACACATTCTTCACAAAAACCACTGAAATGTAAAAGGTAAAAAGACTACATGACATTGTCTCTTGGAAGAATGTATGTTATTATCCTGCTGTAGAAGCCTGTGGTTTTTTTGTTTAATTTGTTTGGTTTTGGTTTTTGTTGGGTTTTTTTGGTTTTATTTTTTTGTGGGGATTAAGGGAGAGGGGAAGGGGGTAGCATTTACTTGCCAACAGTGTCCTGTATTGTGCATATAATTCTCAAATCTAGCAATAGTTCTGAGCACCTGTAGAGTCCAGTTTAAGGGACCCTTGGAACGGGTGTCTTCATATCTGCATGGCCAAAACTGATGTGTGTCTTGATGCTGATGCTAATGTTTGAAATGTTTGGCTTTCTGCTTTAGAGAGTGCTTAGCCTCTTACAGGATTAAGCCCACCATAGACCTGATCCAAAGCCTACTGAAATCACTGACTTTTGTTGGTTTTAGTCAAGTCATAATAGCAAAAAATCACAGTATTTCAATCTGAAAATTAACATTCAGCCTGTATCAGGAAAGAAAGTGAAGGTAGAGGTGTCACAAGGGAGTAAAGTCATCTAGAGATGACATCCCCAGGAGAGGGCAAAAATATGCAGGGAAGGAAACGGTATATCAGCATCTTTCAGACATTATTAAGAATCTTCCCTGAAATGCTTGCAGTGATGTCTGCATCCTTGGTACAACTAAGAGATGTCTCTCAGAACCACAAGAGACTATTACAGGGGCAAAGGAGACACAGAATAAAACAGAGTAATAGCAGAGAACCAATTACTGCAACCACTGTGAAGACATGATAAAACTCAATGCTCAGCCAAAGGAGTTTGTTTTGAGTAAGTCACTGACCCCATGCCAGGGCTTGTCTTATTCTTATACGAGGTCATAGAGATTACAGTAGGTGATGTGAGACAAGTGTGGAGTCATGTAGGATCTCATTTGATATTACAGGGAGCAAAAGATTTAACATCCTCACTTTAACAGTTTCTGTGCAGCTACAAGTCTGTGCAGCACGTGGAATATTCAGCTGAATATACACTCCAGCATGAAAATACCCATGTCTTATTGACACGCCAATTATCCATGCATTGTGGAACATCCTCTTTCCCAAACAAAAATGTCACTGCTCCACCTTCTCCTTGAGACCTATCTCTATCAATCCACAAGAAGAAACTGGCCAATGAACAATGGATAGACTAAGGAGCCCAGAAGTCAGAAATCTAGGGAAGGGATATCAGCAAAAACTCTGGCAGTGCTAAGGGGCCAAAAAATGAGTTAAAAATGGAGTTAATGCCCTTTACCCTTTTGGACTAGTGTAAAAGAGTCTTTGTATAAATAAGAATAATATTAATAATCTCCTAACTGTAAAGCAGGGCAGAGATTTTGCAAAGAGGGCTAAAGATGCTATTTTATGTATTTAGTTTCATGAATTTCAATGCAAACAATAATTGAAAAGACTCCTAGCCATGCCTGTAGGCTCCCTAACCCACCGTCAACAAGACAGACAGATGTCAGCAACATTATTCTAAATTTTCCAAGAACTCAGCCTGCAACTCAGCCTTATTTTTAATTGCCTAAGAAGCATATACTCGGCCACTGGAAGTTTGCCAGCATTTTTCACCAACTTCCTATACAGACCATTTTAAAAATCCCAGCCTAATTCGAAATAATGGAGAAATCAAGTCATTTACAAAACCTCGCTTTGCATGTTGAGGGTACTTGCCCAATGCAGTGATATAGAGGGGATCAGTGATATAAGACTCTTCCTGTATAGCCAGCCAGAGAATGGAGGAAGAATAGGCAGCTGTGCAAGGCAATTACTCTCAACCCCCATGTAGGCAGGCAAAGAAGGAGTGCAAGGTTGAGGTAGACACGTCTCAGTTCTACTTGTGCAGTACAGTAGCCAGAGCAGGTAATATGTTGCTTCCCTCATCACTAAGAGACACTGAATTTGAGAAGCACATACTAGAGACAGAGCACTTACCTCTTAGCGCAGGGCAAAAAATATAACCCTCAGTGACAACAGCTTCCCTTGTCTCCTGTGGTGGTACAGCCGTCCTTTGTTCCTTACATTTGGCCCTAGGCAAGGTCATAAGCTTAGCCTATGGTAGCAATGAGGTTAGACACTTCTTCCCTGTATTTGCTGCACAGCTGGTGGACATGTGCCAGACAAACTGGCATTCTTGGAATATTCTTGCTGCCTGAATAGCACAGCTCCACTCTTGCCCTACTAACACAAACACTAACACAATCTCAGATGGTTATAAATAACTAAAAGAATCCTCTCAATGCTGAAATAAACACAGTGGGCCAGATGCATTGCTGGGCATCTTCTGTTGAAGCAAATGGAGTGGAGAAAGCATTTGGTCCTACAATCAGATTGCAAACAATATACAGATTTCCGTAACTCACTGATTTAGCATGCCATTCTAGTATAACAGAATCAGCCCAATATGTAACCTGGATTTACAACAGTAAAAAATATTTTCAGCAACTTTAATGCTGACTTCTGTCCTAGTTCCTCTGTAAACTACAAACAGCTTTCCATTGCCATACCTTTTTATTTTTACCCCTGCATTATTCTCCTTTGAAGATCACACAGATATAACAGCAACTTGACCTTTAACACATTTGGCCAACTACTGGTATCTAATCAGTGTCACAGATAATGCTTGCACTATCAGTTTGATGAAAGAGATTCAAGGAAAGAAAGGCTGATTTTTCTGCAGAGCATCTCTGAGTAAAATAGATATCTTCTATGCTTTAGAATTGTTGGTTATAGCCATGTTGGTCTAAGGACATAGGCAGACAAGGTTCTTTGGGTAGATGTGCTCTTTTATTAGATCAACTAAACGGTAAGGAAAATTGTTCTTTGCAAGCTTTCAGGCACAAACACTATTCTTTGGGCAATAGGGAGAGTCTGCTGGTGTTTGTGTGCTCTCCTAGGTAGAAGCCAATATATAAACTGCAGGTCTGTGAAAAGGCAAATGCATGGCAGTGAGGATCTGAGGGAATGGGAGACAATAAGTGAGAGACAGACAGTAGCAGGGGGAAGGAGGAAGGTGGAACTGGTGATAAAATGTAGCTGGCAAGATGCAGACAGGTTACCTGGGTTGTCAGATGGCAGGCATGTTATAATGTGCCACAAATCCAATGTCTATATTTAGTCCATGATTTGTTGTATTGAGTACATTTATGAAGTGAAGTTCATAGGCTCATCTACCATTCTACCCAGGAGAGCACACGAACACCAACAGACTCTTCCTATGCCTTAAGAAGGTTGTTTGTGCCCAAAAGTTTGCAAAGAACAATTATTCCAGCTATTTAGTTGGTCTAATAAAAGATATCACATTTTCCCAAAGAACCTTGTCTGCCTCTGAGTAAAATAGAGACATATATTCCTTGTCTCTAAATAATGCCCAGAGCCAGAGAGTTGTGGGGACATTATGGAAAGCAACATCTATTCAAATTTGTAAAACAAGTATTTAATAGACACTTTTTTCACAATACAATCACTGCACTGAATGAGCTTTTAGTTTATCTAACCTCTATTCTTTGAAGTATAGAGTTTGAAAAAGTCAAACATGTGGTAGCAGTCCTAAATTCAAGTTTATTAGGCCAAGCAATGTTTTAAATTTCACACTGAAAAGCAACTAAAAATGTGACAACTTATTTTATTTGCACTGATCGAAAGAAGTGGCAGTGTGTCTTAATTTACCATGCAGTTATGGGGAAATAATGCAAAGCATCATGGATTTATGTTATAGAAACCACCTCTATTAGCCTGTGGTATATAACCTCAGTCTTTGCAACTTAATGATCACATCATACAACGATGCATCTTAGAAGAGATATTGCTTAATGCAAGTAGTAAACCCTGAAAATTTGAAGCCATCATACATATTCCTCTAAATGATCTTTGCACTAGTCTGGTGCTTACTTCTCTATCTTTAGGGCCATAGTTGATACAATTAGACATTACTATATCATGCTAGCATCACTGCCTATGAAAGATCTCATGTCACAGAAGGACCCTACCCTGAGGAAAACTCAATTTTAAAATATATGACCTGCTTCAACAAAGTGTCCAAAATTTCCAGAAGACACTGGCTTCTGGTATTTGGACAAAAGAGGGGAAAAAAGATAAGGATAAAAAAACACTGAACGAAACCTACAGGTTTACATGTATGTAGAAAATTTTCCTTTGATAGTCTAGCTTTGGGAAAGTCTTTTATCATCTTCATTTTAGCTAGAAACCCACACTTCTATTTACAGTGAATTATCCCCCAAAATGGATTGAAATGACAAGTTCCAAAAAGTTGCCAAACTCACATAGTTTGCGATGCTTGCAAATAACTGAGCTCCATTTATCATATTTTCAATGGATACCCACCCTGTTCCTCACAAGATTTGAGTATTTTTTAAATGAGAAGTGAAGCCTCTAAGATAAACTTCTTTGAAGGCAGAAAGCATGGTAGGGTGGCACCTTATACCCTAATCTGTTCAGAAAGGCATACGCTTTTGTAGGTTACAGCCTATTTCATCACTGCTATGAATGGATTTACAGAGAAAAGGGGTACTAAATAGGAAGGAATAAAGTCATTTAAATACAAAGGATAGGGAAATGGGAAAGAAAGGAGGGAGCTCTGCTGAGAGAGGTGAAGGTGGGTTGAAGAGATCATAAGCGATAAACAAAGCAGTGAACCTGGAAAGGTCAAATAATTTTATAATTTATTTGCATTGATAGAGAAACTTTTGTCAGAACTACACAAAATGCTCTACAAAAATAAAAAAACCCCTGGTATATAACCTCATACCAACTTTTGTGGTGAATGGACAAAGATGTCAATTCAATTTCCATTATATCCACGTCTAAACTCAAGAAGATGATTTGGTACAGGATGTTAAGATACAAATATGTAGGTGGTGATAAATGCTATTCTGAAAAATATCTCTGTAAAATGCACAAAATAATACCTTATATTTTTAAGCAACTTTCATTCAAAATAATAACATATATGAACTAAAGTTTATTTTAACATGTATAGTTCAAATGCCCTTTAAAATTTGATGTCAGATATTGGAGAAGTTTTGCCTGGTTATGTAGGTCACATAATGGGCTTGCATTTCCTGGATGATTAGGTATAACTCTTATTTACTTTCCAGTGCAAATACTCAGGATTCTTCATTTGAAATTTTTTCACTAATATTTGCCAATATATCCTTACGATTGTTTTAACAATCTTTCCAACCAAGATATATTTCAAACTCATTTTGTGACACCCCTCCCTCCCCACTCTCCCTATGGGGGATTTGTTTGCCTCCCCCAGCACTTCCCCCACCCCCTTACCTCCCTCCACTTTCTTTTGTATTCAGATCACTCTATTTGATATAGGCTGTTCTCTGCACATCCTTTCACAGTATCAGATTATGTGAGCTTGCACTCACAAGTTTATGCACCTCTGATTTAGTTAGTGTATCACATGCATCTCCATTGTGCCTTCTGCTTGAGGTATTTACAAGCACAGTAATAACAAATAATAACATAGTAACAAGAGCCTTGTATACATTTGTGATCATCATTCAGGATCACACAGCCCATAAAAATCATGACAGCTAAGGCCTGGCTTTCTAGCAGTTGGCATGGATGGTCAACATTTTCTTTTAGTTTAGTAGAATTTTGAACAAACTGGAGAAACCACAGGTAAATATTTAGTCTTTTCTATGTCAGTATAACCTTTAAAACACCACAAAATAGCTTATTCAGCTTCACTAACTTGACAAAAAAAGATAATTGTAAGCAACTATACAGACCAAGTCAAATCAAAACACATATTTAATATCTGTTATAATGCAGAAATAAATAAATAAATAACTTTGTACCAGCTTTAAATAACATCAGTGTCATTCTCTTTCATGACTCTTACAAAAAGATTTCAACAATGCCTGAAAGCAGGTAATGAATCATCCATACACAAGAGGCCAAGAACCTTCAAACCATACAGAATCATATGAGCCAAAGATTTTCTACCTGTTCAATGCTTGATATCATTAGAAAGCATCTTGCCAAGTGAGTCATTTAGTCAGGAAATTAAGATTGTTTTGTCCCAAACAAGTCTTCAGAATGGGGTGTCTGGCTCCAAAGTCATGTTTAGTGAATTCATAAATTGTGCTACAATGCTAAAGGAAAGTCTGACTGCTCATTTTCCTTGTTTATATTTTCTTTAGGAAACATCTGTTAGCAATTCTGTTTCTTTTTTAATTATTATTTATTTATTTACATGACTATAGATTCAAAGAGTGAAGGTTTGGACAAACTTTTATTATTCTTTAAAATTTGGTCATTTGGGCTTTTCTTGAGGTGACAGGAATGAAGAAACTAACTGTTCAAAGACACATGAACAGGGGGAAATCATTTTTCCCAAGAGGGACACACGATTAACAGGTAACATGGCTTGAACAGAGCAGAGCTCCTTTTAAAGTTACTACAAGGACTGTGCTGCCATGAGTATACAGTGCCAAGCAATTAGGTTTGCTTCAAACTGCTGTCTGAAAGATCCACATAAGCCTGGCTGTTAAAATCCTAGCAGTTTATTAACAAGCACAATATTTGTGAGTCGTGTAGCTCCAGCATTACACTGGAATTTAAAAGGTCATTACAGACATAGATTAAGGCTTCAGATTTTAAGACCTGCTGTGAAGGACAACTGGTATGGCATGCAGAACTCTGCCACAGGGTGATAAAAGAATGAAGTGAATATTTTAGCAGTGAGCAGCCAGTAATTAACACAAAATTTATTTACTTGAAAGATAAATATATTTGGAAACGGTAAATGCTTTACAAAGAATGTTTGGCCATCAATTGTGCAAGTGTTAGTTAAGTAGGAAATACACAAAACGTGCCTTGGCTGTGCTGTGAAGCAATGAGCCTGAAAGCTTCTAGCACCTGAGATGAGATGGTATTGGACTTGATTCTGATCTCGCATTGATTTTAGAGTGTTGTAAATCAATTGATTACAATGGACTGACTGCTGGTTTACACCTTGTTAAGTGCGATCAAAATCAGGTACATGCCACTGATTTTCTTTATTGCTTTATCAATGGGAGTTTTTAATGTATTTGCAGTTGACCCTCAAATTCTGTGAAATGTCAGCACTGGAGACTCATTTTGCCTCAATACATGTAGGGCTCATTCTATTTTCTGTGTACTACACGAATAAGCATAAGATGCCTGCCTCTGTGGCGACATAGCTCGAGTGGTCTCAAAATGGAGAATCATGCACACACTCTGTGCTTTCTCACTCTACTCTTGTCTTGCTGTTTTCCTTAATCTAAATGAATGTCTGACTGTGGGTTTTGGTTTATGTGCATGGAAAAACAGCAGTGTTAAAGCTACTGGCTTCTTCAGCTATTACTTTTCCCATGTAAGAAATCCACAGTGGAAGACATTCAGAAGAGGTGCAGGAGAGCTAAACAACATAGGAGGCCTGCATAGTGGAGTTAATTGGATACGTCACAAGAGCATAAATAATCAATCGCTACATACACAATAATTAATATGCAATCAATAAATAATGACCAATAAATACATAATAATAATGGAGTTGATGTCACAGTGCTTGGCAAAATGACATCAACCCAAAGCAAAATAAATTGAATCTCCAACAAGACAAGGCAGAGGTTCAAAGGACCTGTGATGTGAAGAACAGATGGTGGGAAGACAAGGCAAAGGAGATTCAACATCTTGTTGTGTCAACAATATGTGTCTTTTTTTCAGTGCCACCAAAGCTATTTACAGTCCAGGCACTCACGGACCAACCCCCTTGACACCTAAGGATGGAGGAGACCTGA
>NW_017729004.1:27586260-27589092 GCF_001723915.1 Gavialis gangeticus | reverse complement strand
CCAACCCCCTTGACACCTAAGGATGGAGGAGACCTGATCAAAGAATGGGAACCATCAACGTCCATTGGAAGGGTCATCTTGAAGACCTTCTCAACTGAGACTCTGTTGTTGATTAAAGGGTTCTCAACTCCATCCCGCAACATCCAGTCAGAGATGTTTTCAGAATCCCTCCAACCCTTGGCAAGGTAAGAAAAGCCATCAAGTAGGTAAAGAGTGACAAGACATCTGGAGCTGATGGAATCCCCACCAAAATCTTCAAGCAATGGGGACAGGAGCTCATGTCACAGCTCCAGCTTTAGGATTTAGAATGATAAGGAAAATCCTAGGTGATCTCAGGATTTTGCCATGACTGGGGCAATCTTCAAGAAAGGAGACAAGTCTGAATGTGGAAACTACAGAGGAATCACATTGCTGTCCACCACAGGTAAGATCATTGTGAGAACCCTCCTGAACCAACTCCTTCCACTTGCTGGAGAGCTGCTCCCAGAATCTCAGTGTGGGTTTACAGTATCAACAGGCACAGCTGACATGATTTTCATTGCTCACCAGATACAGAAAAAATGTTACAGCATAAACGTCTCTACACGGCCACCTTTGACCTTATGAAAGCCCTCAGCTCTGTCAACTGAGAAGCGCTGTGGAGGAGCCTTCTGAAGTACAGATGCCCACCAAAATACATCACCATTCTTTGCCTGCTTCATTATAGTATGTCAGTGGTGGTCCTCAATAACTGATCTATCACAGATCCCTTTAAGGTTAAGATGGGCATTAAGCAAGGCTGCGTCATCACTTCAGCATTCTTCTCGATATTCCTTACCATGATGCTATATCTGGTCACCAACAAACTTCCAGTTGGAGTGGAGGTAAAGTACCAAATGGATGGTAAACTGTTTAATCTCACTGATTCCGAGCCAAAACCAAGACCACCCTGCAAGGAACTCAGTATTTTGATACCATATAATGACAACAGCAGAGGAAAGGTAGGAGTGGAAGAAACAGTGTGTCACAGACTGAACTAAGAACGCAGAGTCACCCACCCCGCACAAAAACATGTGCCCAAGTTGCAGCAGAGTCTGTTGATCATGAGTAGACCTTGCCAGCTATCTTCAGACCTCTGGATAAGACCATTATGAAAGACAGCCATCCTTGACTGCATGGGATTGTCGATGAATCCATCACAATAATCATTTTACAGTGCTTTTTTGAGAAAGACCTTTTACAGTTTCAAAAATGACCATTTTATTGCCAATGGAAGCCGAAAAGCTTCTTTCTGTATTAAAAGATTTGAGCAGTATTTTAACGCATGATCAATTCACTTATATCGTGAATACCTTCAGTAGAAGAACCATGCCTTACACTATATTTTACAGCACCAAGCCCACCCTTGCTATTCAATAATAAGTTAAGTAGCCTGGCAAGAGGGCCACATGGCAGGAGGCTATTCACCAGCATACATCATTCACACTTGTAAATTAGTGCAGACTTGCAAACAACTAGCAGCCTGTCATTTTAACTGACTGGTGTGTTACACAGCCATTGTGCAGAGACACTGAAAAGCATAGTGTCTCCAGGATAGTAATCGAGCAAGTGAGAGAGATGTGGCATTTATCAAGAGGCTGATTGAATGGATTGTACTGTTTGAACTGAGAATCTGTCTGCATTTACCAGGCATGTTAAATAATTATTAACCAGATCTCAGCTTGAAGCAATTTATTTTTAATCCATTCTTCTTTCTTCAGACATGTGTTTCTGTTTACCCAACTCAGAGCAAAGAAATAAATCTGAGTCATGCACTAGGGCATCACGTATACTTGCCTTAGTCCTCTGGTAGTTAAATGGGTGAATTGTTAGTATTTGCTGGTTTATCACTAAGTCATTGAATGCTTCTTTTTTTTTAAAGCACTTTGGGTTCTGTCAAACGTTTGTTGCTATACCTGAGGGAGGGAAGTAAATGTAGCTTTAAAACACTACTGCCCTCCCCTACCAACTACACCATTCTGGGAGAGTTCAGGTGTGGCACAATCTAGAGTAGGATCAGGGTGCTTCACTGCCACAACTACGCTGTGAGCTGCAGGGAAGAGAGTAGCATGCATGCACTCTCTACCATCTTAGGGGCACTTTATAACAAAGGAATTTTCCAGTGGCCAAATCTAGCTAGTGCCTGGCCCTTTCGAGCTTCTGGGATGAATGTAAAACGGGACTGGACTGGGAACATAAGTTTGTTCTTTTGTCTATGATTCTGCTGACACACTTTAACTTCACAGTACGTTCCCCATAACATAATGAAATGGCAGCAACATTAATACATATTCTATAGTATCAAAAACAGTTGGCAACATCAGAATGGTTTCTTTTGTATTTGCCTACAGCGGTTGGAATGAAATGCTCCACTTAAATTATGCTCTTAGTTTCAAAAAGTGCCGAGCTTCTGCCTAACTGATGCATTCAGACTCCAATTGGTGTTAAATGACTAAAGACAACGTGCTGTCATGTAGTACCGTGTCTCATAAGATCATGATCTAATCAGGCCATAAATGAAACATGTCAAGGCACAAGCAAGCACCAGAGCCAAACTACCTCATTAGTATCCCAGTCTCTACTTTCAAAACTCCATAAAGGCCAATACTCAAAGCAGGAAGATTTTCTTCTTTTAAAGAACACAGAAGTGAATAAAACACAGGCTGAGTTTCTGAATAGTTAGTGTATATTCTTGAATAGTCTGTGTATCTTTTACCAAATTAATTGCAAGCCATTGCAAGGATAAAGGCTTTAAGAGCACTCTCATCTCTCCTCCTCTTTTCTTTTGGCACAGTTTATGGTTGTAAGCTTTGT
>NW_017729004.1:27571074-27586249 GCF_001723915.1 Gavialis gangeticus | reverse complement strand
CTCTTTTCTTTTGGCACAGTTTATGGTTGTAAGCTTTGTTGTTGTTGTTTTTATTAAGCTAAATATCCTAAGTTGACTGTGAGATGGTTTGTGGCTGTGGCCTATTGGAGGGGTCAGAATAAATATTCCTGTGAACCTTTCTGAACAAGTGTTTATTACAACATCACTTGCAATCACAACCTGTGACTCTCTGACTTGCTCTTTTCTTCCTGCACCCATGTATCTCTCTTTCTTGGATGCCAAGGGGGGCCAAGTTCAAAAAGAGCACTGAAAAAGAGATTGGATATTGCAGTGGTGGTTATATAGGGAAGTAGAGAGGGAAGTAGGGCCCTCCTCCTCTAGCATCTAACACAGATGAGTCATGGGTTTCTGGCCAGCAATATTTTCATGATGGGGCATAGTGCATAGCCTACTGCACATGCTCAGTCTACACAAGCAAACTTAAACATCTACAGTGATGGGGAACTAGAGCTTCAACTGTCACATACATGCCAAAAATGCCACTTTCACAGTTAGAAAACTTCCATTTAGATGCACAAAGAGAACCAGAATTCCATCCCGCGTGTCATCTTGGAGTGAATGCTTCAGCACCTTGAAGGTCCCAGCCATTGCCCCTGAACTTTAGGGTTCCTAATGCATCCCTTAACATAAACCACTGCAGCCATTCTTAATGCAGATGGAAGCAAATGGCCAGCATCCAGCATTTTGCATAGCAAGGAAGGAAGGAAAAATATAAGCCAAAGATTCTTAAGAAAATTACCAGGAGATCTTTAAATGTCCTCATAAGTTGGACGTGACCTCAGTTTTAAACACTTCATCCAAAAGACACACCTTATGTTGCAAATAAATAACAGTAAGCATGTAGTAGCAATGAAAGACACTCATTGACTGTCTGGGAAAGTTGCAGGACTGAAGGGGATTGTCAAAATTTAGATCTGTCAGCAGAGAAAGGATCTCAAGTTTAAGTTTTGGGATAACACCAGGCCCTATTAAATCAATGAGTTTTGACAATGGGACCTGGTTGTACTGATTTTAGATGAGCAAAATCTGGAATATTCTTTTTTTATGAGAAGGATGGCATGCTGAATTTTCCTGGAAGATGATAGCATAACTGCTTAAATTCATGAGTTACTTTCTTCCCAACAGTGAGAGGAGCTGGTTTTTTGTGACATATTCTGTTGGACCAGCTGTATAGTTGGAAGAGCTGTTGGGCAAGCTTTTGGGCATCAAGTACTGACCTGACTCAAGGAAGGGCATCTGATGCCGGAAAGCTTATCCAACATCTCTCCCAACTGTACAGTTGGTCTAACAAAACATATCACAAAAAATGCCTCTCAGACATTTCCTGGACCATCATGGCTACAACAATCCTACCACTTTCATTATGTTACCATCAACTAACTAGCCACGTGCATAATGTGAACAAATGCGAACACATCAGCTAGTCTTTGCTCAGCCAGTGTTTAAGTGGGATCAGGAGCTGTGAGTTACTACTCTAGCATGCCTGTTGGGGAAGGAATCATGTCTACATTTGTGTTTGTACACTACTTACCACACTGCAGGTACTTCAATCAACAAACAAAAATGACAATTTCTCTAACTTCTAATGTTTTGTGAAAAAATAACCACAATATTGGTTCTACTTTTTTGCACACAAACTGTTTCTTGATTTAGATATGACTCTTATAGTAAATCAGTATACTGCTCATGAACTCTAGTGGTGGTACAGTCACCTACACCGGAAATCTTCAAAAGGAGACTAGACAGTCACTTCGCTGGGGGTCACTTGACCCCAGTTGTCTTTTCCTGCCTAGTGCAGGGGGACTGGACTTGATGATCTACAAGGTCCCTCCCAGCCCCTTACAATCTATAAATCTATGAAAAACTTTAACCTACTTCTTGGCTAGAGCCAACTGAAAATGAAAAACATCTCTAAAATGCCATTAAACTCAAACACTGTTTGGCATTTTTGTGTTTCAAATTTTTCAATCACTTTTTAAAACAAGAACATTCCAAAAATATAATTTCCAGATTTCAATGTAAGATGATGTAACAGGCAGTTTAGGGGCACTTACCTTCATGGTGTCCTACTTCAGGCTCTGCCTGAACACTTGAAGGAGACTGTCGTGAGCAGGCAGGAGGCCAGTGGAGCACCTGAGGGTCGAGCAGGAGAGAGCAGACCCCTAGAACAAGCCCTCAGAGTTCGTGAGCCAGTTTGACAAATTCCTCCAGGTGGGGACATAGCCCCGGGGGAGCCCCTGTAGAGCAGGACACCGGTTCCCTGCTGACTTCGGAAACTTGGGGGTCAGTAAAAGAGTGTGATAAACCCCCTGTGTGAGTGACCACGGGAAGGACTGTGATGGAACTGTGTCAGCTCGGGGGAAAGAGATGCCAGCAAGGGAAGCTCCTGGGATGCCTGTGTGGGCTAAGACCCAGGGAGGCACAGCCTGAGGGGAAGCCTCAGTGTGCCTAAGTGCCTCAAGGGGAAGTGAGAGCAGAGGTGCTGCCTGGCCTGCCTGCAACACTGAGCTCTTTCTCTGTGTGCTTAATGGCATAAATAGCTCTGTGGGCTTGGAGAGGCAGCACACAGGCAGAGAAGTGTGCTGAGAGGTGTGCAGGAAAAAAATCTGTTTGGCAGGGGTTTGGAGTGGGAACAGCCTCTGCCGACTGTGAGATGCCTGGGCCTGCTTGAGACAGCTGGAGCCCTCAAAGCGCACGATAAGAGGAGTAAGCAATTGCCCCTCCCTCCATCCTTTGGGCATAAGTCAGGGTAAATGGTTATTAGTTGTAAATAATTAATTAGAGAATTAATATAATGAATATTTAGCATAGTGTCTAAGTTATTAGCTTTGTATCCATCAACTTGATCATCTCTTAAGTGTAAATAAGCAGTTATTTACTGCTGCTCTTGTATAAACTAACACTTGTATTGTAAATAGAGTATTTCAAACTTTTTATATCATTTAATATTCATTTGCATATTATAATCATTCCCTGTATATAATTAAATTCTGTAAATAGTTACTCCTGAGTGTGCAAGGTCTGTCCATTGTAAAAGGGAGCCCCTCCTCTCAGGGAGCCTCTGGCCACTCATAGGTTTGGTGAGCAGGGGAAAGCTACCTCACACCCCATGTCCTGAACACCTGGCCGTGGCCACAGGTAGCACCATGTACCAAGGGTTACATATTTTTTAAGTAAAAGATTATCATTGCGAGCATACTTCAGAATTATTCCTGAGGCAACTAAACGGTAGAGAGTGGCCACCTCTACATGAGACACTGACTCAAATTATAAAGAGCAATTCAAAATGACTATGCACCAGTGAAGCCACAAAGCACCTCCATTAAATCTTTTTGTATGTACATTGGAGCTAATGAACATGCTTTGAAATTATTGAAGTGGAGCACTTAAGCACACCATGGCACTTAAGTCCTGCCAAAACCTAATTGTGATTCAAAGTATTTCTAGGAAACACTAAAACTCCACCCAAGTTTCTGGAAAGACCTGCATTCACAGGCAGAGAAACACCCTCCTACCTAATGCACATCAATAGCACTGAGTTCAGCTCAAACATAATAGTGGAAGTGCCTTCGTTTTCCACATTAGCCAAAAGGTTAAGGCACCTGCTCAGGAAGAAGGAGCTCAAGTTACTGGCTCTCCACTGGCTTACTTACCAGACAAGAGTGCAAGAGTCATAGGGCCAGAAGGAAAAAAAGCACAATGGAGTAATGGAGTTTGCCCTTGTAGCCTACTAGTTATGGCACTCCTACTAGTTATGGCACTCCTGTGGGAAAGATGAGTCATAGGACCAAAAGGCGAACAAGTAAGGAGGAACCTGCCTCTATAACCTAGCAATTCTGTCATTCCTCAGGGCAAGAGGAGTTCTGTGTTTCAGTTCCAGTCCCTGTCTCCACCACTTTTCTGAATGTCTCCACCAGTGACTAGTTAAAAACAGAAATGGCTCTGGTGGCAGGGCTTTGGAGTCAGGAATGCATTTTCTTAACCTTCAGGCTACATTAGTAGACTCCACCGGGTTACATTCTTGCTATCTGCAAGGCTCTTGCTTGCCCAGTGGCCTAGATTTATCAGTAAGAGTAAAGAATACCCTCATCCAGCCTATTTTATAACCTGATAGTTATGGGAAGTGGGAGATCTAGGTCAAAATACCACAAGAGGACCTAGAATCATTTCCTGTTGGCTACTTCCAGGTGCCTCCAAGCTTTCAGAATTGTGTTTGGTTGTGCCACGTTCTCTGAGAAAAGTGCCTGCCTAAGCATATAAAACAACTTTATTCCTAGTCATATCTAAAATCTCTCCATTGACTGTACAGGGACCGTAGATGCTTAACTTTGTCAAGCTGAACTGCTGTCTTGAGCAAGGTTAAAACATCTAAGTGTAGATGTCTATTAAACCATTTTTAATCCCGGCCTGTGTGGCTAAACTTCATGTGAAGGTTACGTAGCTTAATATTGAACACAAAAATAGGAAGCAAACTAAATACACTGTAGAGCAGTGAGTAAGCTGTATTCTTTCCGTAAAGACTTTTGAAAGTGGAAAATTCCATAATTTTTGAGAGGGGGCAATTCACTAAAAGTTCCCACTGACTTTGGTAGAAATTATGAATGCTCAAAATCTCTGATTGGGGTCATGATAGACTGTAAACACTTGTACTTAATTTGAGTGCATGGGAAACATTGGCTGTCATACAAACTAGTTTGCACTGTAATGTAATAAACTTATGCATGTGCTTAACTTGACTCGTGTGGGTAATGCCAGTGATTTACGGTCCTCGTTTATGGATGTGAGCATTCCCCCTGAATGCAGTATGCCAATGCACCTAAGTCTCTGCACAATTAGGCACTACCAAGTGCCTACTATAACACATTATTTTCTTTCTGCAGCTACAAATCTGCCATTTTCAACAAAAGGGAAGAGATAAGAAAAAAAAAGCTGTTCCCATTTGAAGACATAAAGAACCAACGTGAACGTCAGACTGTGCATAGGCCTAATATGTAGTGAAAGTAATACTGCCCTTTCATGACGGTTCCATTCCTTACTGTATTTGAATGCATTCTCTTTCCCTTTCCTGTAGTCTTTCTTCATGGCTTACCCTACTGCTGCATCACTACCTTCTTTCATAAATATAATAAATGTGTAATATGACTGGTATTTCAGACACAGCAGCCACTAATCGTTCTTCACTGCTGGAATTGTTCTTTGACTCAGAGCTGTGGAATTTTGACACGCACACATAAGGCTTACACTTTAACACCCGCTCCAACCAGAACCTGACAAACAGGTGATTACAATGAAATACCTGAGAAATTACATCACTAGTGTCTGTAAATATTGCTAGTATCATGACAGCTATTACTAAACAGTATTTGCTTCCATTGCACTGTAACAGACAATATAAAGTATCAATGCTAATTCCCAAATTATTTTTATATATCGATTCATTGAAAGGGAAACCTTTATTAAAAAATAACATGGAGATTTCTGCAAGGCTGAACACAGATGACTCAGCTTATTGTCATGTTCCTAGAGTAGGACTTTGGAGAGAGGCTGATGTTGAAACCTTCTGTTGGGGCATCAGTGTTATTACATTATTACTTTAATGCGAGTCCTGTGATAGTTACTGTTGTATGTAAAGCCTCTGCTTCAGGAGCCAAGGATTATGAAAACATCTTATTGCTCCTTGTTTTAAAGATGTTTTTAGCTCCCACAGTTGTACAGAAAACATGTCTCCTAGAGCTCAAAACTAAAGGGCAAATCAAAATAATAATAATAATACTTAACATCTCATTATTCTTTTTTTAATCTTGTAATTTTTAAGCCAATCTTGAGATTTTGAAAGAGTGAGGAATGGGAACAGCAATCCTTGTACATCCTAGGGGTGTAGCGCTGGCAGCCTGGAATGATCCCATTATAAAAATAAGGCCATTTGCAAAATTCAGAACTAGATCTGTGTCCATAATTTCAATCGTTCTCAGAATCCTGGGCAGTTAGTTTGGGCCCATTCCTAGTTACTGTAGCTCCTTTTTTCTTTTCTTTTTTTTAAAGGAAGACATCAAAAGGAAGCAAAATCACTACTCTCAGTGCCCCATTCGGTTGCAACACGCCATGGTCAAGAACATGTTTTTGGAATTCAAATGCTAATGACATTGGCACCTACTATTTTGGCTTGCCAAGTTTCTTCCAACATACTTTTAAATCATTTCTTGTGCTGTTTCTTTCCCCCTTTCCTTTACTGAAACTAAATGACTAAGCTTTCACTTTCAATGCTTTTCCATAAACAGTGCTGAGCAAGAGTGAATTTTCCATATGTTTTTGCTTGCACATATAATTCCATAAAAAGAGAGAGAGAAAGAGAATACCTCTGTCCCAGAGCTATGTTAAGGAGTGTTTTTTTCAGCTCTGAATGCTCCCTGGAGAACTTTGAACACATTTACTCATTTCAAACCAAAGCAATATCTTTTCAGTGACATCATCTTCCCACTCCCTGTAACTGAGAACTCACCGTTCCCTGCACTAGAGTCAGGAGGTTTAAGTGTCAAAGGTCTTACATTGTAGTTTCACCTTAGAGTGTTAGGATTTTCAAATTGCTATAGATGACATCATTTGCCAGTAGTAAAACTATTTGCTTTCTACACATCAGTACTTAAGGGTTAGCCATGTCAAACCAAATGGCTTATTTCAAGAATCTTCTCAGAGGCCTGAATCGAGTATTAAAATGATATGTGATCTTAAAAAATGTATGAGAGTTTTAATATCCAGGTGAAACTTAGGGTTCAGTTATATTCTCAGGTGTACTGAGGGACAAATGACTGTATATGTAAAGAAATGTACCCACAGGAGAATGTCCAAGGTATGCAACAGCATAATCTTGTAAGAAAAGAACTTTTGGACTGAAATGTTAGCCTGAATATTTGTTATATTATACCGAAGACAAAGAGATGTCAAGCAAATATAGGTCCCTTCCATTTCTGCAGTCTGTGTGTGCATGCAAGAGCAAACATTTTTTTTTAAAAGCAACATATACATACCACTGTATTTTTCCTTTCCTGAAACAATGGACTAATACATGATGCCTTCCATGCAATGTTGAATTTCTGACAGCGATCTCAACAGTGGCTTAGAAACCAACCACAAAATTTACAACTTGTTAATTACAGAGACCCAGATACATGCGCCACATTTTGCATTCATGGCCTAAACAGGAGAATCAGTGATTTTATCCAGGACTACACAATAACGTCATTGTTTATTGGAGTACAGAGCACAATGATTTACATGTAGCAACATTATGTTTTAATCTTGCACATTTCAGAAATATCATTATAGGTTTTAGACTTAACATTACCAAAGAAAAAGAAATGTGAAAACAAAAGGAAGTCAAGATATTGATTTAAAATGCAGAAGTAAGAACATGCAAATTAAAGAGGGATGTCTGTTTACAAAATCCTTGACACATGTAATGACTAAAAAATGTAGAAACTAGAGGGGGTAGGGGACAGGTGTGAGTTTTTGATTATTTGCACATGAAAGGTCAGACTGATAGCTCTCCTTACATGAATATATTATTCTATAAATAAGTCCATTAATGTCAGTAAGGCTCCACATAAGTAGAGGATTCTGCATGAATGGGTCAAATTGAAAGACTAGGGAACAGGAGACTACAAGTATCTAAAGCCATCAAATAAATGGCACTGGCATGCAATTTAACAGAAGTGACTTCATCAGAACAATGCTGAAAACAGGTTGACATGCAGCAAAGGTAAAATTAATCCAGAATGAAAGAGAAATGCTAATTATGTTTTCTCCAATAACACTATGTTCCACTTCTATCCTGCCTTTTATCCCAAATATTTCAAATTTCTTTACTAGCTAAGTGGGGTTTATTCATTGCATTTTATACAGAGGAAACTGGGGGATGGAGAAGATAAAGCCTTGCTTCAGGCCACTTTTTCTGACCACCTAACTTGAGGGGGGAAGATAGAGGGGGACAAGACTCGAGTGCAAAACTTATAGTGAATGCCAGTTCTTTTGGATCCACTAGACCAGTGGTCTCCAAACTTTTTTGATCACGTACCCCTATCAGTAAAAAAATTTTGAGCATGCACCCCCAATATATGTATATTTATATAAATATAGATATAAATAGAAGTTCTATTTCCTTCCTGCACACCAATGGATCATCTTGCGCACCCCAGTTTGGAGACCACAGCACTAGACAGTGTAATGAGGATACTGGATTCTTTTACCTCTAACTGCTTTGTCTTGGAGTTGAGTGCATGGTGACTCATGTCCTAGAGGAGCAGACACAGTGAAACTAGCCCGGTGAGATATGCTCTTTACAGTTACGCCAGAGAAAGAACTGGAGGGCAGAAAGAAGGGAACAATTTTTGGCAGGGGACAGACACGATACCCTGCTAGGCATTTTTCATGTCTTCTCTCTGTGAATGAGCTACAATAGGCTGTAAGGCTACGAATACCACCGTTGAAAACTCCACTTAGCTGTACAGTGCTCAGAATCCATCCATAAAATTGTAATGCTATTCTGTTAGTATCTATATTAGGAAATCAGAACTACAATATCAGGAGTAAACAATATTTCCAGCAACTGTCTTTTAATACAAAATATTTCTCTCCAAAATTAGCACAGTGTGTTTTTCAGCACTAACTTTCTAGCAACATGTACAAATAAAGCCATACATACACTGGCAAACTGTAGTGTGGCTGGAGAAGTTTAGCTGATGACAGTCTTGTTATTGTAACAGGAAATGACTCAGCCCTGGCAACAAGAGATCAGATATTTTATTCAGTAGCATTAGGTCATTTTTTTTCCCCTAACTAACCAACGGTTTCACAAGGCAACTGGTTTTGTTTGAAAATAAATATATCTATTTTGAAACGAGTTGAAACAGGAGGAGTTAACATTTACTGTTAAGAATAATCACTCAGTTTAATTTAGAGCCTCTGGAAATCCCTCGTCCCTTTAACTATTAAACTATTCTCTGTACTTCAGTGTTGCAAAATTCCTCTCCTTCTGACAAGAACTCTCCCACAGGGGTGAGCAAAGTATCACCAGGCTGCTTCATTAGGACTGTCATGGCAGTGAGAATGAGGGAGGAAATGTTGTGCCTGGAATGGTAACTTTCCATGACATTTATACAAGGCTAATGACATTATTATAATAGCTAAGCTAGAACTTCTTGATGGAGGGATTACAGAAGATTCAAATATGTGCCTCATTACATCAGTATATTAAAAGATCTTTCATCAGTTATTTATAGTACAAGAGTTGCATTGGTTCTTTTAAAAATCAGACAAAGTGAATTCTAATATATGACATTCATCTGTATCGTATACGTTATTTTTCTATTTTTAAACACATTACTTATTCCATATATCTTTTGCGCACAGAGTCAGGTATATATATGCACACAGCTAAGTGCAGGGTGTATCTGGGTTTCCACAGAGTGTTAAAAGTACCAGTATTACTCATTTTTGTTACAAGTAGCTTGTAGCACAGTTGAGAATACCATAAAGGTTATGCAAAAGGAAACTCATTATTCAGGTGAATGTAGGACTCTCCTCATAGTGACAAACAGTAAACACATCATCAGTTGCAGCACCCCCAAAGAGAACAAGGATTTAATCATTTTCCGAACATTTTCCTGGTATAGTTGTCACTTTCGTATTTTTAAATCATAAGGAAACATAATGTTCCACATCACAATGACTCACATGTGCTCTGCATACGTGTACATAAATAACAATGCTGACATTTTATCTTGGGGGAGTAAGGAATAAAGTTGATGGGGTTTTCTCTAAAAGCTCTATAGCAACGACTGTTTATCTGTTGCTTCCATACACTGCTGAAAGCGTAATGTTAGTGAGTAAAAATTAAATTCAGACAATATCCTGCATTGGCTATTGCAAGAACACAATGAGGCCTCAAGCATCTTCCATTAATACCAAAACAAAGTATTTTTGAAAATGTCTGAAAAATTAAACTTCTTTGAAAAAACACTGAATATGCATTTGCAATTCAACCTTAAATGAAATAAATCCTGGGAAACCTCGGTGCCTTATATTATTTCACTGTTATCTTTTGTATGACAAAAGCAGTATTCTAAAATTCTAGCTCACCAAAACAGGAGTTCACTAAAACACTATGCAAGCCTGGCTTTCTGTGCTGTGGCACAAAGCATTTTATTTTTAAGCAGGAAAAAATAGCTATTTCATTTTACCATCTGCCAAAAAATACTTAACTCAAGGTACTCATACTGCTTGCATGATTTCCAATTATAGGTGCTTAAGTAACTCCAGTGTTTCACCTATTATATATACCGACAGTCATACTTTAACATTTTCATAGTACTGTGGCATGTTATTTGAGACAGGCATTTTGGCCACAATGTTCCAAGATTTAACTACTAACAAGGTGTGTATTTCAGTGAGTTACCCATGGAAAGCATTGTTATGTATTATATGATTTTACTGCATAATGACCTTTAAATGCTAGGCAAAGGCCTTTTATCTATTAACTCCTTAACACTAAGCTTAAAAAACCTTCTTGCACCTTTGAGCAGTAGCATGTATCCATTAACTGCAATATCACTCTTGTGATTTCAAAATCACTCTTGTGATTCTGTAGCAAGTTTTAAGATACGTTGTGCTTTTGTCAGAGCTCCAGCTGTTGGAATCAGTTGTCTCAGAAACACAACTTTTAATTTTAAAAAGAGTCTTAATATGCTATCCCTCCTAACTACAGAGAAAAGCTTGCAAATATGAAACTCAGAACATCAAAAGACTAATAAAAGGAACTGTGTGTTTCTTTCTTTTTTTTTAATTTAATTATTTTTCAACCTACTTTCATGATTTTCTGGGTACAGACTCTTGGTCTATGAATGCTCGGTGTTGGTACTAATGACTTACATGCATATTTTATTTTATTGCATCTTTCTCTCTTCCGGTATCAATTTTACAATTACAAATCCTTCAGGTACATGTGTTCTTTTAAAAAATAAGTGCAAGTTTTAGTGGGTCTCTATCTTATATGAAGCCTGAATCAAGGAATTGCCATGTTCAGCTTCAATACCAATGCTATGTTCTGCATTAAAGCAGAGACTAGGCATTCTTCTAGAGGGCAGATTTTCTACACAGTCAGAAGCAGCAGTTGTCAGGAACTGATAAACTCTTGTCTGCTGATTGCTTTGTACAACTTTCAACATCATCTCAGGGCCAGACTGACCCAGGAAATTCTGAGATATAAAAAGTGTCATGGGTTGGTCAGATAAATGTCTTGAATTATTGCCTCTTTTGATATGTCAGTGATGATTTTAGGTTATGTTATCTTGAGAACCATGAGGCACAAAGAAACTGATGATGTACACTATTTGGAAAACTGAAAAACTCATACAACTTATATTTTTATAAGCACACCTTATTCTTTTAAGTGGTATACATTTATAACATGACAACGACATGCTGCAAGAGACTCAGGTTTTGAAATTAAACTTTCAAAACCCATTTTGACCATTCAACATTAATTTTTTCTATCTATTCCAAAAAATAAATTCTGGAATATGAATCTTGAGGATAGGTATTATATATTGTGTCCAGATGATATTTTCTTTGACTATGTATTAAAAAAGGCACGGTAGGGGGAAAAAATATGACACCAGTGACTGTGCAGAAGAAGGAAACAAAGAGGTCTCCAAGGAACTAACCAAAGAAGCAGAAATTGTGGTTAGAAAGGATTTGTTTCAGAACTTGGTTCTTCATCTGTCTAACTCATTCCAAAAATTTGCCTATGTCAGACCCACAGAAGAAGCTGGAAGGGAAGAGGGCATATAAACCCATTCAGCTCACTAAAATAAACAAAGAAAACATTCTGGAATAAAATTTATTCTAAGATGGCTGTAGACAAATGATACTTTTTTTAACGTACTCATTTAATCCAGAAAGATTTCAAATTGCCATAACATGTAAAAGTAGCCCTGTAAACTTCTGTAAAGTTTTTATATTTTCAGCTTCTATGAAGATACGATGCCCAGATATTTTACAAAGAAGGCAGGATTTCTATTTGAATACATACAGGGGCAGGCAAACATGAATTCCTTTTTTTTTCTGTGATATGTTCTAATCGATGGGCACATCTAAATGCCGTTTACTGCGTTGTTACAAAAGTGAGCAGTAACAATGTTGTTACTGCTCTGTCTTTTAGTACTTGTATCAGCAAGTACTAAATGATTGCACAGTAACTGCCATTACTACACAGTCCTGGCAGCGCAGGGGTCATTTCCAATCCTACGGCACAATAGCAGCAAGCTACTGTTCAGTTGCTCATTGCTACTGTGCAGTAGCATCGACATAATGGTTCAGGCCCACCAATGTTACATCAATGTAATGATGAGCTATGTCACCGTAGCTCATCACTACAGTGATGTAGCGCATCATGTAGATGCACCTACTGTGTATGAAGCTTATCGTGTTACAGATGGATGATACACCAGTCCTATGTAGGACAAATATGTAGTACATAGGTGAGTGTTACCCTGTTTAAATATCTAGTTGTTTTCTTGACTTTACCAGTCACAAGGTCTGCCCAGCTGCCATCTAGTATTCACCAACATGGAAACTTTCATGGCCAGTTACTCCATTCTCCAATATCCACTGAAGCAAATAGACAGCTCACCCAATTTTAGTGGCAATTTGATTTGGCCCTGAAATAGTATCATGGTTGAATTAACATCTTAAAATGTCTCAGTAACTGTCCTTAATCAAAAGGTATGAGCCTGAGTGAAAAGGCCAGACTTCACATGTGAGGAACAAGATGACTCCCCTGTAGCCTGTTATTTTCCCTGGTTTAGGCAGATGTAAATTGTAGACCATCATCTTCACTGAAAATACAAGTAATCTAATATCAACAGGAATTTCACAGCAGCTATACCAAAATTTTGCTGGCCATCTCATTCCGACACTGCTTTGACCAATTTTGAGGTTGAAACAGCAAAATCGGAACAAAACAAAGGCTGTCAAAAAAGACTTGAAACAAAACAAGGCTGGTTGAAACATTTCAAAAGTCAAAATGTTTTGACCATAGGCTGGGGATGGGAAGTCAGTCTAGCTGGGCTGACTTCCCATCCCCAGCACAAGATCCAGCAGAAGGCGGGAAGCCAGCCCAGCTGGGCTGCTTCCAGTCCCACACACTACATCACACCAAGATGGAGTTCTTTGCTTCATTTCCTCTCATGTCATGGAACATATTTTGCATGTGTTATTATTATTAATAATAACACCAATTATGTTTACTGTGGGTGGTGTCATGGGGCCAACCAAAAATGGGACCACAAAATTTTAGGCACTGTGCAAACAAAGACAATAGATGGTCTGCTAATAAGTAAATAATCATAAAACATTTCAGCTTCTTTAGAGAGGCTGAGTTGATTTACTGTACGCCATCCTCATAAAAGAAGTCAAACTATTTGTGTGTGCTTTTATGACAACATTGATTTTTATATTTAATCAAAGCATCATATCTACTAATCAATTAAAAAGGCTTTTTGATATATTGGATTTTTCATGCCTGGAGTTCTCTTATGGCCTCTTCTAGTCTTCGGCTGCAAATATGTAATTGAAAATAACTATGTCATAGGTGGTTTTTTAAGGTATACCACATGTTGAAGCCTGAGATTATTAAATTGTGATGAATTTGCCTGCTTAATTTCTTACCAGATCATCTGATGGCATTTCATAGGGGACTATAATCTGCACTTGCAGTGAGGTAGACCATCAGTCATTCTGCACCTGAAGGGCCCTGCAAGGACAGCTCATTCTTTTTGCCTCCAAAGACATATATTATCCCAAAAAGAATTGGCAAAATGGGGGGCAATTCACTCTACACATTAACATAGGGCCCGCCTGAAATTCACTTTGGTCCCAGAAAAAATCTTATTAATATGTGAGAAACACACATAAAGTATATGTAAGCCTGGAAAGAAGTGAGCTTCCCTGTGCATCAGGCTTGCTGAAATCATAGAGAAGTAGGGCTGTAAGGGACCTCCAAGATCATCTAGTCCAATTACCTGCCTGAGGAATTTATAGACAGTACTGATCCTGAGGCTAGTAAGGGGCTAGAAGAAACTGATAAAAGAGAACTCTTAGGCCATTTGGACAGAGGATGAACAAACTATGAGGCCAGCACCCTGCACCCAGTAAAGACTGGGTTTGGGGCCTGAGGAATTATATGTGCCACTCCTCAGATTGTGTGACCTGCCATGCCACACATGCATAGCAGGTCATGTAATTCTGGGCATGGAGCATAAAATTCCTCAGACTGCAACTGAACAATTGTCAGCTATTAGCATAGGTGGGGAGCACCTACAGCTGGAGACTGGAAAGCCAGCAGCAACTGGGGAGCCAGGAGTTCCCATTTCCAAGGTGCTTCTTTCATGGGTACCCAGGAACATAAAATGTAGACATGCTGCTGGGGCTTCCACCTGCAGGCCCACTTTTTAAAGGTCTAGGTATTCATGAGCCCAATATTGGAGAGACTTTCCCTGATGTCAGGCTCACAGTGCCCCAGACATTTGAAAGGCAGGTGTGCAGGTAGGAGCCCTGGCTGAATGCCTGTCTGCTTTTTTTAAGTTCCCTGGGTACTGTAAGCCCAACATCAGGGAAAGGCCTTCCTGATGTCAGGTTCACAGTACTCACCACAATGCAGCTGAGGATGGGGGAGCTCCCTCATCCCATACTGCACAGTGCTGGTTTAAAAAGGCACCCATGCAAGCAGGAGGGAATAGGAAAGCTCTCTCATCCCCAGCTGCTGATGCCAGGCAGTTCTTAAAATGGGTGAGTACAGCTGGGAATGGGAGGGGGCTTTTTCCAGCCCCCACTGCACATCATAGAATCACAGATAATGATTATGTTGGGAGGGACCTCAGGGGATCATCTGGTGCAACTCCTCAAAGCAGGACCATCCCCAACTAGATCATCCCAGACAAGGCTTTATCTACCTGGGTTTTAAAAATCTGCAAGGATGGAGAGTCCACAACCTCTCTGAGAACGGTCTAGCTCCATCCTCTTTGGAACCACTTTGGAACTACTCTTTAGGTCATAGAATTATAGAATCATAGAAGTCGGGTCGGAAGAGACCTTATAGATC
>NW_017729004.1:27564553-27566074 GCF_001723915.1 Gavialis gangeticus | reverse complement strand
TTTGCCTCCAAAGACATATATTATCCCAAAAAGAATTGGCAAAATGGGGGGCAATTCACTCTACACATTAACATAGGGCCCGCCTGAAATTCACTTTGGTCCCAGAAAAAATCTTATTAATATGTGAGAAACACACATAAAGTATATGTAAGCCTGGAAAGAAGTGAGCTTCCCTGTGCATCAGGCTTGCTGAAATCATAGAGAAGTAGGGCTGTAAGGGACCTCCAAGATCATCTAGTCCAATTACCTGCCTGAGGAATTTATAGACAGTACTGATCCTGAGGCTAGTAAGGGGCTAGAAGAAACTGATAAAAGAGAACTCTTAGGCCATTTGGACAGAGGATGAACAAACTATGAGGCCAGCACCCTGCACCCAGTAAAGACTGGGTTTGGGGCCTGAGGAATTATATGTGCCACTCCTCAGATTGTGTGACCTGCCATGCCACACATGCATAGCAGGTCATGTAATTCTGGGCATGGAGCATAAAATTCCTCAGACTGCAACTGAACAATTGTCAGCTATTAGCATAGGTGGGGAGCACCTACAGCTGGAGACTGGAAAGCCAGCAGCAACTGGGGAGCCAGGAGTTCCCATTTCCAAGGTGCTTCTTTCATGGGTACCCAGGAACATAAAATGTAGACATGCTGCTGGGGCTTCCACCTGCAGGCCCACTTTTTAAAGGTCTAGGTATTCATGAGCCCAATATTGGAGAGACTTTCCCTGATGTCAGGCTCACAGTGCCCCAGACATTTGAAAGGCAGGTGTGCAGGTAGGAGCCCTGGCTGAATGCCTGTCTGCTTTTTTTAAGTTCCCTGGGTACTGTAAGCCCAACATCAGGGAAAGGCCTTCCTGATGTCAGGTTCACAGTACTCACCACAATGCAGCTGAGGATGGGGGAGCTCCCTCATCCCATACTGCACAGTGCTGGTTTAAAAAGGCACCCATGCAAGCAGGAGGGAATAGGAAAGCTCTCTCATCCCCAGCTGCTGATGCCAGGCAGTTCTTAAAATGGGTGAGTACAGCTGGGAATGGGAGGGGGCTTTTTCCAGCCCCCACTGCACATCATAGAATCACAGATAATGATTATGTTGGGAGGGACCTCAGGGGATCATCTGGTGCAACTCCTCAAAGCAGGACCATCCCCAACTAGATCATCCCAGACAAGGCTTTATCTACCTGGGTTTTAAAAATCTGCAAGGATGGAGAGTCCACAACCTCTCTGAGAACGGTCTAGCTCCATCCTCTTTGGAACCACTTTGGAACTACTCTTTAGGTCATAGAATTATAGAATCATAGAAGTCGGGTCGGAAGAGACCTTATAGATCTTCAAGTCCGATCCCCTGCCAGGGCAGGAGAAAAAACTGGACTCAAATGATCCCAGCTAGGTAGGCATCAAGCCTCCTCTTAAAGACCCCCAGAGTAGAAGCCAGCACCACTTCCCTTGGCAGTTGGTTCCAGATCCTAGCCACCCTAACTGTGAAGTAGTTCTTATGGATGTGTAATCTAAACCTACTCTCCAA
>NW_017729004.1:27557959-27563753 GCF_001723915.1 Gavialis gangeticus | reverse complement strand
TAGCCCACCCTTGTAACCTATCCAAGTCTTGCTGCAGTCATTCCCTCCCTACTAGTGTGCTCACCTCACCCCAAATTTTGGTATCATCAGCGAATTTAAACAGGGTGCTTTTCACCCCATTGTCCAAATCGCTGATAAAGAGATTGAACAGCATGGGCCCAAGGACCGAGCCCTGGGGGACTCCGCTGCCCACTTCTCCCCAGGTCGAATATGACCCATCCACCACCACCCTCTGAGTGCAACCCTTCAGCCAATCTGCAATCCATCTGACTGTGTAGGCATCAATGCCACAGTCACCCAATTTCTTAATGACGATGGGGTGGGAGACGGTGTCAAAGGCCTTGCTGAAGTCCAGAAAGACCACATCCACAGCAACACCTGCATCCAAGGCTTTTGTGACCTGATCATAAAAGGCAATCAGGTAGTTGAAGGCTGTTATTAAATCCCCCCTTAGTCTTCTTTTCTCTAAACTAAATAAGCCCAGTTTCCTCAGCTTCTCTCCATAAGTCATGTGTCCCAGCCCCCTCACCATTTTCATTGACCTCTGCTGGACTCTTACATCCTTTCTGTAGTGAGGGGCCCAGAACTGAACACAGTACTCCAGATGTGGCCTCACCAGTGGAAAATAGAGGGAAATAATCACTTACCTTGATCTGCTGGCAACACTCCTACTAATGCAATGTCAGGTACCTCTTTAAACCAGTACATGCAGGAGGAAATAAAAGTACTCTCACCCCGAGCTTCACTCCCACCAGGCACCTTTTAAAAGCAATCCCATCCACAGCTGCATTTGCCTGTTTAAACAGCTGCTTGATGCTAGTAGCTTTCCCATCTGCTGCTGCCCATGTCAAGCTCCTCCTTAAACCAGCATATCTACTTGGGGGAGGAAAAAGCTCCCCCATCCCCAGCTGTGTGCCCAGCATCCTCCAAGGAAAGAACAAGGGAAAGCTGGGTGCTGCCCCAGCCTGATCTGCTTCTCAGTTGACAGATAATGATGATGCAGGCTTACTTAACTCCCATCTTAATCTCAAAGGGATCTGTGATAGATCCGCTATTGAGAACCACCACTCACATACCATTATGGAGCAGCCAAAGAATGGTGATGAATTTTTGTGGGCATCTGTACTTCAGAAGGATCCTCCACAGTGGCTGTGTCTACACACTTATACAAGTACACTACATGACTGTGCAGTAACTAGAGTTACTGCATGTGACAGGAGCAGGCTTTCATGCCCAGTGCAAGCACCAGCTTGCCCCCTGTCTATGGGCCAGCCACCTGCCTCTCTGTCCTGCCATGCCTTGATGTAATAATATTAATGTAATAATTAGGCAGGAGGCTGCTCATTATACACCCTGATATTGAGGGGACTATCCTCGGCTTTGTTCCACCCCTACACCATGGCCCAAGCCTTGCAGATGGCATCTCAGGCAGTCAACTCAACCATCCCCTTAGCCCATTAGATGTGGCCCCTTCCCTAGGACCTTTAGCTTCCCTTTAAGCCCTGGCCCCATCTCAGGCCTGTTAGGATGCCAAGGTTCTTTGCTTTATATAGGCATCCCTCACTGTGGGCCCCTGGCCCTTTTTACCTCTATCTGGGTCCTGGCCCCAGCATTGACCAGTTGGGTCCCTCAGTTAGGGCTAAGCCTCCTGCCTGTACTCAGGGATCAGGTTCCTCCATTCCTGGCTTAGCTGCTTCACAAAGCATGCTCAGCCCCATGGGGTCACTCACCCCAGCAGGCTCAGGCACTTCAAGAAGTTTACTTGGCCTTCCCTGGATTAGATGCATCATATAACCCACCCAAAGTTGAGGGCTGGGGTTAAGGTGCCCCTACCCACCTTTCACTGGGTAGTAACTGACCTGGCATTTTTCTGGGGTTCCTGTGCCACTGGGAGCCCCAGCCAGATGACCCAGTCCTGGAAAGGTGCAGTTTTAGGTCATGCCCAGGACCAGAGCCTCCTGCTCCTACTGGCAAGATGTTCCCATGCAGCAGCTCAGCCAGGCTATGTTTCTTGCCTGACTCCCAGCAGCAAACTGCTCGTTTATATAGGTGGCCAGAGTTCTAAAATGGCTACCATAATCAAACACCTGCTGACTTTTTGATCTAGCCCTTAAAGTGGCAGGCACCACTGGTACCCTGCCACACTGCACAGTACTCTCACTGCACATTTTTTTCCCAAAGCTACTGCACAGTAGCTCATTACTACTGGTGCAGTACCATTGCCATGTGGTTAGTGCCCGGCATTGCTACTGCGTGGCAGGAATGAGCTACAGCACAGTAGCTTGTTGCTACTGCACCACAGCATCTCATATATATGCACCTAGTGTTTCTCAGTTGAATGTTGATGGATTTCATAAGGTCAAAGAAGGCCATGTAGAGAGGTTGATGTTGTTCCCAACATTTGTCCTGCAAGTGGTGAGCAGTGAAGATCATGTCAGTTGTGCCTCTTGATGCCCTAAGCCCACACTGAGATTTCAGGAGGATCACTTCAGCAAGCAAATCTTGCTTCTCAAGCAAATCCAGGGACATCATTCGCCCTTTGTACTCAGCCTTGGTGAGGCTGCAGCTGGAGTACTGTGTCCAGTTTTGGGCTCCACAATTCAAAAAGGATGTGGAGAAGCTTAAGAGAGTCCAGAGAAGAGCCACATGCATGATCAGAGGTCAGGAAAACAGACCTGACGATGACAGGCTATGGGGCTCCTTAGCCTGGAAAAGCACAGGCGCAGGGGTGATCTGATGACCACCTATAAGTTTCTCAGGGGTGACCACCAGTATCTGGGGGAATGTTTGTTTAGAGCGCCCCAAGGGATGATGAGGTTGAATGGTCATAAACTACTACAAGATCGTTTCAGGCTGGACATAAGGAAGAATTTCTTTACTGTCCAAGCCCCCAAGGTCTGGAACAGCCTGCCATCAGAGGTGGTTCAAGCACCTACGTTGAACACCTTCAAGAGTAAATTGGATGCTTATCTTGCTGGGATCCTATGACCCCAGCTGACTTCCTGCCCTTTGGGCAGGGGACAGGACTCGATGACCTTGTGAGGTCCCTTCCAGCCCTAATGTCTATAAAATCTATGAAATCTATGAAAGTGGAAGAAGATGGTTCAGGACGATTCTCACAATGATTTTTCTTGTGGTGGACAGCAAGGCGATCCCTTTATAGTGTCCACAGTTGGACTTGTCTCCTTTCTTGAAAGCTGTCACAATCATGGCATCCCTGAGGTCATCTGCAATTTCCTTATCATTCTACAATGTAAAGATGAGGGAATGGAGCTATGATGCCAGCTCCTCTCCCCACTGCTTGAAGATTTTGGTGGGGATTTCATCTGTTCCAGGTGCCTTGTCACTCTTCATCTACTTGATAGCTTTCCTCACCTTGTCAAGTGTTGGATGGATTCTAAGATTGTTGCTGACTAGATGCTGTGGGATGGAGTTGAGAACATTCACGTCAACAAAAGTCTCAATTGAGAAGGTTTTCAAAATGCTTCTTCCAATGGGTGATGATGGTTCCACTTCCATGATCAGGTCTCTTCCATCCTTAGGTCTAAAGGAGGTTGGTCCCTGAGTGTTCAGAAATAGACAGCTTTGCTGGCATTAAAAAAAAGCATACATATCACAGACATCAGTGAAATGTTAAATCTTCTTTACCTTGTCTTCCCACCATCTGTTCTTCATATCATGGGTCTTCCTTTGGACCTCTGCCTTGGTTAGTTGGTGACTCAATTTCTTTTGCTTGCAGTAGATGTTATTCTACCATGTGCTTATGGTCAATCAACTCTTGAATTTTCACTAGGGCTGTGCAAAGTTTGAGTTGCTGATTCGATTCGGAGGAGATTCAACCTGATTTGGTGGCCAAATCTCCGAATCCAAATCGAATCAGGAGACCCATTAATCTCTCCAATTCGATTCAGAAAGATTTGAAAACTCAGACATAGACACAGCTTTATATGTTTTTTCTATGTACCTCAAGGTACCAGGTGGCTTATGAATGCTGCAATGCTGGAGTGGATGGAGCATCCCACGGGAGTGTGTGTGGAGGGGACCCAGCGCAGTCAGTGGCGGACCTGGAAGAAGACCAGAAGCACTTCCAGTCCACTTCTGTGTCTGCTGCAGAGTGCACGGGGGACCCGCCCACCCTCCAGCTCGATGACTGGTGCCTCCTGGGCTTGGAGGTGCACCCTGGAGCCAAATGCTGAGCTCAGGGGGCACAGGAGGAGGTCCCCTGCATGCTCGGTGGTGGACCCAGAAGTGGACTGGAAAAACTTCCGGTCCACTTCTGGGTCTGCCGCTGAACATGCAGGGGTCCCCCCACACTCCTGTGAGATGCTCTATCTGCCCCACCATCTCAGCGTTTATGAGCTACACCTGCTACCTCAAGGTATGTAAAAAAAACATATACAGCTGTGTCTATGGCTGAATTGCTGATTCGCCAAATCAAAATCAAATCTTCAGATTTGGATTTGGCCAAATCGAATCAGGACAGTGATACAAATCAGCAAATCAAATCGCTGCCCCCAAATCGGGCCAAATCCAAATCAAATACAGCCCACTTTGCACACCCCTAATTTTCATCAAAATGATTTACAATTTTCCTGTTAGAGAATCTAAGTGTCTCTTTCCAGGTGGACTTAAAGACACCCCAAGGACCGCTGACATTCTCTCGTTGTTGACTGAAATTTGCCAGTTGTCCATTAAGGCACTGGTGGAAGAAGTCTCACTTGACTCTTGATTGGGTCGTTGAGTCCTTCAACATTGTTGTTGTATCCAGCTGTCATTTAGGAGCCAGTTTGAATGGCATTGCCTAACAAAGCTTAGGTGATGCAGACATCATTGTGATTCTGGGCACGAACAATGATGTAGTCAATCAAATGCCAATTCTTGAATTGCAGGTGTTGCTATGACATCTTGTACTTGTTTTTCTGGTGGAACAGGGTGTTGGTGATGATGAGTCAATGTTCCATGCATTTGGTCAGCAGGTGGATGCTACTGGAATTGACTTTTCCCACCCCTCCCTTACTGATAATTCCATTCCAGAGGTTTGAGTCCCTTTAAACTCTGGCATTGAAATTGCTGAGAAGAATAAAACTGTCTCCTCCTGGAACACCAGAAAGGACTTGGTTAACAGATAATTCCTCCTTGGTTTTATCAGAAGTGTCAAGAGTTCTGGCACACATGATGACGACAGCAGCATATTGACTCTCTACCACCTTTAGACAGATAGTCACAAGGTGCTCATTAATTTCAATATGGAACTCATGGAGTTACTTTATGAGTTCATTCTTGATGGCAAAACCAACTCTGTGAAGCTGGCATTCTCCTTCCTGCTTACCCTTTTAGAAGAGGGAATAGCCACCTCTTTGTTCATTGAAGCTGCCCATCTCCCACTCACCGGGTCTCACTCAGCAGAGCAATGTCAGTGTTGTGTTGCTTGAGTTCTTGAGCCATGACTGTAATATGGAGCTCTGGGCATTCACTATCAGAATTGTCCATGAGAATCCTGATGTTCCAAGTCCTGAAAATGATGGTGTCTTTGCTGGTATGTTTCATAGTTTCATAGTTTCTAGGGTCGGAAGGGACCTGAGCAGATCATCTAGTCTGACCCCCTGCCATGGCAGGAAGAGCACTGGGGTCAAATGACCCCAATAAGGTGGTCATCCAACCTCCTCTTAAAAACCCCCAGGGTGGGAGCCTGCACCACCTCACATGGAAGCTGGTTCCAGACCCTAGCCGCCCTGACCGTGAAGTAGCGCCTCCTGATGTCCAACTTAAACCTTCCCTCCGCCAGCTTGTGACC
>NW_017729004.1:27544481-27557658 GCF_001723915.1 Gavialis gangeticus | reverse complement strand
TCTCCTTAGTGATGACCCCTCCTTTCCATTGGGAGTAAGCCTCCTTTTTGGCAAGGAGACATTCCCGGATGTTTTTAGTGAGCCACAGAGGCTTATATGCTCTCCTGCCCCCTTTGACCCTCCTGGGGATTACCTTCCCCTGGGCTTGGAGGATCGCCTCCTTAAGGAGCGACCACTCCCCTTGGACACCCGGCTCCTCTCCCCTCTGAGTCTTCAGTGCTTCTCCAACTATCCTTCTTAGTTCGTTGAAGTTCACCCTCCTAAAATCTAGGGCCACCACCTGACTGCTTGGCTTTGCCCAACCAGAGTAAAGGTGATCCCACCAGACATGGTTACCCAGTCAGAAAAAAGGTAGCCAGACTCTTTTTAGGTCACCTTTTCTATCCTCACCCCATGTGGGGTGAGCAGAGCGGGTCCTGAACAGGGTTGTTCAGTCAGTTACCATTGCCAAATCACACTCCTGCCTCTTCCAAAAGCTAGATAACCTTCTTGTGATTGCCACCTTCACCCCAGTTCATGATTAGGAGCTTGCAGACCTCACAGTCCTGCTTTTGTTCATCATTCCCTGATCACCAAAGGACCTGAAGGATGCACTGGCAAAGTTGTTTCCAGGGAAGACATCTCTTCATGATTTCTTCTGTTGTGGAGAAGCTGCTGCACAACAACTTCCACGTGTTTCTTGACAGAATGAGACCTTGATCCAGTGGCAAGGAGGCCAAGACACTGAAGCTCTCATTCCACTGAAGCCTTTATGCACCTTCACAGCCATTGAGATTCTAGCATCTTTTTCTTCCTGCTTTGCCACTGAGGATTTGGAGATCTATGGCTGGTGGCTAGGCAGGTTTATTAAAACAGTGACTGGTATTAACCATATTGACCAGCCACAAAGATGTTATACATTGAGTAGTGGGTCATTTGCCATTTTATCGCACCTTAAATTCAATGAACATGTGGCATGTTGCTATTTATGGCACAATTAACACATTAATCATTCCTGAAATATAATGTGTGCTAGGAGCTTGACAGAAAGACACTGAGGAATTTTTGCTGAAGATAGAGGAATAGAAGGGAAAATCTCAGAGTGGGCCTACAAAAGCACCGCTCATAGGTGAGTGTAAAGGGACCTAAGCATCTTTAGGAGGAGGAATCTGAGGGACGCATTCAGTAACAGTCAGTGTGACTAGGAGCGGGAGGCCTGGGTGCCTAGGAGAGTCATATTGTGAATTAGATATGGGATGGAACTTGATTTTAGTCTGTGTTCATGCATTTCATATCACTGTTAATTTCTAAATAATATTGTCAATCTGGCCAATGGATAACCGGCCTCATTCCTGATGTGAATTAATTTTGATTAGAAGCTGTTCCTGCATAAGCAGTAGTAACTAACTACTCCAGCTCTAACTGAGAAAATAAGAGATTATAAACCTCTGTCAAGGCAACAGAACTTATGGGTGTCAAGTTATGCATAAGCCAAATGTGATGAACACAGAAGGGTAAACACTTTTCTGGAGGTTCAGGTAATACTAAAGCCAGCATGCAAAACAATTGACATGTTCAGTAGAAATTCAAGTGAGATGAAGGAAAATGTCCCTTCGGTGCATAGGTTCCTGACCACATAACTGACCGAAGTCTATCCTGTTGATTCTCTAGTCATTTGAGAGCTTTAAAATAAAAAGATCCCAGGCTCTCATTTTTGTTTTTTCTTATGCAACATATTAGGCCACTGCTGAAAAGCCTTTGGGGGAGACATGGAAAAGGTTAGTTATTTTGGTCAAAACTTGTCTATTTACTGTGCTTTTTGTTTTCCTTTCTGTAAATTTTGTGCTTTGGAAATGGAGCAAAACAGTTAAATCCAAGGAGTGTAGGTTTGTATGTCTTCTAAATATGCACAGAGTGGGCAGCAGCAGTCAGATTTTTCCTTATCTTACCAGCGCATCACAATATAAAGAATTTTCTTAGCTGGGTCGATGCTTCCCTTACAGTTTCCTTAATTTCTCAGGATAGCTTTCAGGTGCAGTGACCCATCTGCAATATGGACACCTACTTCAAGTGTTTGTATCAGGACTGCAACTACCAATCCATTTTATCCGGGTGACCAAAATGCTTTCAGAGATTAGCAATTTTCAGTTATTATCAAACTCAGCTGGATTAGAGAAGTCCTAGCAGCACCTGCTGTGAACCATCCACACCTCACCTTGGACTTGGAACAGAGTTTCTGTCAGCAATATAAGTGGAGAAAGTGCCATCATGTTGGACAGCTTTTAATGACAATGATGTGCTTCCCTCACTGAGGACAGAGAAGGAAGAAAGTCCAGGAAGTATCACTGTAGGAGATGCTCAAATTCACATTATGATTCAATAATAAATACTGTATATCTATTAACAGTTTTGCAACAGAGCACACTGAACTAGTTACAGAAATGAACCCAGACAACTTTTCAGGCTGTTTATCATTGTATTTGCAGTTTCAATATAAGGAAAGTGAACATTTATAGACTTAACAAAAAAAGTGAATGTATATTCAGAACTGTTAAGTAAATGAGAGAATGAATGAATGAAAAGAAAACCACTGCAAAGTGTTCTTGACAAGGAAACATTAGGGGTTTCCTTAAGATACATTTGCTGAGTTATTTATGGCTGTCTGAATCTCACTGGGCTTATATATTTAGTATAGATCAGATTCGTGCTAGTGAAGCTGGATGGGGAGATTTACCATATCTGTTATGATAGGTCAGGAAGACAAATTATGGTTGCCTTTGGTGCAGCAGCGATGGAATGAGAAGAAGGCCCCCTTCTCTGCTCTCTCATTCAGTGTGAAAATGCTGAGGCAATCAAAATTTGGTTCAGCTCTTTGATAATATTTATATTAAGAATTGTACTAACAACTCCAGTCAAGTGGTCATTTTCAAGAGGCAAAAAGTAATTAAATATATCCTATTTAAGGTCCAAAAATATGTCTGCCGTGTAACTTAAAAATTAATGCTAAATGAACCCGAGAAAACCAGAAAATTAGTTTCTTGATACATAAACATAGCACCATGCTGACTAGGAAAATATATCCTGATGCTAAACAAATAACTTAGTTAAGGTTAATGATACTAAATCACATTAATTCAGCACGGGCCGGACCCTGTATGTCCTCAGATCCAGGGCTTTAGGAAAGAGTCTTGGAAGCAAAACTTAAAAACCCAGAACTCTTCTCTCTCATAAATACCAGCACTTAGGTGCCTATCTCAAAAGGAGATTTAGGTATAGTGGATTACAAGTGAACAGAGGTTCCTAACCCCTGGAAAGGCAACAAGTCAGACTCATCTGTGCTTTTAGTCTTTCCTGCTAGACTATTCAGGGTCACCCTGGGGTGTGTTGATTTGGAAATGGTATTTAAAGGTCTGTTTTTTGGGGAATTGGCTTATAGGTATAGACATATGCATTATAAGGGTTCAAGAGGTGGTTCAAGCACCTACTTTGAATGCCTTCAAGAGACATTTGGAAGTCTATCTTGCCAGGATCCTATGACCCCTGCTGACTTCCTGCCCTTTGGGCAGGGGGCTGGACTCGATGATCTTCTGAGGTCCCTTCCAGCCCTAATGTCTATGAATCTATGAAAAAGGGCAGCAGGGGTGAACTGATTTGTAAGAGCCTGGGTTTCACACAGAGTTCCATAGAGCCCTGGAAGCAGACAGGCTGTCTAGCACAACAAGGCCAAGGGATGGACACAACCTGAGAATTGAGGGGGGCATGCCATAACATGAGATCACAGCCTTCAAGGCAGACAGGTTGTCTAACACAAGGACACACAGCCTGGGAACCAAGGGAGTATATACCATACTGCCCATAACATGAGATAAGTGGCATCAGCTGCAAGACCTAAGAGCAAAGAGGGACATGAGTCCCCTATTCTCACAGTGAAGATTTTTTTCCAGAAATCCAATCCAAATTACATTTTTTGAAACTTCAAACTATAGTCCACATCCTTCTCTCTGCAGCCTAAGAAAAATGATTAATTCCCTCTTCTTTATGGCAGCCCTTCAAGTATTTGAAGACTGTTATCACCTCCTGTCTTAAGCACCTTTTCTGCAAGCTGAACATGCTTCATCCTCTCTGCAGATGACTTCCCTTCTAAGCCCTTGATCATCTTTGTTGTCTGCCGCTGGACTCTCTCCAACTCCTCCACAGTCTTTTAAAAATGTGAAGCCCAGAACTGCACACAGTACTCCAGATGAGGCCTAACCAGTGCTGAGTAGAAAGGCATTATCACCTCCTGTGTCTTGCACCTAATGTTTCTATTGAGGCAGCCTAAAACTGCATTCACCTTTTGTACAGCTGCATTATGTTGCAGACTCATATAGAGTCTGTGATCTACCAAGACTCCCAAGTCCTTTTCCACAGTGTTGCTGTCCAGCGAGGTGCCCTCTATTTTGTATTTGTGCTCCTGATTATGCTTCCCAAGGTGTAGCACCTTGCAGTTGTCCACACTCATCTTCATCCTGTTAGCACTAGCCCAACTTTCCAATCTGTCAAGATCCTTCTGGATTGCACTTGCATCCTCCACTATCTCCCCAATTCTTCCCAGTTTCATGTCATCTGCAAACTTGCTGAAGACGCTTTCAGTGCCAGCATACAAATTCTTAGTAAACACATTGAACAGCACTGGGCGGAGGACAGACCCCCATGTGCCTCGACACAAAACCTCCTGCCATTCTGACATGGACTTGTAGATAATTACTAGGCACCTACCTAACTTGTGGCAGAAGTTTGTGGTGCAGAGGTGTCTTTAATCTTGCTGTTTTTGCTGCAGTTTTTGCCTCTTGGCCACTTAACAATGGGGGGAGGGGTGCGGCAAAAAGAGCGATATTAAAGGTACAGCCGTGCTGCAAACTTCCACCATGATTTAGGTAGGTTCCCAATAATTACCCTTTGCTTACAGCTATTGAGCCAGTTATCTGTCCACCTCATAGTAGTTTTATCCAGCCCACATTTCTCCAATTTGTTTATGAAACAGTCATGAGGGGCCTTGTCAAAAGCCTTGATGAAGTCCACATACATTATATCCACAGCATTCCCTTCATCCACACAAGTAGCTACTTTGTCAAAGGAGATCAGATTTGTTTGACACTATTTGTTTTCATAACTCTGTGCTGGCTGCTTGTGATCAGCCTTTCCTCCTCCAGATACCTGCAAATAGCTTTTGTTGGGTATGCTTCAGTAACTTCCCAGGTATTACGGTGAGGCTGTAGTTCCCTGGGTCCTCCATCTTGCCTTTTTTAACCTTCTAATGCTAATTATAATGAACTCCTGCCTCCTCTGTCCTGGGTCCCCACTGGCCCTGGCCCTGGGCACCAGCACAGGCCTCACACTCACACCCACCCACGCACCATTTCTCACTGCCACCACTTCTCCCCACCCCCCACCCACTCCAGCACCACATGCCAACCTGGGCCCCATGCCCTTGGCCCCTGCTGGCCCTGGCCCCGGGGCACTGGTGCAGGCCCCGCACTCATGCCTGCCTGCCTACTCTCTGCCACTCACTGCTTCTCGCCATCAATTTGCTGAGCGCTATAATGAAATTGGCTCAGCATTAAGTGGAATTAGGTATGAATTTTAAATGAATGTTATAGTGAAATAGTGCTCAGCAAAACCACATTAAGCAGGGTTGCCTGTACATCTATACAGGCCTTGGTAGTCTCCAGGTTAGGCTGCTCGCAGGGATCCTGGTTTTCTCTGTTTAAAAATTGCAAATTCTCTGATAAAACCCACAAATTCTCTGACTAAGAACCCAAAATCCATTATTAAAATGAAAGGCCACTATATATATATAGGTAGTAGTCAAATATAATATGTTTTATTGATGTATTTACAGAGTTTAAGCAATTTGAAAGCTTACCAGAGCCTCTATCACTATAATAAAATAACTTCTAAATACCTATATATGTCGGCATTTGATTTTTGGTTTTTCATCATGGAAAATCAGAGCTCCTGCTGCCCCTCTCACTTACCAGGTTGCCCCTCCATCTCCCCAAATTTTTTGTGATGTTCAGCAGTCCCGATATGCCATTGCCCCTCACTCCCAAGCTAGAGTTCCCTCCACCCCAGCCCTGCCTGGGCCCCTTACTCCCTGCCTACCCCACAATTGCTCCCTTCGGGCAGCAGCTCCCCCTGTGCACCAGGACGTGAATCCAACTGTGGCTGTCCCCTCTCTACCCCCCTGCGCCCTCGCTTTTGTCCAAGTGAAAATTTTGGTTAAGTGCTGGTAACACAAGAGTTAAGTTATGAACATGCGCAGCAGAGTCAGGCTTATGGAAAATTCCACCACATGCCCAGCATGTGCCCCCTGAGTGACCTATGAGCCTGTCAATCAAGTCTGACCTACTTTTCACCATGCGCATGCTCAGTCACCACACAGAAAGAAATCAGACAGGTGCTCAGTCTATCTGTAGCATGACATAATTGGACGAGAAATTTCTTTGTAGAAAGCGATTTGATTGGCCAAAAAATCCCTATAAAAGACCTGCGAGCCCCCACCAAGGGGGTGGGTGTTAGTAGTGTGGGGGTGTTAGTGGTGAGCGTTTTGATGTGTGAGTGATCGAGAGAGAGAGAGACCTGCTCAACTTGTAAACAGAGGCTGCTATTAGCAGGGACTGAGAGACAGGAAGAGATTGGGTCTCAGGCCCTGGGTCTTCTCCTCATAACTCCGCACAGCGTATTAGTTTTTCGATTCCATTTCTTTTCTGTATTGATCTTCTGGTTATTGAACTGTTTTGGCATTGACCTCGGCTACGATTTGGATCATCCCAACCTATCTCAACTACGAACTTACCTCATCATCTCCACATCAATTTCGACATTGTTCTTCGACCATCCGGTTGTCCATTTTGGACTGGCGTCACGTCGTGTACTTTGTTCACCGTGTTACAGTTTTCGTTTATTTGTCTCCCTTTAATGAGCTGTTGAGCAGCCCTGGGACTAACGAGTGGGCAGCCGCACCTATCCTTCGGGGTAGAACGCAAGGGCTCACTCAGGAACCCCGTGGGCCAACAGACCCCTTCGTTGTTTGTTTTACAACTGTAACTGAAGCAAGTAGCTCAACCTACGCTACTAAGCATAAGTAATAAACCATCTTGTTTATTTGAAACCACACGAGTCTTGTACCACTCAGAACTCCTCGCCGCTAATCCCGCCTGTTTTGTATCCAAGCCACCGCTCGGCCCACCGTGACCTTGGGGCCTTTATTCCCCGACAGCTTTCTGGTGCTGAGCAGACCTGACATGCCACTGCCCCTCATTCCCTAGCCACAGCCCCCTACCCCTGCCAGTGCCCCTCACTCCAGAGTCCCAGGCCTAGCCTACCCCCAACTTGCAACCTCCTGGCAGCAGCTCCCTGGGTGTGTGTGGTTGGGCAGGTTGTAGATGGCTGTGGGGTCTGTGGAGGGGGTGTGGCTATGGGAGTATGTGGGGTTTGTGAGCAGGTGTGGGATTTCTGGAGGGGTTGTGAAAGGGTATGGGGGTGGAGGTGTGGAGTTTGGGGGCAGGTGTGGGGTGTGTGGTGCACAGCCCCCACCACCGGTGGCTCAGCAACAGGAGGCAGCAGGCCCTTGGGACGCTCATTGCCACAGCAGGCAGAGCCCCTGAGAGTATGCACCCCTGCCTGAGTCCCAGGGCCTGCACATGCTGGCACAGAACCGGCCCAGCCTGCTGGGGCACGCATTTGCACCACACTGGGCTGGCTCCATGCCAGCACATGCAGATTATGGCACTGCAGGCAGGAGCCATGTGTCATTAGGCCAGGTGGACTCTGTGTGCGCCTCCATTGATGGCTTTCCACTGGAAACCCCATGTGGAGACAGAGCTGGGAGTCCTGACCCGATGGTGTGTGGAGTGGGAGCCACATGCCATTGGGCCAGGTGGGCTCTGTGCCCCCATATGGGACTTCCAGCACTCCAGTGGGAAGCTGCATGGGGAGGCAAGCCGGAGCCTGCCTAGCCCAATGGTGCACAACTCCATGCTTCTGTGTGTGGCTTCCCGCACAGCCCAATGGTACATGGAAGGCAGCAGCAGTTCGGCACCCACCCCAGCCTCCTGCACACCACAGCATCCCCTGAACTGCAGCACTGTGTCAGGAGCAGGCAACAGGACAGGTGCCCCAGCTGTTGAACACTACTAGGCACCAGCTTGTCCATCCCCACCCCAGCAGGGCACAGAGATGCTACCCAGGTTCTCTCATGGTGGCCTGAGAGCACCCGCAGACACTTCCCCACTCCCTCAGCCACCACCCACACCTATGCCCTGTCCCCCACCTGCCCTGCTGGCTCTTTTCACTGCCCCCAACACTCCTGCCCCCCCAGCCCTGGAAGTGACTCACACCTGACCCACTGGTGCCCCCCTAACCCCAACCTGCAGCCCCCCCAGCCCCACCAGAGGGGGCCCAAAGCTGGCCCCCAGCCCCCTGCAAGCCTTAAACACCTCAAAGGCTCCAAGAAGGAAAGAGAGCCTAAGCCAAGACCTGGCTGACAGAGTCTCAGGCCCTGCCCCTTCCCCCTCTCCCTCCCCCTTGGGGGACAGCTTAGGGTTTGCTGTCCTCTTTGCAAGAAGCTTTTGCAGGGTGGAACTCTGTCAGCCTGCAGAGAGCTCTTTGCAAAAGTGGAAAATCTGTATGCATCTCTGTTAAAATGAAAGATCTGCTTTTCTTCTGTTAAAAGAGAAAATTCACGGGTTGTTTTTCCATGGGAAACAGAAAACCTGGATCCCTATTGATAAAGCACTCTGCATAATGGATCATTCAGAAGTGGGAACAAGTACAGAATCTGCAAGGGAGCATGTTAACACCAGTGTTCAGTGATCTGTAGGCACTCCCTTGGCTGATGTATTGTATTATTTATTAATAGCCTGGGTGGGAAGTGCTTGAACTAACGGCCTCACATTAAAAAAAAAAATGAGAGAGAGGTATCTATTGCCAGGACATTCTCCGCAAGTGGTCCTACACTCTGGAACTGTCACTAGACATTCATTAAGCTTTTGTACATGTTACAAGGCCCATTTTTCCCCCACAGGTATTTGACGATTGTGTGGGTAGAAGGCTGCTACATTAAATAGTATTTTCCTAGGATAACTATTATTCGAATTGCTGATTTGAAACAAATCTCAGCTGAGAAGTTTATTGTAGTTAATTGTATTTTTGAATTTTCTATTTTTGGCTCCTTTTAATCCATGGAGCAGCACCCAGAGCATTGTCCCATACTTTATAAACCTAAAAAACAAAGAAAATAAACAAATAATATGCTGTAGTTTGGAGACAAAAAGGGAAGGCGTCTTTTTTTCAATAAATAGCATTGGTTTACTGAATTCCTTAAATAGGCAGAGAGGTAACTAAGAAAAATTGTTCTGTGGTCAGAGATGCCTGGATGAGAAGGATGTTTTGTGCCAAAGAGTCTTGCCAGACCCTGGAGACTCAAAGACCCCAGCTGCTACTGCTGCAGTCTCCCTGCACATAGGCTGCTGCTGATGCAATGTGGGCTAACCAGGGGCTGCCACTCTGGTGTCCCTTTTAAATCAGTGCCCAGAGCTGGTGTCCTGCTCACCCACCCCTAATTATGCTTCTGCTAATATGAGCAACTTTCCTATAGACTCCCTTTGTATTGAGGCAGCTCCTTACCATGCTTTTAAATGTGAAATTAATGAGAACTTAGTAGAAAAATAATTCTGCCTTCCATGTTTCAGAGGGCCCCTCTACACATACAGGTAAAGACACAATGGGATCTAAGGCTCAATCTGCACAGTAGCGCCTCATGCCATATGTGCATAGCAGGGGGTGGATAGGATCCAGCATCAGATTCTATCACACCTTATTGTTGGTACAGGGGGAGTCAGGGATCATCATCCTGGGCTCCCCCTGCACCAGCAAATAGCACTCACATAGGTTAGCATGCCACAGCTGGCAGAACACTTGGTCCTGGCAGCATGCCACAGCTGCCAGGGCTGAATCCCACAGTTGATGGACCACTTGGTGCCAGCAGCACCCCACAGATCTCCCAGCTGTGGGGGCATAGGCTATACTTTGAAAATTAAAGCTGGATAGAGACCAGCTATAAAGTTATTATACATTTTCCGCAATAATCTTTTAGTTGGTTGTACCTTTTCAAGGTACCATAGTTAATTTGTATGAGTAGCCAATCTAAATTAATTATGCAGTTATCCATGTAATTGCATAATAGATGTAACTTGTAGAAGGAGCCTTAGGAGCACACATTTCCTGTGCATCTTAACATTTTTCATAGTTAAGATGCCTGACTGTATTCTGGGTTCATTCCCACCTCATCTACATGATTCTGGGCAAGTCATTTGATCCCTCAGGTCTTCCCCCCCGATTTATACCAGCGCAAACTCAGTTGCATAAGTGAGAAAGGTCCGAGCTTGTGGGTGCATCCACATGAGACGTTTACAGCAGAACTGATTATTAGCTCCCCAGTAAACATCTCAGCACCTACATGTGCGGCCTCATACGATAGTACTCGTATTTACCAATACTATCCAATGGCAGAGTTCTTCAGTGAGCAATAACACCCATGTAGACACTGACCTGGCTGGCTGTGGCACAAGGTTGTTTCAGTGTGGAGGCTGCCTGCTAGCTAGCCCCACACTGGAGCACCCTTGTGCTCCAACCAGCCCCTCTGCAGCACATTGAGCTGGGTCAGAGCAGCCCCAGGCTGCCAGACTGACCCCCGGAGCCCCTAGCCAGCTGGAGCTGCTCCAACCTAGCTGAATGTACCATAGTCCCGGGCACACATTCAAATACAGCGCCAGGGAGCAATAAACTCCACTGTGATGGGCACTGGAGTTTATTGCTGCATGATAATTGCAAGTGTAGACACACTCTATCACAGAACTTGTCACACCAACAGGTGAATTGCTCCAAGCCTTTTACTCCTTTTGAGATCAGGAGTAATTTAACATTAAAATATTAAACACAGTAATATTCATACGGTCTCCTGTACACAGTGATGTATTTTGGCAGTGTTCCAGTCACCTTCCCTTACCGCTTTGCCCTCTGCCCCTGAACAACCACTGACCTGTGTGGCACCTACTGCTCAAAAATAGTAATAGTACTTCCTTTCTCCTCTCTTTTGTCTGCCTGAATGCAAAGTTGTCAGGCAAAGGACTGTCTGTTTGTATGTACTTGTAAAGTGCCTAGTGCAATGGAGCCTCCTAGGGAAGCATCCATAACTTTCAGCCTGTTTATGAAACTTGAAAGTACAATAATTAATATGCTGGATCTTGAAATAATTACAACAGAAACTCATTCTGTGAGGGGACCAATTAATCCTAATTAATGTCAGTTTAAAATAAGTTTTTTGGGACAGGGACTTTCATTTATGATATGTAATCACACAACATAGTATGTTGAAGCCTAATACTGCAGTGGCCTGTCAATGTTACTACTATCTAAACATTAGATAATAACAACCGGACAAACAGAAAATTCTCTCTCTAGTATGACTGCTTGAGTACGTATCAGATTTTGATCAGGCTCAATTATTTACTTTTCTAGTTTCAGTCATGATTGTGCAAACACTTATTTTCTCTTGCCATTGCTCACACAAGTGTTTGTGGGAGGGGTGGCTAATCTTCTTCACATGAAATGCTTTGCATCAGATCATTTCCACAGAAATTTCAATGGACAAAGGTTCCAAGTGGAGAATAAATAAGAGCAGACAGCTGTCTAAAAATCCCACTTTCTTTAAATAATCCCCAATAATTAAAAACATACAGAAAAAGATACAGGTATATAGGTGCAAATATCTGTAAACAACAGGCTTCTTTTTGTCTTTTTCTTTCTTGTGAGTCATTAGCAATCTTTAAAAACAAAAATGTGATTTATCCATTAAATCAGATGATACCAGAAAAACATCAGCTGTCTGCCCCCACCCCCTCCTGTTCAAGTGAAAGCAACAAGGGAATGTATTTAGGCTTCAAAGAATCTAATTTTCAATTTCTATCATGCCTCTCAAATCCATGATTTCTAAATTAAGGCCAAGTGACATCAAATATATTTCTCCATATGAAATAATTTCATAAACTGAGACAGAACGGGAGAGAAATAGGCTTTTATGTATTAATATTGAATTAATTGTTTCCCCACTTGGAAAAAAAAAATCACTTGCTCAGTGTATTTCCTTTAGTGTTTACTCTAGGCAAATGCTCACTTCAAACAGTGTATTTCTACCTGTCAAAAATCATCTAGAAATGTGTTTTTTGGATTTTTTTTAAACAAAAAAGGATGGGGAAAATATACACCCAGCAGAAGATAGTGAAAGCAGGAAGTGGGCAGGAAAAACTGACATGTCAAGTTACTGTGTGCTCACAGCCAAATTACAGCAGCAGGTAAAGATCACATAACATCTGACTCAGAAGATGGCAGGCAAAGCTTTCCCTAAGGAACCTACTCTTTCCAGTAGTGATTTTTCAAGAAAAGAATATAGCTTTAAAAGGCTCCTGGATGTGATGACCAGGCAGTGAAACAGTCTGCTATAGATATGGGTTCTGTAAGGTATACATTCACATGCACAGGAGTAAGATTTCAGTTGCTATCCAAAAGACAAATAAAAGAGCCTTGTGATGATACCACCCTACAAGGACTTAGAAGATCTGGGATCATTTTTTGGCTCAAATTTTATGTTTCATTTTCAACAAGTCAGAGCAAGATCCAAAGACTCACTTAGGCACATACAATGAGTAGGATTTAGCCTCTAAAGTGGAAGCACTCTGAATGTGTGCCCGTTACATAGGGCATGGGTTAGCCTGAACTACTTCATGTACCCTGTCATTTGAGCTAAGTTCAGTTTGGCCAGACAGGGCCAGATTCGCCCTTTAGTGGACCCTAGGCAAAAAAACTAGGGGAGTCTTGACTGGCCCAGGGCCCACTCCCCACCCTGGTGCTGCTGCCCTTGGGAAGCGGGACTTGGAGCCACCACTAGGAACCAGCTGCCGCTGCAGCAAGGCCAGCGGAGCAGTGTTGCCAAGTCTTGCAAGAAAAAAAAGCAGAATTAACTTTAACAAGGTCCAAATGAGCCCAACACATTTCAAAAAGAAGGGAGTGGGGGTAGAAGGTATATGTGTTGGGGTGGGGGGGGTTGTGAGGGGGTGTGGCTGTTTGGGGGGGCAATAGGGTATATGTTGGGGTGCAT
>NW_017729004.1:27539254-27544398 GCF_001723915.1 Gavialis gangeticus | reverse complement strand
GTGCATATGTGGGGGGGGCAGGGTGTAGGTGTGTGGGGTGTGAGGGAGGGTGGGGGTGTGAAGATCCCTCACATACCCCCTCCCATGGCGCACAACACCCACTGCCTATGGCAGCAGGCCTCAGGGCAGTCGGGGTCCCCACAGGCACCAGTGCCCTGCAACAGGCTGCTCCAGCCAGAGCCCCAAAGAGCACAGCCCCATCAGCCGCCTCTTGCACCGGGCTCCACGCAACCCACATGCAGCTCTGCGCTACCGGGGGGGAGCGGTGCGGGCTGGAGCCAGCTGTGTTCCTGTCCCCTGCTTCCTAGGAACTAAAGAGAGGGCACAAGGAAGGCAGCTGGCTCCGGGCTTTCCTTCATAGCGTGGAGCTGCATATGGGCTGCATGCAGCCCAGAGCAAGAGAAGCACCCAGCAGGGCTGCGCTTCTCACTGCCATTGTGTATCCAGGCCTGTGTGGGCCTCAAGTGCCCCAAGACCTGCCACTGCCGGTGGTAGAGGCACAGCGTGTGCGTGTTGACGGGGGCGCTTCTCCAAGCCCCCCCACCCTTCCTCACCCACACCCTACCCCACCGAGCTCCACACTCCCGCCACCCCCCTAGGCACAGGCTCTGTGCTCCCGCCCAGCTGCAGCCCCCTCCCCATCCCCTCCCTCTCCCTACCTGGTGCCCGGAGCGAGCCGGACACTGGGAAAGGCACACGGGTCCCTGGGGCGGCAGCAGCCCCACCCAGAAACTGTGCGCTGGTTGGACCAGGCCCTTCCATGACCCCATCTTGTTTCTGCAACCTGGACCCACAGTTTGGGAACCGCTGTATTACCGAAAAGCCCCAAATAAGCAACCTCTAAATGAAAAAGTCCCAAAAACCACAACCTGTGACTCTCTAAAAATCAAAGCAACTCAAAAAAAAAACAACCCAAACCCATTTCCACTTATTATAAGTGGACTTGGCAACACTGTGGCAGAAGGGAGGGGAGGGGAGGGGAGGGGAGGGGGCCATTCACGCTGCTGCTATGGAGGGAAGGACCAGGTCCTCCCACAGCTCAGGGCCCTTGGCATGTACCTAGTTTGCCTATGCATTAATCTAGCCCTAGGGCCAGCCATTTTGTCCCTGATCTAAACTCCCCAAACATACGTACGGTTTGGCACTTAGATCAACCTAACCATATTGAGTTGAACACAAAACAAAGCAGTCATGTTCACTTTAGTTTAAAAAACACAGCAGCAGAAGGGGGTGGGGGTAGGGGCTACCACCTATGTTTAATAATCTACCCAGAGCACTCTCCTAGGAAGGAAAGCCCCGTTTTAGATTCAATATCCCCTTCAGATGTTCAAACCCACAACTTCCATACGCCAGGCTAAAGGGTAGGCTGGATGACAGTAATGCCACACACAGCAGCTCCATGGCGAGGGAACTCCCCTAGAAAGGGGAAGCATTAGGTTCCGGTCCATTTCCAGGGACTTCCTCAGCATTTCCCATTCAAGAGCTACTAGATAACATGCATAAATAGTCTCCAGAGAACCAAGGCTTCCCCACCTCCCAGGGGAGTAACCTCATTGCTGAGTGGTGGCACTCGAACTGCCCGTGTCTTTGCATAAAGTGGGTGTGGACGCTGCGCTTCCTGCTACACACAATACTATCCACTTGCATCGGGTGTGGTTTACATGGCTACCAGGACACAGCTTGTGGCTCCAAAATGGGACTAGGTACAAAGAGGTGCCCGAGATCCTCTGCTCAGTCAGGATGGCAGTGCCATTGGACAGAACTCTAAATGCTTCAAGTTCACGGAGAAAAGAAAGTGAGCAGCAAAGAGGACAGGTGGGAATTTATGGCATGAGCACTAGGACTTAGGCACCCAAATTCTAAAAATATTGCCTAAAAGGCACCAATATACTTCTTTGGATCTGTCCCTTAACTTTAATCAGTGCCTCACATTACCATCTATAAAAAAAAACATTTCATTTCTTCCACCCTTTAAATGAAGCAATTTTATTTCTCCCAGCTTAGATTGAAGAGTTGAGAGTTAGATTCTGTATCTAAGCTCTTCAAGAAAGGAAGCATCTCCAACCACATACTGGGAATGTGTTTAGCACAGAAATCCTCATCCAGGGGGTCTCAGCATCCAGCATGCCACCAGATCCTCTTAAGGGTACCACAGGGTGCCACTCCATATTAATCCAGTTAGGTGTGCAAACAGCTATGCATCCCAGAGATTTAAAATAGGAATCCATATGTCCTGTGGTGGTCTTCCTGAGCTCTCTGCAACAGAAGAATGGCTGTGTCATTTTTCTGTCATCAAAATGAGTGAAAAACTAAAAGCTGGTATTTTCTGAGGGGTGCTTTGAGCTTAGCAAGGTTGACAACTGATTTAGCACAATAAGGTTCAATATCAGTTGAAGACTAGGTACTACTGTACTATAAATAGATATTAGCACAAACTCTGCATACTTTAAGAATCATCCGCCTCAGTTAATTATTTATACAGCACACTAGTTCTTGATAATGGGAGTAAATATATTAATTGGGGTCTCAGCCTCTACGGGGCATCTAAGCGCTGCCATAGCAAAGAATTACTCTCAGTTCCCATTCAGTCAGCAACACGCTAATCTAGCTGAATCCAAAATGCCTTCATCACTCCTTTTCATTTCCTTTTCTTGTTGATCTTTTAGAGCTAATGATTTTTCACCTGTGTAAATGAGATCAATCCTGCCCATACCTACTTGGAGTTTCTCATAACAGGGAACAGGAGATTTCCAATAACAATGGCTGAATAAGTTCAGTTAAAGGTTCGCTATGTAGTAACTGGATTGACTCTTTAATGAGTTGACCCAAAGCCCAAAAATGCCACAAAAAAAAAAAAAAGACACAGTAATAGACTACCTTTCATTTTTTTTCTGAAGCATATATTAGATTTTGTAGCTCATTTTGCAGGGTAAACCGAGTAGGAAGAAAGACAGAGGTACCATACACTTTTCATAATGACGAGAGACACAGGCAGAATGCTCTCTGTTTGGCTGTGATGCCAAAGGAACAAGTCAGGTTGTAAGGGCAAGAAAGGCTATTTCATACCTTGGTAAATGAAGGCTCTACTTTTGCAGCAACAGTGTTTTTTTATTAACTATGAAAAGGTGCATTGCGTCATAAGGCATTTACCCATAAAAGGTACAGCCCAGAAAATCTACATACTATGGAGTCAGAGTCGAGATATTAGAGATGGTTAAGGATCTCCTGGGTCGTGTAGTTCATTCTTTCACAATTGCTGAAGTAATTCCTTTGTCTAATTGGCATCACTGCTGTGAAATACTTTGTTACATGCTTTTATGCGCAATCGAGTTTATGTTCTAACTCAATGGCCTTTCATGAAACCTCACATGGACAGGCACAAGCTGCTCATGAGGATTGTCCAAGATACCCTTAGCCTCCCAGTCTCACTTTGTCTTCTAGAGCAGTTAAACAGTTCTGGTCTCCTGAACTCACTGCCTTCATAACATTCCCAAATTTCATTGCCCAATTTATCTCTGTATTAATAAAGGAACATTAAAATAACTAGCAAAGATAGGAGGGGAAAGAAGAGAAGCACTGGATTCCATAAATGCTCTTTGCACACCAGTAGCCCCTTAGTTTCTCCAGTTCTCTATCCCTCTCATGCCAAGCTGTTTAACCATGATCTACACTAATTTCTGTCCCCCTGCCTCTTCTAAAAGCTGTCCAAAGTAACTGCTTTCCTTTTAACTTCTTTATGTATAGATACATAAAAGGCACCCCATTTATACACATTCATTTTTATGTTAGAAATTCAGTTCTTGTAGAACCTGAAAGATGCTGTGAAAGACTGAAGAACGAGTAGATACCACAAAAATAGAGGCTGATAAATCTAAAAGAAATGCTTTTTGCCATGCTGTTTACAATGTTAGCTCTTACTTACAGTACATAGGAAGCAAAGTATTTCTTCAAAAGACTGTGAGACTATTACAAGCACCTCTTTTTAAAAAGCCAACCAGAACAGTACTAACCCAGGCCTTAAATACTAATTTCATTAACACAGTTATTTCAAACTCAGCTGTGCTCATGCTGTTTTTTCAGTGTTCAGTGTGTAAAAACCAAGAGACAAAACAAGTAGGAATAGATTAGTGACCGGGACGAATTGGAGGATTGGGCCAAAAGTCTCATGAGGTTCAACAAGGACAAATGCAAAGTCCTGCACCACTACAGCCTTGGGACCAACTGGCTAAGCAGCAGCTCTGCAGAAAAGGGCCTGCGGGTTACAGTGGACAATAAGCTGGGAAGCGTGCCCTTGTTGCCAAGAAGGCTAATGGCATACTGGGCTGCGTTGGTAGGTGTGTTGACTGCAGATCAAGGGAAGTAATAATTCCGCTCTATTCTACACTGGTGAGCCCACATCTGGGGTAGCATGTGTAGTTTAAAAAGGATGTGGACAAGTTGGAGACAGTCCAGTGAAGAACAACAGAAGTGGTTAGGAAGCTGGGACACGTGACTTCTGAGAAGCTGAGGGAACTGGGCTTATTTAGTCTGCAGAAGAGAAGACAGAGGGGATTCGATAACAACCTTCAACTACCTGAAGGGCGGTTCCATAAAGGATGGAGCTAAATTGTTCTCAGTGGTGGCAGATGATAGAACAAGGAGCAATGGTTTCAAGCTGCAGCAAGGGAAGTTTAGGGTGCATATTAGGAAAAACTCTTTCACTAGGAGGGTGGTGAAGCACTGGAACGGGTTACCTAGAGAAGTGCTGGACTCTCCATCCTTGGAGGTTTTTAAGTTCCGGCTTGACAAAACCTGGGTTGAGATGATCTAGTTGGGGTAGGTTCTGCTTTGAGCAGGGGGGTGGACTGGATGATCTCCTGAGGTCCCTTCCAACCCTAGTTTTCTATGATTCTAAGTTTGTTTTTTGTTAATACCTCTTTAACTCTGAAAGAAACCCTCTTTTTGTTATGTACCCTAAGTCCTTCGACTGAGAGATTGAAAGATCACTCATTCCAATTCGTATTTCCATGACAACCAACCTTCAAAAACACTACACATAATAGTAATAAAAAAGGCCTGCAAACTTACCCTTGGTTTCACATTCTTTTGTCTTGCAAAATATACATTACAGTTGCATCTGTCTAGGTACTTAAATAGTCTCTTCC
>NW_017729004.1:27530705-27534254 GCF_001723915.1 Gavialis gangeticus | reverse complement strand
ACACAGGCAAGATGAGTTTTACCATTTTACAATTAATCAAACTCACCAAGGTCATATTTTAACTCCACCAGGGACTGAACTTGATGAGTTTGGCTTGTAATAAAACTAGAGTGCCTAGTCTCCCCTATGCTTTTCACCTCAGGATAGCTCACACTTGTTACTTACCTTAGGATAAAAAAAAATACACCCCTTTTCAGTAAGAAACTCACAGACTTGTAAAGGGAACTAGCAGGGACTGATCTTCACAGATTTGCACTTTCAGATCCAGAAAGATTTCTTCCTTTTCAGTAAGGAGTCTAATGCTTTCCATGTGTATAAGTAATTAGTAAAAATACACACAATTAGACTCGCTACTCTGGACCGGGGGTTTCAAACACATACACGTAAATTTAAACACGCGCAGTTTTCTATGGACGTTTGCATAGGAACATGAGAAAGAATCCAGAAAGGGACCTGGAACTGATGTCCCCAAAGTTTTTGCTTTTGCATCAGGATCTGGGGGAATGCCTGTTCAGCAGGGCGCCCCAAGGGATGACAAGGTCAAATGGTCACAAACTCCTCCAAGACCATTTCACGGTGGACATAAGCAAAACTTCTTTACTGTCTGAGCCCCCAAGGCCTGGAACAGACTGCCGCCAGAGGTGGTGCAAGCACCTACTCCGGACTCCTTTAAGAGTCAATTTGACATTTATCTTGCTGGGATCCTGTGATCCCAACTGACTCCCTGCCCCTGGGGCGGGGGGCTGGACTCAATGGTCTTCCGAGGTCCCTTCCAGCCCTAATGTCTATGAAATTTATGGAGAACAGAACCATGCTTGTGAGGAAGCAATGGTTGATCTGCCTTCAGGGTGTAAATCACCAGCATGGGGAAGAGCTATTTAAACTAAAGGAAAATTTTAATCCAACTACACATGGGCCTAAACTGGCTACAAATAAATTTAAGCCAGACGTTAAAGGGTATTTTCTAACCCTCAGGGCAGTGAGAAAAGAATAGCTTTCCAAGAACAGCTATGGAAACAAGAAACCTCTCTGCCTACAAGATAGAGATATAAAAGTTCATGATGGAATTGTGTTGTGTGAAATCAGGTATCAATTTAAAATCAGCATTACAGCAAAATAGCACTAAGCAAAACAGCGTTAAGCAGGGGTTGCCTTTATATTTTATTTAGTGCTATTATTAGGATGCTAGTCACAGTCTCAAGGACATGTGTATTGCTACCCCAGAATATTACCTTCTCATTTGGGCATGTATAAGTGACCAAACATGGCAGTCAGTATCCCCCCATTTAGAAGTACAGATGCGAGCTGACATTGCAAACACAAGTTACTGGCTCCCTTCAGTAGGACTGGATAAAATTCAGACTCCTGTTACACAGGGGAGCAGAACAGATTATCCCTAGCTGAAATCTATTAATTTGAACTATAGGATTAAAAGTAATGTATATTTTTCCCTTATATTAGATCACTACTTCTTACAGATACTTAATGAAAATAATTTCTTCCCTCTTCTTTGGTTTAGCTTCTAAAGGTATTTAAGGTTGACCACCTTACTTCATCAGTCAACTTTTCCATATGCTGAACAAATTCAGGGCAGATTTCTTACTGCATTTTGGTTCTTTGAATTCTGTCTCAGAGTTCAGGGACTAACTTGCAAGCAATAATCTAGATGTAGTCATGCCAACATGACAGACAAGGAATCACCCCATCTCTAGTCTACCCATCATATTTCTATTTATGCAGCCTTATATGGCATTTGCCTTATCTGTGGTGGAATCACATTGCACGCACATTTTCAATTTAGTGAGTTATCACTTCTGCAGTACATCATTTCAACTGAGTTCTTTGCAGACTAAAAAAAAAAAGCCTCTTTTATGCATTTCAAACTCTCTCTCCAAATAAAGCAACCATGTATTTATCCTCATCAAACCACAATCTGATGCCAATTTCTTCCAGCCTTGCTGTATCGAGTAGTAATGTTAAAAAGTCTTCCAAAATGTCACTCTCACCTATAACAGTGGGTACCATGCAAAGCTAGTAAACGTTCTCCAAAAATATATGAATGTACTGTGAAAGGAACAGGTGCTCTTCTTGCCTCACACACAAAACAGTTTCCACCTGGAAAATACAATACAATTTCCACCTGGAAAAATTGATTTGTGCACTGAAAAGCACGAACAAAGGAAGTTACACATTCCCAGATTTTCTAGGCACAATACACCATCATTGTAAAAGGTGTTACCACAGATGAACAATGGATGTGTTTAATATAGTAAAACAACCACCAAATTTTATTTTTAATGTCTTTAGTACCGGATTGAGTTACAGAACACAAAGCAAATCCAGAATGCACAAAACATTTTTTCTGTACTTATTTTAATACAGGATAAATTATTTAAATAAAAAGGTAAAATTGCCAGTGTTGACTTCTTTATTTAAAAGACTCAGCTTTATCCACACACCTTCTGTGAGTCTCTGTGGTCAAGAACAGATATTTGGAATAATTCTATATTTTTAATAGTACTGATTTCCTTTCTGAAGGAATTGCACACAGCAGTGGCACACAGTTACATAGCAGAGAGTTACAGTATAGAAAGTACACGTGAGAATAAGAGGTTGCAAGGGCTGTACATACTAATGCAGAGCAAGCTGTTTGACAGTTGGCACACCTAGAAACAATGCTGTAGCCCTGGAGGACTTAGCAAGTGGAAACATTTTTTTCTTTTTCAGTTCGTTTTTACAAGGTAAGTTTGGTTTTGGCATCTGACTGAAACAAAAAAAAAGAATATAAAAATAAAAAACAAAAATAAAATTCACATTTGAAATGGGTTAATGGCAATTTTCGGCATGAAGCAAGTCTTCAGGACCAAGTTAGTTTATTTTACACTACCTTAACATTTATACCTTACTGTTATATTCAAATTCTCTACCAGCTCACCATTCGTTTCAGAACCCATTTCTACCTTGTTCTCAAGCTTAAATGTCATCCCTACACTTCCTTTATCTATTTCCCTTCTTCCACTCTCCTACCATATGGTCTCATTCAGTCCCTCCTCCCCACCTGCCCACTACTCATGCACTGCAGCTCCTGCTGTTTTGAACAGCTCTCCCATAGCACTCTCATTTGGAAATGTATTGGGTAAATCCCATCGACTTCAACTGAAGCCAGGAATTTCACTCTTTCTACCCATTGTTCAAAGCTTGCCCTCTCTCCCCCTCACCTGTTGAAGATTTGACTCGACAAATACTGATGCAACTTAAAATCAAACTATTTAAAGAAAAATAGGACAAATCCTGTTATGGACCAATTTTAATGATAATAAGAGCCAATTTTTCTATCAGACAGTAACTTAAGTCAATTTTTACTGCAACACATTTGTGTCTTTTACTTTCCTTATAGTCTTATAGTCCACACCAGTCTCACAGGCTTGAGGCATAAATGCAAGGCAATCGAAGCTTTACTCATCAGCTAAGACAGGGTAGTGTAAAAAACACCTGCAGCCTCTAACTGGAAGGTGTTGGTGTGCCAGAGGTGACGGGGGGGGGGGGGGG
>NW_017729004.1:27526704-27530461 GCF_001723915.1 Gavialis gangeticus | reverse complement strand
GGGGGGGGGCAGTCACAGGGGCCTAGTTGTGGCAGCACAGCCTGGACCCCTTGCCCACCATCCACATGCATCCATTACCAGTAACAAACTGGGCCAAGGCTCCGCGGCCCCCAATGCAATTGATCCTCCGAGCCTGGGCTGCTTGCGGCAGGTGGCGGGGAGGCTCAAGCAGCTGCACCAGGGTCCTTGGAGCCCCAGCCAAGCTCGTTGCTGGCAGCTGCTGCATGCACACCTCAAGGTGGATGGCTTGGGAGCCACAAGTGGCTCCATCCTTGTTATGGCAACACAGCCCCTTCCCTGCCATCAGCCCCAAGGCATGTGCGCCAAGCAAAATGCCTGTGTCACGTATGCCAGGGGTCGCTGACCTCTAAACCAATTTTCAAATAAGGTTATTTGCCCCTTTAAAAAAAATAAAAAAAAAAAAAATCTGTCTGTAAATTTGCAATTGGCTACCCTTAGTCATGTTATATTTGAGTATGTTTTGTATGAAAATAACTAAATAAAAGCCCCCGATCCTGCAGTGTTCTCCACACAGTCCCTTGTGCACACACCAAACCCCAGAGACTCAGTGAGTTTAAGGCACATCTCTGTGACTGCCACTTAATTTCATTGACCAAGTAAACTATAATAAAAAAAAAATTGATCTGTGGAACTCACTGCCACAGAATTTTACTAAAGTCAAAACAGCAAGGACCTACCCAGACCATCATACAAGTAACAAGAATATTCAGTTATATTACCTAAGGACAACTGATTTTGAATGAGATGTGATACTCATCTTCTTCAAACATTAAAATCTCAAACTACAGAGTGAGGGGTTTTCTCTGCTACCTCTATTATATGCAAAGGGGTTTTGCATATATTGACCACATCCATTATTAGCCCCAAATCAGAGACAAAGCCAGCTTGGCTACACATCTGACCTAAAGGTGGATAAGTAAAACTCTCCCGATTAACCCGATTTGATTTTTCTGCATTAGCTAGATTCAACTGAGCACTTTGTTTCGGTGGGAAAAATATGATTATGTCATGACAACCCTTTGCCCTTTTCTTCTTAAGATCACTAAGTTATGATAAGTTTGGTCATTGGGAAGTTTTGTCTTAAAGATCACTCAAACACCAACTGACAGAAAGAAGGAAGGAACGTCACAGATTTAAGCCCTTTAACAGGTTGCTAGCTGGGCTATCGGATACAGCCAAGCCGGTGGAGAAATATTCATTTAGACTAAAATAATAGAGAAGACAATGCATTATAATACAATCAATGGAAAATGATAAGCTGCTTAGTTTTATATAAAAGAAATAGCCACTAAAGTAATCATCCCATAAGTTGAGCACCATTTCCAACAAAAAAAAGTATCCACAAAATCTAATAACCTTTTCCAAAAACTAATACTGACAGTTTAAAAAAAATGAACCAAACCCCCACCAATCGAATTAAATTAACTGCCATTGCATCTATAAGCATAATAACTTCTAGCTTCAAGAGCACAGCTACACCATGCTAATACACAACTATCATCCCTTCACCCAAATATCAGAGAATAGAGACAGCTTTGCAGCTGTCCGGACAGTTAACATCCAGACGTCCAGGATGGGAGCGCGTGACAGGAAAACAAACCGTTTGTGGAGAAAAAGCACTGTTTGTTCCATAGCAGGGGTACAGAGCAACTTTCTACATCAGTGGTCACCAACCGATCACAGTTGATCGGGGAGCCCCTCATAGTCAGTGTAAGCTGGGGGGGGCTAGTGCCCCTAGACTAAAATTGATGGTCATAGGCTCCGCAATCAGCAGCAGGATGTACGCGGCTGGGCTGAGTTGCACCACTTGCTGCTGGGGCTGGGCCAGGTGACTGGGACGATCCCCCTCTGCCGCCAGGTAAGTTGGGACCTGGATGCACCTGGCCTGGGGAAGAGTCAGAGCCCAGGTGGCTTATCCAGGTGCACAGGGGAGGCTCCCACTGCTGCAAACACCCCAGTGAAGAACCACACGCCCTCCCAAGCTGTGCGTGGGATGAGGTGGCTGCCACTGTACCCTGGGCTTTGCGCCCCAAGCTCTGACCCGTCCCCAGCTTGGCCCAACTGAGCCCCACTTCCTCCCTCACCACAGGAACCTCAATCTGCTCCCTCCCCAACTGACCTGCTGGGGTGGGGAGGGGAAGGAGGGACAGGCACAGTAGATCCTGGATTGCTTTTTACTTCAGAAAGTGATCTTCACCTTAAAAAGGAGGGAGAGCACTGTTCTACATGTTAGGCACAGCTGTTAGGAAAGGGGAAAATATAGATGGAAAAAAAAAAAAAACAAAACAAAACAAAACATGAAGCACACCACTACAATGCCAGCCTAGTAGCATGAAGTTACTCATTTTTTCTTTTCTGTAACACGCAACCCAAAAGGTTCGAGAGCCACCATTCTTCTACAACAGGGATTCTCCCCATTGCACCCCTGCGGGCACCTCAAGCCTGGTCCTCTCTAGAGCAATGCACATCAGGTGAGCAAACACATTTCCTAAAACAGGCCGAGAGACTTCAACCAGGAGTGCCTTGCATTCAGGGCCTTCTGCCCTGCTCTGCTCCATTATTTGGGACAGAAGAATCGTTCTATGGTATTTTTCTAGTAATTGTCATGCTCCAGCTGGACTCTGCCAGCTTTGCTTAGCAACAGATGCCTTCAAGCACTCTCTGCACAATATGGAAAGCCCCCATTTGGTTGGTACATGGCCCCTGGCCATGTGCTGGGGAAGCCCCGTCCCCTGTGAAAAACTACCAATTGGGGCTTGAAATGGGGTTTGTCATCTGGCCTATAAAAGCTAGGATTCCACCGCGCAGTGGGGAGAAGCCAGGGCAGTTACCGCTCAGTGGGTAGGCCTGGCCAGCCTCCCATGGCCTCTCTTGCCTCCGGCATTCGTGCACTCATTCGTATCTCCTCACTAGTTCGTATCTTGCATAATCGATCGCTCGTATCTTTTGTTCATCATCGTTTTCGGCCTCAGATTCAGAACCAAGTGTAACCACCTGCGCAGCCACATCCACACTGGCGGTGCGTAAGTAAGAAATCAAATAAAATGTTCTGGAACCGTTACGAGTCTACCTCTCCCTCTTGCAAACTAACATCAGGGGACAGAACTCACCGGGGCTATAACCACAACCTGGCTCATGCCCCAAACACAGAAATAAATAAATAAATAAGCAAACAAACCCCAGTGAAAATGAAGAGCTGGTATTATCTGAGGAGCACCTGGAGTCTACTGAGGTACTGGCTCCCAACTTTGTCAGACCCCAAGTTATACAAAAGGTATCCAGGTTGTAGCTGTATTGGTCTCGAGGAAAAAAGCAATTAGGGCTTCTGGTACAGGTGACATCTTTTATTAGACCAACTAGATTTTACAAATATTTATTTATTTACTAAATAAATAAATGAATCAATCAATCAAATCAGTCTTTAAACTGCAAGCTTTGGGGCAGAAGCACCCTTGATCAGGCCCTCAGAAGAAACTTCCATTTCTACCCAGGTGAACTCTTACAATCTTTCCTCCAATGCCCAATGAAAAGTACTTGCAAAAAAATATTCTTGAATTGCAAGCTTTTTAAATGCAAAAAAACCTAGTTGGTCTAATAAAAGGTATCACCTCTACTACGAGTCCCGATTCCTATGTGTTGTACAGAAGGCTTCCTAGAAGCTTGACCAAGAGCAACCACAGCATCAGAGCCAGTAGGGCTCCCAGCTCTTCTGACATCAACTGTTCCAAATCCCCAG
>NW_017729004.1:27513475-27521143 GCF_001723915.1 Gavialis gangeticus | reverse complement strand
CAGCGGCTCGCACTGTTTGCAAATATTGTGCGGGCTCCCGAGCAAGTGTCCTCTGCAAGCCACGGGAGAGCAGCGCGGCGGCGGCGCCAGCCTTTGGAGACTTTGCCATTCAACTTTGCATGAAACTTTGCCTTTTTATTATTATTATCATTTTTTTGCCCCTTCGCTCTTCCTAAAGCTCCGACAGGAATTATTGTTACACGTCTCTTTTATTACTGTTGTTGTTGTTGTTTTTCTGCTTCTGGAGAAGGGGGGGGTGGAGGGGCTCGGCCATTGGCACCCCCGCGCACCCGCGTCCCCTCCGCACACAGGAGGCTTTGTGTGCTTGTGCCCAGCACTGACTTTGTTGTTGCAACTTCCGAGACATGGATGTTCTCCCAATGTGCAGCATCTTCCAGGAACTCCAGATTGTGCACGACACTGGTTACTTCTCCGCTTTGCCATCTCTGGAGGAATATTGGCAACAGGTAAACGAGGAGGTTAATGTTGTGATAGTTGATAATTATAATTTATTTTTTTTTAATCATTATTTATTTATTTATTTTTTAATCCGTCTTAACGGAGAAGCGGATCAAAATGCCTAAGCGCCCTTCTGATTTGGGGCAGCGGAATGAGATGCAGATGGTATTATAAAAAGCAAACCCAAACAAACCCGAGGTTGGGAAGCAGGTGTGTCTGGTGGGCTGTGAATGTCAGGGTGGCTTTGCAGCGGAGTGCATGTGGCCGTGCGCCTCTCTCCCCATTAGCAGAGGGGCTGTCAGTGAAGCAAACGGAGGCCGGGGTGTTTGAATGTGTTTTCTGGAGCTTTTTGGCTCATCCCCACCCGAAGGAGCAGAACGAGAGCCCAACTCCTTGAGATTTGCTTTCACTTGATTCAGTGCAGTCCCTGGCAAAAGTTTGGGGCTTGTACTGGGTCCAAACTCTGCAGCTGGATCTTGTCATCTCAGCTCCCTCCCCCACCTCCTGTTTGCCAAGAGTTGTTTTTCCCCCTTGGGTTTTTTTTTTTTCTAAATGGTGGCGATGGGAAACAAAAACCAAAAAAAAACCACCCCAAACCCCTACCAGTTTCTTAAAGCTGTTTCCAGCTCAGAGAAACCCCCCACTCCGGTTTACCTGCTGCCCTTGTTGACCAGCCAAAACAACAACAAAAAAAATTTGCACAATCAGTGAGTTGTCAGTCATATGACAAGGATCCTGTTTTGCTAATTGTCTTGAGTCTTGCAAGGAGGAAGAACTGGGGCATCTAGCCTTTAATGGACATTTATTTTATTTTATTTTGCTTCAAGTAATGGGATTGCTTGAGACCAGATTGCCTTGGACATTTTTGCATGGTCTGGTTTTCCATTGGAGGGGCCGGGGTTGTTTACTATCCCCCATGCTGCCTGTTTGCTTCCCTTGACAAACAGACCGACCAGATCAGATACCTGCTTGTTTGCAGGAAAGACCAGATGTTTTTTCAAGAAGGTTGAAATGCAAAGTGTTACAACCTTCACTAATTGTATGCACCCCCCCCCTCCATGCACGCACACACACACACACACACCTTTCAAAGAGGCAGCTCCATAGTACGAGATTGAAATGGAGCTAAGTAGTTTCCTTCAGGCATTGGGATTTTTGGCCAAGAGCCAGATCTGTTTCCCAGTAGCCTTCAGAGGCATTTAAACTTGTAGAGAGCTTCATTCGAGTCCCCATTACTAATCTAAGTAAGGAGGGATTTAAATCCGTGGGAATATTAAAGCTTAACCGGATCATAATAAACATCCTTTGCTGTTTTCTTGGAGACTCAATACATTGTTTTTCAGCCTATAGCACTATCCTTTTGTAATTTGCATTTCAAACCAGTTATCTAATTATAGGCAAATATATAAATATTGACTGTATGTGGGTGTTTTGGGGGGTTTTTTGTGTTTGTTTTGTTTTGGTTTTTTGGGTTGTTTTCCACCCCTCTTCCATTTTTGTCCAGCCTACCAGCTGGATAGGACATGTGACCCAGTCCATTTGAAAGGGGGGGGGGGCGGATCCAGTCTATAATAGCACTTCTGCCTGGGGTGGGTTTCTAAGGGGGTCATGTAGCATTAGGAATGGTTTTGCATTTTGCTTGTGTGATTGTCTTCAGGAAGATGATCTTGTCATTGCTTAAATATGTAAAACATGATGCGGAAACCGGAGTGTGTAGACCTGCCAGTAAGCCTAACCTTAGATGAGTTGTGCTATTACCCTAAGAAAGGAGAACAAACAGACCCCATTGTTTTAAAATGCATTACCCCTTTCTTCTCCAAATGGCTAGAAAGTTTGAACTGGTAAAGAGATGCTGATCTCTGCATTTCGACTCACTTGAAAGGTTGCTAAATATTTTTGCTTTTTGTTTTGTTTCTTGTTTTAGAGGGGAGGGTTGGGGGGAGGCTTGTTCATGTCCCATTACATGTATATTTGAACAGAGTACTTTCTTGGCAGATGGTCAGAATTTTAAAAGGAAGTCTCCTTTGGCACTGGGTGAAAGAAATAGAGAGATGACTCATACAGTTGCACTCTTGGCCAGTAGATAAAGTTCTTGTTCATTGTGGGACTCCCAGCAGGACCTCAGAGTAATTTCCCCTTTTGCATCCTATACAATAGCACATTACTATTCTGGACGCCCCCCCCCCCCTTCTGTTGTTGTTACGTTACTCTGACCACTAACTGAAGCAGTTAAAGTTATGTGGCATGCATGCCATTGCACTTGGAAATGACATTCTTTGAAAGTCTAGTAGGTCGAGTTATACACAGGAAATGGGTGGTTATCAGCAGTTCCATTGATGTCCCCTGACTGCAGATTGTCAGCTACTTGCGGCCATGCTAAAATGTGGCTTTGTTTTGTGACACAGCACTTGGGTTTTACTGCACGTCGGAGCACACACTGTATTCAGCTTGGTCCTTTTAGCCTAGGGTTGTATGCGAGAGACACAAAATTACTTGAAAATATGACTAAAAGCCTCTTAGAAAGTGTAAGGAACATGCCAATTTTATCATTAATAATAATAATATACTGACCTTTCACTGTTAACCTTCTAAAACTACAATTTTTGTCATGGCGCTTATAATCTGACTGATGCAATAAAGTAATGTATAAAAATCAAAACTGACTTTACCTTTTAAGCTTTTGTGTTTGAACTCTTGCAAACTGAGTTCACCATAACGTCACCTGGTTCTGGCTGGAGTAGCCTCTAATTTGCAAGGTAGCTTGTAATCTCAACCACCGCTCTTCCTTGCACGCTATTTGAACTTTGAAACCATAACCCGGCTTTTATTTTTAAACACTATTGTAATATTTTCTTTTTTTTTTTTCCCTCCTCTCTCATTTTTTCGCAGACGTGTTTAGAGCTGGAACGGTATCTTCAAAGTGAGCCCTGTTATGTGTCTGCATCTGAAATTAAATTTGATAGCCAAGAGGATCTCTGGACCAAAATTATTCTGGCACGTGAGAAAAAGGAGGAATGTGAACTGAAGAATGCCTCCGTTCCAAAAGAGGACAATCCTAGTAGCCAGAACATAGAGACCAACAGTTTGAATTCTGATGTTAGCAGTGAATCTTCAGACAGCTCTGAGGAACTTTCACCTACTACTAAGTTTACCTCTGACCCAATAAGTGATGTCTTAGCCAATTCGGGAAACTTGAGTTCATCTGTCACTTCTACACCACCATCTTCTCCTGAGTTGAGCAAGGAACCTTCTTCTCAGATATGGAATTGTATGCCGGGTGAATTGCATTCACCAGGTAAAATTCGTACTGGTACCATTGGAAAGACTTCAGAAAAAGGTACCCCTGTCAATGGCGACTCCTCACCGGATGGCAGGAGACGTGTTCACAGGTGTCATTTCAACGGTTGCAGGAAAGTTTACACCAAAAGTTCACATCTGAAAGCACATCAGCGCACTCATACAGGTGAGTAATCGTTGTGGCTAGTAGGAATGGCTGGCTGCTGTCGGGATTGTCCCTAAAGATAGCGTTACACAGTCACTGGATGCAAGCCCAAGAATGAGGAGATAAATATTATTGCAGCGGAGGCTTATGCAAATGGAAGAGCCCAATTCCTCGTTTTCTTTGTAAGCCAAGTGAAGCCTAATTTGGTGCTGACTAGTTTTGTGTCACAAATGAATGGTTCCAATTTGTTAACTGAACATCGGTCAAGAAGTGTCAGTGTTATTTAGTCTTTCCACGACAGATTGAATTTGCTGACCTTTTGTCTTTAAAAACAAAAGTTTAGGCTCTGTCTCAGAATTTAGGATTTCGTATAACATGGCCAGAAGGAGTGCTAGATGGTCTCGTAAGAAGTGCTGCTAGAGTATTTTTTCCTACACCAGGTGTATTAAATTGAACAGCCCAAAGCCTTGGCTATATTGAGCATAACTGCAGTTGGACACTTTGTATACATTGAAAACAATCTTTTGTGTAACTTAGAAAGCCAGGAAGCATATCACTTTTTCTAACATGTTCTTGTAAGGCCACTTTAGTTGTATCACTTTATTATGGTTTCTCTTAAGAAAGGAAGAAGAAGGGGGGGAGAAAACCCCTGAGCTACAATATTTTATTACTTTAAAACGTAGATTAAAAATATCAATTCTCTAGGTTACCATGAAAGAAAGTGAAGTGGATAGACACTGCAGGGCATGTATAAATATTTTATGGTGAAAGTAGCTGGCACAGTTGATTTTTTTTTAACATTAATATTCTTGATGACTGCAGTTAGATATGTAGAGCAGCTGGTTGGCTTTCTAGTCACAGCTTTAGGTGAGGAGCAGGTTCTGCATCCTTCATGTGAAAGTCGGTGGCCATTTTCCAGAAAAGCCATTCTCCGCGCCCCCTCAATGAAGATTGGTAGTAGAAGCGTGTAAGTGGGGGGAGGGTGATGCAAAACAAGGCCCTTTCAGTGATCCACCAGGTTTGGTTTGTTTTGATGGGAAATCAGAGCTGGCCCTTATGCTCCCATGCTGATGTGGAAGTGAAATAAAATGAAGCATTTTCACGAAAAAGAGGAAAGAGCAATTTCCACTGAAGCCCCGGCTCTTCAGCAGACTATAAATAATTCCTAGCAATATAACCGTTGCTCTGCTGCTCTGTGACTAGGAACGCGTCCATGAATTGCTGATAGTGTCTTTCAAATGTTAACTTTGAAGCCAGCAGTGTTCAAAGTGGCATTACAGTAGGTTCTTTACTCCTCACCCTGCTTATATGGGTCATGAGGAAGAGGCTGCATGCCGTTTTTTTTTTTCTTTTTCAGATAACCTGTGTTAACAGTGGACTTTGAAACAGCACAGTAACCTAGTTACGTCAACAAATCAAAACCTGTGTAGGGCTGGATTCTTTCATCCATGGTCATTTTGACGTATAAAGTCAATGGCATCATTCCTAACTAATTTAAAGGGAACAGAAATGGTAGAAAGATGGCTTCAGTTGGCTTCCTTTGGTTCTTATTCAGTCTATCAGCTTGTTTTAGCAAGGGTGGTACATTTTTGCAGGTTGCTATGACAGCAAAGTGATTGTTAAGTAAGAATCATCTGACAGCCTTCTAGCTCCTGCACCTATGTTCACAAAAGCTTTGAAATGTTATTAACAAAATTCGGTCTCTTTGTATATAAAATGAATATGAGCCAGTATTTGTCTTTATGTGAATGAAGTCATGGCTAATCTGTAATTTGTTTTATTTATAGGAGAAAAGCCTTACAGATGTTCATGGGAAGGGTGTGAGTGGCGTTTTGCAAGGAGTGATGAGTTAACCAGACACTTCAGAAAGCACACTGGTGCCAAGCCTTTTAAATGTAGTCACTGTGACAGGTATGTGAATGAAGTGCACCTTTTCAAACAGTTATTTCTAATGTCTTGCAGATAGCGGGTGTAGGCAGTTGAGAGGGTTCCTTCATAAAGAGGCTACAGACACATCGCTTCAGTAAATATTAAGTCTTGTATTTTTAATGTAATATTGCATTTCCACTATTTACAGGTAACAAATAGTTGTTTTTTTTTAATGTAGCTTGTATTTTCAGGCTCTGAGGGTTTGTCTCAGAGACGCCTTGTGCTAGTGCATTATGAAGGGAGCCCTCTTCTCTTCTTGATAGGATTAGTTTTGACTGAGAAGAAGACTGGTAGCTAGGAAAATTGTCACTGTCTATATTGAGTTCCTCATGAGAACGACCATGGACTGATGTGAAATCCAACTGTGCTTCCTCTGCAGGTGTTTTTCCAGGTCTGACCACCTGGCCCTTCACATGAAGAGACACCTCTAAACGGGTCAAGAGGTGAATCCTGCGGGCTAAGAGGCTTCAAGGTTGAACAGCCTTGAAAGGAGGGATGCGTGTTCCAGCCAAAGCATGCCATTTTGCACCCTACCCAGTTGCCTCCAGGACCTCTCTTCCTTGAAGGTCTTTTGAGGGCTAATAAGTCATGTAAGAAATGGCATAGCAACCGTGGTGCGTGATGTTTGGGGTTTCCTGGACTCATACACTGGTACCTAACCTTCTGAGTGGCTCCTAAGCCTTTGCTGTGAGCATGTGCACTGAGAATGTTAATGATTGGGCGACTGTATGTTATGAGGATCTATTGATGACTGTATGCTGAGGCACATTTTTTTTTTCTTTTGGTTGTTTTATAACTGTAAGAGAAAAAAAAGTCTGAATGTTTTGTATGTAAGGACTATACTGCGAGATGGGACGACCACCAATCATTTCCAAGGGGTGGGGGGAGGGGTGCCTGCACCTTTTAGAGGAAAACATGGAGAGGGGAAGGGGGAAAAAAAAGTCAGGATGGCAGAATGGAGATGGGGACACCCCCTATTCCTGTGTGAGAGGAGCTTTAGGTGTCTGGTGCAGCTATTAAACGTGCAATGTGTCAAGTAGCTTGTTTTACTTGCTACAGAGCTCATTTGTAATCCATTGTATAAGCTGTGTATTTACAAATATAACACAACTATAACTTTTCATTATAATACAAAGGTTATTGCATGGTTCTGGGGAACTATATGCTTTTCCATTCTTTAATCAGGACTGCAGTTTTGATTCCAGTTAAGAGCAGCTAAAATACAATTGGTCTAATGTTACATAATATATGGAACCTGAATAATTTTTTCTGTTGGGTGGATAAAACCACTATTGGTTAGAAACTGATTTTTCTCATGCAGCTAATTTTTCTCTTATTTATGCCTTGAGGACTAATTTCTGGTTTTTCTAGCTGTTAATGCACTGTTGACCTTAATAATGGTGCCTTATGCAAGTGACCTTCTCTTGTAGGGGGTCTTATACAGGGGTATGGGTGATGCATGCTTTATTAAGGCTCTCTTTTCACCTGGCATTGTACTGTATCAAGTGTATAATATGAGGGGGGGGGAAGTTACTCCTGGGGTCCTCCTTCACAAAGACAAATATAGAGAAAAGTCCTTCATGTCAGTACAGTATTTGTTAAACTAGACAATTTGACTGTGTTACAGTATAATGCATATAACAATTGAATACCTGACCAATTTTGCCACCTTGAGACTTTTTTTATATTGACTTGCACAACAATTGTGTATATACACACCCCAACTGTACTTAATATGGAAAGTTTTCATGCATATTAAAGATACAGAAGTATTAAAAGATGTATTTGCTTAAAAGGCACAAGTTTCACATCTATATATCTAGCTATCTGTTGGTCAT
>NW_017729004.1:27494566-27513437 GCF_001723915.1 Gavialis gangeticus | reverse complement strand
AAAAGTATCATAATTTCTATCTGTTGGTCATACAGAAAGAAATTATGATACTTTTTTTTTTTAAAAGTGGGCAGAAAAATTCTTGTGTATGTATATTTGTGTGTACAGTCTGTGTATGTGTGTATATATAGAGATAATATATAAATATTTTTTTAAAGGGAAAAATAAATTAGAAAACGTAGCTAGAAAATGCCACAGCCTGTGAAGATTTTTTTCCCCCAATATGGCCATAAAGGAGACAAAGAAATGAAAGATACAGCTATTAAAATCTAGCATTTTAGAGGCTTTACCTTTAGCTTAATGGTTTGCTAAAGGCTTTGTTGGCATTCAGTCTTTCTCAGACTGCTGACTGTGTTTTGTAGTTATTAGGTTGTCTGGAATAGCATATCTGTGGCCATTAAAAAATGGCATGGACAAATATTGGCATGCTGAAAGAATATTAGTTGGGTACAGATGAAGTACGTTAAGATTTTGGCCTTCAAGATTGTTGGAGGATCTGTAAGTGAGCTAATTATTGTGGAGGTTAAGTTCTAATTTTAAGTAGTACACCTAAAATAAAGAACATAAGGCTGTTTCCTCTTAGATTAGAAATAGTCTGTCAAAAAGCAGTAAACTTTAAAAAAAAAAAAAAAAAACAGCTCACCACAGTTGGATGCAATTAACCATGTGGTCCATATTATTTTTTTATTTATTTATTTTTGGTCTTGCTTACTATGCTAATATTTTGGCACATCTTCCTGGAAACGTATGTAGATTAGTGATTTAAAAACAGTATATGCAAATTACCTGGTTCCAAGAAACAGGCAGCCCTAAATCATTCTCTTTTTATTTTTGTTTTAGAATGCCTGAAAATGCACTTTTTTTTTTCTTTTTTCTTTTTTCTTTTTTTTTTTTTTTTTGGAACACAAACGATTCCCAGAAAATAGATTTACTCTCTTTCTTTGTTTTTAAGCTCCTTATTTGCAGTGTTATTTGCTTAGCCATAAAATTTCTGATAAATTAAAGTGAAAAAAAACACAAAAAAACTTGCACTGGCTTGTCTCAATTGTGAAATACCATCAGACTTGTTTGGATGGGGTGGGGCTGTGTGCCATATGTCAAATGCCTGTCATTTTCATAATAAGCAAGTACATTCTGTTCAGGTGATAACTGAGCCTCAATCAAGCTGAAAAAAAAATAAAACATTTTGCTTGAAATTTAAGAAGAAAAAGTTTCTATTAGTGAAATTTTCCTTTTTTTGTTTTTGAAGCACCCTGTTATCTAAAGAATCTCTTTGTAAGATTTTTGTAAAGATTTTGTTTTACAAGATTTTATTTGAAATTGTTTTTTGCAAGATTGTTATATTTCTGTATGAATGTATTTTTTATTGGAATAACATAAAAAAGAAATTCTTATCAGCAACACTTGTCTGGTTTTCTGTCTTTCTCTAATGTAAAGTATTAGAGTAAAACAATATAGTATAAAATAACACACACACAATGGTTTGCTATATGGTTGCTATAAAGAATGATAGCCACCTCTATACACTTCCCCTAGGATGATCTCATTTTAGGTCATCTGCCTTTATCTTCCACAGAATAAACTGGCCAAACTCTTACTCAGCTCACAAAAAGGAAACATTGCAGATGTTCTGTTGCTACGACCAAGAAAAATGTTTCTTCCCTGTTGCAAAACTACAGTTGATTAATCCTCTCCTGTCTGAATGAAGGAATGTGCTTAGTATGCATAACAATGCATTTTAACTTTATTGCTATTACTATAACACACTGGTATTCCCACTGTTTTGTTCTGCTGACGTGTGTGCACGTATCCTCAGCTCACTGTTTCTAAATTGAGAGATAATTGGCACAGGATAGTGAGTTTATGACAGCGTGTAGGGAGAAGCACGTATACTTTTAAGTTCTATCAAAGACATAAGCCTTGGGCTACCTGTCCAGTGGAAAAGGCAAACCCCAAGCCATGAAGGAACAATCATAAGAGAGATTTTACTGAGAGGAACCACAGAGGTTCTTTTTCTTCTGGCTAGATCCCACAGATCTACTTGCATCAAGGGGTGATCTGACTGATGATAGCAGCTTTTGATGAATCAGACTGTCACTTATATAGGAAATGTCCCTTCAAAGACGTTCTTTCAAGCATGTCTGGCACTTCTGTTGAATACAAGCACAACTATTTGCATGTGCATCCTATGATTTCTGTTTCACCAGTGTTTGTTGTGAAGTCCTATAAGCATAGAGTAAAAATAAAGATGATAAAGCTACCAGGGGAGGAACTGACTTGGGAGATGTGAACGTAGCTCAAATTGCTTGAACGTTTCTTGCTTTTAAATTTAGATATGTCCCAAGAGTGATTTATTTTTTTTTTAAGATTAACTGTGAGTAAAATAAGCCCGGAGTTAGGATGAGGGGTGTGAATGGAAGAGCTCAGCCACACACATGACCCCAAGCATGTTTATCCATTGACACATATAAAGAGGTGGACTTGGGGGAAAAAGCTATAACATACTCCTAAAGCTGTAGTATAAGGCTGAGAAGCGGTAGTAATTAAGTTAGTTTATAGCATAGTTTATGATATAGCCAGCATGGAGGGGACCCATATGGGACCAGAATAGTGGATTCCATCCCCACTCCATTTGCTTGGTGGTTTAAATAAATCCTAGCTATTTAGGAACACACGTAATAAAAGCTAATTTAGCTGACTGCAAGTTAGCATTGCAGCAATAACATCAAGCACCTGGTCTCTGAAGTGGAATACAAACTTGGTGTGAGGCATCTAAGAACAGGATGAAATAACCAGCATATCAAGTGGGGAGCTGCCTGGAGCATTAAGAAATGCTACGCAGAGGTCTCGATCCAAATTTATCCAAATTTCAATTCCTCTCTAGAGCTTATGTGTCTGCAAGCAGATGTGAGTCTACCCAAAGGCTGAAGTCCTCTCCCAAGAGGAGATGCCTCTAAACGGTTCATTCAGAGAGCTGAGAGGAGTTTTCTCTTTTCTTTTTGAAGTACAGCCCCTGGAGGAGGCAATGGTGATGGAACTGTTCATCTTTCATAGCCTAGTGGTTAGCCTTGCTCAGCCAGAAATTGGAAGACCCCCCAGTTGAATTCTATTTTCAAGCTGAGGGAGTTTCTCACTCTACCAGCTGGGGAAGAGCCCTTAGCACCAAACTAAAAACTAAAATGCAGGGGGGTAGGGGGTGTATCCTCTCTCCCCACCCCTCCTGTGGATGCTCATTTACTAGGGTGGCCACTGACACAGGATACAGAACAACCCCTGGTGAGGGGTGGGCCCCCTCAGCCAATCAGTGGTGAGTGGTAGGGCTGTGCCTCAGCCAATCAGCAGCAAGGGGTGGGGCCACCACCTCCCTCCCTGGCTGGCTGGCTTGGAAGCCATCTCCTCCTGGCTGTACATTGCCCTACTTCTAGGCATAGCCAATAGAGTCACAAGGACCAATGATTACCATGCATTTCCACCAATAAACAGAAAAACCGGATATTTGTTGTTGTCTGTTCCTCATTCGGAAACAGACAGGACACAAAGCGTTTACAAACAGGATGGTCCAGCTTAAAGAGGACTGATGGCCCTATCTGTCACTGTGCAAAAAGCAATGTAAAATTAATGGAACCAGGAAGCAAGAGTACAAAGTCCCGCATGTGACTTGCCTAGTGGAGAGGCCATTCACCTGGGTGGGATGGGTTGTGGCTTCCAGTCATTTCTTCCACAACTAGTCCTGTTTTATAGCCAATATCTGTTTGATGCAAAATTCTGTGATCGGAGCATTTTAAAACAGATCCAATTTAGGGGCCCAATGCTGCCCTGAGTGGGGCAAGCTTCCCCTCTGAAAAATTAGGTGCTGGTCTGCCCTGCTTCTGGATACCTAGGCACTTAACTGCCTGTCCTAAAATAGGTCTATGCCTATGCAGAACTCCAGAGTGCAGGCAACCAGAGTGCTTTCAGGCCAAGCAGGCCATATGCATTTTAGGCAGTTCTGGAATGGTTTAGATTTTGGTACCTTAGGCTTCCCAATGTCTAAATCCCTCAGCTTCATGCAGATTGATTGAATTTTACTTTATCATTAGGATAAGACATGCCAAGCCATCTCTAGGGGTGTGCGGGGCCCACGGCATATCAGCCCATGTGGGGCCAGGGAGTGGTGAGCGGGGGGGAGAGGAGGGAGGAGCAAGCGGCCAGAGCATGGAGCTGGCAGCACATGACAGCCGCAGCAGAGCTAGCAGCGTGCACCAGCCACAGCGCTATCTGCGAGGGCCCCCCCAAAGCAGGGGCCCCAGGGCAGTCACCCCGATTCACACCCCCTTCCCCCCCCGCCAGGGACAGCCCTGAAGACATAGTATGCTGGGGCATTTTTGTAGGGCTTGAGGTTTTTAAACAACTTTCTTCTTCACACTGTTACTATTATTCACTTGTAAACAGAAGGAACTGGCACAAGTCTTTCATAATGGCTTTCGAATCGTACTTTGCACTGAGATCCCAGCTGACATTCTAGCTGCTACTTCAATCTGAAAAAATGAATCAGACTCAAATGACATTCCAGATCCTTTTGCAGTTCACAATCTATAAATGGAAGCACTTTTAGGAAACCTGAGCTTGACCCTGGAAGTTCTCCACCCATACACTTCAATGGGTATTGAAAGCCAAGGATCCAGCTGTGGGTTGGCAGATTTTGCCAGTTCTCCTGGGATGTCGCTTTATGAAGCAAGCTCTTGCCTTACTGCAACTGTACATTTGACATAAAGGCTTGACAGTGCACCCTCTAGGTTCAAGATTCCACCTTTTCTTTTATACAGGATGCGTTTCAATACGGACAAGTGCAGGGTGCTGCACGTGGGCAGTAGGAACCAGCAGCACACTTACACAATGGGGAACTCCCTACTTGAGAGCACGGAGGCAGAAAGAGATCTTGGAGTCATTATTGACTCCAAGATGAACATGGGCCGACAATGCGAGGTCATGGTTGGCAGGGCTAACCGGACCTTGTCGTGCATCCACAGGTGCATCTCGAGTAGAGCCAAGGAGGTGATCCTCCCCCTCTACGCGACGCTGGTCAGGCCACAGCTGGAGTATTGTGTCCAGTTCTGTGCGCCCCATTTCAAGAGGGATGTGGACAACATGGAGAGGGTCCAGAGGAGGGCCACCCGCATGATCCGGGGACAACAGGGCAGACCCTACAGTGAGAGACTGCGGGACCTGAACCTATTCAGCCTCCACAAGAGAAGGCTGAGGGGGGACCTGGTGACCGTCTATAAACTCACTAGGGGGGACCAGAAGGGTTTGGGGGAGACGCTGTTTCCCCTAGCGCCCGCTGGCATAACAAGGAGTAATGGGCACAAGTTGATGGAGAGGAGGTATAGATTGGACATCCGCAAAAACTACTTCACAGTTAGGGCGGCTAGGAGCTGGAACCAACTTCCAAGGGAAGTGGTGCTGGCCCCTACCCTGGGGGTCTTTAAGAAGAGGCTGGATGCCTACCTGGCTGGACTCATTTGAGTCCCGTTTTTGTTTTGGGGTTTTGTTGTTCTCCCGCCCTGGCGGGGGGGCGGGCTAGAAGATCTACTACGTCCCTTCCGACCCTAAATCTATGAATCTATGAAACTATGAGTCTGCCAGAGAAATAAAGTTGTGTTCACACAAGGAAGGCCAGTAGCAGAAGTATTGGGCAACAAGGAAGCAGCAAGCAGAGAGCATTTGGGAGTCAGTGCATTTCAACATGTACATCTGCTGTAAACTTGCTTAATCCTAGATTTTGAAATACTGAGAAGAAGGAGGGAAGGGGAAGACACTTTGTAGGGGAAAGAGAAGCGGGGTGGGAATGTTCTTAAGTATTTTGTACAAAGAAGATTGTTGACCTTTGTTACTGGCCTGAGCAAGTCTCAACAACTTCCATTGGAGGTTGCCTAGGTGAAACAGAGGACAAAATGTAAGCCAATATATTGCCTGTTATACATAGTATATGTGTTTATGTTTATAAGTGCACATATATCATCTGAATATAATGGCTTGGAATTTAATGTAAGGCCAATTATTGTTAGTCTTAAAATCACATTTTGGTTTTGGAAACTGCTGCAATTTTCTCTCTCCCTCTCTTCCTCTAAAATCAGGTTCTGTGAAATATTTTTATTAGGTATACATTGCATATGAAATTGTTGTTGCTTACACTGTGCTTGTTAGAGCATGTTGAAGATAAACTGGGTTTTATTCCTCTTTCTTTAAAGGTTGTTTATAGTGCTTCTGCCTTTGTGTCTCTTCTTTTTTTTTTCTCCCCTCTCCTGTTCCTCTGAACTATTTTAGCATCCTTTCTTTATGTATTTTTTTTAAATGGCATTAAAAGCTCCAAGGGTGAAAAAAATCCTCTAGCAACTCTTTTGTAAATCTTACAAATAGCACTGGCAAAGTTACAAATAAGGAAGAAGAAAAAACATACTACAGTAATCCTTTCCTTACTACTATTTACAAAATACCAAAGGAGTACAGTGTGTTATACACACACATAAAGTAAATAGTCAAGGACAAGTCTTCCTCACTAACTGGAATAAACCATTAAGTTGGGGCCTGAATGTCCCTTACATGGAAAAAAGCATCAGGCTAAATTGAAACAGGTGAGAGCTCTAACTGCATCAGTGGAGAGTGTAGAGCACCAGGGAGAAGACAGCATCGTCCTCATTTCTTTTTAGAAGAGGAAAAGGGACTGCACTTTCCCCCATACTTTAACCCCTTCATGGAAAATTCATATCAGAAGGCTCAGGTAGGAAATATTCACAGGGCTTTCTTGTCGAGAAGTCCTCAGCACTCTTCCCTCAGAGGCAGTTCTCCTTGTCCCACCCCATCCAACAGGGTAAAGAGCCAGCCATGAAACCCTGGGTTCTGACAACTCAAGTCCGTGGTCAGTGCAACCCGCAGTTCTGCAGGACCTTGGCCACTATTCTTGATTGCTGGTAGGGATGTGTTACCAGGCATGCATAGCCAAGAGGTGCCCCAAGGTACTTCTGAAAATGAGTTCCACACCAGGAAGGAAGAATACAGCCTGAGCCTATACGATCTTTTGAGAGTCGTGGCAAGGCTAAAATAGGACAATTTGGATTTTCTGCCATCCCTAGGTCTCCTATTATCTGGCTCTGCTTACAGTTTGTTCCCTCCCTACTCCTGATCCCTAGCCAGCAGGCATAATGTCAGTGGTCCCCGAGTAGGGAAATTTGATTTGCCATAGGGAAAATAAGGTGTTCCCTCTATGCATGCATCTCTGAAGGTTCAATCAGCCTAGAAGTCAATGGTTGGCAGGATCCTGCAAGCATTGGCAGGATCATGCATTAAGCTTATGAGCTGGCTAAGAACCAGGCCTACTGAAGTCAATGGAAACACTCCCACACACCTCAATAAACTTTGGATCAGGCGCTTAGCCATATAGCTGAGTAAATAGCCAGGGAAAAGATTCTGTAGGTATTCATTCAAAACTACGTTTCAATTAATGACGGTCACAATCTCATCATGTCCATTTCCCACGTACAGTTGAATTTTACCGAAATAAGCAAAAACAAATGTTTAACTGAAATGTGAATATTTGATGAAAACGAGCTTTGGATTGTGGATTTGGTTACAAAAGTTGTGATTCACACTGCAGTTTCATTTACAAAACAGCTCCATAATTATCGCATAAGTTACAGCAATGCATCTATTCAACTGCGATATTCTCAGTTTGAATGCGCTACAAATTATTAACTGAGAAATTATTAACTGAAGAAATGTTAACTGGATATGTGGGGTACCATGGCAACCACTGTGGCCTATGACTTTAAAAGAAAATAAAATTCTGCATCAGAAAAGAGCAAACACATTCTGTTAAAATAAAGCCGAAGTACTCAGAATTTTGGAAAGGAGACTCTCTATTGGTCATGCTCTTGAAACAGTTTTATGATTTGTCACAGGAAAAATAACTATAAATGAAAACCACAGAGGTGTTTTAAGATGACCTATTGTGCCAAGGTGACTAGTGCAGCCATTTTGGATTGTCATCAGGATATGTAATAGATGGTGGGTGGGTGTTTATTTTTAATGTTTAAGGAGGTAAAGAAAGCAATTGGGAGATGGTGTATTTGGTTAATAGGCAAGTAAAGCCTCATGCATACAGTTCAAATAGGAAGTAAAAAAAAACTAGCAATGCTTTTCCACATGAAATGAGGCAATGCAGTAACATGCTTAAGTAGATTTATTTGACTTGTTTCACTTTAAATAATTTTAATGAGAAATTCTCTAAATGTTTTTGAAAAGAGATAGTAATCTGGTTACCACATGTTGTAATGTAAGTCAAGCTGCCTTTTAACAGTGGTTTCTTTCAATACAATATAAATTTAGCTGGAATTAGCATTGCTGCATATTGGTCCCTAAGTGCCTTACTTGCTAAAGCTCCTTCGCTTCATTGCCCCTGTGCATTTGAGAAGAAGAATGTGTTGTCAGCCCTGGACAAAAGCAACCTGTCTATTATGGTTGGGCAGGAAAGTGGATTTACTAATCCTGTGATATACCAGTCACCCCAACAGGAATTCAGGCAGTCAACAAGTAATGAAGAAGGTACTTCGATTATTTTTCCCACATCTTGATATCCCTTTGGATTTGATATTTACTGAATGTAATAAAAATTGTTACATGAACTAGAACACACATACTCTTATAGCACATTGTCTGAGGTTGTATATGAGGTGGTTGTCAATGTACAAATCATTTAAGAATTTACTTAAAGATATTTGTTACTTAAAGATATTTGCAAGACAATAATTATCTGATCTTTACTTGTTTTGCAGAAGTCTGGGAAGGACAATGAGGGGAAAAGATGAGTTGAAATAGATCCTTGCTCTTATTAATTAGTGTTATTATTCATGCTAGATGCAAGGCATCTAAATAAGAAGCAGACTCTCAAAAATGCTAAGTCATATCCAATGTAATCGTTTTCCAGAGAGCACAACACTTCCCACATGACGTTTGAAGTCCTGTTCTAACTCTTGGGGTTGTACACTGTTAAAATTTTGCCCCTAATAACATGCTGTAGGAAAGTTGATGAATTGAAACTGGCCCCTATGTAGAGGGCCAGCACAGGGCTAGTTAAATGGTTTGTACCAGGGTAAATTTCACCATGAATTTAAGAGCAAGTGAAACTTGGCCTATCAGTACATCAGTAAATAAGTATTCAGGCTGCAGGAAAATTTTCAGTGTCACGAATGCAGTTTTGGTTAGAGCCAATAATGTAGCAAAGATCTGATGAGTGACACAAGATAATCATTACTCATCCAATATGCCTAGGATTTTGAATATGTATTCACTGATGTATTGATAGGTCAAATTTTACTCTATCCTAAATTGCTATAGACAGCATGAAAAGTGTATAGTTAAAAGAAAGACAAAACTAGCTCAAAAGTAGTGGTGAAAAGAGCGGACTAGATTTGTTCCAGAGCCTTTCATGGGTAAAGCTAAAAAAATTCAGCCTTGACATATTATCCAAAGTCTGATAAAGCAATCACTTTAGGAAAGAGCCACTTAAACCACCACATTAAACAAGATCATTCTCCAGTTCTCTAGTTGAGATCTATGTATAATTTTACTGAATCTAGGTTGGAGCCACATTAGCCCTAAGTGGATACTATATAAACTGATCACTTGGGCTTATCCCTGGATTTATTGTGAATCCATTCGTTTCTCCACAGCTGGTAGAGGGAGTGTCCGTGTCCACACAAGATACTGTCAGTGCTTGTGCCACCCTTGTTATAGGGTGGATGTGGGCAATCACATGCTCTGCATGGAACCCTGATCCTCAGAAATCATCTGTGTACCAGCCTGGGTTGTGTTGGAAGATCCATCTCGATGTGAATCCTTCTACCATCTCCACAAGGTACTGCGTTATCGTCTGGAGAATGCTTCATCTATGTAAGAACCAACAGAGGATGTAGCCCTTTTATAGCAGCTTGGCAATCCTTACCATTTGTATTTTGTGTTAGCACCCAAGACTGATGTTGGACCCCATAGATTATACAGGCTCTGAGAGATATCACTGAGTATTTTAGGACTGCATTCATCAATGATCCATCCTAATCTAATATTGTGGAAGGGGAGAGGAGAAAGGAATGATTATTAAAGAGCACATCTTTAAGAACGTTAGTCTGTCATGTTATTTATGTGAGATGTTTTACCTCTACCATAGTTTCTTCTTAATCTAAAACAATTGCTAAAGCATAGATGGAAAATAGCAAACAGATTTTTCAATAACAGCATTCACAGAATTTGAATAAAAGTAGGAAATGGTTTCATTGTTCATAATGATAAAGAGTTTTAGATACCCCACTATCCCACCAGGGGACTTTGGAGATGTAATGTAGGCCACTGGAGGGAAGCCTGCGATATGGGTCAAGAAATTAAACTAGAAGCATCAAGAGCTGGAAAAAAAGAGGGGGGGGAGAGGAAGGAGAGGGAGACCCCAAACACAAGGCCAAAATTTAATATATAAGTTTAACAATACAAAGTCTTTTCCCAAGTCCTTTGGTTAAGAATACAAAGCCCAGTTATCTCCAGAAACTACCATGTTTTAAAGGATCATGAAGGACATTTCTTTCTTCTCTCATCTCATGCCTAGTCAAGCAGAACTGAGTGCATTATTCATCACAATAGCTCCATTAAAATAAACTGAAGGTAGAAAGCTGTGGTTCTATTCACTCCGCTATGGCCACTCTCAGGCCCAGTTCTCCCTATATCACCCCTTGGTTCACAGCAAAGGACAAAGATGGTGATTTAAATTACCACCAGAGATCTGAGTTAACCAGCTTCCAGTGGCACCCACAATAAAACAATAAGGTCATATACAGACAAGAGAAGCACAAGTATTGAGGTTTTCAGGATTTTTCTCCTAGCACAAAAATGGTTCCTAAGTTTCTCCTGGGAGTGATTTAACTTTGGTTTCCCAGGTTATTTTGCTCCTGGGAGAGAAAATGTCTGTATCTGTTCTCTTCTGAGAGAAGCCACAGCACAGTCCTCCAGTATCCCAGGGTGTTTTGCTCCCTTCCTCCACCCCTCAAGGTCGAAAGTTTGTTGCTTCCTGGACTTTGCTGTAGGGAGACACAGGCTGATTTAGAGCAGTCTGGGTCAGCCAATCAGGGCTGCACTGTGCATTACTGCCATCTGTGTTAAGGAAGATTGACGGAGCCTGGAGAACACACTGAGATATGTGTACAGTGATCTACAGTCTCTGCTGTTCAAGGGATGAGCATACAAATGTCTGTTCACTCATCTGGGTAAGTTTTTATACCAAGAGAACAAACCTAGGGGGATTTTCCCAAAACATTTGAATATGTGTATGCAGTGGCAATGCATAGGGTATGCATGGGGGTGTATGTGCACCCCCTGAGAGTGCTGGTTCACCCCCTGACAACAGTGTTCCCAGGCAGAGGGGGCAGGTGAGAACACTGGTACCCCACCTGAGAGCACTGGCTGGGGAGTGTGCCAGGAGAAGTGGTCCCCCTGAGCCTGATCCCACTGACCCAGAAGTGCCAGTGGTGTGCCTAGAAGTGCCAGCGGCATGCCACAGTTGTGGGTCAGCGGGATCGGCCGGGGAGAGCCCCCCCCCACCCCGGTCTATAGAATTGGCCACAGAGGGACCCCCACCCCGGTTGCTGATTGTATGCTGGGGGGGGCAAGTGCCGCCCCCTGACTCAGAAGGCACCAGCCACCCATGTGTGTATGCAGCCTAATGCAGTGACAGTTAAAACAGCTGTAGGACTCAAAGTCTCTTCCTTCATACATATAAATATTTATGTTAGCATAGAATATAATGTAAAGGAGATTTTGATAGGGTATTGATTTTAAGAGGGTGCAATATGGCAGCAGCAGCACAGGTACAGAAATTATTTGTTATGGCTGTGCCCTGATATACCAGTTACTCATGAAACAGTATCATGACCATCACTACAACTCTTTAGAACCTCTGTCTCCATTGTACTCTACACCGCCGGCTGCACCTAATTGAACTTTTGTCTCCTAAGAATCTTTCCTGCGGTTCCAACATTCAACGAGTGTGTAGTATAAACAAAGGCTGGATAAAAGCTAAGGTATAGGCATCTTAGAACTGCACCTTGGGACTAAAATTAAATTCCAAATTCATTTTTATTAAAGGGAAAATGATTACAAAACTTGTTACAAACCAAAAAAGGCTACATCTTTTTTGAGATTTTGTTATTTGAAATCAGAGCTGTCCAACTTCTAAGTGACCAGGGGCCATAGGTTACACCAGTGGGGGCTGCACACTGTTGGGCAGTGGGTTGTACCTTTCACCTCACTTTTGGTTATCTGTTTGCAGGTTCCTCTACTGCACCACACTGCACAGGTACTCTGGGGCCTGGGCTACTACACCCTTTCCCCTCCTGGGAAGTCACAGGTGGGTGGGGAAGCTCTGAGACCTTGGCTACTTCTGTGGCTGGAGCAATAAGGGCAGAGGCAGCTGGGTGATTGCCTGAAGGCTAAATGTTTACCTCCCATGGGCCACAACTGGACAGCCCTGATTTGAAATAATAGAATGAAAGCAGATTTTCTCTAAGTGGGACTATTTTATTTGTCTATGCACCCCTTTATCCATCACTGTAATACAGAGTTATCTGCAGTATGGTTAAAAGTAACACATCAGCATCATGCTAGCGTGTAAGAACAAGAAGTGAAACTGACAAAACATGCAGACAAACTGAGCGGATTCTTCAAGCTGAGCTAGGCGTCAGGTGAAACCACATTAAGAGGAAAAGATTAAACCTCTTTCAATTTTAAAACTTTAGGGCCTATCAGTAATGGATCCCTTCATGGATAGTATCTTCAGCAATTGGTATATTAAAACAATCAAACCTAAATCTTCAAAAATCCTGGATCAGGCCTCCAAAATCATGGAACTGTTTGAAAATGAATGAGGGTTTTTTTTAATGTGTAATTGTTTTAGTTCTCCTTCTGGTTTTTGAGCCTACAGGGTGCACTCAGGGCATGTTTTCTGTAACCATGAGGTTTAGAAATGTATTTTTTTAGGAAGGAAGGAAGGAAGTTAGGAAGGGAGGAAGGAAGGAAGGAAACTGAGCTGCTTTCATTTCTTCAGGAGCTGAGATACTAAGAGAAAAATCACATTGTATGTAAGTGTGCATACTGGCAATATAGAGATAAGCATCAACAGAACAGACTTTCAGCTGGTATTGCCTAGTATAGCTTCCTTGATTTTTAGACTAACAATATCCTTTTAAAATCAGATTTTCTCCATGAAAGATAACATTCTTAAAGTTGGGTGGGAAGGTTGTGGAGGGGGTGGGGAGAGACAGTACTCATCCTTTTTTATCATCAGATCCAGGAAAGGGGCTGTACATGACTCCTTGAATCTTTTTTTAAAGATCATTGTATCTTCCATTGCAAACCATTGCTGTGAATTTACCCTTTTTTTCTAGTGTTCTACCTAATGCTTTTTATCCTTGTATCCTTAGCAGAGGTAAGTAAGTATGACAGGAAAACAGAGTGGAAAATTAAGGCTCAAGACTATTATGCTCTAAAGGGATCATGTCATAAATGGGATTTTACTCTGCCCAGTTTGGGATATAATTAAGTAATCAAGTTCAAGGTGGATGAGAATGAGACAATAAAAGGCCATTACAGGTGATTAAATTCCAGAGGGATAATTTTACCTGCTCCAGCATGTTGTAAAAGGGCTTTTGGCAGTGGTACAAAGCCACATAGACCACTGAGCTTAAGGGGCTTCCGCTGGCCCCCTCTGGCTATATTAGCTTCCTTTGCAGCTTCCCCAATATGGAGAAGTTTAGTTGGTGGACTCATCCCTCTCCTAGGCTGAGATCCTCTCAAAACACTTCTTGTTGCCAGCCAAGCTTGAGACCTGCGAAACACAACTACCTAGCACAAAAGATGCAGATCACCCACTACATAGGCTCTCCCTCCTGGGCAGACAGTGCCTTCATAATTACTGCTATGATTAGCCTACAGGTAGAGAGTAGGGAGATCACTGTGGTATCTAAGTTCCTGCCAAGAGTAAGAACCATAGTGATGAAGGAGGGGACTCAATTCTCCATTCAAGGAATCACCACACAGAACATTTCATGAACGCTGCATTGACTTTAATGAAATGGAATTGCACAATGAAGTTGAGGTGTTTTAAAGCCAAAAAACTGAAGTTGGTTGTTATGAGTGCTACAGAGACATCACAGAACTGCCAACCAATCCATAAAGCAAAAAAGAGTGATTTTCCCTTAGGTTTTAAGAATGACATCTTATGCTGCTGCTTTCTCATACTTCTCTTTGGCATCAATGCAAAAAGCTAGGCAGGACTTAACTGACTCACTGTTGAGAAGCCAGTCTCAAACTGAAACAGCTGAGAGGGCAGAAAGTAAAGTGTTGTGATATGAGTGCTTGGTCTATGTAAGGATTTCAGCATACTACCAAAGGGACAGTGAGTGATTTTCTGGACAACGCATGACCATATTATAAGAAACATTTAAGACAAAAATCAAAATATTTAAAAGTTATAATACAGCAATGCTGCATGGCAGAATTTCTTATTAAGAACAGAAAGCTCAGAAAATCCTACAGAATTGATTCTGTGTGTGTGTGTGTGTGTGTGTGTGTGTGTGTGTGTGTGTGTGTGTGTGTGTGTGTGTGTTTATTTATTTATTTAAGGACAGCGGGTCAAAATTCTGCCAGAAGGGAAAAGAAAGGAATTGGGGGGTGAGGAGAGAATCAATTTTTTTTTTGAAAGCAAAACAATTTTCCGTTTGAAATTTTTCCACTTTCTTGGGTAAAACTTCAAAACCCACAAACATTGTTTCAAAAATGGGTGCAAAATTAATTCATGGTCCCTAGCCCCCATTTTCTCTGACTTTTTAAATAGTTTCTACCCTTCCAGTGGAAAGTTATAATATATATGAGTAAAGCAACTCTCTTTATCCTCTCCCTTTGTTTTATCTTTTCCCCCAGCAACTTGGTCTAGTGCAAAGGTGGGCCAAACGTGGCCTGCAGGCTGAATCTGGCCTGCCAGGCCATTTTATCTGGACTGTGGGGCCCCTCCAAAAAACAATTATTACCAGTCTGCGGCTGCCCGTCTGAAAGCTAGCAGGAGGCAGGTTTTCAGAGTTCGCACACCATCCAACCAGGTGGGCTCTGTGCCTCCACCTCTGTGGGGCTCCTGGGACTGTAGCTGGGATCTCCATGTGCAGGCACTGAGGATTATGGCATACAACTGAACAGCTGGTAAGTGGGGAGGGGAAGTCCTGTCTGCAGTGCCAAGAGCCACATGTGGAAGCACCAACCGAGCCTGGCCCAGCCTAGGGGCATGCACTCCCGGCTGCAGTGTTGGGAGCCCCACATGCTAGCACAGAGCCAGCCTGGCCAACTCGATGGCATGCAAGTGTGTGGGTGGGTGTGGGGAGTGTGGGGGCAGTGGGTGGGTATGGGGGGTTGAGTGTGAGGTTTCTGGGTGGGTCTGGCCTGTCTGCCACATGCCTCCTCACGCCCCATGCCAAACAGCTCCTGGTGCCAGCAGCAGCAGCAGCCAGCAGGTCCTCGGGATGCTCATGGCCCACAGCAGGCTGAGCCCCCCAGTGGTGTGCAGCTCCGGCTAAGTCCTGGGAGCTGCATGTAGCAGCATGGAGCCCACCGGGCCTGGCCCACTCTTGCGCACCCTTGAACCAGACCAGGCTGGCTCCATGCCAGCACATGGCACTCCTAGCACCGCAGGTTTGTGTCTCCAGGTGGGGCTTCCAGACTCCAGTGAAGAGACGCACATGTGGCACAGAGCCCACCTGGCCCAATGGCACATGACTCCCTGCAAGTCCCAGTCCCCACGTAAAAGCTACAAACCCCATACTCAACCCCCCACCCTTCCTACAAAGCCCATACCCACCCACACCCCACACAAACCCCCCACACACCCATCAATCCCACACACATATCCCACCCCCACCACACAATATACAAGAGTAAGACTTTATTTTCAGCTATTATAAATCAGGACAAAAATGTTTTTTGAAATAAAATTAAAATATGCTATACTAGATGTTTGACATTTAGTATATAATTTGGTTTTTTTCCAGTTCCAAGATGGCAAACACCCCTTCCAAAAGGAGTACTTCTGGGAGCAATGGGATAGACTTCTGGTGGCAATGTTCAGGGGTAGGGGTTAGGACTTCTGGTCCTAGGAAGGCAATTGGGTGGCAGGGCACCTGTCAAGGTGCAGGGCTACCCTTGCAGCCCCCAACAGCTAAGCAAAAGTCATTAAGCATCCCTCCAGCCAAAATAATTGCTCACCCCTAATCTAGTGAATAGAAAAGATAGTGAAAGCAAAAGAAAGGGGGTGTTCATGGGGGGGAAGTGAAACAGTTTCTCTCTTTATTGTGCAAGAGAAAAATTTAGAAAAATAAAAAATGCTGATCTGTATTTTTTTTTAAATCCAGAAAGAAAAATGAAACCAGGAAATAAGTCAAAAGGGTTTTAAAGAATGTTTTAAGTGAAACATCACTTTCAAATCAGAGCTTTTTGTCAAAAAAATAAATTAATTAAATTCTACAAACCTTATACATAATAAGGGAAGTGCAATTTCTTCATCCTTTACACTATGGGAAAACCCATGCAAACTTAGGTTTTGTAGGGGGAAGGCCAAAACACAGGGCTAGCTGCTCTCTGTGACACTAGCCATCAAATAACTAATGTGGAAATGAAATTGGGTGCTAGTTTATCATAAAGCAACAAGAACCCATCATTTTTCTCTGTAGTAGCGGAGTGGCAACTTGGTTGCAACATAGGTTCTGCTCAAGTCATGTGCTGGGACAGGAGCAGAAGGTAAAGTTTGTTTGGTAGGTGACATCTAGGTAACTCTGAGCTTCCTCCACTTCAGTCCCTTCTCTGTTCTCCTATTAGATAGCATAATTTACAGGAATCTGTATCCCCTTCCATTGTTTCCTAATAAAGGAGAGAACAATCTGTCCCAGCATTTGCTTTCAAAGTTGTATTCCACTTAGCACTGACATTTGACATTTATTATGTCAGAGTTAAGTGTATACATTTCCAGTATAAAGTTGTTACATTATAATGTAATTCCAGTGAAGTGACATTCAATTCTCATCAGATCCACATCAGTATGGTTGGCATTAATCCTTACTTAGGCTCTTACGACTGGCCTCTGCTTTAGAAAGTGCTGCAACAAATATAGATTTGTACCTCAAGTGCTTTAAAACAAAGGCTGTCAAATATGGTCAGACCTGCTAAGGAATTAAAGAGAATTAGCCTGCCCACATCCCACTGTGCTGAATTCGATGTGTTTTTCTAGAACTGCTGGCTCAGCAAAAAACAGGTGGGGAACAATCAAACCTTCGTAGTAGGAGCAGCTAGCTTTCTAAGCTCACCCTGTCACAAACCCTTTTCTTCAACAGATTCAGGTCTGAACTGTTGGTAAATACACTGAGCCCATTTTCCCCCTGATTTGCTATATATAGTGCAGTGGATGACGACTACTGTTAAAGCACACATGGCTGGTGGAACTGGCTTTGGATATCAACAAAGTACGATTATATTACCAATAGATACTGTTGTTTTCTAAAATATGTCCGTGACCAAAGTGATTAACTCCAGCACCTGAAAATATATCTGCACCATATGTCACGCAGGGGTGTGCCAAACTGCTTTTCCTCTTTTCACTAGAGTTAAATCTAGAGTAGCTGTTAGTGGAGTTAAAACAGTATAACACTGTCTGACAGGAAAATCAGTATTGATGTAATATTTGCCATCTTGGCCAACAGAAGGGATTGAAATACAGTACGTGAATCTCTACAGCTTGACCTAAAAATTCAGGGTCCCTAGCTGACAGTCATAAGCAAGCTTGGATGTTTTGTAGTCGGGACTGATGATACACTGAACAATGAGTTCTAATTGCAACACACGGGTCCTTGGCTAGGGCACTTAGGCAGAAGTAGAAAAGCAAGGTTCAATTGCAAAAAACAAGGATCTCTCTATAGGAGAAATATAGGTTAATTTAGAAGATGCTATTCATCTTTCCTGTTCAAGATGGACTTTTGTAGAAACAAGAAATGAAGATTCGTTGGGACAGAAAGAAAGCCCCCTTGTATGACAGAGCATAATGCTGAAACCTAGTGATTAGGGCACTGGATGGAAAATTCTTGGGTTTCAGTTCCTGCTTCTAGGCTGTTTACAGATTTTATATGGAACAGTCTCTAATTTGAAAGAGGGCACTGGTACCACTGTCTTAAAATAAAATGGTCAGTCCCTGTCTAGTTCCTTAAAACCAGTGTGCTCCTACCTTTAGGAGAGAGCTCTGAGTGGGTAAAGGTGTGTAAGGCACAGAGTGGAGTGAGATTTCAGAGACAATCTGCCCCTGGTATTTCCACTGAGTCTAAGCAGCTACATATTACATTAAATATGCTGAACATAGATGACTGCTTGCTTAGTAGGCAGCCAGTTTTGGAGGCCATTCAGAAATATTTAACTCAGAAAGTGGAGTGAGCCTAGGAGCCTAACCTAGGATACTGGATTCCTTCCTCTTACATGTGTAGACAAAAAAGAAAAAACTCCTGTTTGAAAACCAGGTTGCTAAGTATGCTAAATGAATCACCATAGAGTAGACAGGTAACTTGGGTTTTACTCAATATCTTTATTCTTTCAGTGTTGCCAACTCTCATGATTTTTGGCATTTGTCTTAAAGTCTAGGCTTCGGGAATGTGAAAAATTTAGTTCTTTCTTTTATATATATATAAAAGAAATATATATATATATATATATATATATATAAATGTGTGTGTGTGTATGTGTGTATGTGTGTGTATATATGGCACTGTGTGCATGA
>NW_017729004.1:27487152-27494493 GCF_001723915.1 Gavialis gangeticus | reverse complement strand
TATATATATATATATATATATATATAAATGAAAAAGCTAAGTTTTTCATATTCCCAACGTCTAGACTTTAAGACAAATGCCAAAAATCATGAGAGTTGGCAAAGCTGCTTTATTGATGGGACAAATGAGTCAGTAACTGTAGACAAGATTTTAGACAGTGGCTGATTGGTGGGTTGTGAGTCACATAGTATGTTACATATTTTATGTCAATATGTCTTACCTTGTCGTTATCAGGTGGAAGACTCATTTGATGGAAGTGACTCAGCTTATACTGTGGTAGCCCAGACACTTACAAACTTAGCTTGAGGCAATTAAGTATTTTCTCTATGGCTCGTCACGGAGTACAGTTGCAACAGACTGTTAATCTCAAGGGTTGAATTCCATGCACAGGAAGCAAACACCCTCATCGTGCACAATTAGTAGAAGTCCAGAGAAGCCAATGGGATCACTACTGAGAATTTAACCCAAAATTAAAAGAATGTTGATATATACTTTTCACAGTATTTCTTAATAAATACTCAATGAATAAACTACTGGCCCTGCTGTAGTTCACTATGTCATGGTAGAGCACTACCAGGACATACAATGCTGAGATGTCACAAGCTGACTGATCTTCAGCTAGTGTCAAACAGTCAACTTCATTTGACTCCATTCATACCACCTTTTCATCCGGCTCTACGATCTCTTAAACTAGCATGGTGGTGAAGAACAACTGAAGTAGCAAACATTATAGGTTAAAAGGGACCTGGGCATCACCCCACTGATCGCTGAGAAGTGATAATAAGGTACAACACTGAACCTTATAATACTTATCTTTTAGATGCCTTTCTTCCTGGAATTCACAACCGCCAGTTGGATGCCAGTGCCACCCCATACAATACAAGGAGAGAGTGAGGCACTTAAGGAATGGGGTTCATATAAGCCAGCAGACTGAATAGAAAGCCACTAAACTTAGCCAACAGAAAATATCAGTGAGACAGTGAAATGTCAGGGTCCTCTCTGGCCCAGTGAATATTGAAAATCAAATCTCTGAAAAGAGAGAGGAGGGATTTGAAGCCAGGTTTTCCATTTCCTTAATAAGTGTTCTAGCCACAGGGCTGTTGGACATGCAGGAAAAAACATGACCTCCTGTATTGTTCCCCATAGGCAAGACAGAGAAGGAAGCACCTACGGTGTGAATCCTGCACAGCTTAGGTATGAGAGAAGCATGGCAGCTTAATGCTGTCAAGATTTAGGCAATGGTACACTTGTTCAGCAAAGAATATAGCATTTATGGAATTTTATTAGCAGAAACTTAGGTACATATGGGTCAGCAATAGGTGAGTAGGGTTTTATGGATGCCAGAGCGACCTAAGTCCAGCATTTAGATCTCCCTCGAGTGTGTCTGGGTACACATTTGTTCTGATGAAGACATCAAAGGAGACTCACAGTCTTCTGGAAAAAGAGGGAACTGGTGCAAAGTGGATACTGTAGTTGGTGAATTCATAACAGGGAATGAAAAAGAAAAATCCAATATTTCTATTTTGTTGTAAGACCCAATATAACCCCTTGGCTAGATACAAGAATAGGTGGATGAAATTCTATGGCCTGCAATACATATGAAGTGAGAATAGAGCCATACTAGTCTTTTGTAGTCTTAATACATATGACTCTGAGAACCTATGCCTAATGCCTCTATAGGGTCTGACTGAACTAAACTTAAGGGAAGTTATTCCATTGACTTAAGTAGAGCTTTATGTCTATTTGTTATAGGTTTAAAAGTGCTCATTACAATATGACTAAATAGATTCGTGCCTTCTTCATTGTGCCAGTGCCATGTACAATTGATTCATTTAAACATAACTAAATAAAATTTGGGTCCACCTTTCCACATATCCCCTGTGATTCTGGTTCCTTTTAATAGTCATTGAGTGCTGTTAACCTAATTCCTCTAGTTTAGTTTAACGCTTAGCTGTCCCCCTCCTTTACCCTAACACCAAACCATTTGAATGAAAAGTGTTCCCGTTATCACCTGCTGCACATCAGGAAGGAGAAATATTGATCCCTTCCCCCTGTTTGTTTGAACAGCTTTCTGGTAAACCCAGTGCATTTTCTCTTCTGTGCTTCTGTCTGTGTTTGAGAAGAATGGCGTCTACCATGCAGTGCTGGTAGTCACTGGATTTATTACAAATTCCCTTTTTTATACCTCCAAATTCATAGTGGGATGCTACATCAAAGATCAAGCCCCACACAGTTAATAAAATAGGTGAATTTTTGCTCTATGACTTCAAGTATTTTCCAGACTCAAATTAGATTTTTTTCCTTTGGGTCCACATTTGACCCTTGAACTGTCAATCATCTGAAGGTGCAGCAGGAAACTGAGGTCCCCTTTAGCTAACCAACAGATGTAAAAGGAAGCAGCTATGAGGTATTATCGTTGACTGGGGAAGTTTCTATTGAGGTTTTACTGGGATTGGTACTAGGCAGAACAGTAAAAAGGCAATCATGCAGGGAGATCAGGATGTCTTGGTGAGAGACCATTTCAAACAAAATCCATTCTAGTTCAAAGTCACACATCTAGGAGCAACACTGTTACACCTACAGAATAAGGTGTTTTCAAAGCAGCGATTCTGCAAAGGATCTAAAAATACAGCAAACGAACAACTCAGTGTGCGTTTCCAGGGCAATGCTGTGGCAAAAGGGCTAATGGGGTCATTGAATGTATAAACAGGAGGAGCGAATAGAGGTAGGCAAGTTATTTTACCTCTGGTGTGCACAGGTTAAAAAAAGATGTCAAAAATCTGGAGAGGATGTTGGAGATGCTTCTCTAAGAGAGACTTAAGGGATTCTCTCCCTTTAGCTTATCAAGAAGATTAAGAGGCAAGTTGATTACAGTTGCTAAGTACCATTATCATCATTCTTCCTGCACCTATCAGATGCATAAGGCAGGAGTCAAACAGTATCAATCACCCCCATCCTGAGCTTGTTTCCCTAAGTCTTTTATAGTCAGATATAAAAAGCCTCCTGCAGTCATTATTGTATTACAGTCTCCTTTGGTCATATCTTCACAGGAAGAAGACACTAAAACTAAATTAGTTTAGCAGAGAAAAGAATTACAACCCCCCTCCCCCAAAAAAAACTCAACCCTTCAAAAATGAAAACAAAACAAACAAACACACAACCCCCTCCCCCAGAACAAAAATCAATGAGCTGGCATCTTACTGTCAGACAAATAAGGTATAATTTAGTCCGAAATAAGGTAAAATGTTTAAAGTTCAGGGTGTTTAACTTTTGAACAAGTCACCAGGTTATCCAAGACAAGTAATAGGATATCTAACTCATAATATTTTCAAACCAAGATCAAGGTCTAACTGGAAGGGTAACTGGATGAAATTTATATGTAGGTCAGAGTAGATGAACTAATGGCCCTGTCCGCTCCTTAGTTCTCTGCATTTGTAGGTTACAAGAGGATTCAGAAATTGGTTTCTGCTTCGTTTCCTGTTAAGTAAGATTGGAATGAGTCATATTTAGATAGTCTTTTATGGTCTTCAGATGAAAATTAGTGTCCTCATTTTTATAGAGGCTAAACTGGTCTGCCCAGTATGTGAAACCATGTTTTGAAAAAAACACCTTAAAGAGTCATGCTATATCAGGGACAACACGCTGATTGATTATGTTATTACATTTATTGTTTGTAAATATATTCTGAATGAGGGCTTGCAAATGTTAGCAAGTATCCAGACTGGTTAATTGTTAACCTAACTACTTGGTTGACATGCTTCCCTGATCAGCTGCACATATAAGTGCTGGCTTTGCTCACATGGTTGGGTGTGCATGTTAAATTCAAGAATTAGCTTGAGGGTATGACACAGAAGTTTACAATGTAAGGTAATGGTGTTTTTCTTGGGGACAGGCAAACTCTGCTTATTTCAGACCCTTTGAAGACTACGTAGTCTGTCTTGAATGTTATCACATCCACATTCCACTTCGAGACTTTATGCAGATGAGGAGTACCACCATCAGGTCCGCCGCTCACTAGAGTGTCTGTAGGTGTATGACCAAGAGCTTCTGGCAAGTTTCTCTTGTGGTAACTGCTTCAGCACTTCAGCCTTTTTTCCTCTTACACTAGCTTTTTGTATCACCAAGACAAGACTTGGTTTCACTTCTTGTTGCATGTGGTGTTTCTATTTCCCAGTAAGTTTTGCTAATTCCAGAGAAAGAAGAATGTAAATGCCTTGCCTTGCCCTGAGTTCCTCTGAGTTTAATCATTCTTAATTGCCGCAGAATTCCAAAGGGACATTAGTTAGCTTGGCAAGGGAAGGGTAATGCAATTTACTCTCTGCTTCCCTAGATTCTCATATGGTGTAAACTAGCGTAACCCTTGACTTCACTGCTGATTCATATCAGCTGTGAACTTAGCCCTGGGTTTTCCGTAACTGGTCTGGAATTGCTTGTGGGGAAAAAAAAATCAGTAACTCTGGAGCAATTTAGGTCACCAAAGAATAAAGAAAATGAAACATTTGTAATTTAGGAGAACAATGGTCTGGAAGCTTCTTTCTGTTTCATTCCAGTTCTGAAATTGAAGTTAAATTACTGAAAACATATTTTAGATTTTACTTTATCAATTACAAAATATTTTCTGCTACTGGCATATTATATTCAACAAGTGCATTAGGAGTGTGCTTAATACTTTGTAATTGCAGTCCCATTTCATGTTAGACTGTTTAATACTATTCTTTCAAAAGGCACTAATTTGGCATAATGTTCTTGAAACAATAGAATGTGATAATAAAATGTAATTTGCTCTTTGGTAGTAGCATCTCTAAAATACTGTGCATTAACACTCCTGGTCCCTTACTTGACAAGTAGCACAGTAGTCAAAGAGTTATTACTGTTCTAAGATAGCAAAAGGGGCAAAATAGAAGCATAATAAGATGACCAACTTCAGAAAACATTAAGCAGAAGCATGTAGTCTCACTTAACCAGGCAAGAAATGCCTGTTATGCGAATTCCTTTCCTGCTTGGCCTTTTCAGTAAGGGCAACATAGTTCCTAGAGCATGCAATTGTTTTGACTCAGCACCGACTGTGGACATGTGGTCACTTCTTTTGAAAAAGGAAACATTTCCTACGCACATATGTGTCTTCTATATTTATCAGTGCTCTGCCTGGGGCCTGACAAGCAGTTGGCCTGTGAAAGTCTGCACTGAGTTCAGTGGGAGGGCCATATGCAAAAAGCTTGTGGTATCAGGACTATAGAAACAAGGTGACAAACCCTTGTCCTAAGGCAACAAGATAGGAGCTCTGCATACAGAAGGGACAGATTAATAAAAGGACACATTTTGGTGTCGTTGATATCAATGGGAATTCAGTAGAGGAAGGAGTTGCAAGTCTGGTTTTTAAATAATAAAGAGATAATGTTATATTTCTGCTTAAACCCAAGGATCATTGAAATAGAGGCCATCCTGAATGCAGAAAGTTTGCAAAACCAGGCCAAGGGGCCTGATTGCATCTGTTAGTTATAGCGTAGCTCTGAGTCATGTCATCCTGTGGGAATGACAGTAGTGCATTGCAGAACTCATGAGAGTGGAGAGCCAGCTCCAATGCTTTGACTGCTACAAGCTAATTCCCCAGCTCTGGTCTCTGGAAAACATATGGAAAGAGATAGCTGGGGATTTGTGGCTAATAACTTCCGAACCTCTCTCTTTCCTTGCCCATTATCAGATTTTATTAGAACTTAAAATAATACATGAATTCATGTCTGTGAGCCCTCTGGTGATTAGACGACCAGTACATTTCTTAATAATCTTTAATTGTGTTTATAGGGAGAAATGCAAATATTTGCCTCTGCTGCCTGACAATTATCCAAACATGTACAACCCGTTTTTCTGTCTTGGGGGAGCGCGCACAACAACATCTTTGTTGGGAGCCCTAGAGGATTTATTAAAGTTGAGGAAACAGAGACATAAGGCAATGGCACTGAACTAGGCAGCCACTGCTTGAGCTTCCCCCCCTCCACCATAACCTCATTCCTGACCCCATTTAGGTTCTCCACAGAGCTGAGCAAGGGAGGGCAGCTGGCAGACCTAAGTGGGCCATTTTCTTAAATCGTTTTTTTTCTGATGTTGCTAAACAGCTGCTAAAGAGGTGATTTAATAGAATGTTATATTCCTGCTTAAACCCAAAGGATCACATGCAGCTAGTCCTCATTTTTATTTCCATCCTGAGAATATCTTTAAAAATCTAATTAATACAAAATCCACTGTCACATTTATCTTTTTAAAAATCAAATCTTTGGGGGCTGTTTTTAACTGCGTTCTGTCTTTCATGATGTTTCTGATCCAATTCAAAGTGATGCCTTAATGTCGCAGAACAAGTTCCCACCGAGCACTGTCCAAATGCTAGAAACAACTCTTTGGTTTATACCCTCTGTAGAAAACAATGGTAGAAGACTGAATATTTAGAGGGGCATGAAGAGGTAATACATATAACCCAGCAGCTTTCACATCTGGTTCAGTAGATTACATTCAAAATGTAACAGTTTGTCCTAAAAATTAGGCACTTGCATGAAAAATAACCTGGGATTTGCCACATAGCCACACAGGAACAGACACAGCACTGATTTTTTAACTTCTGTTAATTGTTTGGCATAAGAAAAGTACAGCAAAAGGAACGCCTTCTGAACGCGTTTATTTGAACATGGCCGAATAGTGTGTTTCCCAGAGAGCTGGATTCTTAGATATAAATCCATCGGCTTCAATACAGTTACACCAGTTTACACCAGCTGAAGCTTTGGCCCTTTGATTTAGCTGTGTTTTATAAAGGTTGTTTCCTGTTTTGTTAACTTTATCTTTAATGGCATTTATTTTTTGTGATCAAAGATATCAGCACTGCCTGCCTCATGCCTAATTCCTGTAGTCTCATGTACTGTAAAAGGGAGAAACACAAAATTCTCCTACAGAGGCATAATATTCTGTGAGTTTTACAACCAAGTTTGGTATTGGGTGCTTTTATTTGTGAACTCGATCATTTCCTTAATTACAACAGTTATTCCTAGCAAGGTCTAGTATTTTTTTTTGCTGCCTTCAGTTGAGGAATTGAAACCCAGGCTTGATAACTGGTTTTATTTCCCTGTCACATTCTTGGCAGAGGCAGGCACGTACTATCCAGCAAGGTCATTTAAGGGAAGGAAATACCTCACATTTCCCAATACAGCCAGTTCAGCCACAGACTCTGCAATCGTTACACATGTTGAGCAATTCTCTGCAATTCCATAGTACTACTTGTGTTTGTTCACACTCCCCAGTGTACAGGATACTGACTTAAATACCTTCTTTCTAGCATGTTGCATTTGTGGAAAGGAA
>NW_017729004.1:27472954-27482152 GCF_001723915.1 Gavialis gangeticus | reverse complement strand
CAGTAACAGCCAGTTCAGCCACAGACTCTGCAATCGTTACACATGTTGAGCAATTCTCTGCAATTCCATAGTACTACTTGTGTTTGTTCACACTCCCCAGTGTACAGGATACTGACTTAAATACCTTCTTTCTAGCATGTTGCATTTGTGGAAAGGAAACTATCTTTCGCGCAAAATTAGCAGAGGAAGATGTTCTTGAAGCTGTACATACAAATATTCACTATCAGCTTGTTTGTTCAGCTTTGAGTGAGTGAGAGGTCAGCTCCCAGTTGCTGACAGAAATGTAGTGAACAACATATCATTATCATTGCATAATATTATCTAGCAAAAATATTTACTACAGTGTAAACGGGGAACACTGTGCTAACAAAGTCATGCTTTTCAGAGTTGAACTCCAAGCCAGCCCAAAGCAAAGAATTCACTGTGCTCTCTGTCATGGTGTGATGGCAACCTGAGGTCAAACATACTATTATTCCAACTTCTTACTTTTGTGGATGAATGATTTGGCCTTAAAACCATCATTGGTATATAGATTACCAGCCTAGAATTTTTTAAAATAATCTTTTAGGCTTTGAAGCCAGGGGAAAAATGTGCGCAGGGCACTATAGAGACCATGCTGCAGGAGCATCTGGGAGATGTCTCTGGGTCAAATTCTCTCCTATATTGTTGATACAGTCTTACCTGCACAGAATTTGCCCCTTCAAGTTTTATCGCAGCTATTTCCTGTGAAATACAGGAAAGAAAGCTAAGAATAGTTTGATACTAGGTCTGTATGCTAGGGATCCCATTTTCATTGAATCTATGGACAGGTTAACTCTAAAGTTCTCTAAAAGGCATTGTTCAGTTAGAGGGCTACCCCTCCACACACAAGGGGGGTGGAGACAAAACCTCAGAAATGTCCCCTTGGGAAGGATCTCTCAAATATTTCTGGAGGGAAGGAAGTGAGGAATATGTTGCTCTGGGGCACCTGCTTAGCTTGGGTTCCCTGGCAACCATCTGAAGCACATGGCCACTGTAATATGTCCACATCTTCTGATGCACCTTGCTAGAGTTTCTCCTACAAGCATTTTTCAAGGAGTCTATCTTTTTGAGTCAAACATCAGTCCCATCTGGGACACTTTGGTACCACTGACAGGATAATTGATCCTTAAAATCCCCATATAGTTTCCTTATCCCCAGAACAATTATCCCAAATACAGCATCTGCTACCAGTCTAAGGTTTTGCCACTCTCTGTCATCCCAGGCATTCCCTCCAGAGTTTTTATTAACTCTACCTACCAAGAGCTTCCCAGTCTCTCTAACTAAGAAATGTCCTTTCTCCAGGGAGGGAACATGAAACTTTCTAACCCTGTTTCTAATCAGGTCAACAGGCAAGCCCACACCTCTGAGAACTCCTTGACCCCAACTTGGAGAAGCCATAAGATAAATCTCTCTGCTGTTCTCCAGTCAAAGAAGATTTTTAAGACAAACCCCATCTCTCTGCTCCCCTCAGGAACCTTTCAGCCTTCTCCAAATCCTTCCCACGTAATTCTTCTTTCTCAGTGCTTGCATGGCAGGTTCTGCTTTTCTCTCCTAATCAGGTCCAGCTGTGAAGTATGTACTCTATCACAAGTGATCTGAACAGTCTGCAATGGCTCTGGCTTCAGGCTGGTCTCATTCAGCTTCTTGGCAGAATATATTCTTGTTCCTGGAACCCCCTCTTGTTATGGGTCACTTAAAGGGAGGTGAATCCTTAGCTCAAAAGAATCTGCAGCAAGGTGATAGAGTCTTTGACTATCTATGCTCTCTGAAAAATGTTTGCAAATCTGGCTTAGGGATGGTGTGTCTCTTCAATTATTTCCTCCTGCAGTAATCCTACATATAACATGTCCTCTCACTGTAAAAGCACCTAATGGAGTCCGTATATGGAAGGATGGTGTTGTGTATATGGCTTGGCTCCTATACATATAGGGTGCCTTTCAAATTTATAATTTGTACTGTTGTAGAGTCTGGATGTCCCATTCATGTCCAGGATCTTGTAGTGCTAAGTGTACATATATGGGGAGTTAAAAAAATGCTGGGGTCTGCTCCAAAGACCTTGGTGAATCATGATCTTTCCATTCTTAAATAAATATCCTGTTTATGATTCTGGATTGACTTGCACTGTTATATTGGAGGCTATTGCTGACTATGGGAATTTTCCATGTCTGTGATGCTGTGTATTTCCTGTAGTTGTCTTGTTAGCAGGCAAACAGGATTGGCTGGAGGGACTTCTCAACCTGGCTGAGATCTCAGGCGCTCTCCATCTGATGCCCACCAACAAAGCACTGGGCATCGATGGGCTGACTGTATAGTTCTACCGCATTTTCTGGACATCCTTGGTCTGGACCTTGCTGTGGTTCAGTCCAAGGGGGACAGAGAGTTCTTTCTGTCATGCAGAAGGGGAGGCCTAAGAAAGAGGACCCCAATGACCTGAGGAATTTGTACAGTTTCACTCCTTTGTATGGACGATAAAGTCATAGCAGAAGCCATCTTGCTATGCCTGAAGTCCATGCAGGTAGACATCTGATTTACCATGACCAGACGTGCAGTTTCAGGAACCTCCATTTTCAACAACATATAGGTGATGCAGGACTTGCTCGAGTTCACTCCCAGGGTTGGCCTGCCCCTTGACTAGGAGAAGGCATTTGACAGAGTGGATCATGGGTTCTTCACAGGCATGCTGAGGGAGTTTGTCTTCAGTCCCTGATTTATGTAATTTCTCCAGGTGCTATACAGCTTTGCAGAGTGCATGGTCAAGGTTGACTGGACACTGATGGATTCCATCCTGTTCAGGTGGGCAGTACATCAAGGTTGTCTACTGTCAGGGCAGCTCTACACTATTGCCCTGGAGCTGTTCCTCTACCTCCTGTGCAAATGGATGCTCAAGTCATGAGGCTAGTCATGAGGGTGGTCTTATTGGTGTATGTCAATGATGTGCTCCTTCATCCAGGGCCCAGGTGACCTGAGGCAGGTGGAGGCCTACCAATCCATCTACTCTTCATCCTCCTCTGCCCATTCAGCTGGATCAAGAGCTCTGACCTGATGTTGCATGATGGGTGGCAGGTGGGTTCACTCCCACCTGCACTCCAAAACATCAAATGAAGTGCAGGATCACTGCTCTATTTGGGGATCTACTTGTCCCCCAGTCACCAGTTCCTGCTGGAGAACTGGGACCAGCTAGAGGTCAGGGTGTCTGAGCAGCTGCAGGCCTGGGTGGGCCTGCTGCAGTATCTCTCCCTTCACGGGAGGGCACTGGTCATCAACCAGCTGATCCTGTCTATGCTCCGGCACTGTTTCAACACACTGGCCATGCTCCCGGAGCTCCTGGCCTATCTCTAGAGACAGGCACTGAGGTTCTTCTGGCTGGGACAACACTGGATCTCTGCAGGTTTTCTGAGCCTCCACTTGTGGGAGGTGAGCAGAAGCTGGTCTGCTTTTGCAGCCAGGTCCACACCTTCCACTTTCAGGCCCTACAGAAGCTCATGTAAAGTGCTGATAGCTATGCAATGTTGTGCTGGATCAGCCACAACTTCCTTTGCCACCTCCAGTGGTATTGATATGACCTGTAAATCTTCGACCTGCAAGCTGTCCCCAAGCAGGACCTGGAAGAGCTGCCAGACTCTTACCAGGACCTCCTCAGGACTTGGAGGCTAGTCTTCCCATCCAGGTCCCCAGACATGGTTGCCTGGGGTGCTGACCTCCTTGCTGAATCCCTGCTGAACCCCACCACCCCCACTCATGGTGCCAGTGACAGAGGTTCCTTGGGTGCACCAAAGGATACTTCTGGCCAATATCACTGGTAACAGGGACCTTCTGAACTATACCCAGCAGGGGTGGGCAGATCCCTCCATACTGGCCTGGCACATGGAGCTGCCTATGCTGCGTGTCCCTTGCCACTTACTTCAGGATGTAAAGGCTGCCCTGTTGCCCACTGCCCTCACCTATATGAGCCAGGTCCTGTGCAAGGGCAGTCCCTGCTCACTAGGCCTCTGAGGCTAATCATGGGATTGCTGCCTTGGCAGGCCTAGTGGTGATCCTTGCTCCAGTGTCTTAGCAGGCTGGGAGATACCAAGCCAGTCTGCCTCTAAACAGTCCACCACTGCCAGCTCTACAAACGAATCCTCTTCACACTCCATCATCCTGCCCTTGTGTCCTGCCCTGATAACAAGTGGCAGAATACCATAGGCGAGGGTGGTGGAGAGGGTCCCTGGTGGATATGTCTGTATTCCACCCTGAACCCACAAGCCACCAGAGATCTGGCAGCTCCTTCATGGGGCCATCACCATAGATGTCCATCTGGAGTGATTTACAGACATCCTTGACACTTGCCCCTTTTGCTAACAGAGGAATATGCTGGTGCACACCTATCTTGAGTGTGCCAGGTTGCAGCCCCTTATTTCTTCCTTAGAAACCTCCTGCTGAGGTTTTGGCTGCACTTCTCCCTGCACCGTTTTTGTAATGCACACCCTGTCCACCAAGCCCCAGGACCTCCTGGTCAACTTCTTCCTGGCTCTGGCCAAGCTGGCCATCTGCAAGACCAGGAAGGAGTCTTGGGCTAGGAGGAACCCGGGCAAGTGTGGAGCTGTCTTCCTGTTACTTCTTCATCCACATCACCAGGCAGAATTTCACTGGTCAGGCCCACAGGCTTCCTCAACTCTTACAGGGGGCAGCGGGTACTAGCTAATGCCCCCTTCCTTGTTATTAACTTATGACCTCACTCCCCTTCCTGTTTTCTCTTTATTTCTCCTTCAAAATTAGTTGATATGTCCCTTATTTAGGGAGGCTTATAGCATTCTGTGATAGGCCTAAGGCCATGATCTTTCAGCATATCAATTAGGCCTGCAGTTGTCGTCTTTTCCTCCAGTCTGGGATTTCCTTGGGGTATGTGCAGTTGCAAACCAGGGTGTGGTTTCTGTCTTACTCTACCTCAGTATTCACTTGGCATTTTTGCCCTTTTGCTCACAATGCACAAATGCCGGATGTTGGCCTCCAGAACGATTTTATTGTATTATCTTCTGTTTTATGATGACTGATTGGATGATTCATGGAATTTCAGCTGTAGCAGAGGGAGTTTGGGAAGAAGAGCATCATCAGTCATCATCATGTTGGCTTACCTCCTTTGTGCTATTTGCTGTCTGAAAGGATAACAGTTTTGCTTTAGATTGGTGTGCCTTTTCCAGAACCAGATAGTGGGGTATCAGCTTTAAGTTTAAACTTCCTTCTTCAGAGAGTTATAAGGAGATGTTCAAAATGCACTTTGAAAGAATCTGGAGATACCTGAGTGAATGGGGGAGAAGGGAATCCAAGGAAGAGGCCTGATATAATTGACATCATATACATTTGAGTTTGCAGCAATCCCTCTTCTCTGCTGTTTGGAGGTACTCAGTCACGGCATGGTGATGAATGTGCTTTAAGAACCCATGAGCCCTGCTCATTGGCTTGTCACTTACACCTGTGAAAGGTGAGTGATAAGTGCTGTCAAATCAGAATACTGAATACTAGAGTACCTGGTTTCCATCTACCTTTTTTCTGTCAATATCTCTCAAAGCACTTAACAAAGGGGGGAATGGGATTTTACAGTTAGCGAAACTTAGGGAAAAAGAAGGGTAGAAACTTGTCCAAGATCCCCCAGTAGAGCTTTGTTAGATCTGGAAATTAAGCACAGGCCTTCTGAATCCCTCTGCATGGGTATCACTCTTAGACTGATGCAGGGCAGTGGAAAATAAGACCCAAGAGACAGAGGAGATTGGGTGAGCAAATGTATTAAATCACACTTCTTTTTCAGTTGCCTGCATGTATGATTTTTTTTGGTTGTGTGTTTTTGTTTTTTCCCCTGAAGACTGTATTCTTCTGCTACTTCCTTGATAATGCTTGACTCACATGGCTTGATGGATATTTTTCTGGCTCATTATTGTACTTTTCCTACTGTTTTCTCAGTTCATGCTAGCAGTAAGTAAGACCAGAAGAGCAATGAGGTAGCATATGGGTTGCCTATCCTTTACACCTAATCTTTCTTCTTCCTTCCCTCTGCCTTTGTTGCCCTCATATAAACATTGCTCTCCACTTCGTATTCCTTCTTTGCAAACATCGGGTATTTTTTTCTAGACATAAAACCTCTTGCCCTCTACTGATATGTCTCATCCACTAGGAGCAGATTGCATTGTTGTTGCTGTTTGCATCTGGTGAGTGGAAAAAAGAAAAAAATGACCCTAATGATGAAGACAGTTTTCTTCCTAGCCTGCCTAGCAATAGGAAAGGCTACAGCAGGTGCCTGCCACTTCCCTTTCAATACAGCACTGCCTGCAGATTATTTTATTCCTCCTCTGTGAGCTGTTTCACTCTGGGCTCCTTCCATTCCCCTGCACTTTACTCATACTGGAAGTTTAAAGTGCTCCTCTGAATTTCTGGCTTATCTAACTTCATTTGCCAAGCCACAACTACAATGGCATCCTCATCATCTCCTTCTTCCTTTTTGTTGATACTATTCTCAGAGTACCAGAAACCTCATGTATAAAATTTCATGCATGGAAAGCTACTGTCTCTTTGCATCTCTGCTGGCTGCCTATGACACCTGTCTCACTCACTGCCCTTGCAGCTCATTGCTTTTTTTTTAAACAGTCATGCTAACTGAATTTACATTCTGCTGCAGCATTTCTAGGACCACTCTTGTCCTTCACTTGCCCCAGTGGCACTACTTAAGAGCAGGAAGAAATGGAAATGCTACAGTTGTCAGAGCTGCCCTTGATGCCTGTTCTTTGGAAAAGGGAAACATATTAGGCATTAATGATTCTTATTTCCTCTCCTGGTTCATCCTTTTCTCCTTCTGACCTTTCTAAATGTTAGGAAATTCTTGTCCTTGGCTAGCAATTCATCTTGCGGCTTCTACCTGAACTAAGAGGAAAAAAAATCCCAGACGCTCATTCTTTTTCTGTCCTGCAGAGGACAAAGAACATAATGGGGCAGATTTCCAGCCCTTGCTATGGGCCCTTTATTCTACTGTAGTAACATAAAGGATCTGTAAAGATGTCACAGTAGCTTCTTTGACAATATATGCAGCAGAGGTATAACATCCTCCTGAAAAATGAGTTTGGTGTGTGATACCTCCTGACAAATTATTAGCAGCATACAAATCATTTTATATATGCTAGTACCTACCAGGGTACCATGGTGTGGTGGCAGAGTTAATGTGTCTTGTTACAGATATATTAGTTGGGGACCATCTTTGGACTTGTGCCCCAGTTGACCCAATATGTAATTAAGATCAGGAAGGAATGGAAATACTACAACTGTTACAGTTGCCACTGGACTAACTGGTCTTCTAGGCTTGGGAGTCAAGGTAGATGGATATGATGCTAGACATGCCCTCTTTTGTTTATAGAAAATGGCATGCCATAACCATGCTAGCCTGAAGTCTTTAGTGGACCTATGAGTTAGACTTGAATGTCTACAGGGCAGTGCTGCATAATGCTAGACCTTGTAAAAACTCCTGAAGTAAGGACTCTCTTTCTGTTTTTGTACAATCAGTATAAGTAAAGATGGGAATCAAACCAAGAGAAAAACAAGATAATGCTGACTAGTGCTATTTCACCCTGGTAAGCAGCGGTCTCAGACACCACTGCCCCAAGCATTGAATGTTCTGTATACATCATGGTAAATGTGAGTTTTAAGATACAATTTGATGAAACACAAGGCATGAGAGCAAATGGGTATAAATGTAGGCTGGAAATTAGAAGAAAGGCCCTAATCCTCAGTGGAATAGCCTTCTGGGGAAAGGCAAAAGACCCTAACTCCTCCCCCTTCTGCTACTTAATGAATGTCAAGAATTGTATAGTAAGGATTGTGATTCATATATCCTTTGATTAGTAGCTCTACAGCTTCTTCCTTGAATTCTGTCATTTGAGTTTTATAGTTTCATAGTTTCTAGGGTCGGAAGGGACCTGAGTAGATCATCTAGTCTGACCCCCTGCCATGGCAGGAAAGAGTACTGGGGTCAAACGACCCCAGCAAGGTGTACATCTAGCCTCCGGTTCTCTTATTCCAAAATCAGATTCAGATAAGTGCCAGGTAATGTGCCTTGGAAGTGATCATTTCCAGCAACTCATACTACTTGATGGGTTCTGAGTGAGCAGTGCCCTTTCAGGACAAAGACCTAATTCTCTCTGGACCAGTCAGTGAAGATGTCTGCTCCTTGAATAATATGTGAACACAATGTCAGGCTGAATGAAAACAGGGAGCGAGGAGAACACAGAAAATCTAATATTGCATAAATCAATGTTATGTCATCTTGAACATTGCTTTTGGGCTTGGCCAGCACATCTCAAAATGCAAATGGAAGAAATAAGAAATGGGCAACACAAAGCCAATACACATGAGGAATGTCATGAGATGTTGTTTTTAGGGGGAGGCTTGAAAGTTTCCAGTCAGTTGGCCCAATCCCAAACTCTTCACACAGGCAAAACAGAGTGGGGGAGGGAGAAAGGCAGGCAGTTTCCAGTACAGAGATTCCAGGCTGAATTCTTTATATGCTCAAGCTAATGATGAAAACACAATATAGGAACTTCTGAGATATATCAAAATAAATACATCTTAAAACAGTGTTGAAATGATGTTGTAGCCACAGTTATCCAGAAAATATGCAGGAAGCAAAGAGTTTCATGGATAATAATATTTTATTAGATCAACTGCATGATTGAGATTAGATTTAGAAAAGTTTTTGAATGACCTGAATAAGAATTAACTGTATTCTAAAGACTAAGTCTATCCCAACCATGCAGTTTCTTCAGTGAAGATGATCACCCACAAAAATCCTTGCCTCTTATGTTTTAAAACATTTTTTCCACAGATTTGTGCTCTTTCCCTGAATAAATCTTCTCCATCTTGCCTATCTGTACTGAAAAGGGGGTTTGTCCTCTGCAGTAACATCTCTTTTTCTTCTAGATGGCATGGAGGGGCATTAAGTAGAGTTTGGTGACCAATAGGGAGGATCAATGGATTATTATTAATCTCTTGTCAGCCCCTCTTGGGTTTTACCTGGAAAATAATCCAGACTCAGGTTATATGAATTTTCTGTGCCTCCTCTTCTCAATTAGGAATGTGTTATGTCATGTTTGTAGGCAAACCAACAACCAACGTGAATCAGTTGGAAATCTCAACCTGAAAGTTTTGGGTTTTTGCCCA
>NW_017729004.1:27459086-27467954 GCF_001723915.1 Gavialis gangeticus | reverse complement strand
CCCTCTTGGGTTTTACCTGGAAAATAATCCAGACTCAGGTTATATGAATTTTCTGTGCCTCCTCTTCTCAATTAGGAATGTGTTATGTCATGTTTGTAGGCAAACCAACAACCAACGTGAATCAGTTGGAAATCTCAACCTGAAAGTTTTGGGTTTTTGCCCAAACTGTACTGCTCAAACATGATTTTTAGTCTGGCGGTCTGATACAATTCTTGGTGTTGACTCATATAATGGCCATCGCAGAAGTCCTGTCATCTCAGCTTCTCCAGCATAGCCAAACTACCAGAAGTTAAACACCAATAATATAGTGGTATAGTTTATGTGCGTATCCCTTGGGGCATCCTCAAAAAGTCACCTGCCAGCACATGTTCCTGCTTATAGTTCCATGAAAAGGGGTAATTCATCAATTCTTGCTACCATGAAGACTAATAAGGTTTTAAAAGACCACTTCAATCAATGCAGCATCTGCTACTTTAACTGGCTGGGAAAAAAAAGGCTGCAGAGGCTAAGCTGAATTCTAGCTGTTGAGATGAGGAAGTGGGGAAAGGAAAAATCTTTCTGCAAAGCACAAGGTATAGAGGCTGGCATAGAGCTTATGGCCTCAGTGCAATTCTTCAGGAAGAATTAAATGAAAACTTGGAGGATACACATACACATCCCACATGTTCAGCCAAGAGATTCTCCATGAGGACCCACTCTAGAACAAACTTTACACTATACTAGGTACATCTACAGGAGGCACTACATCACCATTGTGATGAGCTATGTTGGTATATCTTGCTGGTACTGTGCAATAGCATGGGAATGTGAGGAAGTAACAGGGAAGTGTGAGGAAGTGGCGGGGAAGCTGCAACTGGTGGATGCAGTGACACAGCAAGAAAGCCATACACTGGGTGGCGTGGAGGTTCTGCGTCCCACCATAATGTTTTCTAAACCAGTGCTCACTCCAGATTGGAGGAGGAGGGAGCCCATGGCCAGAGATTTCAGGCCCCGGTGAGATGTGAAAGGGAGGGAATGCTGGAGAACCAGAAGCTATCAGGACTGGAAGCAGCAGTTCCTCTGTAGGCAGAGTGTGCCTACAATTGTGAGATGACTGGAGGGCAGCCACACCAGCACAGGGAGTACAGCAACTGCATTTCCAGGTGACTGACATGGCAGCTTTGGGCTCGGTGGCTGGAGCATGCCTAGGATTAAAGCAGCATGATTGGAGTGATGAGTGGAGGGATGATGGATCTGCCAGTTCTGGTGGATTTTTTTTCTTTCCATTTTTTTTTGTGCCCTTTGGCAGAGTGCCTTATGGTGGCAGGGACAATGCCAGGGCCAAGGTAGCAAGGCCTAGCATAGGGAGGACTGGGCCCAGAAGGTGTTGAAGGGGACACTCCAGGTGGCATCCCTATTTTCTTTCGCTCTTGTATGCCTCTTTTCTATTCTTCAAGGGGGCCTAAGGACTCAAGTGTGGGGCTAAGGGTGGCCCTGCTCTCATGGGCACAAGGAAAAGGGGGAACATCAAAGGACACTGACATGTTCCCTGGAGGAAGCCGTGTTGAGACTGTTCCTTTTTTTTTTCTTTTCCTTTTTTCTTCTCTATGGGCATTATTGCTATATCCAGCATTAAGCAGCAGTGAGTCAGGTTCTGCAATCACCCATTACCAGCCATAGACAGCTGGCCAGGAAGAGACTGTGTGGAACAGGTTTTTGTTAGGCCTACAGACCCTAGTAGGTGGGCCAGGACTCTGAGAACAGAACCAGACTGGATGATCTTAAACCAGGGGTGGGCAAAATGCGGCCCTCAATGGCTTGCCAAAACTCAGTAAGCGGCCTTCCGCCCAAAATAATTGCCCACCTCCATCTTAAACTGTTGATCACAGACCACTCCACTCAAATAACAGCCTCTTGACAGGTGGCCAAGAACATCATTGTGGTGTGGTACAGGTTGGGGTGTAAGGGATGGAGGAGCCCCCAGAAGACCCTACAGGCAGGACACAGGGACTGAGCCTGTCCATAACTTCCAGCTGCCAAATAACTAAATGTTCCATAAATTCATGGCAGGTGAGAGAGAGTATAGTCCATCAGAAATGATAGTTAGGCACATCTCTGGGTCACCCTCCCAAAAGCACATCCAGATCAGATGTGAAGGTAGTATGACCCTTACCCCTAGTGGGTGACACCCCGACAGGGAAAAAACCCATGCGCCATCAGGACTATGCAGTAACACTGGTTACTGTGCAGTCTTTTAGTACTTGCTTAAACTTAAGCAAGTACTAAATGACTGTGCAGTTGTTACTGCACAGTTCTGTGCATGTGTAGATGTGCCCATAAAGTTTTATTTATATACTTATTTTGGGGTAGGAAGAGAGGGGAAAATACAGAGTATTGCCCAGGACACCAGGGTTATCTTCTCATCTGTTTAAAAAGCACCTCAAAGCTTTCATTTATACATAGATGTGAGAGGGACAAGAGGGACTTTGGTTTAGTGTCCCCTCTAAAGGACCAAAGGCAATTTTGCTGGGTTTGCTTTATGTGAGAAATTGCTCAGAAGAGCTGTTGCCATCTATCATGTCAATAATTCACAGACAAAAGGTTGTTAATAGTATGCATTGCCACAACAGACTGTAACGGCTGTGTAAGTATCATTCCATTTATTATTATCCCAATGACCCATAGAATATAGAAGTATTTTTTTTAGTACTATGAAAAGCAATAGAAGTGAGGAGGTCATGTTAACAAGGAACAGACATTATGCCATGAAATAAAGGACATTTGGGCCTCATTCCATTCAGTCCATGTTTACTTTCTTTACAGAAGCAATTCTAGCAAGATGCCAAGGTGTTCGAATGCATCTGGCATGTAAAACATTAGTTTATGTCCTTGTGGCTCTTGAAATAGGGTGATTGAAGGATAGGGATAAGGTATGTACTTTGATCTTGCCATTGCTAATATAAACACAGAGCACAGAGTGGTGATGGGGGGTGGGGAGGGACAGACACATTTGTGTGTAAATCTTTAAGCAATTTCCCACAGGGGGGATGTAAAGGAAGGAGAGCCATCTATGACAGATGTTAATTGAAAAGTGCACAGATAATATGGTGACAAGAGCTACATAGACCCTGAAAACAACATAACAGAATAGAACAGAACAAGGGCCTTAACGCTGAACTCCATCATTAGTTGCTTTAAAGATGACTCTTTGCTTCATTTTCATTTATATTTTGCTTTTTTAATATTTATACAGGGAGTTGTTAATAAACAGTGGGCTTTGCTAAGTAAGTATAATGCTGCTGAAACCCATTGTGACGTATCAGTGGAAAGAGAATGTGTAATAGGTTAAGAAGTTTTTGAATCAATATGAAACAGGGTACATGCTCATGTAGTTTAATTTACCTATTTGCCCAGAGGTCAGAAGTATAGATTCATAGATATTTATAGAAAGGTCCTTGACTTCTTATGTGACATAAAACAGCCTGCTGTACAAATAAAATAATCTGTCAGCACTACAAAATGAATAAATATTGCTATCTGAAATAATTATAATCAAATGAAAATCAGCCTGGCGTGTAGGAATTATAATACAAGTTATAATTACCTGCTCCCATCCTATCATATCAATGTGTCACAGTGTGCAGTTTCGAGAGTGCTCAGTGAAAAAGGATGTCTGTTAATTCATGGCCAAAATCTGTTCACAGTTATTACAGTGTCATTTCCTTCAGTGAGGGACACATGGACTCTTAGAGTGTTTATGTTGGAGAGGGCTACAATGAGCTGTTATGGGCATAAGACCTACATGGACAGCAAACTTAAAGAATTGGTAAGGTCTGTGGGAGGAGAATGGAACAGATATTGCAATCTGGAATAGCACTCCTAGGAAAACTGTACCAGGTGATACATTAAAAGATACCTTCCTCATAATTCAGTCTCAGGTTATATGAATTTTCTGTGACTCCTCTTCTCAATTAGGAATGTGTTATATCCTGTTTGGAGGCAAACCAACAACCAATGTGAATCTTTTGGAAATCTCAACATGAAAGTTTGATCCTGTGGATCATGGGTGATATGTTGCTATCAAGACCCTTTGACTCTACTTGTGGTTACAGAAAATTAAAACGTGTAAGTGAATTACGGGGAGAGCAAAATATGTCTAAAGTGGATTCCTGGATTAATACCATTGCTTACAGGACAGAGAAGATAGGGGACCACTGGAGACCAGTGATTGATACAATTAGTAGCAATGTAAGTATGTACAAGTAGGTATGTAGGTATGTACAAGTGTTACATTTACATTGACCTCACCAAGTCAGATACAAAGTTAGGTCAATTTAAATAGCAGGGTATGAACTAACTTTAGATTGACCTAAGTTAACCTGATCTCAAATGGGTTAACTGAGTGTAGTCATTGCCTGCACATGTTCACAGCTGTTCTTACAGCTGTTTACAGTGACAACACCGAGTTACACATCCACAATATGACTGCCTTAATGGCCCTCTTCCGGACCATTATTTTCTTCTGTAAAAAAGATTATTATAGCGACCTACCTCAGGAGCTTTATTAGGCTGATTTAAGTTATGTTAGATCCTCAGATATAAGATATTATCTAAGGGCAAAAACTAAATTATGAGATAAATATAAGCAAGCATATATTTCTTTGATTAATCTGCATTGCAATGAAATGAATTATCTTTGGATTTTCTATCACTCATTTTTAACTACATTTTGAATTAAGCCATAATAACCTTAGAGATTGGGCTCCACTACTTTTCTCATTGCTGGATCTGGGAAAGGGTTATTATATATATAATATATAGATATCTATAGCTCTATATATATAATATCCCTTTCCCAGATCCAGCAATGAGAAAAGTGTGTGTGTATATATAGTATAGATGTGTATATAGTATATATGACTATATATCTGTATATATATCTGTATATATATTTAATTTATAAAATTTAAAACCATAGCATATTTTCCCAGATCAGTTTATTACTTAACCAACTGATATTCACAAACTATATATGCTTTCCCCCCTTCTTTTACTGTGGAGAAATAATATTTGTGGTGAGAGTGAAAAGAGAAAATATTAGGTGTTGTTATTCTAAGGTTAACCTTTTGCAGAAGATGGATTAACTGTTTTGGTCTGTAGATAAGTGAACAACATTCCCTTGTCTGATAATGCTAATGAAAAATGAAAACTTGCTTTTACTTTCTGATGTAATTAAAATATTCAGTGCAATGTGATTATTGTGTCAGCATCACAATTTGCTTCATTTAAAACATCAAATTAACTTTCCGTGCTGCAATTTTTCTTGTTTCTCCATAGTGAAGAATGCTTTCCAGAAAGCACTTAAAGGAAAAGTTAACAGAAGCGTGGCATTTATTTTTTAATTACTGGATGTATATGCTTTTATATTCTTGGGCATGTTTACCTTCTACCCAAGAAGAGAAAGTGAACAAGGAGGAAGAATTAATATTCATAAAGATCTAGGAGAAGCTATTCTTTCCTAAAATGGCATGGCAACACCATGTAAGCTTCTGATGTAAAGATGTTGGAACCATATAAACCATTTGGATTTTGTAACTAGATCGATAATTTACAAACAACATGCAAATTAGGAACTCGAGAAATTGAAAACCTGGCCTGATTCCATGGCCCTTTGACATCTTATCAAGCTAAATATTTTCTAAATGTCCCGTCTGATTCCTGTAACAGCCAATGTCAGTTTTTCTTTTGATGTTTAAGAGTGATCTATTATAACCAATGTCTGTCCCTCCAGACTGCAGAGATATATAGAGAGAGACTGTCCTGCCCTGAATAGTTAACAATCTAACTAGAGAAGACATTCAAATTGAGTGCCATTTATGCCCATTTTATAGGCAGAGGAAGAGTAAAAGATCTAGTTCCGTTACAGAGTAACACGCGAACCTAGAGCTCTGAATTAGAGCCAGATTAAATTCTAGTATAGTCTCTCAATTCCAACTTTCTCCAGGCAAAGGACATATCTATTGCTGCCCTTTCAACTAACTGGATAGCCTTTTGGCATTTTGCAACGATCTGTAAAGTGCGTCAGACATGACAACAATTTCCAACTAACATTTCTAAACATACATATTTAATTTGAATTTGGTGCAAATTTTACTTCTTTTCAGAGCTGTGACACTACTTCACCCAACCCTCTCTGCTTCATACCCACCCAAGAACTTGTACACTGGTCATGACTTCAGCCTGGCTCATTGTATTTCCTGTGAGTGACTCAGAATAGTCAGAAGGGACTCCTGCCTCTGCTCTTTTTTTTATGTGTGTTTGTTCAAGAATAGTGCTTTGTATTAGCGTCATGCAAATAATAAGGAAACAAGAATACTTATAAGTTTGCTACTCACTTATCTCAGCTTTTATTTCCTCCATTCTATCCCACAACATTATCTTTCCATTTCTTCCTACAAGACAAGTTGTGTCCAAATTGGTAATGCATTATCTTCTCATAAAGGGTTATGCAGTGTTTCATATGCAGGATATTGTATGAACATAAATTGTGTTACTGTACTGTATTAGGAATCTTTCTTATGGACAGAGGGCATATTGCATCCTGCTTTCCTTGAAGAGTAAACAGTGAAATGTAGCAGTATCAGGGGTGAATGAACATCCTGAAAAAACGTACTAACCATTTGTCATTCCATAATCTGAATACTGCCCTTTTCTAAAGTCTAGCTTGCTTAAATTAAGAAGCTTATCCTTCTCTGAACCTTGTCTGCTACCTTTCTTTCCTTCTTTCTTTTTGGAAGTGGGGGGCATTCCCACTAAATCATAGTGGTGATAACATTCTACCAATATCCGTCACAGGGGCTTCACTTAAGTTTTTTGTATTCATATGTGAGTTGAATTGAGTGTGCTGTGGTACCATTACACTGGCAGATGAACATAAACGAACTAGAACCAAAGATGGATTGGCCTACAACTGATTTGGTTTCATCCCTCAACTCACCTGTAGCAGTAAGAGTGGAGATGGAAAGGACTGTGATCTGGACTTAGAAGTGTTTGGAATTGGAGAGTTGTCCAGAGACTTGTGCTTATCGTAGAGAAGAGATGTCAGTGGTACTTACATCTGTCTGCTTCTGTCTTTGCATATAGGAAATTCTTATTTTAACTACACAAGTTGTAAATCTAGAGAGTATGAATGGGGGCAGCACCTTTGTTATCAATGGAATAATACCTGCTTCCACCAGCACCAAATTCTTGAACGTAAATCTTGAACAAATGTCTCCCTACAGCAAGCAGCCAGCATGTTAACAGTATGTGTCACTCCCTTTTTGAATCCTCAGGTCTCCATGTTTTTTCTCTCTCTTAGGGCCTTGACCTTCCTGCTAACAAAAGGTGTGTTTTAGCTCAGGGTAACCTATGACTATGCAAGGTAAGAACACAGTGATGACAGGCACTTAAATTTTCCCATGAGGAAACCTAGGCAGGGTCAACCCCAGTTTGTGAGCAGAGTTGACAATGCCTATTTAACTTCTCAGTAAAACTAACCTGCCTTGCACTCACTGTATTTTTACTTTGATGTAGTTCACACCTATTAGTTGCCTTGGGGTTAAAAAAAAATGCAGCTTCTTCAGCTGTGAAGACCAGGTGTCTGCACTAGGCACTACTAGTTCAAATTTGCTCTAAGACAGGACTAGCTTCTGTTTGTTCCAAGCATATTAAGTCTGGTCAAGAATCATCCAACCAAACATTAATCAAGTGTACACAAGTAGTTATGTTATGAGTCCTTTATAACAAATAATGCCTAATAGTATCACTAACTTGGTACTTCCCAGCTTCTGAGCCCCCATTAAACTAAAATTTCTATGAGACTCCCTGGTACTTAGAGATCCTATGGACAAGGTAATGGGTGTGGAAGTCATGTATCTCACTTTCCTTGCTCTCATACAGGCACAAAGATCAAAATTCCAGGAATGTTTCTAGCACAGACACAAAACATGGCTATTTATAAATGAATCTTTGCACGTCATGGTAGCTTTATTGAAGGCTCAACCCTCCCATAGCAGTATCAACCTTTTGACATAATTCAACTGGTGTGTAAATCTTACACATTTCCCAATGAAGAGAATCAAGTTGTTGTTGAGTAAACGGGGCATGAATTTCAGCCATGGTTGACTAAATTGGTGTAAATGGACACAGCTTCCCTGGAGTCAACAGAACTACACCCCTTTACACCAGTTGAAGATCTGAACTTCTTAATATGCTGTAACCAGAGGGCAGATAAAAACCTTATAGCCGGGTAAATTTTATCTCCTAAAGACAAAATATACTTATTTTTCTTGTTATTTACCTCTTTTATTTATATTCTCCATCTTCTCCATTCTTTGCCCAGCTGACTCTCAGGGAAAGTGCCCAAACTATACCTGATCTTAGCCCACAGGGCTGTGAAATGATCGATAGTCCCCAAAGTATTGATCTCATATTGCCTTAATTATTGTGTAGTCTACAAAACACTGTTGGGATTTAAAAAGGACAGCTCTTATATCTGAAGTCTTTGTAATTTATGGGAGAATGTATTTATCTTCCCTTATTTTTATAGGAACATAAGAAAACTTTCTCCAAATTCAAATCAAATTGTTTTTGTTTGTTTGTTTGTGTTTTGGTTTGAGTTTTTTTGTAAGTTCAAAATAAATTCAAATGGTGTCTAAGCAGATGGCCCAACCTCCTTCTTCCCATGTCTGAGAGAGCCAGGCTTATTAAAATGGTCATTCTTCCAAAACGAGTATATCTTATGCAAATACTTTCTGTCTTGATGCTAAGCCATATGGCCAACACATAAAACTAAAGCATTAACAGATTCCAATAGCAGGGTTGAAAAGCCAACATTATTAATCTTCC
>NW_017729004.1:27441962-27454086 GCF_001723915.1 Gavialis gangeticus | reverse complement strand
TGTAAGTTCAAAATAAATTCAAATGGTGTCTAAGCAGATGGCCCAACCTCCTTCTTCCCATGTCTGAGAGAGCCAGGCTTATTAAAATGGTCATTCTTCCAAAACGAGTATATCTTATGCAAATACTTTCTGTCTTGATGCTAAGCCATATGGCCAACACATAAAACTAAAGCATTAACAGATTCCAATAGCAGGGTTGAAAAGCCAACATTATTAATCTTCCAAAATTACATTTCCTGTGGGGCTTTAGGTGGACTATCTTTTTTTGACATAGGTCCTCCATAATACACCAGATTGAATGTGATTTTGACTCCAAATGGTTTTAATGTGATTTTTGACTCCACATTTCACATGCATTTTAATTTTTAAATAGTGATAGGTAAATCTCAAAACCAGATGGGTTCTAAGATTCAGGAGGAATAAACTACTTACTCTGCTCTGATTTCTTAAATATTTTCTATCTTCTCTTTTTTCTATGTCCCATCTTTCTTCTCCATTCTTTCTCCCTCTCTAGCCCTTGTTCCTAATTGTACAGCACAGTACCTGATTCTAGCCCTCAGTAAGTTCTGAGAGGGACAGATCTAATTGTTTTTGTTTGTTTGGGTTTTTTTGGTATGAGTTTTTGTAAGTGCTAAATAAATTCAAATGGTGTCTAAGCAGATGGCCCAACTTCCTTCTGCCCACATCTGTTAGCACAAGGCTTATTAAAATGGTCATTCTATGGAGACCAATTCCTGTCCCACCACGAACACTCCCGGCCCTCAAGATTTTCTTTCTTGACTCTCCTTCATTTCCAAACCTGCTATTTTCAATATTTTGTGAAAACTGCCTAGGGAATATGAAACAGATGTGATAGTACACTGGAACTTCTGATGCCCTCCCAGTTTTTAAAAAGCTACCTCAGCAAGTTAATAGGTGGCCTCACAAGCATTTGCTTCCCTGGCCCTGAGAAAATGTTAAAATACTTGAGATCTAAGTCTGCCAGAAATACAAAGGATTTTGTGCAATATCATCTTCAGAAACTTGTAACATCTGAAAGAGAAAACAGTTAAGTTTCATGTAAAAAATCTGAGCTGGGGTATGATATATGTACACGTTTCTTTCGAACCAGTTTGGACGTCATTAACCCTTATCTGTCCATTTTTTAAGTTGCATAACATCTGATATGTAGCTTGCTTTCCTGTATGGTACATTTTTTTAGATGTTTAAGATGGGTCTCACTGCTGTAAAAATAAATGCTAGTACATCAATTTAATTCATGATTTTTGCTTACACCAAAAGCCAACTTTGAATAAACTTTTCCTTGAGTCAAAAATAGTGAATTAAGGAACAGACATTGTTCAATCTAATGAAAAATTATATCATAATTAATTTCATTTGTCACAATGTTTTTAACTTGTTCCTAGTGAAATATTTATTGTTAGAGTATTTTAAAGCTAGGCCAATGAGACAATTTTACAAAGACGTATAAGAATTCTCATACAGAAACAGATTGTTGGTCCAGTTATTCATGTGGTAGGAGGTCATGGCCAAAACCTCCCTGCCAGATTACAGAAATGTCTGGGAGATTAATCCAGTCTGGCAGCTGAAGTAATTTAGTGAGACATGGCAGGCTTGCTTTCATTGGGATGCTCAGGAAAAGGCAAACCAACTCAGAGTGACTAAGAGCACTTTATTCTTGAATTAGAGCATTCAGATAGGGTTTTAAAGCAGGCAAGTCGATGTAATATCTTTTATTAGAGCAACTAAATAGTTAGAAAAAAAGTTTTTGCAAGCTTTGTCAGGCATAGGGAGACTCTGCTGGTGTTATATGTTTTCCAAGATAGAAAAGAAGCTAATTTATAACAAGCAGGTCTGTGAAAATGAAAATGAGTGGAAGTATGGAAGATAATGGGTAGAGATAGGAGGGGGGAGGGGAAGATAGGGAAATGTGTGGAGGAATGCATGTGGTCAGCTGGAGACAGGTTACCTGGGGTATCATATGGCAAGCAGGTTGTAATGTGTCATAAATCCATTGTCTATATTAAGTCCATTTTTTTTATATCCATTAGGTTGATGAAGTGAAGTTCATAGGCTTGTCTATGAAAGGTGTTTTGTAAATTCCTTTTGAGAATTAGAACTGAGAGAAGGAAGAGGGAATGATTGTCTTGTGAGAAGTGGGCACACACAGGTAATTGGTTATTTTTATCTTTGATAGATTTTCGGTGCGTGTTCATTCTGGTACACAGTCATTTGGTTTCTCCAACATATTTTCTACAGTCCATTTGGTGCCATAGGCAGATTAATGCATGAGTCAACTAGACTCAGACTCAGACAGGCCCAGAAGCCTGAGAGATATACAATAATTAGTCTTCAGTTTTTATCCAGTTCTCATTCACTCACCGGCTATCCACAGTGAGCAATACAAGGCAAACAAAAAGACTCATTTGCATATCCATTTTGCATACACCTTTACAAATAAGTCATCCCCTCACTGTAACTTTCCAGTGCAGCAGCAGCACCAAGAGGAGAAGAGTTTCCTTTCTTTGCTGGGACTCACAATCCTCCTTTTGCCCAGGGCACTGAAGCATCTTAATCTGCCTGTGTTTGATGCACTGGATGAGATATATTAGGTTTCTGGAGGTGCAGGTGTAAGATCCAGGAACGGTGATGGTTCTTTTGTAGGATGTAGTTACTGTGGGTCTGGTGGAGATGTGTTGGCAGGTTTCCCATTTCTTTCTTTTACATTTGTTATACCTTTTGTAGACAAGCCTACAAACTTCACTTCATAAGTCTACTGGATACAAAAAAATATGGACTTAATATAGACGTTAGATTTATGATATATTACAACCTGCCTGCCATCTGACACTCCAGGTTACCTGCCTCCAACTGACCATTTGCATTTCTTCACATATTTCCCTTCCTTCCCCCCTCTGTCTCTACCTATTACATTCTAAACTTCCACATTTTCATAGACCTGCTTGTTGTAAATATGTTTCTTTTTTACGTTGGAGAACATATAACACCAGCAGTTTTCCTATGTGTGATGAAGGGTGTTTGTGTCTGAAAGCTTGCAAGGACCTTTTTTCCAAATATTTAGTTGGTGTAATAAAAGATATCACATGTCTCCAAAGAATTTTCCCTGCCTATGTCCTTATATCAACATGACTACCACCAGCAACCCTGCAATGGGTTTTTAACACATTTAAATTTATGGGCTTTTACTTTATTTACCTTTTTCTCTCCTAAACATCACTATGCAACCACAACCTTGCTCAATCACTGAGTACTCACAGTTCCCTATGGCTACTGAACTGGGGTTATTGAAGTGGAGCAAGATTTCATGCGTCTTTGGCTGTCTGTCATGGTCCAGGTACATTTTATTACTGGTCAGCTTCCTCCCACCCACCTACCTGTCTCACACCAATTAACTCCTATCCCCTTTGATCTTCCCGGTCACGTATTTGCATTTTCAGAGGCCTGCATTTTGCATATTGGCTTAAACTTCAATTCCACTGAGGGGAGTATGCAAACCCCACCAGACTCTCCCTATGCCTGAAGGGTGTTTGTGCCCAAAAGCTCATGGAGAACAATTTTTCCAACTATTTAGTTGGTCTTATAAAAAAGATCACATTTACCCAAATAACCTTGCCTGCCTATGTCCTTAGACCAACACGGCTGTAATCAACACCCCTGAAACATGGTCCAGCCAGTGCACTTTGCTCTGCCAGCATAGTTGCTGTAGTGGATTCATGAGAAGCTCAGGTCTAACTCAGATTACAAATAGGCCTTTAGTTTCTGACTTTGATAGAAGATCCTCCACTTAACTTCTCTGTCAAGTACTGCTCAAAGTACTCAGTAGTTCCTGATGTAGTTGAAGTTGCAAAACAGTTCTAGAAGTTATATTGCAAGAAAAGAAAACGGGGAGGTCAGGAATTCAGGAGCTATAATTTATCCCAGTCATGCCCTCTGCATGCTTACTTCCTAGTGCATACAGTGATATGCAAAAGACAGACATGTTACCAACAAAATTGGAATAAATCCCATACTGGTTGTAGATAAAGGAGTTAGGATCTTAGAAGACAGATTAAGGAGAGGTCACACAAACATGGGTGAGTGGAACTAATCTCCGTGATTTCAAGCCTGCCAATGGGAAGGAACCCTAGGACCAGGAACATATGTGCTATGAGTCATACAACTGGCAGAGTTCTCCCTCAAGAAGATGGTTTTGGTGCCTGGAATTCATGCCTAGTGCTCTCTAAGGATAGTGATAGGCAATTCTGCCACTTTTGTCATTGACATGTACTTTTCTCATAAAATGGGAATTTGGCTTTATACATTTTAATAAATGCTCCCTCATCTATTAATAGTTAAGCAGATGATCTAGACTAAGTCAATATGTCTGGATTCTCTTCTATTCATCCATCTGTCCATAGGTATAGTATGTAGGAATAGAGTCTGTTTACAGCTCTGCTACTGACCTGGTTTGTGATCTTGGGAACATCGCTTGGTTTTATGTTCCCTGTGCCTTCTCTTCTGTAAAGGAGTATACTCATCTGTAAAATGAGGTTAATAATATTTCCCTACCTCAGAGATGTTGAGAAGCTTATTTCAGTAATATGTATAAAGTGTTTTGAGATCCTTAGATTGAAAGCTCTATAAAAATGCAAAGTATTATGAAATCTCTTGGGCCTGCTATTATTCAAACAGGTTGATTATTGTCTTGTAAAATTTATCTTCTTCCTTTATGCTATTTTGAATACAGTACCTTTATAGCTATTTTACTATTACATAGATGTGACAAAGAATTAATCTCTCTGCACTGAATATTATTTACACTTGGCAGCACAAATTTAGTGAATAGGATTTACTGGGCAACTACTTAGTAACTTGATTGCAATCAATTGCAAGGCAGTAGCTTTCGATAATGTAATATTAACAAGTCTTATCATCACTGAATGTCTTATGCCCAAATCCGCTAAACAAATTCTTGTGACAACCTTACAGTACCTAACAAAATGGAAGGTTATTAGGAGAAAAAAGTACCCTGTGCATATAAATATAATTTGTTAAAAGCCCCAACTAAAGTAGAATAAAAGTCCTTCCTTTTAACTCTAATTGGAAGTTAACCTTTAGCTCTCAAAATCCCAGTAAAGGAAATGCTTTTTTAATCTTGTTTGTTCTCTCTGGTTTTACAACATTATGTTGTTATTTCTGAATGCTTTTTTTATTGACATTAATAATAGCAAAAGGGCATACAAAACGAACAATAGTTTGGCAATACAGGAATTGCCATAAGAGATCAGACCAGTGATCTGTCTAGTCAAATATTTCTGATGGTATCCACTACCAGATTCTTCTGGGGGTTTAGGTTACTAATTTTTTCTTCTAAGTTTAAGGCCAAAAGTTACCATTACAGTCTGATTTATTGTAACTGTGTGAGTATCTAATATAACTGACTGGTAATATCTTAATTATCCCCAAAAATATTGAATCCTTTCTAAGTCTCACGTTAAGAACGTACTACTTCTTAGATTTGTTGACAAGTGGCTATACAATGTCAAATATCATGGGCGACTGGTGCCTTCCAAGTCCGGGGAAGGCACTTGTCCCCACAGCAGGCAGTCAGTGACTGGGGGGGTCCCCCCACAGCCATCCTAGAAGCAGCGTTCCCTCGAAGCTGGCTCTAAGAAGGAATGCTTCCCAGAAGTGTCAGCAGTGTGCCTGGAAGGGCCAGGGATGCACCTGGAAGTGCCAGTGGCACTTCTCCTGGCACCCCCACTCCCCAGCTGACACTGTCACGGGGGGCACCAGTGCTCCCGCCTGCCCCCCAAGCAGGGAATGCTGTTGTGAGGGGATGCACCAACGCTCTCAGGGGTGCATATACACCCCCATGCACCCCCTACACGTCACCACTGTCAAATGTTTAGCTACTTGTTCTTGCATTATGACAAGTATGGCAGAGCACCTTTGCGGTGCTTGCCACATGGCAGGGGCTGCAGTAGCCTGGGACAAAGCCAGCAGGGAAGGCAGCTAAGCAAAACCCCCCAGATGTCATTCTAAGGGGGGAGAGGTGTGGCGGAGCACATTTGGGGGTGCTCGCCACTTGAAGGTTAGTGGCTAGTCAGGGAGTCCCACTTTGCCACAGCGCTAGTTTTCTCCACTTGCATGCAACCCACCTGACTCATCTGCCACACCTTGTTCTTAATTAATTACGAAGTTAATTAAGGTGGGAGGCTGCCCCTTCTTGCCCCAGTGCCAGGGGGCACTATCTGTGGCTCTCATCCTCCCCTACATGGCAGCCCAAGCCTCACAGATGGCATCCAGATGACAGTGCCCCCAGCCTACAGCCAGACCAATCTTAGGTCTCGTTGTCGGGCCTCAGACACACTCACATTCATACCGCCCTCCTCTCGAGGGCCTCTCACACTCCACCCTCTCTCACAGGGTCTCTTTCATGCATCAACAACTTGTGCTACCTTGCTCCCTTTTGGAGTGGGCCCCTTAGGCCATAGGCTTAGCTAGTTCCTACCCTGGGTGACAGACATACCATCTTTTGGGCCTCTCCTGCAACCCTCACCAGGGTAGTAGCCAGCCAATTCCCCAACCGGGTCTAAGCTTGCTCTGGCCCCTTCTGGGGGACAACTCTGTCTATATATAAGCATACTGGGCTCTCAGCCCTCTGGTTTTCCTCCTTTCACTGGGGATCCTCATCTGCTTCTCCTCACTGGGGCTCTACATCTCCCACTGCCCCCCTTCACCAGGGCTCCACATCTCTGCCCCCTCACTGGGGTCCTCATTTCCGCCCCCTCACTGGGGCTGCCCCCTCACTTGGGGCTCCACACTGCCCCCTTCACTCAGGGCCATGGGACTTCCATCCCCTGTGGGCTCAGGTGGCCATAGCCATGCCTGGCCCCAACTTCCTTTCCTCAGGGTCCTACACCCCACAGGGCTCAGGTGGCCACAGCCATGCCTGGCCCCACTACCTCCAATGTTATGTAACCCACCTGAAGGTGACAGCTAGGGTTAAGGTGCCCCTACCCACCTTTCACAGGGTGATGACTGGCCTGGCATTTCCTGGGGACTCCCACACCACTGGGAGCCCCACCAGGCCACCCACTCCAAGCAGGGTGCAGTTTTAGGTCATGCCCAGGACCAGGAGCCTCCAAGCCATCCCCTACAGATCCCGCCCTTACCTCCCAGATGTTATGGAGCCTTGCAATCAAACAATGTTACTGCCTGGCCTGCCAGCAGTGAACTGCCCTGTTTATATGGGCAGCCAGAGATCTAAAATGGCCACTGCAATCAAGCAGCTGCTGGCTGCTTGGCTCCAGTCTTGAAGTGGCAGGCACCAACAGTGCCCTGCCATAACAACTAAGAACATCTACTTATCGTATTTATATTATTCATTATTTTGCATATTTCTCCATGGGCAGATCTGGGATTTTGAAAAGTGCCATACAGATGGTGAGGTGTGTCATCACATATAAAAACAACACTTATTTTTCTCAAGTTAAAAATAAACACGAAGAATAAAATTTCCAGCATGGTGCCTGGAACCAAAAATAAACTAGATGCTTTAGTAATATGCTAGGGACCTAGGGCTGTATTATTCAGTTGAACATTGAAGCAAAAGACAATTATAACTTCCTTGGACTGAGTTAAAAACAATCTGCAGGGTTGTGAAATAGGAGTTTCATTACCAGGAGCAGCTGAGACAACAGAATTGCAAAGCAAAAAAAGCTCAATTGGTGAAACACCAAGACCATTTAAAAAAAGAGAAGGTCGTTAACACTTGTGGAATGAAGAGTTTAGAAGGGATCAGGTAGATTACAGTGAGCCAGGAAAGCAATAGCTTGCTCAGCACCACCTGACTAGAAATGTTGCTGCCACTGCCAGACAGTTGGTTTTAAACTTTGGATGGAGCAGGAATCAAAGGGGTTGCAAGTGTACCAGTGCTCTCCCTGCCCCCCAGACCTGCCTCTATATTTATCTGCTGTCACACTTTCCCTCCAATCCTGGCAATTTGTTACTTTTTAATTTATCAGCTTGTTACCACATTTCTGTTGACCTTTCAGTCATGGATCATGCCTCCTCTTTGGTACTCAAAAAGAGTAGGTTTCTCTCTTCCCAAGCATTCTTTGTAGTATAGATTAATGCTAAGGAGCCATTTGTCGTCTCTGCTATATTTGTATCCTTTTTAATGGCTCCTTAGCTTTCAGTAGTTTAGTAGGCTTACTTTTTTTTTTCCACTTCATATTTTTAATATAGTTACATGATTTCTTATTGGTTGCTGCTTGTTTTCAGACTAAATTCCCTCCTTATTTTTATTACACATTTACTTGCCATTGTTAAAGTGCTTCTGTAGTTTCACTAGAGACAAATTTCCACTTTCAGAAGGCTACCTCCTAGGTTCATAAAATCTCTTGAATATAAACATTTCACCATTGGGGTTTGGATTTTTTTTTCCTGGTCCTTTTTTGTGTTTTAGAAAAAGTAAATAAGTTTGATTTCCCACTGCCTGCCTTCACCCCCCAGTCCCACCCTGAATAAAGGGTCAAATTCTGTTCCCAGTTGCATCGAATTGAATAAATTGAAAACATTGGAATTCTACCGCTTTGAAACAGGCATAGGGTCCTAAATCAGCAAAGCACTGAAGCATGTATTTAAACCCTATTGACTTAATGTTAAGTGTTTTGCTGAATTAGAGATAGATTGAGATAGGTAAATTAGATGCCGAAATCCTACTCCCCAATTATGACTCTGTGGATGTGTCTACACATGCCCCTCACAGTGCAGTTGTTACTTGGTTTAGGAAGTACAAAATGATGGCACAGTAACAGCTTTTACTGCACTGTACCAGCAGTGCCTGTTTGGTTTTTTTAGCAGTTATGTCACCATATAACAAGGTAACTCAACACTATAGTGATGTAGCATCAGCATCATGGTTTGTGCCCATCGATGCTAAGTTGCGGTAGTGACAAGCTATGTCACCGTAATTCATTGCTATGGTGACATTGTGTCTTGTGTAGATGCACCACATAATGTAGAATGCATAACCGATCCAGGAGTCAGGGACCTAAACCCAGGTACACCCCTCCAAGCTGGGTACATTCACCAGTAGGCCATAAAGTCAGCTCCCTCTTCCTTTCTCATCTTCTGATCTCCTTAACTTAGTGTTCTTGGCTGCACAGTGGTCCAACTTCAGTGGGAGGAATAGAGGATGCCTATACCCAGTTATAACCAGGGCTTAGGCACTTTGCTGGAAGAAAAGTTGGAAGATATGGGCCTGAACCCCCTGAGGCTGAGGAAGTCTAGAATACTGGTTTACATCATCCCAAGCAAAGGCTTTAACTACCAGGCCTTTTTAAAAAAGGTGAATACTTACAGCAACACCACCAAATGCGGGCTCCAGGCTTTAGCTCCAAGCTAATATGAAGCCTTGAGTCAAGTGTCTACATTTGAGAATGGAGCAGGAGTTCAGACAGCTTTATGTCCACTGCATTTCCACTGCTTAATGCCAGGCAGCTCCTGATGCAGAACCCTTCACTCTCCTCATTGACTGTATAGGAAGCATAAATGTATATCTATACATACATATATATGTGTGTATAATCACCTCCCTGGAATCAAGCACCTAATTTTTTTCTCATGCCAAAGCTTATCTTGGTGTCAACAAAAAGATCAATCTGTCTTTTGCAATTAGGCCTTATGTGGAGTGAGTAATAGTCCAACGTTAATACAATTTTCTCAGAGATGGAGAAGGGGAGTTTAGTCTGTTATTGCATAATGTTGTTGCTTTTCACCCAAGTACTGTCTCTGTGGGTGCATCTAGATGACCACAGGCATTTGTTTCCCAGAGGACAAATAGCAGCAGAACACCTTGTGCCACTGCTGCTTGTCCCCAGGGTACTCCTGTGCCATATGTGCTCTGGTACGTGGCAGGTTACCCCAGGTGGAGTAAGGGAGGCTGCGGCCAGCAGCGGGGGTCCTGGAGGGCCTCTTGGGACTACAGCCATGGCAGGGAGCCTGGCCAGCAGCTGGAGTATGGTTTCGGCCAGCCAGATGGTGGTTTTGTACCACCATGTGCACTGTCCTGCTTTTTTTTTGGTGTGGGTTTTTTGACCCCAGGATCTCCCAGAATCAAACCCCCATCCCCCATGCTGCAAGGGAGTAGTATTGGTAATGCCTGAGTGTTTGGTCTACGGTGCCACATATTGTACATCCACACTTGTCTGGACACAGCCTGTACCTTCTTTTTTAATATCATTTTTCTCTTTTTTTTTTAAGTAGTATGGGGCTTCTTCCACCTTCTTCTGAAAGTGCTGTCCTTATTTATTATAGCAATTATTAGGTTTTTGCATTCAGTGTATTGCTTTTGAATAAGTGAATTAGGAAAAAAAATATCAATGTGTGTGCATATACACACATTAAAATGTGAGTACAAAAAATAACATGAAGAAGCAGATAAGCATGTTAACCAAATTCTGAGTAAATACTGCTACCCTGAAGCTATTTTTATCTTCCTCTTATTTATGGTTTCTTATCCTTACTTTCCTTTATGCTTTTTTGCTATTTATACATCACTTCTGGAAACAGTACCAGCCATATTTCTCATAACAGTACCAAAAACCTATATTGGACAGTTTATGGTAATAGGCACTATATCTGTTCATAAATATTTCAGAAGCAAGGACTGTAAGATTCTGTGGCCACATAAGAACTTGACTTCCCACCATTGTCACTCCTTTGAACCTACCGTATTCTGGTGTAAGTCAGGTTATTATCTGACCCAACTTTTATAGCCATAAGGGTTACAGCTGTAAATAAGAGGACAGTTAGGCCCTTTAAACTCTATGTTTCCTGGGCATTTTACCTTAAAATTCATTCAATGGACCTAAGCCAGTTTACAACAGTTAAAGATCTAGTCTTTCACTTTAATGTTGCATGCACGCAGCTATTGCATTCAATATATTGTTTTATGGACGGAAGGTGAAGTGGGTATTCTCAGTTTTGCTCTTATGAAACACAATTGTATCTCATTAAATATTAAGATCAACATTTCATAATTATACCCAGAACACTGTAGGGCATGTGGACTCGATGTTATGCATTATATCTTCTCTTGCCTTGTAAGGCACCTAGGGCATGATTACTTCAGGTGACACAATAACTGCACATCCTGTTATGAGTTATTGATTTATATAAATAAAGACAGCACCAGGGAGAACATGCAAAAAGTCAATACAGTGACACAAGGGTTGTGATTTTTAAACACACAGTTTGTCGTTTCTGTAAACAGGAAAGAAATAGGAATTAGGAGAGAGCTGATGCTCCTTTGACTCTGTTTCTGATCTTTGGTCAGACTGGTGCCTGGCTTGCTCTGTGGTGCTGTTTGCCTGAAAAAAAGGGGGAATCTCACTGGCCCCCAGCATGGCAAGTATAATGATCTTGTTTCATTATCCAGCTCTTGTCTTTTCATTCCCCAGTGACTTCCCTGTGAATGCTTTTTAAAAATTGAACCATGCCCATTTGAAGCTGATAGGAGACTGACCAGTGTCTTTACTGGGAGCAGGAACTAGACCTAGGGTGCATCTACGCATGATGTTTACTGTGGAATTGCCCAGTTAGCTCTGCAGTTAGGGTTCAGCATTTACATGTGTGGCCCTATTAGGCTGCAGTAAACTAAACACTGCTATAGGGTAGTACTTGTGAACACTATCCTGAAGCAGTGTTTAGTGCACTGCAATGCACGTCTAGATGCTGGCAGGGCTGGCTGGGGCACAAAGGTGCTTCAGTGTAGGGGCTGCCTGCCAGCTAGCCCCACGCTGAGGTACATTTGTGCCCCAGCCAGCCCCTCTGCAGCACGTTGAGCTGGGTCAGAGCAGCCGTAGGCTAGCAGGCTGGCACCTCAGGCTCTCTTACAGCTGGTGTTGCTCTGACCTGGCTCATTGTGCTGTTGTCCCAAGCACACATGTAAACACAGCACCTGAGAGCAATAAACTCCAGTACAAACTGCACCAGAGTTTATTCAATCGAATTCATAGCACATGTAGATGACCCCCTAAAATGAAGGTTGCAACAGTACTATATACTTTCTATATAAAATGTAATATAGGAATACTGGGAGCAGCAGTTTATT
>NW_017729004.1:27418616-27436962 GCF_001723915.1 Gavialis gangeticus | reverse complement strand
CAGCAGCCCTAGGCTAGCAGGCTGGCACCTCAGGCTCTCTTACAGCTGGTGTTGCTCTGACCTGGCTCATTGTGCTGTTGTCCCAAGCACACATGTAAACACAGCACCTGAGAGCAATAAACTCCAGTACAAACTGCACCAGAGTTTATTCAATCGAATTCATAGCACATGTAGATGACCCCCTAAAATGAAGGTTGCAACAGTACTATATACTTTCTATATAAAATGTAATATAGGAATACTGGGAGCAGCAGTTTATTCATATTGATGAGGTGCTATGGTACTCTGGTGATGAAATCTAGAAGAAAGCCAGGAACTGTACAAACCACTGTAAGAAAATTCATGATGTCCATGCTTGCACACAGACTTCTAAAAACAAAAAACCAGAACCCCCCCACAACTGTTCTTTAATGATACCACCTATACTTAAGTCACTCTGGATTTACACTTATGAATTGGGCTTTAGGATTTTAAACATCATATATTGTCAATAGCCATTTAGGTTTGGAAGGACAAAATTCAAGATGATGGCTGAGACTTGACAACAGAATCAGCCATAGTGCAATATTCAATAATGTATGGATTTTTCATCAACTGTATTAAGTAAAACAATGTGAAAAGAAAATCAATCATCATTGTCAGATGACAATGTTTTATTGTAATTTATCTAGAAAGGTTAAGTGAAGGATAACGTTTATTTGGCTATTTTGTCTTGGTTCCACTATTTACTCTCTGTTCTTTTCAAAATGTTAAATTAAGAACATTGTATTGGGAACATCTTGTAAGTTCAATTAGCACCCATGGAGACAACATCTTTTGCTCAGTATGTAACCTTCACCAGTACCAAGTGCAATGTTTAGAAACACAAAGGGCCAGAGTTAAGGATGTAACAGGATTTTACACTGGTTATTGCTACTGCAGTTCTAGCATACACTGTTTTATATCAAATAAATCTCTGCCCACATTGGTTTAGATTCCCAGTCTCCACTGGTAAGATTACAACTGAAGCACAGTGGAAAAAGCAGCTGGCAAGACAGTAGAATATAATCCAAACCTACACCTCTGGACTGATCTCTGGGACAGAATGAGATATATTTATTTCCAATTACAGCTCATGATTATGAACTGAACACATTCTAGGCTGCCACTCTGACCAGGAAATGATTTACATTAAGACTGACACTCAGGAGTCATGACCTTCTCTAGCTCTCAAGTGGTATAAGAGAAAAGCCATCATAATTCATAGGATCAGAGGAAACTAGGACTGGAAGGGACCTCATAAGGTCAGCTAGTCTAGCCCCCTATTCAAGGCAGGATCATTCCTAACTAAACTATCCCAATCAAGTGTCTGACTAACTTGATCTTGAAAATGTCCAGGGATGGAGATTCCACCCCTTCTCTAGATAGCCTGTTCCCATGCTTGATCATCCTCACAGTCAGAAATTTCCTTTTAATCTCAAACCTAAACTTCCTTTGCTGCAACCTAAACTTCCTACGCAATTATTCTGTCCCAAGTATAGGACTTGGCACTTGTCCTTGTTGTTAAGAAATGCATTTGCTAAACCTATGTTCCTTGCTTTTATGTCTTCTTTTGTGTTCCTGGCTTTTATGTTCTCCCAAAGCCCTAGAAACTTGAAGTCCCATAGCTTGAAGTTCCTTCTTCAGGAAGAACATGTGGAAGTGCCTAAGAGTTTGTGAGGCCTTATAAACTGGAACTTTTAGGGTTAGTATGCCTGGGTGGTGGCACCCCATGTCATAAGAAGGAAGTCAGACAGAGAACAAACCCTGGGAATGGTGACTAAGGTCTTAGGGTTAAAAACAATGGGCTCCTATAGACATGTGGGGACCTAACTCTTACACGCTGGAAATGGAGTGTGTCAGAGCAGGCTCAATTAATCGAGTCTGCTGAAGCATAGAAATTACCACGCTCCCGCAGCCCCCCACATCACATGTATCAGCATCCCTGCGCTGAAAAATAGTGGCAGGATCCTTTGAACTAAATCTTGTTCAATAAGTTTTAGTTCAAAGCACCCCTCTGCTATTTTTCAACATGGAGGACGCTGATACACTTGACGTTCAGGTGCTTTTGATTAGTGCGGCTTGGTAATTAAAGTGCCCCTTTCCCTCCACACCTCCTGGACCATGCCTAAAAATTCCCAATGATTTTGTTCATATCCAGTCATGTAACATGTACATAGGACTCAGGTATCACATCCACTTCTAACACACAGGTGACCTATAAAGAAGTACTTGGATGGGTTGTGGCATTTCCTATAGCTGACTCTGGCCATGCTGGGCACGTCCAGCTGAGTGTGCATGTGTGGTATGCAGTCCTGCAAACCCATCTGCAGTGCTGTAAACCACATGCACCACACATGCAGGCATTTGGGGCAGTGCTAATTTGCAGCATGGTGGGTTTTTTGGCACTAGGGGATCCTGGTGTAAAAAAAATCTGTGCCCAAAGAAAGCAGGTGGTGCATGTGGCAGCAGCATGTGCCACCCAAAACCAGAGCCTGCCCAGCCAGAGTCACACTCCAGCTGCCAGCCAGGCTCTGCATGCCAGATCACCGCTGCTGCAGCCCTGGGAAGTCCCCTGGACCCCAAGTAAGGCCTGCCAGGGCAGCCCAAGTGCTGGCCCCAGCCTTCCCTACCCCACCTGGCAACTTGCTAGTGTGTGCATGCACAGGTGTTCCCTGGGGACAAGTAGCAGAGGGACAACGGTGTGCTGCTGCTATTTGTCCATGGGGAAATGCACATGCTTGTCTGGACATGTCTCCTGTGTTTAATGGAGTATCTCAGGAGGAATATTGCTGCATATGACTTCTGAGACTTCTCAGAACAAGTGATTGGCTAAAGTAGTGAAATAGTATAACTTTTACAAGACTTTTAGGGATAGCAGAGCACAGCAGTTCTCATTCTTTACCATCCATGCTGACTTCTACTCTTCACTAGATATCATTGGAAGTTTTCCAACATAACCGTTTTTCATTGACAATGCTAATTCATTAAAACCACTTTTTGTTTCTGATCAAAACAAATAGTAGTAAAGTAGTAAATAGACCATTGGTCAGGAAATTTGCGTGGGATTTAGGAGACCCAGGTGCTGCACTGGGGAGGCCTTACCTAGAATACCGTTCAGTGCTGAAGGCACTGAACTTCAAGAAGGATGTGGACAACTTGTAAAGAATCCAAAGGAAAGCAACAAAAATTAGTAGAAGCCTAGAAGATGTGACATACAAGGAATAGTTAGAAGAACTGGGATTGTCTCTGGAAAATCAAGGGGGATTTGGTAACTGTTTTCAACTGCATTGACTTTTTTCTTATCTTTTATTTTTTTTACCCACAAAGGACAGGGCAAGAAGTAATGGGTTTAGTGGGTTCAAACAGCAACACGGGAACTTGAGGTTAGGAAGAATTTTCTCACTATGAGGGTGATTATGTCCTGAACCAGTTTACCTAGAGAAGTTGTAGAATTTGCATCACTGGAAGCTTTTATGTGCAAATTAGGCAGCTAATTCTTGGGGATGGGTTAAACAGAAATGACCCTGCCTTGACCAGCAGCAGACTAGATGACCTCCATACTTTCCATCCAACCTATTTTTCTCCCTGTGTGATTCTAAAATCCAGCTTTGTGTAATTCAGACCAGAGATTTTATCTTGTCTTCAATACTCATCTGACATATTGGCTATTCTGATGTCAAAAGTTATGCTCATTATCCTGATATGGCATAGGAAACATGTTTGAAATCTTAAAGCTTGAATGATGATCAAACTATTTCCTGCCCATTCTTTATGCATATAGAATATGTTAATTTAGCACCTGTTAGCACCTTTGATTACCTGAAATCAATCAATTGATCAGTGGCATAGAAACTCATTGCTTGGCATTTTAGCTGAAGAATAATATGCAATGTAAATGTGTGGATTTAATTTAATTGATAAAAATAACTTCTATTTAAAAGCAGCCTGGTCAGCTTTGACTTTTCTTATTTTAAAATCATGCCTTACTGAGGATCTATAGACTTGATTTGCCTTTTTGACACAATGATTTTATACCCACATAATGCCATGAATTTCAGTCATGTTACTTCTAATTTATACCAGCATAAGAAGAGAATCAGGCCATCTGCCCATATTTAGTATTGTCAGCTAACATGGCCCAACTCTAACCTGTGAGATTGGTTTGTGTATGTGATTCTCCTTTCAACCTGAAACCCAGCAGTAGTTCCTTTAAAGTCATTAGAGTTCTATGCTAAAGTTTATAATAAATAAGAGGAGACCTGATCTTTGTGGAATTTTAAGTGTCAACTCCATGGATTTGACTCAATTGATGGAAATTATCATGTTCTGACTGGTAAATAAATGTTCATAAAACCAAATAGAAAAGGCACACAAACGAGGTTCTCTCTCTTCTACCTTCTAGTGAGGACTCTATATTTTCTTGGATGCAACACACCCCAGAATATAATACACACTTTGTTTTTGAAAAGCTGAACGGATGGAAAAAAGGTAAATTCTGTAACTGAGTAGTACCAGTTAGCAAGCAGGGTCTGCTCATTTTTCTGCTCCCTGTGAATCCCTGCAGATTTTACTTTGCGTTTCACCTAGAACCTACTCTTATTGTATTTCTCTCATGTAATGTGAACTCCAATTTCCAGCAGCTGTTTTTTGGGGGGTTATATCCGTTATGTTCTAGAGAATACGTTGTGTTCTTCCCCCTAACCCCCTGACTTTGCATCCTTTTTCCCTTCTGAATACTCCCTCGCTCAGCACTGGTAGCCTTCAGATAGGTGTCAAGGCCCCCAGTGATCCGGTCACACTACAGCCCTGGTCTGCTTTCCTATCCCGTTCTAGATTTCTGGTTCAGATTTTATCTTCCACGTCAGAAATCTGTTCCATGCTAGTAATGATGTGGTGTTAGGACAAATTGATGTGAAAAGGGTCTGTGTAGGTACAGAAATATGGGCCAGCTAGAGGTTCAGAGAGCATCCAGCAAACACATAGGATGGTTTCCACTCTCTGTTGTAGGATTTTGCCATATAAAAGACTGCTTCTCACAAGTGCTCAACAGTGGGGCTAGTTTAGGCGTGGTTCGTGAATGCTGTTCTGAGTAGTGTGGCTTTGTTGGTGTTCACATGCTAATTTTGTTCCATGTGTAACACAAGGAACAGTGCTAAAATTATTGAACGGGGAGAAAGGGGCTCAGAACTGGACAGGGGGAAATTGTGATCAGCTCTAAGACAAGCAGTTGTGTAAGAGATGTAAACTGGATGACCTCCAGCTGGTAACTGCAAACACAATGAAAAACTTGAAGCACAAGTGCTTATTTGTAAGCATTAATTAGCAAGAAAACCTGCATGCATTTGAATACAGTGCATTTTGGTAACTTTCACTCGTCTTTACATATATGCTATCATGAACATATTCCATAGCAAAGCAGACTTTAATACTGAATGGGAAAACAAGGCAGATGTGCAACATCTGTAATGAAGAACGTATGGATACAGTCCAGATTCTCCAAATCAGAAAGAATAGTTAAAACCCTAACATAATTTACAGCTAGCCATTGTTTTGACATGCAGAACATTCGGTGATAAGATACTCCTCCATTGACTATCCCTATCTTCAAACTGGTTCCATGAAAGCAACAGTAGCAGACTCCTCATCTGATTTTGTGAAATGTGAAGAAATTATGGAGAATAGAAGTTGCAGCCAGCTGTAATAGCAAAGTGTGAATTTATTGAACTACTCAGAAGAGACAAATTCTGGTTCCATTCAGCAAGAACATGATGTCCAGAACACCCACAAAGCATCTGGATTGGGTAACATTTTCCAAGGTGGCAAAGTCCTGTTTTTAGAAGTCAAAAATAGGATTTCAGAGATGTCTACAGCTCTTCATGCCAAATAGCAATGAAATATTTTCCTTATATTTCTGGGTGCCAACTGCCAGAAATGAGGTGGTATCACTGCCTCAAAACAGCCTGGAATTCAGGTTTGGTATTGTTCTTGGGTTTGGGCATGCTTATGACCTCCATGTCTAGGGCTACTGTAAAGCAAATACTGTGGCCTCGCTTCTGGGATTTGGCATGCCCATGACAGGAGCGAATGAAAGAGGGGCACTGCACAACAACATAGAAGGAACATGGAAGCTACACAGACATGTTGTGGACTCCTAAGTTACCTGACACTTTCTAACAATTGTGTCCTTCATCATTTTATCTGGATAACATGGTGACAGATACCACTTTTGCCATTGCAGATGATGCTGTGATCTAAATATGTTCTCAGAAAACAACATGGTAAATGCTTAATGGGAAGTCTGTCTACTATAAGCCGTTACCCTTTAAATATAGAGAGATGACTTAGTGTCCTGTGAGGATATATTTAAAGGTATTTCCAGGCTCCAAAAAAATATTGAAAGTAGGACTTGGGGGTCTATCTTATTTATTTGATCTGGAATATCCCATATGATGATTTGCAGTACAAAGATGGTTTGGTCACTTAAGTTAAACACCTTGGAATGAGACATTTCAGTTACAATACTGTTCAACTGCAGTAAGAAAGCCATTCAGTATATCAGTCTTCAGGACTTATTTGGCTCCCAACATTTTACTTAGCTCCCAACATTTAATGAGTACCACACACTATTTAATTATCCTCACCAATCCCCCCCTGTGAGGAAGGGAGGTAGTGTTATGCTCTAATTACAGATGGGGAACTGAGACTAATGGCCTGATCTGAAATAGTCCAAAGTTGAGATCCAAGTAACTCCTGCTCAGTGGCTGCCTAACCTGGAGAGTAGCTGAACTTGCTGGGCACCTTCTTTTGTCAGTAGGCCCAGGCAGTTCCACACAGCATGTGGGTTTTTTGGTTCACCTTTCTGAGGTGTCCAACTCTTCCCTGTGCTGCACAGGAAGCCAATGTGCTTGACTCCAGGTTTTGGTTTCCAGCCTCTCAGAGCCAGGGACCCACACAGCAGCACCTAACCTGTATGCATCCAAGTTCTTTTCTTGCATCTGGCTCTAAGTTACTTGCCTAATGGCAGATAGGAAGCCAGTAGCAGGGTAAGAGAAACTTAAGTACATGTTAATTGTCTGGGTGCTCTCTTTGTATCCTACTTGAACAGTTTTGACTTTGCTCAGTCCTACTGACATTAATGGGTGGGGAGATTCTCAGAAGGAGACACTGGGAATGTCTGCACATGCACTTTAATGCCCAGTAGCCTATTTGATTGTGTATTAATGCATCACGTAAAAAACTGTGCGATTATACTAATGCACAGTTAAATAGGCTACTACACATTAAGCGTTAATTAAAACTGCACATTTGTTACTGCGCATTAAGGCAGCCTAATGCACATTTCTTTAGTACCTCACATTGGAGGTACTACATTTAATGTGCATTAGAAAAAAAGACTTATTGCATGTGTAGACAGGCCCACTGACAATCACACTAGGCCCTTGTTTGGTTGCTTTCCTTCAGCACTGTTAACAGTTCCTGTCATGGCCGTGTTACATGTTCAAATTAAAATTGAATAGACACCACCTATAGAGCTGTTACATATTTTCAGACTTTAACTTTATAGCTGGATGGCTCTTTTTATAGCTGGATAGTCATTTTTATTGTGTGATAATCACTTTGCACATGTGTCTGGTCTAAACTTATTGTGCGATTAAGCAGTTCATTGTGTAATATCTGTAACATGGGCCTTAGGACCATCATTGCAGAATAGTGAGACTGTGGCTTTCTCAGTTCTTTTGTCTTACTTACAGTGATTAAGGGAAAAATATATATTTGCAAATCTACCATGATTATGACTGTACATCATCTAATGTTCTCTAAATCACACCAGCAGCCAGAGAAATAGGGATGATCAAACATCATCTTTTATTCCAGAACTACAGTAACCTTGTCATGTAACTGATTTGCAGGAGCCAGAATCATGTTAAAAGACTATGTATAACCTTTGTAGTCTAAGGGAGTGTGTAGATGAAACAAAATTTCCCATTTATGTCAATGTAACTGCATTTGTGTTTGCACGACCTGAAATTTCTCACCGCTTTAAAGTCCATTTAGCACCTTAAACTAACACTACTTGGAGATGTTTTAATTTGTGGCGCTTTCCTGTTACGCCACTCCAACTCTAGATTTTGTTCATGCAAACAGTCAGAGACTCCAACGACTTCTAACTAATCCCCTTCGCCATGAGGGGGCACTGTAGTCCAGTCTCTAGCCAGTAGGTGCCACTGGTCTTCTTTTTTACCTTCCTTCACTCCTTCTTCCTCCCTCCCTCACAGCACGTGGTCAGGTCAGTTCGGGATGTGTCTGTGCGCTTGCTGAGACCAATTATTATTATTTTAAAATAGGGGAGAGAAATATTCATATAATTTTCTATCCCCTCTTAGTTGTTTGCCCACACCTGCCACCTATAGTCTATGTCCTCTCCTCCCAGCCATGTACCCTCCTGTACTCCCCCCCGCCAGGTACCTTCCAACTGTGACACACACAGCCCCTGTTGTGTGCTGCCAATGCAGTGGCCATAGCTCCCAATGACAGCTGCAGCATCAATGCAATGGTAAGCTTTTTGTAAATAGTTTGAAACTTTGGAGGGAGTGAGTGGTTACATGACTTCCTTCAATATTGCAAACCTTCTGAACTTCATCACATTCCATTTCAGAGCCACAGCCAAAAGTCCAAGGGTAGCAGGGTATTGCCTGCCAGACCTGACACCCAGGGTATGCAGCATCCTGGGTGATATTTAGGTAATATATCCCACCGACCTTGTGTGTGTGTGTGGGGGGGGGAGGTCACAGGCAGGTGGCAAAAATCTGATTTTTCAACTGTGCCCCAAGCTCCCATCCTCTTCCTATTCTTCCCGTGTCCTCCCTCCTTGCAGAAAACTTTCACAGGCAGAACTCACTGGGTACAGCAACCAGCCTGCAGACAGTGAAGAGAAAGTGGAGTGAAGATGGCAAAACTTTGTTTCTTTGTTTTACATTTTGTATTTATTTTATTTTTATATTGTGAAGTTGTATATAGTTATCATTTCTGTGGCATTTTCAGTAAGGTGTTTTATTTTTGTTCTATATATGTGTCGTGCTTTCTTTGGGGTAGTTGGGTTGGTTTTCAGAGACCGCGCCCACCTCAGCATGGTGGGGATGCTGTGCTTCAGGCAGGGTTTATGGAGTCATGGCATTACTGGAAAGAATTGCAAATATTTTTAGGGTGGACTGTTATCGGAGGGAGGTCAAATGCTTGTTAAGTGTTAGCTAGGGTGTGGTGCAGCCAGCATGTCTTGTAGGAAAAAAGACTAAACAACCCCACCCACCCCCAGTGGCAAGCAGGCAATCTGCAAATCTGCAAAACTGGATTTTCCATGGGAGCTGCTCAAGACTAAGCTCCTGGGATCCCATCTTTACAGGAAGGGAAAATTCTTCTTTGCTTCTGGAATGATTGGCAATCCAGTTCTACATCACAGCCACAGTTACAGGGCCTCCTAAAGGGCACACACTTATGTCAGGGTCTAATTCTTGTCTCACCCCCAGCAGTCTGAATTTGTCCAATAAGCAAATGGACTGAAGTAAATTGATGCTACAATGATGTAAAAGCACAATGTACATGAAATGAGATTCAAATCCATGCTGTGCTCCTTTGTCCATTGTCATTAGGAATACCGACACAGATCACACACCTGGAAACATACATGGATTCAAGCATGAAAGAAAACAGCTTCACAAAGGAACTTAACCACAGATTTAACCATAAATGTCTCTCCACATGAGTAATGAAGAAAAGAATACCTATCCCCCTGCAAAATAAAAAAAGGGCGGGAGGGGGAGGACTTTTAAATTCAACCATGATGTTGCTTTTATCCTCCTTCCATCTTAAATCTAGTGGTTGATTATTATACCAGTACAAAGTTAAGAAACAAAAATCCCTTTAAAGAAAGTTTTTTCTTGGTGTGCCCCTATGTAACATGTACCTGAGCATCAGGAGTTGTATTATGACTCTTCATTGTGTTCTTATCAATCAGTTATGTTACAGTGCAATATGAAAAGATTCAGAAATAAAGCAATCATTTCGTTTTCTTGATGCTCCCTTACCAAATAACACATACAGCCTTACCTCCACAAACACTTTTTGGGCACTCACTTTGTGACTGTCTGTCTGTTGCCTAAGGCTAAGCAAAAGCTGGCTGCCACTCAGAATGCCTTCATTTGAAACTTTTTCAGTTCTTCTTCTTGAAGGTGCTACCGCCTCCTTCCATCTGATGTCTGTACCTGAGGCTCTTCTAAAATTATCATTACCATGAAAAGAAAAGGAGGAACATGTGCCATAGATATATCCTTAACAAGATTCTAAAACATTCTTTGAATGACCTTCTCCAAAAATGAGTCACTACAACTGGAGATAAGCCATGTTTATTCAAAAACTATTAGGGTTGTACAATATTCTATAAGTACAATATCAGGGTCTTTACTGAAGCTGTTGAAAAACAGCTGTACCTTTTGGATGGGAGTGAAGGCAAGGAAGAAGGGAAAGAGAGCATGTACTGAAATCAGTGTCTGAGTACATATGCAAGTTCACAGGGGGCATGTCTACATGAACCGCCCACTTGCATAACCAAGTACTAAATGACTGCACAGTAACTGGCATTACTGCACAGTAGTGTCCTGGCATGGTTGCCTAGTGATGTTTACTTTTCAGTAGCTCATTACTATTGTGCAGTAGAGTCGCATCACGGTTCGTGCCCGGTGACGCTACTGCACAGTACTAATGAACTGTTGCACCGTAAGCATCTCGTGTAGAAGTGACCACTGTGAATTTGTCTTTGCAATTGCTCAACTATCTTGAAAGGTTTAGATTCAGAACTAAATTTATAATTAGCACAAATATCCCAACCTTTGGATATGGAATTTCAATGTGGCCCTTTATTAAGACTTGGGTGTCGCTGCTTGTTTTCTATGTTATAATTTGGACCTGAGTTATTCCTGGTTTACACAAGGGGAGAATAAGGGAGTGAGAGAAGAATTAGGCCTTTGATGTTCCAAACTGAGGCTCAGATGTTTCGGTTTTTGGCTGAGGCTCATATCCAACATGTGGGTGGTTATGAAGGTACCTATTAAAAGTTATTCCGCTCATTGCCTCCTCCCCCAACCCTTTTCATGAACAGATTTTGCCCAGCTCTCTTCTTACAACCACCAGCAGGCTATCACTCCCCTTTTTATACCAGCTGGAAAACCAGCAGCAAAAAATTAATTCAGTATAGTTTTCATTTAGGGGTTTCTAAACCGTTTGGGGACAAGCCTCTTACCTAATAGAAATATAATACAATTGTACTGACATCAATGAAGCTTTGTCATTTTACACCACCTGTAGCTATTGCACTAGTTTTTTAATACCCTAGAAAAGAATACTACATCTCCTGTCTGTCAGCTGCTTCATTATATTCCAGTAGAGATTTTCTGATAGCTACCAAGCCCAGAACTTCTGACTATTGTGCCACAATGTAATGCAATTTGCAGGCCATGTTTGTGGATTGAATTAGGTCACTCCCTTCAGATTCCTGTAACCATTATCTTTTAATATTTTTGTTTATCAGTGTCTGAGTCTTTAGGATTTCCATTATCTTTCTCTGACAACACTTAGGACTTGTCACACAAGAATATTTTAGGAGCCCCTAGCATTCAAATGAAAAAAAAGTGGTAATGCTTATAGTTCTGAGAGTGCCTAGTTTTCCCCATTTTCAGCTATTAATTAAACCAGAAGTTTTCAATTTTACTCTTAACTAAGACAGACTCATGATTCTAACAGTACAATTAAATCTCAAGTATACTACAAATAAATCAATTAGGACTCTATTCATAGTTGTCATTATGCTCCAGCAATTAGTCATTGTTTAGGCAAACTATACATATTTATCTCTCTTTATTTTGCTTTATACATAGCTCTCAGCCTTCTGATCATTTCTGTTTCTCCTGTTCAAGATTTCTTCAGTTTGTAATCCTGGTAATGTTGTGCCCAAAAGTTAACACACTACTGCAGGTTTGGTCACCGCTGGAAATCTGCTACGTTGTACTGGGAGCGTCTACACGTCCCCTAACTGCACAGTTGATACTTGCTTTAGCAAGTACTAAATAACTGTGCAGTACCCATCAGCTGTGCACAGGTGATTTTTGACCCTACTGTGCAGTAGCAATCAGCTATTGCACAGCAGTTCATTTCTATTGTGCAGTAGCAACACTGTCATGCTAGAGCCTACTGACGCTATGTCACCATAGTGACAAGCTACATGGTTGTAGCTCTTGCTACGGCGATGTAACATCTTATGTAGATGTGCCCACTGAGGTACAAAATACAAAGCAAGAACCATTACCTCACCTCACCAAAAAATGAAATCTAACCAACCAAACGTGCATCTTGGCTAAACACTGACATGAACACAGTGGCAATTTGCAACCATGCGAAGTGTATTATCCCCCTAGAGACAAGAGTGATTAATAGAGCTTAACATTTTTTGCATGACCAGATAAGACACTTTCCATTTTTTTAGCCACACCTTTCCTTCCAAAACAATTGCATGTATACCACTACAGTACAAGGCTGGCTTTTCAATTGGGAAGGGTCAAAGGGAAGTAGGGTATTTTGGAGAAAACATAACCCCAGCTTTCACTAGCTCATTTTATAGAACATGTTGGGAACTACCACTAGCTTCCAGTGGCAGATGTAGTACCCAGACTTGGACTTGGAACAGAAGTTACACACAAACTGGTTTAAACCTGTGACAATACATAAGTTCAGTGCATATAAACCAGTTTCAAAATGGCTGAAACTAGTTTAAGATAAACCTGGTTGAATGTTGTATCAGATTTAACTGCTCTAGGTCAAACCAGTTTATGAATTGTCTGTCCCAGACCTCTCCTTGGTTCAAGTTAAATCAGAGTCCTCCAGAATCACAGCATACTTTTCAGCACTGGCCTGGGTTGTGTTGTCTGCTTCAGAGAGCAGGGCTTATCCTGCCCCTCTGCTCTCTATCTGGAGCAGTGAGGGCTGGCTCACTTCCCCCCCACCCCCCACCAGGCAAAACCCAGCTGGAGTCTGGGGCCCTTTCCCTCGAGTACATTGCTGCCCTGCTAAAACTTGATCCAAGCTGTGACTGTGGACTACAAATCTGCGAGGCACCTGAAAGCAGGAAGAGGAAATGATGAGCAACCTGCAGAGTCCTGCTCCTGTGGTTGTGGACTGCAAATCCCAGAGAGCTCAGGACCAGCAGGAAGAGTAAGCGAATACACAGCCCAGGCTGTGTTTTAGTTTATAGTCTTTCAGAGAAAGAACTATTCTTGTTCAAGATTTTATGAATTCAGTGCTACTACCCTCTGCCCCCTTCCCACCCCCATACCCACCCCCCTAGGCAGAGCATGGGGTAGGGCCTGCCCATGTCCCCTCCACTTTAGGGGGGAGAGGGAAAAGCCTGAGAGCTTCAGTCCCTTCCCTTTGGCAGTGGCTGGTAGGCTGGGAGCCATACTCTAGTGTCCTCAGCATCTGGCTTAAGCCACTGCAGGCATGTGTCTACATTTCTTGAATCAAAAGTGAATATGTGTTTATTTGCTTATCAGTTCAATCCCCACAGCTTAGAATGAATCAATTCAGGCTCAGGTTTTTGACTGTCTGTGCTTAGCCTTGAGCTTTGCAAGGAATACAGGAGACCTGGGAATCCTGAAGTGTCATGTGTATTAGAGTCAACTGTAGCACTTAACTACCTTGTTTATCAATATTTACTTAATAGTATAATGTTTGGGCTGAAACCAGCATATTATTACCTACCCAAGCTCCACCAAATAGGAACCAATCCTACAAAACACAGCTAAGTATTCAAGTCCATAAACCTTCTTCTTTTTCCTCCCAAGAAAGCCAGAGGTCTGGTCTGCTCAGGGAATACACATAAGTCCAGGCAGCTTCCTTCCTGGTTCTGATGCTGCTGTAGCTCCTCCTGCTAGTGTCACCTCAGCTTCTACACTCTAGCCATGCATTCAAGTTTTTCTCTACAGCTGCAATGTATGAAGCACAAACTTTTAAACCTTAACTTTTGGAGGCCCTATACATGCATCTCTGGTGCTCTAGTTTTAAGAGGGAGCCAACCCAGAGGAGGCCAGGACAACATTTGTGATCATAGTTTGAACATCTACACACACTGTTCTGTGAGGTATCTCATTTTGTTTTTTAGAACAAAATTTTTACTATGGATGCAAGTCATTCTCATTTACCTTTAAGCACTGTTATATCATTTTGCCAGTGCAAAGGGGCCTTGAAACTCATAAATATAGGGAAGAAGTGAGGGTTTATGTCTTCACAGGTATTCAAAGACAGAATCTGGCTTTAAAAAGTCACATGTTACTGAAAGCTGTAAAAAAAATTAACCTGCTATTTCTATCCACAGTCCATGGACTCCTTTGAATGACTGCACCTCATCTACTTGAGGGAGAAGTTGCTGAAGATTTTTTTTTTTAATGAAAAACATGGGGCTTTATTGTTGTTTCTGCTGGGGAGGGTGTTTTTTGTTTGTTTTTAACTTTGCCAATGTTTGTTTCCTAGAAAAATATTTCCGGTAGGAATGTTACTGTACATACTCCATTTTATTTTCCATACATAGAGGTACATTTGAGATCAAGAGTGAGTGAAACTGCTGATTATATTTTAGGTTTCATTTTACAGCTGGGATGGTGAATACATCTGTGTGTCACCATCCTAGAATATATCATTTTATGGTTCCCAAAGGTTATTTATAATTGAATTATAGGATGTTTCATGATTAGTTGGAATGGTATTTACAGAATAGTAATGCTGAGCTGAGTAGCTCGTGTGCTACCAAGAATGTTAAAGAAACACCCTATAATTCACTTATAAGTACCATCCAGAAATCATATAATTACACAGCACAAGAGGTTTCCTAAATGAAGAATAGAGGTTTCTGAAGAAATTATTTGTATTTTTCTCTTTAATCAACCTTTCACATGTGCACATATAATCTAGAGAAAGAAATACAATGAGAAAACTTGTCTTTCCTACATGAGCTGGAAGTGCTAAGAATTGTATTGCCACTCAAATAATCCCAGATCTATTTAGGCAGTCTCTGACATTACACTACCTCCACCATGCCCAGGATCAAGGCCGCGATGCCTGCCCCACCTATTTGTTTTTTATCCTCATGCACCAGAATCTGGGAATAAGACAAGACAGTGAGATTGGCAGCGGGAGACCCGCCTGACTAAGGTGGCACCGGTCGCCCATGCTCCGAGACATGATACAAAAGTGATGTAGATATGCCCTAAGGGAAAAATTGTAATACTGTGCCCATTACCTGGGAGCCAACAGACACTGAATAGTTATTAGTCCTCACTGAAAAGCTGTTTAGGGACCAGATGTCTTCATAGTGTATGTTTAAGAATACCTGTGCCAGATATATAAGTTTTCAGTGGTGCAAGTAGTCAAATATTCATTACCTTTATACTCCTTTGACTACCAGTAGTCAAACAGTGCAGATTAGCACTAACCAGGGGCTTCTCCAAGTTGCCCCTGGGGTAGGAGTGAAAGAGGGAATAAGGGAGCAGTGCCAAGATCCTGAACACTTACTCACTGTATTGAGCACAAACTGGACACCAGACAAGAGGGCCCAATAAATCTAGATTTAAATACTTGCAAATGCCAAAAAAGTGCCCTGCTTTCTTTTGAAATAAATATCTAACAGAACATGTATATAGATACCTCTCTCTTATTTTACCCAATGGGAATAAACACAAAGAGAAAAAATTACATGTCTTGATCTCATGACAAAAATATAATCCTGCTGTAAACAATGTGAACGGCTAAGCCCTCAGCTGGTGTGAGTGTTATAGCGCCTTGTATATTCTTCTCCTTTCTCCTACCCTTTGTCCACCTAAGTAGGCTATTGAGCCCTGATCTTAGTTTATCCCTAGGGATTAGTGTAATGAGTGTAACACAATACTAGTTCTGCTTAACTTAATGGAGTTATGTTGATATACACAAGCTGAGGATCTTATCCAGTAGGTCTGAAGTCAAAGGAGTGACCTCTGTAAATCAGAGTGATACAAAGTGAATGTTTTCTAAGACCATAATAACAAATTAATCTAGCTTCCTATTTGTGGTTATTTCTATTTACCAAGTGGAACCTGTCTTCCACCTTTTAGGTATCTCACTTTTGACTCTCTTGATTCAATTATCAGACAACACATTAAACTTACTAACATTTGTGGAGCAGAGTTGTAAGGGCCCAGGTATCAGCTAAACTTTGTAGAGGTTCAGATCAAATTTGCCTAGCTTTAACACAGAAACAACCTTTAACTGTACAAGATAATGATCTGCTGAGAGTTTTTGAAGATGCTGATATTTTTGTCGCCTCTGTTGTAGGACCAGATATTGGTCTTTACAAGGATCAATACCGTCTTTATTGGTGATATTTCAGTTGCAGAGGCAGCTCATCCTTGGCAGAGAATATTTGCCCAAAATGCTTGTGATTATCTTGTTGCAACTTGTTATCTGCAGCCTATATTGTCCCTTTCAGGCACAGACTTGTAGTGGGAATTACACTACTATAAGGACAGAGGAGAAATCTTGCTGTTTTCTTTCCCCTCCACTCCTTGTCCATTGTGGGGCAAGACAGAGCCCTAAAGGCACAGAGATACAGAAAGGATTACACAAGGGGAGGAAGCACCTGGTGCCTCTCCCCCTTGAGGATATCACCTCAAGGGCCAGTTTTTCTCTGACCTCAAAAAGATCTGAGGGATACAGATATCTCCTACAACTTGCTTTCATCTGTTTGTAACAGAGCAGGCTACATTACTCAGGCAAGACTTAGCTTTGCAGAGAGTTGCTTCAGTGGCCCCAAGACAGTTTGCCATCTTCTGATTCTACAGATATACATTACTAATTATTTTAAATAAAATGGTTCTGTAACTATTTGAATCCAGACTACCTGGACTCTAAATCTGAGTGGAACAGGAATGGATCAAGAGGAGGCAGAAATTATTAGTGTTGAGCAGTCTCACAAAATCACAAGCTACTGTGACTCAGACAGCTTGTTTCTGACATTCCCAGTTGGATGCACTGAATAGTGGACACTTGTAGATCTTAATATTTTAGCACCTGTTTTATTTGCACAAAGGTTGCCAGCTGCCCATTCCCATTTAAATCTGGTGGTGCCAGCCAGACTTGTTAGGGTGGAGCACTGCCAATTGCCTGTTACTAGGCAACATGACTGCTTTTTAATCTCAACAGAAACCAAGAGATATGTTTCAAGTAGGATTTACCAAGACGGAAAAATTACTTTGTGAAAAAATACTGAAGTATCAAAATTTTGCATCAAAGCTATGTTAAGGTGTACAAAAGCTATCAAAGCTATGTTAAAGGTGTCACCCTTCCAATAGCTCCTATTAGTCAATATTAATTAAATATTCTTAATATTCTTTGGAGGGGCAAGTGGAGAACAGAGGATCAGGCTAAGTAGATAATTTCATGGGTAGGGTACTTGTATTCAATGTGGGAGAGCTTAGTTCAAAAGCCAGCCATGGTAATGCATAGAGTCAGGATGCGTCTCTCTCAGGCAGGCTTGGGCATGAAGGGATGAAGTCAGGAAGGCCAAAGTGCAACTGGAGTTGTAGTGAGCAAGGGATGTGAAGGGTAACAAGAAGGATTTCCTTGGTTGTGGTATACCTTGATTTTAGCAAGGCTTTTGATAGTCTCCAACAGCATTGTCCCAGGCAAGCTTAGGAAGTATGGGCTACTGTGGCAGGATGTGACCTAGGGGTGCTGTGAACTCCCCTAGCGCCCCCTACCTACCATGCCAAATTGGGTTCAGCGCCCCCTCGCTATCTCACCCGCCACGTCTTTGATGGTAAATTGTTAAAGGGAGGCTGCCTTTCTACCCTCTTTGGCACAGGGTCTTGATGTCCCAGTCCATGCCCTGCCTTCAGTGACATGGTACCCTCTAACCTCTGGGGCCTGTCCCCCACGCTCCCCGCCCGCACTGGGGCCTTGCCTCGTGATCAAGGCTCAGGTGGCCGTAGCTGTGCCTGGCCTCCAGACCCCCTTTCTGGGTCTTGCGCCCCACTGGGGCTTCTTGCCTGCATCCACACTGGGCTCCTCCCAATACTGCCTACACTGGGGCCAGGGTCAAGACACCCCAAAACACAGTGCCCTCTCCAGCACCAGGAACCCCCACACTACTGGGGAGCTCCTATGAGGCCTCCTCCAACCCCTACAGCCTCAGCCAGTTCTCCAGTGTTATGCAACAACAGAACAGAAAATACAAAGCCCCTGGCTATAATGTAAA
>NW_017729004.1:27399720-27413616 GCF_001723915.1 Gavialis gangeticus | reverse complement strand
CACCCAGTATCCTCATGCAGAGACCACTCAGATCATCAGGCTTCTCTGCTCTGCATGCTCCAACAGAGCTCCACCTTCCTCCACTGCCAGGGGGGAACTGACCTCTGGCCTCAGCCTGGCTTGTTTATATAGGCCAGGCCCTGCCCCCTTCTGATCAGCTGACCAAACTGGTTGTCTCAGCAACCCACACCTGTACTGCCCTGGTGACTGGCAGCTGAGCCCATCCTATTGTCTGTCAGTAGCAGGCACCTTAGTGCCCTGCTACAGCTAGATTAATTGACTGTCAGGTGGATATAAAACTGGCTGGAGCATCAGGCTCAGAGAGTACTAATCAATAGCTTGATGTCTAGTTGGCAGCTGGTATCAAATGGAGTGCCCCAGGGGTCAGTCTTGGGCCTGGTTTTGTTCAATGTCTTCATCAATGACCTGGAAGATGGCATAGGTGCACCCTCATAAGTTTGCAGATGACACTGACCTGTGGGGAGCAGTAGATATGCTGGAGGATAGGGCTTGGATTCAGAGTGATCTAGACAAATTGAAGGATTGGGCAGTACAGGCTGGGGGCTGACTGGCTGGGAAGCAGCTCTGCAGAAAAGGACCTAGGGGTTAAAGTGGACAATAAGCTGAATGTGAGCCAGCAGGGTGCCCTTGTTTCCAAGAAGGTTAACAGCATACTGGGCTACATTGGTAGGTGTGTTGCCAGTAGGTCACTGGAAGTGATTATTCCCCTCTATTCAGCACTGGTGAGGCCACATCTGGAGTACTGTGTTCAGTTTTGGGTCCGCCACTACAGAAAGGATGTGGACAAATTGGAGAGAGTCCAGAGGAGGGCAACAAAAATGATGAGGGGGCTGGGGAACATGACTTACAAAGAATGGCTGAGGAACCTGGCTTATTTAGTCTAGAGAAGAGACTGAGAGGGGACTTAATAGCAGCCTTCAGCTACCTGAAGAGGGGGTTCAAAAGGGGATGGAACTAAACTGTTCTCAGTGGTGGGAAATGACAGAACAAGGAGCAATTGTTTAAAGCTGCAGCAAGGAAAGTTTAGGCTAGATACTAGAAATAATTTTCTCACTAGGAGGGTAGTCAAACACTGGAACAGGTTACTCAGAGGGGTGGTGGAAGCTTCATCCTTGGAGGTTTTCAAAACTTGGCTAGACAAGGCTTTGGCTGGGATGATCCTGCTTTGAGCAGGGGGTTGAACTAGATGACCTCTTGAGGTCCCTTCCAACCCTAACTTACAATGATTCTATGACTCTATTATTCTCTCTTTCCCAATACAAAATAATCTGGTTTCAATGTAAAAAGAGTGTGTTCATTTCTGATTAAAAGTATGTTCCCTCTGTCACCCAGATCCACAGTGAGCCACCAGTCTTGGAGTATGAATTTTATAGTTTTGTCCAATATTCCTATGGCTAAGACTTCTTGGATCATGTCCTGAGCTTTGATTACAAGGGAGCTACACCAGTTGCTACCAGCTGTGGACCTGGACCCATTTGCTAGACTTGCATTTGTTTTTTCAGAGAACATTCAAACCTCAAAAATAGCAAATGAGGCTATTTATACAAAAAAGTCATTATATTGTTTTTTATATAATTGAATATTACATTATTAATTATTATTGATTACTAGCTATATGTCTAAATCTGATTGGTGTTGAACCTTAACATTTTCTGCATTCAGTAGCATATTGCTGAATATTATATTATCAATAATATTGACTAAAACATGTTACTTGATACAAATGACACTCTAATATTCCTCATTCATGAGAAACTGATAAAAACTTTTCATTCAGGTACAAAATACCCTGAGATAATTTTCAGGTTGTGATTAAAATCCACAATAGAAAGTTAATTTGAATATATGTTCTCAACCACAGGGTGAAATTCTGATTTCAGTTTTGCCAGACAACATTTGTTCTCTCACCACTGAAGCCAATGGGTTGAATTATTTTCTCCCTTGGGCTGGGGACAGAAAGTACACATAAACTGGTATAAGTGATCAGAAACTGGTTCAAATCTGTAACACAACATAAGTTAAGAACAAAAAAATGCTTTCAAAATGGCTGAATCTGTTTAAAGATAAACCTGGATGGATATAGTATCAGACTTAACTGATTTAGACTAAATCCATTTATTGAACTTCTGTCCCAGATCCACTCCAGATTCAAGTTAACTCACAGTCCCCCAGCATCCCAGGATGCTTTGCACTTCCCCTGAAAACTCCCCTGGAAAGGTGGATGGGCTAGCTGTGGCCCAAACTGTCTGCTCTGAGCAGGGAGGCATGCTTTAGTGTCCCCCAGCTTCTGGGCTGAGCCACTGCAGACATGTGGCTGCATTTCAAGAATCAAAAGTGAATGTCTGTTCACTTGCTGATTGGTTCAATCTATGCAGCTTAAACTAACTTGCAAAGACTGAATCAGTTTGGCCTTGGGCTTTTTGACTTTCTGTACTTAGTCCTAGGAAAAACTGTGATGGCAGAGCTAAAGGATATTTCCCTGTAATGTGTGATGGCAGAACTAAAGGATATCTCACTGTGACTGTCAGATAGAGCCATAATGATACATCCCACTAGTGAATGGAAATCTTTCCACTGAACTCAGAGGTGGTTAGCATGGACTTCAATCAGCTTTGGAATAGGAGTGTAGAGATTTCTTTTTGATTACTCTGTTGAGCAGAGCAATCCCTTTTACCTTAAAATAGGCCATAAAATGGGTCCCTAAATCCTGCAGATTACCACCATTCCTCTATTCTGGTTCCTGGCCTCCAGCACATTTTTATAATTATAGCACAGTTATAATAGAGCCATGCTAATAAGATCTAGTCCTCAATGCTGCCTGCAGACTCAAGATCGCCACTACCGAAGGTGGGCTGCAGAAGTGTTCCTGAGTTTTTCATAAGTTAAGTGAGGGAGAAACATGCTTCTCTTGGCCCACCCTTTCTTACCCTGACCTCCATTATCCAGTTTGGGTTATATCCATTTGGATCCTAGAAACATGTTTCTATATGAGTGAAAGAAATCCATACAAAAATCTGTCCTCTGTGCACAAGTCCAAGAAGTACAATCAGGTTCACAGGTATTAAATCAGGGGTTAATAAAGCTCTTTATTTTTAGCATTGTCAGCTGCATTTAAGGTGCTGTGTTACAACACTTCTGGTACACTATGACACCAAATGACATTTGCACTACAGAAGAACCAGAAGATCCTAGAAGTTAGAGATGCAAAAGAGCTACCAGTTTATCTCTAACCCATCTTCTGTCAGTGCAGGATTTCCTCATGAAGCAGTAAATAGTGTTTTGTCCAGCTTAGGGCATAACAAAGGAAAGTGTTGAAGCTATTTTGCAAACTAAAATGACAGACATAGAATGAAATCCAAATGAGTTATGCCTTGTTATAACAATAACTAATAGTAATGCTTAACACTTACATGGGTCTCATTATAATACACAGACAGGAAATTTATTATTATTTATTATTTTACTATAGCCCTTAGGGCTAGGGACAGACATTCAGAAAGTCTGAGCCTGAAATGATTCAACCTTTGCAGTTTAGTTTAACCTGGCTAGGCTGAACCAGTTTCCAACCATACAGACAATCCCTCTGGACCGAGGAAATTCAGGCACATGCCTGCCGTGGCTCAGGCTGGAAGATGGGGGGTGCTGGAGCAGCCCTCCCTGCCCTTCCACAGAGTTAGACTGAGGGGGGCATGGCCAGGCCCCAGCAGGGCTCTGATTAGGGAGGGGTGTGAACCCCAACCCTGCCTGCTGTCCCAGGCTTTTCCCTGCTTGCTGCTCACCGGGCAGGAGTATTGCCAGCCTGCAGCCCTGGACTAGCACTCTGAGGCACAGGTGGGGGTACAGTGCATGCATCTGTTGCTGATATGAAGCTTTTCACTCTCCCTCCCTGCTTCTGTATACGGTTTGCAGCAAACTGACATGCAAGCAAGCCAGGGAAAGTGGGGAGATGGGCTCTGATAACAGTTTTTATCACCCTTATCTCAGTGTTTATTGTGGATCAGAGAGCCCTGCCCAGCCCAAGAGCATGCTGGGATGCTGGAGGACTCCAGTTTATCTTAAACCAGCAAGTGGTCTGGGACAGACATTGCATAAATGGATTTGAGCCAAATCAGTTAATTCTGATACTACATTCAACCAGGTTTATCCCAAACCAGTTTCAGCCATTTTTGAACTGGTTTATGTGCACTGAACATCTGTTTAGTTACAGGTTTAAACCAGTTTTTGATCATTTAAACTAGTTCATGGGTAATGTCTATACCTAAGAGATCTAGGCATGGAAAAAGACATCAATTTTCTAAGCACTTTGTAAGCACAGCAAACTCTTGGCTCGCCTCACCGCCCCTTCCCCGCTGCATGGCCCTGACTCTGTTCCTTAGAAATATGCAGGCTTTGGAACTGGTTAAACACTAACATTTTCCATTGCAAGAGAAATTGCAAAAACACATTTTTTTTCTGTTCAAAGTTGTAATATCCTATAGATTTTGATATATCCAGTAAAATGATTATTTGAGGCCATCATAACATTTCAATAGTATTATTCCAAACTTTTTTCTACATTGACATTACATTAACATGTTAAATGAATCTACACATAGACCATACCTATGCTATTCAAATTAATATTCTGGAACAATCCAATATACAATTACTATAAAAATTTATTGATTTCCAAAAGGCATATTTTTTAACAAAATTGTTCAATTGCTTTATTATTTTCTATTTGACCAGTTTTACTTGGTAGGCACCTAGACTGACCAAGGTAGTGGAGCCCTCTGTTTCACATAAGCTACGATCCCTTACTTGGCTTCCGATGAGCAGACCTTTGTATGTGTGTGTAGTACCACTTAAATCAATCAGTAGGGCTCCAGGCAGGTGCAAGAATCTGTCTACACAGATTCCATTGAAGAATTGGATCCCTAGGTGTGAAGAGAAGAATAAGAGCAATTTTGCAGCATTAATCATTCATCATCAGCAAACACTGCAGTGACATTTTTTGGCGTGCTTGTATCTGAAGAACACTCTCTACTACATTGCTGGTATTGGGCTTACTATGAGCAATGCACCTTTCTTTTCTATTTAAAAAAAACCAGGGGCTTAATCATCTCTTTCCAATGCTTCCAGCACCTTGTTATCTAGGAGCTAATAAGGGCTAAAGATTGTTCCTTGCTCTCAATGCTGGAACATATGTATTTCTTAAAAGGGAATATTTTTGTCTTACATCCTTTTAAGTAGGGATCATTAACCTCGTGCTTAATTAGTTAGTTTGTGCTATTTTGTTATTGACTTGTTCCCCCTGATGCTTTTCAGTTTGGTGCAAACATTTTAGGACAAATATACGTGTGTGTGTGTGTGTGTGTGTGTGTGTGTGTGTGTGTGTGTGTGTGTGTGTCTGTTTAATAAATACTGTCATTGGCCCCCAGGTCAAATGACAATGTGCTCATTAACCTTCTGCATTCTGATATGATACTAAGGCAGCAGGCTTATCCTTTAGGCTCCAAACTCCAGCGTCCTTTCTTGTCTTTTGTAACCTCATAGGCTATTGTGTTAATATGCAGACCATTACTACTTCACTGATGAGACAGACTGCTGAGGATCAATATGTCTCCGTATTTGTCAGCCCTTTATACCCCAGAGTAAGTTCTCAGTTCCCCTGCCAGTGCTCCTGTCCTGCTGCGTAATCATGGGGAGTTGTCAATTCTTTATGCAGCATGTCAGTCCCCCATACTTGTGTGCTGCTTTTGCAGAAGTAGTGGGAATTATCCAAATGCTGTATTTGTTTGATACATTGCCTGAGTTCGAGTAGGCAGAGCCAGAACACAAGAATGCTTAGAGGGTCACTGCAGCTCAACAGTTCACCACTGATGCTGTTAGGCAGGCTTGGGAAAATTCCCAAATACTATCAACCAGAGGACAATGAAGTTAAATAAATGCCAGCAAAGGAAAATCAGAGTAAATTAAATTAAAAGAAAAGTAAAATGCCTGTGCAGATACTATTTAAAAAATTGGGCACAAATGGCATTATAATTGTTATTAGCTTTTCCCATGCTTTTGTTCTGGTACAGTAACAGAGCTTTTTGGGAAAACAGCATTGGGATGCATGGAAAATGAATACAGTAGTATCAGCTGGCATTCAAACTCTTAATTATAAATCAAGCCTTTAAGAGACAAAAGCCTGTTTGAGTACAAGAGCTAATGTGCTTGACATTTGAACACTGACAAGATAAAATAAAGGCTCTCCTCCCCCCCCTTATATTTGTTGTTGGTAAATGTCTTTGACTAATTATAGGTTCCCTGGATTTTTAGATTTTTTTTTTAAGATGTTACAAATGCCCATTGATTTGTGGATTTTTACGTCAACTGTCATTTGTTAAGGTAAAGAATGACAGCAATTATTCCCAGAAATTCAGGGTATATTAGCCTATACGTTTCTGTCTCCTGAACAGCTTGGTTTTCCATAACGTTCTAACAAAGATATGAATATTTTAGTTGATTCAATGGGAAATCTGCAGATAGCTGTCACATATTTATAGAGAGAACCTGACAAGAGACAACAGTTTCACAGACTAAAAGGTAAATGCACCTTTTGAAATCATTTTTTCTCTCCTGCCCCTATTTCTGGTGGTTGCATATGTGCAGAGTCGTGGATAAAGATAAAACAAGCTTCACACACAGTCTCTGTGGGTATTAATGCCAGCCTAGCTCAGACAGATTTAAAGATCCAGTTTTGTTGTCAATCAGTCAGGATGTAAGATGACATGTATTATGCAACCTATTGCGTTAAACATGTTAACATGTAGCTGGGTCATGCCAGGAGGAAGTGGCAGTTGATGGTGACAACAATACATATTTTAGTACTGTGTGTGTGTTCTCAGCAAAGCCTGCGGGCTAAAGGAGTTAAATGCGTTGGAGTTTTCTCTGCTGACAGATCCACGCTGAACTACTTTCATTTGCCATCTTCCTAGCTGGAAGAGAGGTCACGATAAAACATAGAAGGCAGGGGGTGGTTGTGCTTGAAAAACACTATCACAGGAGAACAGAGTCCAAGTAGAAACCTTCTTTCTGTCATTTTCTTTCTTTACTTTTCAAATGCACATCCCCTTTATAGTACGAATTTTAAATGCAGTCTCCTAACTATGCAGTAGGAAAATAACAGGCAATTGCTACCAAAGATATTTTTTTACAGTAAGTGGTGGATTTTAGGTAAAATCTTAACGTGTAACCAGAGCTGCTGGCCTTCCTTATTTTCCTATCAGGGTATATTGAAACTAGTGAATCTTGGACACATTGACCCTCAGGCCACTTGGATTCTTCATAAGTGGAGGAGATTTCGACTCCATGCCAGGAATAAGAATGACTCAGCTGCCAGCTACACATTGGCCACACAGCGCTGTATTGTAGGGAGGAGATACCACAAACAGGGCAAAAGATCTGTTAAAATCTCAGAGAGAAAGAACAAGGACACTATAATTTATGGTCCTTGCTTTATGACCAAAATCTTCTCCAAGTTCTCAGCCTGGGAAAGATTTAGATTCCTAAATATGCAGCTGGATGTTTAATGAGATGTTCAAAAGCACCTATGCACTGCAGTTCTGTTCTGTTGAAAATCCAATTAGACGCCCATCTAAAGCTTTAATAGAGATCTGCAAATAACTCATTTTATAACAGTCTGGCGACTCTAAAAAAAAAATTAAAGGTAGGTGGTATTTTTTTGTAAAGAGTGGTTTTTTTTCTTTGTTTTTTTTTTAAAGTGAAGGATATTACAAAATGAAATTATTTTAAATTGAAAAATGGAAACACTGAATAAATGTCAAAATGAAGCAATGCAACTTTTTTAACATTAAACTCCCAGAAAACAGAGGCCGGTTTATTAAGTGTTTTGGTGTCATCCAATCTGCAATATTTTGTGTTTCTGCTGAGAAATATTGCTCAGCTCTACCCAGCTTTAGGCTCCTAAATACCTCTGAAAGTTTTCCCATATGTCTCAAGAATGCATCTTGAGCCTTTTTATTTTTCTGTTGCCTACTTACAAAGGGATTACTGAAAGAAACAGGGACAGCAATGGGTCAAATTCTTCATGGAGAAGGCTGTGTTTGCAATGAAGGTTTCCACAAAGCTTCCTCTTTTCTTACCTCTGATCTAGCTCTCCCAGTATTGGCAGGTACTTAGAGCAGGCATTGGCATTTAACACTGAAATTTACCTTAATGTAATGAATCGGGGTCACAATTTTCAGACCATTTTTTTCCTGGTATGCCTGACACCTCTATATCTGCATTCAGTGAGTTGGGTCTTCATTGGAGACTGAGGAAATGCAATCCTGAATGCATCTGATGGCAAAGGAAGACAAGCTCATGAGTAACCCAGTGAAATCTCAGAAGTTCTTGCTTCCTGGAAATGCTGACATCTAGAAATTCGAATTGTGTTCCTGTTTCATTCAGCAGCAGCCAGTCTGTCAACAGTTCACAAATCCCACCATACAGATTGTCCTGCAACTAGAAACTCCAGAAGCTGCCAGACTCTTGAGGCAACTTGTTCCCCACACTGTCAGGGTCAGACAGCCCTTAGCACTGGCAAGCCACCATCCCTGGTCCTGGTCCCAGAGCAGGCGACTTGGCAGCATTGTCTGGAGCCATGGACCCTGACACAGTAGGAAGGCAGGCAGGTTTTTGATGGAAACTTGATTGTGGTTCAATGAGTCTGGCAAAACTGAGATGTTTCAGAAACATTTTGTTCTCAGCAACTCAATATCTTCTATGGCAGCTTATGGAAATTTACCAACTGGTTTTATTCATGAAGGAAATTAAGACTGAGAGAATCGAGTCCAGTTTTAAACTACTGGGAATCAGAAAGTGTGCAAGATATTTGTGGCATTTGCTCTGTTTTGAAAGGTTTCCCCCCATCATTTAACAGTTAGTGTAGCCTATATTATTACAGAGAAAAGTAGTCAGGCAGAAGGCAGGGTAGAGATGCACCTTATAGACTAACTGTGTCAGAGATGCATAAGCCCTCATGCCAGCATCTGAAGTGAGCTCCTGCTCTCTGACTCAGTCTGTAAGAGGCATCTCTTTACCTATCTCTCTACCCTATCATGTTATAAAAGTCAAGCTTTCTTCTTCTACATACAAGGACAGACCTGTAATTGGTATAAATCAATGTGATGGAGTTTCTCTTGATTTGCACCGAGGCACTGGATTATTGGCTTTACCTTGAATCAGCTGTGTAACTCTCCAATTTCTAACAACTTTCCTTACTTTCAAAATAATGGTGTCAAGTTTGCCTGTTAATTAAAAAGAGAATAATTATCTTGCAGACACTTTTGGATCAGATTGTGAATCCCCCATTCAAAGTAATAAGGAGATGCTCACATGAGTAATTCCATTTTGTCAATGGCACTCCTGCTCATAAGTGGGAATTAGGTGTTTGCAATCTGACCCATAGTGATTTACTTCTCTTTGTAATTAGATCTAGCAATTTAAAATGCATTTTGCATTACACTGCAGTTTCCCGTTCTTAAAGTTTTTTCCGCTGAGAACAAGCTAAGCTCTTGGAAGTGAACAATTGCTCTGCCATGTAAAATTATGCCCCTGACGTGGAGCTGCAAGATAGGCTAAGATTAAAGAGTAAAAAAGTATACAAATACTTTGCCAACCTGGGATCAGATAAAAGAGGCAGCTAGTGCTGGCATTTAGCATATTAGTTTAATGGAAATGGAAACACTGCACTGAACATTGACAGTGGCACATGGAAATAATGAATCAATCTGTTGCATCTGTATCCAATTAAGTATGATTATAATATAGTCTTTTTCTCTAGTGATTAGGATTAATAGATACCCCACAGGAAGAAAGCTAATAACTAGATTTAAGTGCCAGGATATCGTACGTCTTTATCTAGGGCTGCAGTTCTTAAAGCACCTTCTTTCAATAGCCCAAACCAAGCTATGCACACTCTCTTTTTCTCTTGTAACTTCACAATCAAAACCCCTTTTGTATAAGTTTTCATACCACTTCATAAAAGCAGTGGATTACCTTGGCACTGCAAATAATTCCTGGAAAAGGGCACCGCTTCTATCTCTTCCTCATGCAATCTTGACTAGACATTTGCTTTCCTCACCCATTCCACTGCCTGCTGGAAACGTCATTCACCTTACTGCCTTCTCTTCTTTCAGTGCAGGATACAAGGAACACCATATAAGTCGATCCTATGAACTTGCATTCAAAACCCAAAGTAATGAGAAGAGACATTATTGTAATCTCTCTTCCTCCGGACTATCTGCAGCATGAGGTCTTCACTCCTTTTCTCCTTTATGGTACTGAAGTGGAGGGAAGCTCTACGTTTTTTTTACTTTTACTTCCTTTTATCTGTCTGGAAAGGCCAGAGTGTACCAGTCTCTCCCAATGGCATCTTGGCTGTGAGAAAGAGCCTACTATCCCTTTCTTATGTTCTTGTGTGTGGCTGGTATTAAGGAAATGGCTCATTCTGTTTTGCCTTGCGTGCAGTTCGGATGATCAGGGTTACGGGGCTATTGCTGAAATAACGTGTGAAGGGGCGAGAGAGTGGAATTCTCTGCACTTTCTACCTGCTTCCTGAGTGAGGGGTATAGGGAGATCCTTGCTTTGCTGCTTCTTCAAGAAAAAGGGAATCCACCAGTGCTTCAGACTGGGGGTGTGCGAATTCCAATTCAGATTTGGCCCGAATCAGGGACAGTGATTTGATTCATTGATTCAGACCACTGTCCCTGATTCAATTCGGCCAGATTCAAAACTGAGGATTCGATGCTGATTCAGAGGATCAGTGATTGGGACATAGACACAGCTGTAAATGTTTTTTCTACATACCTCGAGGTAGCAGCATGGCTCATGAACACTGCAATGCTGGGGCAGATGGAGCGTCCCACAAGATCATGGGGGGCCCTCCATGCGCTCAGCAGTGAACCCGGAAGTGGACCAGAAGTACTTCTTCTGAGTGCTCTGGGGAGCCTCCCCATGCTCCCGTGGGATGCTCCGTGCACCCCTGCATCACAGCACTCATGAGCCACCTGCTACCTCGAGGTATGTAGAAAAAACATTTAAAGCTGTGTCTGTGCCTGACTTGCCAAATCTTTCCGAATCAATTTGGAGGGTTCCAATTTAATTCAGAGATTAAAGGGTCCTCTGATCTGATTCAGACTTGGACATTCGGCCACCAAATTGGACTGAATCTCTGCCAAATTGAATAAGGGACCGAAGCTTCACACAGCCCTACTTCAGACACGCATGTCCTGGGACAGAATTTACCTACTGTCTCAGGGCTGAAGGTTGGTCTGGACTGTGATCAGCTGTGCATGGAGGAGCAAAGCACTTACTGCACAAAATTCAGAACAGTGCCAGGAACTGCCTAAGCATCATTTGTCATAGGCATTCACTGCATGCCTTCACTTCTATCTTCCCCCATCATGTGCAGTAAAAAGCATTATTCCTCTAATGTTCATCTCACTTTGAATTCTAAGTGAATGTACAACCCAATTAGTGCAGTAGCTTAAAACAATAAACCCTTCCAGAATCTCTGGTGAGGGAAAATGCTTTTATCTATTTGGTAAATAATTTATTAATCACACTGATGTATCCTCCTTGACAGCAACAGAGCTAGATAAGTGATGGTTCAAAATCAATTTGTCATGGTCCAATGTGTGCTCAGTGACCTACTTGGTGTGTTATATAGGTCAAACTTGTATATGATGCTCTCATAACAGAAACACTTATTTAAAGACATATGATGGCAGTTGGTTTGGACCCTTTGCTTGCTGTGTGCTCTTTGTTTCTGTTCAGGAGATCCAGGTTCTAGCCAGGGCTAGGGACAGTGCTGGCGGCAGTGACTCTCCCAGCCCTCAAGAAAGGCAGGGTCTGCACTGCTTAATGAACTCCCTACAGGGACCAGTCCTGCAGCAGCATTATCTAGGAGGAGACTTTGTAGGCTATGACCTACTTACATGACCTTATTATTATCACTTTGCCCTTTGCCGGAGAGGGCAGCCTCAGCTTCCCTTTGTCTGCTTGTCCCACAATAGTTTCAGTGTATTTTTTCCATGATGCCTGATACACATGAAATACCTCCCATGCTAAGCCAGAAAGCCCTTTTCTTTCTACACTCCTACTGAAGGCCCATTTCTGCTGCAATGTTGGCTACTTGAAGTTTGATATTCGTATTTTCCATTTATCTAGGAGGGAAAAAATGGTCTGTTCTGCCATGCACTTATTCTGCTTGACACTGACTCGATTTTTTGTCCCTGCTACTCTCTTTTTACATTGATTCATTGCGTCATGTCCAACATTAGGCTCCAGTCTTACGAAGACCTCTGCATGAGAAGACCCTAGAACCACTGGACTAAGTAGATTTCTAGTGAAAGAATAGATACTGTAATGTCTCAGGCATCTAGTGGGGTTGAGTAGTATTTCTGTGGATTTAAGTGCCTAAATTCTGCCTAAATCTCAGTTTAGGTACCTAAATTCTTTTGTGAGCCACTCTTAAGTTGTAACTTTTTTAGCATAGGAGTTGTTCTTTTTTCTGTCTTGAGGGCACATAATACACTTTTAGGGGTTGTTTTTCTAATACAGTAGTAATAATGGATGACTATTGATTCTTTTAATCATAGTACATGTTAGGGTGAAGGTGTAGCTGTAAAGCAAGATAGGATGAGAATGCAAGGTGAGAGAGAAAGGCATCTTCAGATGTGGCTGGTAAAGCAGCTGGAGTCCTACAAATGCATGTCAACCAGGCTTTTCTCAGTAGTCTCAAAGCACATAAGAACTGCATAGCGCATGCCCTTGATCATGTGCGTGTGTTTGAGGGGAAAGGAAATGCTCACTACAGCTCCTAAGTTTCCCTAAGGGAAAATCATATTTTCAAAAAAAAAAAAAAAAAAAGCAAAAAGGAAAGAAAAAGAAAAAGTCAGCAACTGTTCTACTTACTGCAATAAAAATAAATGGAGCTGGGGTTTTGGGGGTGTTTTTTGTCTTGGCTCACGATCCCCATGTGAAAACTCTGCTTGAATGTAAGCCAGGGAAGAAATACCTCCCTTCTCTAAATAGGACCAGTGATTGACCCTACTGATTGGAAATCCATAAAATAAATAACAAAATCTCATTTGTGCCAGTGTGTGGCTAGAGCCAGAACATATCTATTTGCATTCACATGCTATGAAGTCCCCATCAGCAGGTTGCATTTCCTATGGCTGCTGAGTGACTGGTTAAAATATATATTCATCAAATGCAAAGACTGGCTGAACTATGTGGAAGTGTTTCAAATGGTTGTGATTTGCCACGTCTGCTGTTTTATAAGCACTCCAGGCTCTTCTGAATATGCAAAGCTTCTTTTTTGTACAATTGAAGATTTGTTTTCTACCAGTTTATTTAGAAATGGGAAAAGCCAGGGGGTGTGAGACGTCACAGCAGTAGGACAAATCCAGAGCTTCAGCACTGACATTGTACACTAGTTTGTGAATGAACAGATATAACTTTAAACATGCTGGAAAATATAAGAGCATGTACAGTCAGGGTAGATTCCGCCATCTTCCCAAGCTGTCTGCATATGATATGGCAATCACCAGGAAACTGGGACTGAGAACTTCTACATTCCATTCTTGTCTCTCCATTAGCTAACTAATGAAGGGGAAAGAAGGGGTCATCACCAAGGAGGGCTATTCTGCAGTTGCTCGGGGATGTAGGGGGTAGTTAGGAAGGCCAAGGCAGAGATGGAACTGGGATTAGCTTCCCAGATTAAGGACAATAAGAAGTCTTTTTTTAAATACATAGGGGGTAAAAAGAAGGTCCCAGGTAATGTGGGGCCCTTGCAGGACGCGTTGGGAAACTTGGTCGTCACACCAGATGACAAAGCTAACA
>NW_017729004.1:27397571-27399041 GCF_001723915.1 Gavialis gangeticus | reverse complement strand
TTTAGGTTAGACATCAGAAGGCGCTATTTCACAGTCAGGGCGGCTAGGGTCTGGAACCAACTTCCAAGGGAGGTGGTGCAGGCTCCTACCCTGGGGGTTTTTAAGAAGAGGTTAGATGAACACCTTGCTGGGGTCGTTTGACCCCAGTACTCTTTCCTGCCATGGCAGGGGGTCGGACTAGATGATCTTCTCAGGTCCCTTCTGACCCTAGAAACTATGAAACTATGAAACTGCTTAGCTGTGACAAAGCACCTAAGGGCAAATTTTTAGGTGTGGCAAGTAATCAGAAGTGCACAGCTATGGGCACCTAGGTCTGGATTTACACACAGTTAATAGTGTTCTGCACTGCTGAAAGCCATGTTAGGTCTAAAACTGAGTATTCCCTATTACAAGCAGTGCCATAGTGCGGGGGGGGCAAGCAGGGCGACCACCCCAGGTGCAGAAGTGAAGAGATGCCAACAGGTGCTGCTCAGCCAGGGCAAGGCATGGGATGGAACCATGAGCAGCTCATTTTGGGGGGGAGTGGGGTGGAGGGAGGGTGGCTCCCACCACTGTGTGCACTCCTGGGCAAGCATGGGGGCGGTGTGCCCCCCCAGATCTGTGTGCAAGGTGAGGGCAGGCTGTAGCTGCGGGCTTTGCCCCAGGTGCCAAACTTCCTTGCTATGTTACTGATTACAAGTCATTTTGGAAAAGTCCTTGTTTGTTTTTTTGCCTACTTGAAAATGGATCTCTGATGCAGTGGCATTTATATATGCTCTTTGCTCTGCTGTAAATGGGTAAAATGAGGGACAGGGAATGCATTAAACTAAAGATCCAAGGCCTTCTTTTCATTCCTAATCAGGGAAGAGAAGGGAAAGAATAGAAAGTGTAGTGACTGTGGCTGGATTTTTCCTCAGCTAACACAAGTAATGGACTCTGTGATTTTCAGAGGCAGCTAGCTAGGTACAACAGTAACAGAAAAATTCCTTTCACTGGGAATCCTGAACACTACAAAATGAAACCCTGGTAAATTAAGGCAGTGTAAAAGGGGGCCTGCTCAGGGCTGACTTCCCAGTGGCCCACCCACCTGTTTCTGGGCTACCCGCCCACCTTTTCACCCGCCACGCCTTGTTGGTAATTAGTTAATGATGCAATTAAGCGGGAGGCTGCCCATTTCTTGCCCCGATGCCAGGTGCGGCTCCATTCCTCCCCTACACCGCAGCCCAAGCCTTCCAGATGGCATATAGATGTTATTATCATCACCAGCCCCCACTGTGGGGCCCAGAATCCTCCTAATTGAACCCTGCCTGGATTCCTTTCCTCAGGCAGTCTCATCCACCTTCATACTAGGCAGCATAGCTCCCTGAACCGCTTCCCCGTTGGGTGTGGTCCCCCCAGGGACCTTTGGCTCTCTAGCCCTGGCCCACCTCCAGGCCAGTCAGGACCTCAGGCGTGCAGCTCTTGGGTGTTCCTCACGGTGGGCCCCCGACC
>NW_017729004.1:27392181-27392571 GCF_001723915.1 Gavialis gangeticus | reverse complement strand
GCGTGCAGCTCTTGGGTGTTCCTCACGGTGGGCCCCCGACCCTTCGACCCTTCCGGTCTTGGCCCCAGCATGGCCCAGTCAGGAGAAATCCAAACAGGTGTGAGTCTATGGCCTTTTCTCTCTCTCCAGGCGTCCACCCTCCAGACCCTCCAACAAGGGGTAACTCAACTGGTTGTGGGGGCTAGGGGCTAAGGCACCCCGACCCGCCTTTCACCAGGGTGGTAACTGGCCTGGCCTTTCCTGGGGACACCTGCACCACTGGGAGCCCCACCAGGCCACCCACTCCCAGAAGGGTGCAGTTTTAGGTCATGCCCAGGACCAGGAGCCTCCAAACCATTCCCTACAGCTCCTTCCTTACCTCCAGATGATACCAGCCATCCTCCGGCCAGG
>NW_017729004.1:27380077-27387181 GCF_001723915.1 Gavialis gangeticus | reverse complement strand
TACAGCTCCTTCCTTACCTCCAGATGATACCAGCCATCCTCCGGCCAGGCGGTGTTGTTGTCTGGCCTCCAGCAGCGGAACTGCCCTGTTTATATTGGCAGCACTAGGTTCAAAATGGTTGCCCCCATCAGGCACCTGGCAGCTGCTAGCTCCAGGTCCTTAAAGTGGCAGGCACAAAGACTACCCTGCCACAGGCAGATTAGGAACTCCCAGGGTGCATCTACATGATACGCTTACTGCACATCAGCTTAATACTGTGCAGTCACATGGTGGTTAAAAACTGTGCTAGTAGCCTATTGGGCAGTGTTACTAAGCTAATGTTCAGTAAGCATAACAAAATAACCATGCACCAGTGCTGCTGTGCAGTAACTCTAGTAACTGCACTGTGCATTTAGCTAGTAATTTATTAAGCAGGTACTAGACTAAATGTGCAGTATCTAAGGTGCATTAATGAACAAGTAGATGCATCCCCAGACTGGTTTTGTCTCAAGTGCTTTTTGCTGATGCAGTTCTGTTTCACTGTAGCGGTTTGTCACCTGTGCAATGTGGCTGCTACTGCTTTGCATCGAATCAGGACAGCAGCGATAAATTAATGGCTGGTTTAGAATGTGGTGGCCAATCCAGGAGAAAGCATTAGATTGCTTCTATCTCTGAATTATTCTTCTTCTGCACAGGAGCCAATTAAAATAGCAGTTCCATCTCTCAAGGACTGTTTTACTCGTTATTCCCTTGGTAAGTCCCTCTTCTCAAACCAGCCGCTATTAGAGCAATCTGACAATGCCCATTGAGTACGCGCACCAGAACCCTCAAGGAGGTACCACATCTCTGGAAGCACATTCTCTGCCAGTGCTCCACCTAAGGCATTTCCTACATAGGTCTTCATGCAAATTCCACATCCCACCTGAGAGGATGCAGTTTTCTTTCGCCACCTGCAGCTGAACCAGTAGATGCTGACCTGGCAGAGTCAGTGCTTTTGAACTGTTTTTACATTGTATTCAATGACTGAAAGCCAAAGAAAATAAATGTGCTTTGGACTCTTGATGTTTTTCTACAATTAATTCATGATTTTCCCCTCGGGGGAATCCAGTCACCACTCTAAATCAGGAATAACTCCAATGAATTAATGAAGTTGTTCACAGTAGGATGAGAATAAACCCATCAGGATGAGAAACCTCTAAATGACAGAGAGGTAGGAAAGAGATATTTCAATAGGACATGTTTCAACATTTTCCAGGAGGTGTCAGCCGTTCTTTATGCCAAGGCCAGGATGGCAATTCTCTTTGGCTTTTCTTGCAGAGGATTCAAAAGGTTTTCTTTAAAGCCTGCAAACTGTCAGCAAGTATCAATAGAACAAGTGTTCTCAAGGTGTATTTATGCTCTCTCCCTATCTTTCCAAAGGATTCCTGCCAGCATCCCCCATTACAATGAGTAATGCTTTCTTTAAATGCAAATGGAGAAGATTTAGATCTTAATTAAATAATCTTTTAAAAAAATATTTATACAGGGAGAGACTGAAACCAATCCTCTAGTTTTTCATCCCAAAGGACATTATTATGTCTACCTTGATAAAGGCAGAAGGACCAGAGCATTGGTGTTATCTATCTCCCTAAGTGAAAGGGGAAGGAATGTCTAATTAAGCACAGATTAAGACTTCCACTAAATTCATTAAAACAACAACAACAACAACAAACAGGGAGGCCCATGCCACTGGGAAGTGCTGACCAAAATCTCTTGGACTAGTACAGTCCATTGACTATGGAGGAGTGCTACCAGGTGACCTGTTATCTTTCCATTTTTATTAATCTCCTGTGGAGGCTGGCAATTCTCCATGTGGAACTCTGTTTATGGGAGATTTATTTGTGGTGTGTAAGTAGCATGCCGGCATTATGAATGTCCATCTATCAAAAATACTGAAGCATCCGCCATGACGGAATGAGAATGTTTTTGCAGAATGCAAAGCAGAAAAGGAAAATGTAAACTCTCTCTGCAAAGAGTAACTGGGAAGTAGACTCAAAATCAATTTACACTACTCAAGGAGCTGTGACTGGGGAGCCCAAAGTGTACAACAAAGGCCAAGTTTTCAGAGTGCCACTCTCCATGAAATCTAAGCATCAAAGACAAAAATGAAAGTCTCTGCATTTTCTTAAAAGGATTACTCCATCCTGAACCGGGGTGTATTCTGTAGGTTGTCATTCTTGGTGGAGGATATTTATGAAGAGATATTAATACATTCTTACCTTATGTTCTCCCATCTGTCTGTTGCATTCTCCTGTTGTCTCTCATTTTATCCCTAGATTTTAAATGCTTCAGGACAGGGGCTCTCTCTTGTTACATGCTTGTACATTGTTTAGCACAATGGTACGGAAGTCTCTAGTTTTTACCACAAAACAAATAGAGGAGAGGTTTGTCAGCAGACAGGTCACCTCCTCCTTTGAAGAGAGAGTTATTCAATCAAAGGGGAACCCTGCTTTGTACAAGAGACAAGTCATTATTTTTGCCGGCAGTTGAGAATTCGATGACTGGGCATCGTTCATGAAAAAAGCTGTGTGGATACTGGAAACAAGGTTTGTCCTGGCTGCTGTTGGCTGTAGATTCTTGGGTGGTCATAATACGCTTGCTAAGATGCACTAAGATGCAGAGGGAGGAGACTTTGGGGTAGCTGGAAGCTTTGCAGGTCTGAACATTGCAACAGATGCTCTGCAACAGTAGTTGAAGTAAGGGCAGGAAACTGGGGCACCAGTATCCAGCGCTGGCTTAGAGGGAGTGCAAAAACAGCAGCTGCCATCACTTCCACTCAAGCTGCTACAGCCGCAACCAGCAGCTCAGCCACCTCCATGGACCCCACCACAAGTGCCGCTTGGAGGGTAGAACCTACTTGTGATGCCCTGCTCTGCAACCTTGTGGAACTCATTTGTGGCCCATCTTTCCAAAAGGAGCCACTGATTTTGAATGTCTCCATTGCAGATCCAAAGCATCAGGTAGCTTGACCCAATTTTGCAGAGATGCTGAACACCTCCTTTTTCTATTGACTTCAGCTGCTGCTATGCATGCTCAGAGAATGAGGAATAATGTGTCAATTATTACCCCTCTACCTACAAAAAGTGGCAGCCCATTCTTAAAATGTGGGCCTCTGTTTACCTCTCTTTAAAGTGGGAATAATAGTCACTGACTGCACAAATGTTTTGAGGCCCAATTATTAAATATGTGTAAATTGCTTTTGAGATGAGTAGCAGTAAGTATTATTATTATTGTATTAAAATATGGCCAGCAGCCAACCTCTCCCTGTAGCTGCAGGGTAATGACAAAGCTGATCAACAGCAGGATTTTACTGCTGGTGATCTCAAACAACAAATGAACTTTCCGCTTGTGTCAAGGAACAAGCAAACAATACGACTGAGCAGATTTATTTTAGATTTTAAATTGTCCATAAATAGGGGGACAAATTAGGATTCTTTCAGTGCAGCCTTTGATGATTCAAAATGTGGGCAGCACTGTTGTAAACTGTACCAGTGAAAACTACTTTCCTTTCTCCCTCCCCCCACAAAAAAAAGCACAAAACAGAGGGAGAGAAAGTCTGAACTCCTAGACAGGTAGCAAGGACTCCCTTACTCTTTGCACTAAGGTATTACTCTTTTCACCTGTCACAAGGAGTCAAGTGGAGTTTATTGCATAGGGCAAAATGTTTCTTCTATGTACTGCTCTGAGAGTTAAATTCCATTCTCCAAAGTTGGTAACGTAGACTGAAACAAGAAGACAGAGTTCTCAGAGCTATGAAGGATGGGATACTTCAAGCAGAGCCACTCGAAGTAGAGGGAGAGCTCAGGCTGTGCTTTTAAGAAGAGAGAGATCCAGCTCTCCCTGACCTCCATCCTTCTTCTGCCTAATTCCTGGGTTCTTATGCAAAAGTCCTACAAAAATCAACAGAAGCTATATGTACTTAACTAAATAGAGAGGTCCAAACTGAAGAGTTGTGACTTAATGAGCTCTGTCTTTCATAAGCATTCCTATGTGAGTATATACTGGGTACTGGAAGCAAGACTTGGCCCAGAATTTGGCCCCCACGTGGCAGTACAATGTTAAGCTTCTGATGGATGTTGCTGACACTTGGGCATTACAACTTCACGTCATTAGTTAGGATTCTGCTACTCATAGATAAGATGACATTTCATTCTGTTTACACAACACATCCAAGGAAGTAAACAATCTATATTAAAGAATATAGATTTTGAACTTCTAAACTGCTCAAAAAAGCTGACTTGTGATGGGGTTGCTTATGCAATGGGCTCTTCAGAAAATGGGTATTTTTCCAAATAATGCATTGTGAAATGTTAGTTTCTGTGCTGAGCTTGGATCTGGTGAGATTTAAACAATCCCAGATATATCCCACAAACAGGGCTGAGTTTTATTTTGGAAAATGGTAAAAGAAATGATTTTTGGGGCCAACATGTGACTCCATCATTGCTGTTGTCCCACCAGTCCTACCAAGGCATCAGGGCAGACACAAAATCTGCAGCAGCACCCAACAGGAAAGGAAGTAAGAACAGTTCTTTGGTATCCTCCAGGCAGTAGCATAGCTAAGGGAGGGTGGCCACAACAGGGACATCAGCCATGGATGACAAATTGTGGAAAACAAGCATAGCATCCTCTGCCTGCTGTGGAGCTACAATCCAGGGGGCATGTCCACTCAGCTGTGCTCCAGCCATCCTGCAGTGGGGGTGGGAGAGACTTGTCCTTTCCATTTTTAAAAGGTCATCACCTTAGGCTGGCAAGCTGATGTCCTGGGCCCCCTGCCAGCCAGAACTGCTGTGACCTGGCTCAATGTGTACTCAGGAGTGCACACTGTAAACTGTGCACCCAGGAGCTTCCCAGGAGCAATAAACTGCAAAGTAATAAACTCTGCAGTTTACTGCTGTGCACTAAGGCATGTGTAGACTGCCCAGTTAGCCTCCTCAAGTTGGATGTATAAGTTGGTCCTGCGTATTCCTTTCTCTTTCCTTTTGAGATTTAGGTAGCAAAGGTATCAAAAGCCTGAGGCCTCTGCTGTTCAGTATATATTTTTTTTTTTTTATAAAAGAAAACATATTGTAACCCTCTATATCGCTTAGGCATTATGATTTTTGCTTGATTAATAACAAACCTGCAAGTAAAGCCTAGTCCCTTCTGACAACAAATCACTTAAAATAACTTCACCCACGTATTTAAAATCCATATCACATTGTTCAATTATGGCAACACTAACACACATTTCTATGCCAAATGTGATGATAAGACTGGCTTAACCTTCAAAGTTTATGCAGGCACAAAACTCTCTTTAGGGTGAATGGACCATCAATGCTGCAGAACAGTCAGTTTTCATCAAGTCTTGCAATGCATGAGCAGGTTTCACCAACTGGACCTACTAACCCCATCACACACACAGCAGGCTATGGTGCATGAGCTGAATAGCCGCTACTTTGAAATCCACAATGCTTTTTCCAGTTGGGTTGAAAATGAGGCATTTAAATATATAAACAGCATTTAGCCATATTAATGGAGATTGTGTCTCTAAGAAGGGGGTTAGAGCTAAGGATAGCCAGATACTGAAAATAATCTTGAAGTCTTCTTGAGATTTAGTCTATGTAGATTTTTCAATTAATTCTTCTTGGGAGCAGCATCCTGAGACAGGTGCAACTATTGCCTTAGTTGCACGATACCTGTCATTAACCTGTTACTTTGGAATCACGATAATATTCTATTTACTATTCAGTAAAATCCTCATGTTCATGTATATATATTACTGAGCTCTTTCTAATTATAGTTGTTCTGTCCTTGAGCTTAAAAGGAACACTGACTGAAAATTGGCTCAATATTTAGGCTAGGCTTGTGGAAAAAAAACTAGAAAATAGTAGACAGTTAGAAATATTTCTTTGATATTTAAAACAAAATGTTCTTTTGGAAATATGAGCCAGATTGACTGAAACGTTGTGGCAGTGTTCCTTTGTTTAGTAAGTCAAACTGGATTTGTGGATGCTTTTTCTCACTGGACTGAACCAAAATACCCAGTATGAATTGGTGAACATGGCCCAGTATTTTAAACAAGCAACTATTCCTTTATAGTGTATTGAATATTGAAGTGCAGGTTCATAAGAACCTCAGTGTGAAATTGACTATAAAATGACTATTACGAGAATGAAACTTACTATCCTGCTTTAATTGCCCATGGTCTGAAAAGGCTAAAAGGTAAACCAAATATGTAAATAATAAGTACTGCACATTTTTAAAAATTCTTTAATAATCTCAGGATGCATATACTATTAATTATTTTTAACTATAGTGCTTGAAAGGTAAGCTACTGTATCTCATCAATTCTCAAGAGATGTATGAAAGCAGGTGCTTTGCAATGTTGGGACGGTGATTCACAAATTGTGGGATACCACTGTCTCAGCAGGATCCTTTTGTCCTACTTAATCACTTTCTGAAAAGGTGACACAAATTCTGAGCTAGGTTGATGTTGTCCTTGCAAACTGTAAAATGTTTGCAAAAGCACTGGGAAGATTCTCTTCTAAACCATACTGATAAAATCATATGCCTGAATACACTTAGCCATATGGTGCCAGTTCCCATTACATTCTAAAGAAACCAACCCTTGAAATTAAGAACATACCTGTGGTGTCTTCCAGGGCAAAAGAGAATAATAACCTGCTAGGAAAACATGTATACAACCAAAATAGAAAATGGGAATTGCATAGATTGTCAGTATCTAAAGCATGATACCTATCATAACATGTATATTCTGGTACCATTTTGCTTTTCTTTGCTTTTATCCTCATGACCAAAGAGGATACTGATACCTAGTTTCTCTGTAATATACTTGTTTAGCATAGTTTAAATAAATACAGTTTTAGGCAGTAATAGTGAAACGTAAGTAACAGGGCAATTTAAATGCACAGCCTCCATGGAATAAGCAAGTATGGTTAATCAACCCATGACAGCATCCCACACAACAGCACAGCCACAATTGTTAGCCCTTGCATCTTCACTGGCACTGGGAACTGCCTGGGAATGGACTCCAAGATTTATGCTGCTCCAAGGGGAGGAGCTGGACCGGGAATTTTTGGGCCAGCT
>NW_017729004.1:27379606-27380066 GCF_001723915.1 Gavialis gangeticus | reverse complement strand
AAGATGGGAAACACCCTTCTTGAGAGCACGGAGGCAGAATGGGATCTTGGAGTCATAATTGACACCAAGATGAACATGGGCTGACAATGCAAGGTCACGGCTGGAAGGGCTAAATGGACCTTGTCGTACATCCACAGGTGCATCTCTAGCAGGGACAAGGTGGTGATCCTCCCCCTCTATGCAACACTGGTCAGGCCACAGCTGGAGTACTGCGTCCAGTTCTGTGCGCCCCTCTTCAGGAGAGATGTGGACAACATTGAGAGGGTCCAGAGGAGGGCCACCTGAATGAGATGGGGACAACAGGGCAGACCCTACAATGAGAGACTGTGGGACCTGAACCTGTTCAACCTTTACAAGAGAAGGCTTAGGGGGGACCTGGTGACAGTCTATAAACTCAGTAGGGGGACCAGAAGGGTTTGGGTGAGACCTTGTTTCCCCTAGCGCCCCCTGGCATAACAAG
>NW_017729004.1:27373735-27374606 GCF_001723915.1 Gavialis gangeticus | reverse complement strand
AAGTTGTTGGAGAGTAGGTTTAGATTAGACATCCATAAGAACTGCCTCACAGTTAGGGCAGCTAGGATCTGGAACCAACTTCCAAGGGAAGTGGTGCTGGCTCCTACCCTGGGGGTCTTTAATAGGAGGCTTGATGCCTACCTAGCTGGGATCATTTGAGCCCAGGTTTTTCTCCTGCCCAGGAGGGGGGTTGGACTTGAAGATCTACAAGGTCCCTTCCGACCCTACTTCTATGATTCTATGAAGTCACTTCAATGCTCTATTTGGGGTATTGGCTGCTGACTCTGGGGATGGTGGGACAGAATTTAATGGAGAAAACATTTCAGTACATCCCTTGGCTCTGGCCATATAACAAATACTCATCAGAGGGGAAGTGTAATGAATTACACTAAAATAAAATAGCATCAAATGAGTCAAAGGAAAACAATCATTAGTTATAAAATAATCACTACTATCCTCCTAATGAGCTGCTTAGTAAGAAGAGTGTGGAGAGAAGAAAGTTCTTTTCAAACCTTGCAATTTTCTATCTTTTCTTAGCGTTAAATGCTTGAATGAGTCAGCTTTTAGAACAAGCCAACAAATAGAGCTGGTTGGAAGATTTCTGCTGAAACAGGTTTTTGTTGGAATTTGCCAATTCATCGAACTTGAAATGTCTGGCAGAGACTGTTCCATTTCAACAGAGCTCCTCTGGATACTAAGCAGGATTCTGCCAGGCAGCTTTTGAAACTTGTCTGGTTTCCTACCAATCTGCCGGCCCAGTTCCATGGGAGCCCACCTGGCACATTGCTGGTGGGCCTGGACTTCTCGCATGCACAGCCAGACAGCCAGATTGAGTGCCCAGGGATAGGGCCTCTAAAGCTTCAAGGGTCTG
>NW_017729004.1:27367821-27368735 GCF_001723915.1 Gavialis gangeticus | reverse complement strand
TGCCCAGGGATAGGGCCTCTAAAGCTTCAAGGATCTGTAGGTCTGGGATCACCTAGCGTGAAAACTGTCTCTGAGTCAGAGACTACAAAGCTCTCCCTTTCTCTGAGAATTTTGAGACTTGTTTTTCATTCTAATCAAATCAAACTTAAATCCTCTGAAAAATGGAATTGCTTTTCTCCACACAGCTCCATTAACAAGGTTTTAATGACACTTCTGAAAATTCAGCTGCCAGCAGAAAGGTAGCGTCTTTGCTTTCTGCAAGCTGGAGGAGGAAAAAGAAAATGCTAGTGGAGAGAAAGGTCTGACATCTCCATAAGAGTTTCATTATCCTACATACTTGTTAGCAGATACTGTTCTGTTCTATCACAGGCGGGATATACCTGAACATGGGGAAACTGTAAGCATGTAAACAAAGAGTGGGATGCTGAGCAGAAGCAGACTGATCATCCACTTCCAGACAGTAGACAGAGTGCATGGCTAAGATGAGATAGTATACAGCAATGGGAAGAGACTGGAGGACCATCACTCTCAGTTTTTGTGACCATTCTCACCACTGTTACCTTGGGGTACCAACATGCCCTAAAAACTGCCTTGGGGGTCTGCCCTGTGGCTCAAGGAATAGTGGCTAGCTTGCCATGTGGTACTCAGAGAGGTGTATGAATGCATGAATGCAGAGTGTTAATGGCACACCCTACCAAAGGTCTAACGGTAACAAGGCCAAAGTGAAAACAGTGGGTCACAGTATTTTGTGAAAAAGTAAATCTACAACACAGCAAAGGGGGAAATGAGGAGAAATGGAAGACATTATGGAAACCAGATTCTTAGTATTTTCTTGCTTTGCCTAATTACAAAATCATTACAAAATATACTTTTGGCCAAATCCAAATTGTTCTTACAGATACTTCCACCTAAGC
>NW_017729004.1:27359607-27362821 GCF_001723915.1 Gavialis gangeticus | reverse complement strand
GGGTCTGCCCTGTGGCTCAAGGAATAGTGGCTAGCTTGCCATGTGGTACTCAGAGAGGTGTATGAATGCATGAATGCAGAGTGTTAATGGCACACCCTACCAAAGGTCTAACGGTAACAAGGCCAAAGTGAAAACAGTGGGTCACAGTATTTTGTGAAAAAGTAAATCTACAACACAGCAAAGGGGGAAATGAGGAGAAATGGAAGACATTATGGAAACCAGATTCTTAGTATTTTCTTGCTTTGCCTAATTACAAAATCATTACAAAATATACTTTTGGCCAAATCCAAATTGTTCTTACAGATACTTCCATCTAAGCATTGCAATTTCTAAAAGTTAGACATGTCCCAAGAAATGATCTAAATCAACCTGCAGCACAATTGCCATAACTGCACAGGCAGCCTCTCTGTGTGGCATATGACAGGTTAGGGAGAGGACAGGCAGCACTGTGGCAGTTCGGGCAGGGAGCAGAAAGCAGAGCATCAGGTTGGGTAGGAAGTAAAAAAGCAGAGCAGCAGCTGGGTCAGGGATCATAGGGCAGGGAGCAGGAAGCCAGGTAGGGGAAAGGGATCAGAGTAGCACTTGGTGTGGGGCTAATTTGTAACATGCCTGCCAAAAGGTTTGTCCCTACTGATCTAAATCAGTAGGGTTCAGTACCCAGAATCCACTGTAAAGCTAATGAGTGGTAGTTAGCCATGTTAACCTAAAGTCAGGTAGTAGCCAGGGCAGGGTGGCGGCTTAAATAACAAAATCATTCAGAGAGCCATACATTTTCTTAGGTAATAGCCTGCTTAGCTAGGTGCTTTCTCCTACAAAAGCTCTCTGAACCAGGTAGTCTCTAAGATGCCACTGTAGCAGGCTTACCTTTTAGAGCTTGGGTTGAATCCCAGGCTTGAGATCCTGCTGTTTTGATTGGTGGAGCCCATCTACCAATCAGGAGACAGCAAGAGAAATAACATCATGCCCCTTTCCTGAGGGGAAGGGGAGAAGAGCTCCCCTGGAGCAGATTGAAGACTGCAAACTGTCAGGTCCGGAAGACTTCAGGGATGGAGCCCTGGAGTGTATAAAAGCAGCTACGTGCCCAGCACAAGGGGCAGATGCGTTGGGAACAGAGAAGAGAGGGGCTTAGAAGAGCTGAGGCGAGTTGCTCAGCAGGGTGAAGCAGTAACCCAGGAAGAGCTTCTGAAGATTTCCATCAGCAGGGAGCGGGGGACGGCTCCAGCAGTTAGGTTCTCGGTGTGGAGCACGGTACACAGAGTCCAGACCCTGGGAGCTGCATGAGGTGGCTCGGGTCTGCAACTTCTGGCGTGCAGCCAGAGACACAGTGCATAGGCCGGTGCACGGAGCAGGATCTTGGGAGCCCCTGGGGTGGCTCAGGTCCTTAACCCCTGGAAGAGGCTGGGAGCTTGGTGCAGGAGGCTCCGCATGGAGGGTGAGAGACTCTGGGAGCAGCTTTAGGTGGCTCGGGTCTACAGCAGCTGACACAGGGCAGCAGCTCGGTGCAGACAATGCTGCCCAGAGGGTCCAGGAACAGACCGAGCCCCGGTGCTGCACAAGGCTGTCCAGGCCTCCAACCCCTAGCACAAGACAAAGCGCCTACTACCCACAGCAGTGCATGTGGCCCTAAGCCAGGATGGCGGCAGCAGTCAGGCAGCAGGAAAACCTGGCGGGGAACAAAAAAACCTGGAGAACAAGCAGCAATCCTCTGGGACCGTGGAGTAGTAAGTTACCCTGGAGAGAGGGTCCTCAGAGGGGAGCCCCCCCGGGGGTTACCAAGGAGCACCACGTGGGCCCCTCCTGGGTGATAGTTGGGGAGCTTAGGAGTCTTTGGGGTCTTCCTCTCCTTTTTCTTTCCCCCTACCTCCTTTTCTGTAGTGGTACCTTGGGAGTGGGGTCCCTGCCTGGAGGGGAACCAAGTATGTTGTAAGACTGCTGATTATATTTGTGAACTGTGCCTTACAGTTTATGTGAATAATTTGAAGTAATAGTTTGTATATGAATAGAGTTATAAGGTTGCCCAATCAATATCCTTTGGTCTGGTTTTGTTCTATTGTTCATCTGTATTTTAAATGATAACTGGGTGTGGTATATTTGTGTGTGTGTATATACATATACATATATATACACACATAGTTTCATAGTAGCTAGGGTCAGGAGGGACCTGATGAGATCATCTAGCCTGACCCCCTGCCACAGGCAGGAATGAATGCTGGGTTTGCAAGACCCCAGACAGGTGATCATCCAACCTCCTCTTGAATTTGCCCAAGGTAGGGGCGAGGACCGCTTCCTTGGGAAGTTGGTTCCATATTTTGGACGCCCTGACTGTAAAATATTGCCTTCTGATCTCTAACCTAAACCTATTCTCCATCAGCTTATTACCATTGCTCCTCGTCACCCCAGGTGGTGCTGGGGAGAAAAGGGCTCTTCCTATTTGCTGATGATCTCTCCTGATGAGTTTGTAGGCAGCCACCAGGTTCCCCCTCAGCCTCCTCTTGCTGAGGCTGAACAGGTTCAGGTCCCTCAGTCTCTCCTCATAGGGCCTGTCCTGCTGCCCTCTCACCAAGCGGGTGGCCTCCTCTGACCCCTCTCCAGGCTGGCCACATCCCTTTTGAAGTGCGGTGCCCAGTACTGGATGCAGTACTCCAGCTGCGGCCTGACCAAAGTCACATAGAGGGGGAGTATCACTTCTCTGGACCGGCTTGAGATGCATCTTTGGATGCATGACAAGGTATGGCTGCCTTGCTGGCTGCGGTCTGGCGCTGGCGGCTCATGTTCATCTTGGAGTCAATAATGACTCCAAGATCCCTTTCCATCTCTGGGCTTTCAAGAGGGGAGCCCCCCAGCCTGTCTGTGTGCTGTGGATTCCTTCTCCCAAGGTGCAGCACCCTGTATTTATTTACGTTCAACCCCATCCTAGTCTTGTCTGCCCACTTTTCTAGTCTGTCTAAATCTAGTTGCAGCCTCTCTCTCCCTTTAAGTGTGTCCACCTTGCCCCACATCTTAGTGTCATCAGCAAACTTGGACAGCTGCTTTCCACCCCCTTGTCCAAGTCACTGATGAAGATGTTAAACAGTGCAGACCTCGGACTGAGCCCTGGGGGACCTCACTGCTCACATCTTACCGGGTTGAGTACAACCCATCCACCACCACTCTCTGGGTGCGCCCCATCAGCCAGTTTTTTACCTATCCAACTGTGCAGGCATCAATGCCACGG